>NC_090702.1:21804137-22426012 GCF_040954835.1 Lepisosteus oculatus | reverse complement strand
GTCTTCAACCATTGCTATTTTTCTTTAAGTCTAATGCTGTTGGGTTACTTTGTCAGACTGGTTCTTGAGCCAAATATATCACTTAGAAGACTGCAGGAGGTACAGCAAATTGGAGTTCAGTTCACAGGGAGCACCTTAAGCAGTGAAACAAAGGAGCTTGATTCTGTATTGAAATGTATACCTTTCAATAACAATTGTCAGAAAAAAACTTCTTTTTGAAACATAGACTGCATATTTGCCCATCTTTCTGTTCTTTTTGGTACTGTAGGTTGTATTCAATGTGTGATAATCAAGTTTACTCAGCTGAAAATTAGAATAGAAAAATTCCCACTGTTTCTTTGCCATGTTGGGAGGGTTTGTCTTTAATTGCTTTGGAAGCTGAACTCTGGAGACCCACTGATACATGCACAGTGATAGGGATTTAGTACTAAAATGGTATTACAGTTTAAGTAAACACTGTAGGATGTGAAGAGCGGGCTACAGTTAGTTTCATTTACAGGGGATTTATAATAGGGATTTTATCTGAACAAAATGGACTCCTGAGAATCCATAATGTAATCATGTAATTGGATTGATTATCACCAAAGAAGAAAGCAGTGTTCAAATGCAGAGTGAACAAATAAGAGTATAATATAAAATTCAGCTCCACTACATGACTGATCGTTGTCAAAATTACAAATATTCTTTTCTTTTCCATCTATCAAAGAGACACTTGGGCGGGTAGGTACAACCTAGCAACATTTCCATCATTTGTGTAGGAGACTGAGATGAAGTATTTCTTTTATTTCTGTATAGTCACTGGCACCATGGTAACTTGCTTTTGCAAAGCCAAAAACATTCTCCTATGGGAATTTTACTGCAAAGGTCATAGGGCAGTTATGACACATATTTAAAAAATCACAGCTGTTCCTGCGAATGCTGTCCTCGGCAGAATTTCTGTCCTTCTACTGCCATTCAGTACAGACTGACTTTTGTTTTTCTGCTGAGATTTGCAACAGCCTTTTCTTTTTTTTTTTGGTCAGTATAGAGTGCTTTCCAATTACTAAGCTGGTTTGTTGGTATAGTAACATTCAAAATCAATAAGCTACTAACACCAGAAAAATCTTAATGGAGTGGACTTCCTTCTTTTGTTCTTTACTTTTTTTTTCATTCATTCTTAATCGGAATTACTTTAATGCTGTGAAAAAAAAAGATTTCCAATGCTTTTCAGACGTCCTTCAGTAGCAAGTGAAAAGTAATGATTATTAAGCATTTTTCTTCTGTGTACTTTAGAATTAAGGGATATTTTAAACATTCTCCTTAAGTGGGAGGATGAACTATACTTAGTCTTCCAGAACAAGAAGTCATTAGTGTCAGGTGCTGATTCAG
Source organism: Lepisosteus oculatus (assembly GCF_040954835.1). Taxonomy (NCBI): domain Eukaryota; kingdom Metazoa; phylum Chordata; class Actinopteri; order Semionotiformes; family Lepisosteidae; genus Lepisosteus; species Lepisosteus oculatus. The sequence continues at coordinate 22,424,644 of NC_090702.1, read as the reverse complement.
AGCTGTGCTCAACTTATGTGCATATCAAATTGTTATTGCAAGTGCAATCTCGGAATTAAATGGGAAGCTCTCATAAAATTACAATATACTGTAATTATATACAACATTGCAGTAAAAATAGGGTATAAATAGAAATAACACATTTAAAGTGCCTTGTTCTGCAAAATCTGTAAAATAAAATCAGAGACTTTAGAAAACAGCTGGAAACAGTTTCAATCCAAAATACTAGTTAATTCTGAACAGATGGAATAAAAAGATGAAGCCATTTGTTTTTTCAAATGGACAAACATGAACATAGTCCCCATCTAAGATTTTCTGTTAAGACTTCTGTCTCACAATTCCTTGCAAAGTAATGATCAGGTAGCCTTTGTCCATTGAGAAAACTAATTTAACTTTGAAGACTTGTTCTGCTAAGATCTGCTTACTGCTTCACAAATTTACCCTGCAGTTTCTTTCTCTGAATTATTACTAGTCTTTCCTTATGTATAATATCCACTTACTTTTCATTGGTTTCCACAGAAACAGACAAATCAGTCACTTCAATTTATTGTCCAAGTCCAATGTCTTCTATTTTTAGTACCAAGAGTAGTTTGAATTTCAAACGTAATTCTGCAATTAGAGTTTGAGAAAGATCTGCTTCACATCTTACATTCAGTAAGCCACAGACAATGGTTAGAGTTAAAGAAATGTCATACCTTATAGTTTTTGCAGATGCTATGTGGAATTCTGCACATCTTTTATGAACCTGGTCCTCAAAGCCTGATCAGACAAAAATGTTTTATGACTTTGATACTGTATATGTGTGTCTAGGTTTAAGAAGCATTATTAAATAGATGCAAAGCTTAAAGAAACTGAAAAGCATTGTGACCATATGAGGATTTTTTTTTAGTTTATTCACATTATTGATTACATATTTTATTGATGGCTTGGAATAAGGACTGTTGAATCCAGGTTTCTATATTTCAAAAAGTGGCGTAATAGCACCTTTTGTACAACAGGGATTAGGGAAGTTAGAAAAACGGTTCTGTCAGTAATATTTTTATGAGGAGCCTCCTGAGTAGATTAATCACTAAGGGTGCTTGCTCGGAGAACAGGAGGAGCCCTGACATCACCAGTTTAAGTATGGATCATGCCACTAGCTGGCTGTGTCTGGATACAAGAACAAAGAGTAAAAGAACATTGAACAAAGAATTTTGGCTGGAAAAAGGTCCTTTTTAAACACGAGCTCCCTAACCATTGGAATCTGGCAATTAGCTATGTAAATCCATGTATAAGAAAACCGATAACTGCAATTGCACAATAATACACGCATTTAAAAATATATAAAAATATAGATATTTGAAGAAGATATATGAAGGCTCCACAGCCAAAACTTTGTTTTTTTTTCTTTTCAGCATGGAATAAACCTATTACTTGTTCCATTTATTTAAAATAACCCTAATAAAATGTATTGTTTTTTACGTAAGCACAATGCTGCCACCAAGGGAAAAAAACGACTCTGGTAACAAATTATCTCGTAATTAAGAAAAAGCAATGATTACTTCAGTGTACAACCTGTTACTTTGTGCACTGAACGTGCATATGTGGAAGCGCGAGGGCGAGGATTTTTCCAGAAAAATCAGAAATGCGGTTGCGTAGTTATTTATTATTTAGCTGTTTTTTTAAAGGTTAAAATCTAATTCTGTTCACTCCATGAGGCATAAGACATCTTATAGAGCTTCCAGTCGTTCGGTCAAATTCTGATAATAAACAAACCGACGAATGTAAAGGGGTAGTGTGCTTAATACAGTACTTTGGCTTTAACTCGCCTGGCTAAGGACTGAAATTCAGCACCGTCACATCCCCCTGAAAAATCACGAAACACGGACGCAGATACGAACACTGAGCCAGTCGGTTCGGCTGTGGTTTCGCTAGAACCTAGCAGAACTAGCATGTCACGCAGAATAAAGAAAAAGTGCGTATGATGCAGATTTTATCTTGTTTGAACATGTAGATTCCGAAATGCAGTACATGACACACACAGGCTGCGAGTGCTGAAACGTAAGACGTCAGCATATTGTACACGTGGCAGTAGTACTCGGAAGTCGGTGGCGCGGGAAGTCTCTGCGGCGACCGGAAGTATAGTTTGACGTAGAGCAGTGGTTCTCAAACTGTGGTACGCGTACCGGCAGTGGTACGCCAAATGACCCTGGAACTGTGTTGTGTGCGCTGAAAAAATCGGGACGGGTTTTCATATTTTGTATTTTTATACGTGTCGAATACGCAGCCTACGTACTACGATACAGTGCGCGCTAATACTTCAGTGGACACAAGAGATACTCTGTAATTCTATACCACTCTATAGGAATGCGTGCTACGGACGCAAGTGACCAATTGTATTTAAAAAAAGCTACTGTATCTCCAGCAAATAGGGAGAAAGGAGAATGTGCGTGATTTTGGAACAGTGCCAACGTTGCAAACACAGGAATGCATAGAAATACGTGCTACGAACCGCTGGTTATCTTGTGAGCACAGGAAAGCGTGAAAAACAACAGAAAAATATTTAAGAACTGTTCTAAGTTAATTTGGGAAAAATACACCGAGCGTCTCTGTGTTTCTCTCCCATGCGCATGAAATAAATACTTAAAATAAACACTGAAATAAAAACAGAGACGTGGAAAAATGCAAGCTTGCGGATTGCTAAAGCAGGTAAGCCCCACACTATTATGTGTGGAGAAAAAGCTGCTGAACAGCTCGACCTGCTGCCCCCCCGAAAGACACAGTCATTCATAGAATTATTGAAATGAAGGATTATATCAAAAGTACGCTGACAGCGCGCGTTAAGATGAGCAGATGTTTTTCACTGCAATTAGATGAGTCTGTAGTCGATTTGGCCAATTTGCTCGTTTACGTTAGATACGAGTTTGAGGGTACGTCCCGTGAGGACTTTCTGTTCTGTAAGCCGCTACCAACAGGAACTACAGGAGAGCACGTATTTCAGCTTCTGAATGAATTTATCGGAGAGAATGGCATCGACTGGATAAATTGTGTCGGAGTTTGTACAGACGGTGCTAGAGCAATGACAAGCCGACACAGCGGTGTACTTGCACGAATTAGGTTGCTCCAGAAATTAATGGTTTAATTGCAACACCCACCGCGAGACCTTTGCCATCAAGAAAATGCCTGACGATTTAAAATCTGTTAGACTGTTGTGAATTGTATCAAGGCTCGAAAAATTATTTCACATCTGCTTTGCTCAACTAAACAGGCTCACCCCTCTCACTGAAATGGTGCTTTTTTATTTTTATGTGTTGTTTTTTTTTCCGTAAAACACTTTGAGAAGCCACATTTTAATATATCAAACAAACTTTATTATTATAATATTTATTATATGTATGTGTGAGTGTGTGTGCACATGCGCTCATGTTGGTCATTGATAATTTCTGGGGTTCCTATGAGATGGTGACTTGTAGGTGGTACTTGGATGCTTTGTTTGGATTAGGGGTGGTACTTGGTCCAAAAAGTTTGAGAACCACTGACGTAGAGGAAAGAGAGCTACCAGTTATTAGAAGACAGAGCTGGTTTAAATACGATCAAGGTTATTATGTATCTTCTGTAAGACTGAAAAAGAAAATTTGACACCTTTATTTGTTACCTGCGTATAGAAAAATTGTTTTGGACAGATAAAACTTCCGGTGTCTGGTATTTTGTTATACTGTATATTGCAAGATGTAATATGAAAAATATGAATATGATGTAATGTGAAAAATACGTATTTAAAATTGGTGGATGACACATCTACAAAACAGTGTTACTCCCTCTTTTTAATGTCTGTATGGTGGAAATTTAATATTATTTAAACTTAATCAAAAACATTCAAAAACTCAATTGCCATACTGTATGCAACATTGTTCCTTATGTTCACTTTTCTTTCTCGGATACTCTTTCTCTTTTACTTTCATTATTTGACGTTCAATAAAACTTGGACAATAGTTTGCAGTACCAGTTTCTGATTGGAACTGTGGTGGACAGTGACAAATACTGAAGACTAACGTAGAAAAAAGTACAGACTCTTTTATCCTTTCCTGCATTAGCTGAATATGTAGTTCAGGGGGTAGCTGCGTCAGCGTGCATAGGCTGCAAGGGAACAATAGGTTTATTCCATGCTGAAAAAAAGAAGAAAGAGAACACAACGTTTCGGCCATGGAGCCTTCTTCAGGTGTGAGAGAGACAGGGCAGTAGGCAAAGGTCCTTGCCTACTGCCCTGTCTCTCTCACACTTGAAGAAGGATCCACGGCCGAAAAGTTGTGTTCTCTTTCTTCTTTTTTTCAAGATGGAAAAAACCTGTTGTTCATTAGCTGAATATTTCTTCCTTACATGCACATCATTGCCTGAACATGATTAGAAATCGAGGTGCAGTTAATGGTACATACATGTTTTTCATTTTGTTGATTTAGAGGACATATGTTAAGTTTATATATGAACAATGTTTGCTAAAAAACATTAGTTAAAAATATTTACCCATGAGTTGTTATTCCAATGCTGGTAATAATAAATAAAACCTCTTATAACACTGACAAACACAAGAACATAGAGAGCTGGAGGATGAACATTGATCTATTTGTAAGCATGTTGTGGAAGGAATTTCCCAGTGGCTATGACATGGTTATCTGAATTTCTCAATAACAGTGAGTTTGTGCAAACAGGACATATGCGAAGAACTCTAGTCCTGCGCTGGGTGCTGATACATCTGATCCACAGCATTCAAGGATAATTTTGCACTTGGAATTAATAGCCAGACAGTCAGAAGTTAAGGATGATCTGGGATACAGAAGGAAATTTAACTAGAGGGGCATTAAAGTGCTGTTTGTTTTACTGCCTTGCAACGCTGGGGCCCTGGGTTCAATTCCTGGGATGCCATGTGTATGGAGTTCTCTCTTTGTCTGCCTGAGTTTCCTCTGGGTGCTTGGGTTCCCTCCCTCAATCCAAAGATATACTGGTAAGTTAACTGGATCTTGGGACATTGGCCCCATTGTAAATGTGTGTGTGTGTTTGTGTTTGTATGTACCCTGTGATGGTCTGCAATCCTGTCTAGGGTGCTTCCCAGGATAGGCTCTGGGTTTCTCGGGACCATGAATCGGATAAGTGGTTATTAAAAGTGATGTAATCATGAATTTGGTCACTGATGAGATCAACTTAAATAGTGCCATCCACAGTTTCACATTTTATTAAACTGACCTCATATTATTGGTTCATTGGTATATAAAATGATACAAAACCACCATGTATGATACAGCAGCTACTTCACCTTTACCTTCACCTGTGAAAATCATTCGATCAAATTCGGCTCATATATTCATTTTCATCACCTTTTACCTTAGAAACAAATGTGTAGCCATAACCTAACGTACTACCACGACTTAGTACTACTCAAATCTGTGTTTGAGGAACATTTTACCTGCTCAAACAATATTTTATCAACAGAATATCTGTCCCGATTTGTTGTGCGAAGTCTGATGATGCACAGCTGTTGTTACTGTACATGGTGTATAATTACAGAATTTGACAGATGGTACCACACTTGAGAATTTTTAGATGACCTTAAAACAGCCGATTTTAAAACCAGCATATAAATCTTATCAAGACAATAAATAATTTCTAATGTTAAGAGTGTTTTACTCATAGGCTTGTGGAAGTATAGAATAATTGTTGGAGTTGAAACACTGATTTGGTTCAATAAAGGGCTGGATGAGTTCTTTGGATCTACAGTATTAGCTGCTTACACGTACACCAAACAGGATAGATGGGCTGAATGGCCTCTTTTTTGTAGCCTTTGTGCTGTTGACTGAGGACGAGTCAGCAGTAATTCAGAGGAGTATGTCTGAACTTGGAGTACAAGTACATTGATTCCTTTTTTCCCATCTTCTCACCACTGCTTCCTTTGTGAATAAAGGATAATACTTGATAATACATTTGACAAATACTGTACCAAATCTCACCATTTATTTTAACAGCTCATACTGTAGATACAAAGCTACACCCTTCTGGCTGCTTTAAACACTGTGAGACCATATACCTGCCATACTACCTAGAATGTACAGACAGCAGAGCTCTGTTTGTATCGTAAGGTTTACTTAATTTACTGCCTAATATTATCCCTGCTTCATAGTTAATTAACCAGTTCATATGCACAAGTGGGCTTTAATAGCCCTTGCTATGGGCAGAATCTTTAATTGCATCATTTATTTCTTTTTTCTGACACTAATCAATTTGTACAGTATATGAATGTTCAGCAGATTGCATGAGCTTATGTTGACCCTTGTCCTCTTGCTTCCACTTCCTTAAACCCAGAGAGAGTGGTAGCCAATTGGAGTAAAGCTTTTTTGCAAAAAAGGTTAAATAAACATTCCCCAAAACACTTGGTAACTTTGGGGAAACAACCTATTGATAAAAACCTGGGAAACAACTAACAAACGTTTAAGTGTCTTAAGTTTGTTTTAGCTTATACAGTACGTTCTCTGTTTTTAGAAATGTTGACACTCACTGAACATGTTTTGGAAGAGAATTATAGTACATGGCAAAAAGTATATATGTATATTTTCTTTCAGTTTCTGTCAGAATAATCACATCTGTTTATAACTTTAGTTTCAAGGGAAGGAAAGCAGTCAGGAAATTAGGTTTGAAGTATCTAACTCAATGAAATTCTGTGGGAGACAAGTTGGTAAACAACAATAATCTATTTTGGAAGCATAACTGAGGAAGTGATGTGGAAATATGTGTAACCAATCACCCATGCACTAGTAAATGTAGTGCTAGAATTGTAGGTGAAATGTATTACTAAACTGTAAGCACCATGTACAGTATGTTTAGTTTTGCAGCATTTTACCATCATGATGTTTCTATTCTTTATTTTGAGGATGGCACCTTTTCTTTCTGGATGCTGTAATATTATACAGTACATCTAAATAATAATACATAACAGTACATAAAAATAATTTCTAAAGTCATTTTCTCTAGCTTTAATTCCTGAACATAATTGGAGCTTGCCATGTTCTGTTTTGTCCTTTAAAGTAAACACTGTTAGTGGCCCTCTCCATAGTGCTGGAAAAATAGAAGTGGTCAAACGTCTAGGGTTAAACTAAAGAAGCATGTTTAGAAAAGCAATTCACTCTGGTGCTTCATTTTCTAACAGGGCACTCTGTCAGAGGCCAGAACAGGGTCACAGACAGGCTGTCACAGCCATCAGCCTTTAACAGCTACCAGTGCATTAATATTATCTTCCACTAATGGTAGTGCTGTTTGGAGCTTTTTGTGCCAGCTAGCAGAGCCGAGTTTTGTGTGTTTTATTGGTCCTTCTCTTTGTACAGTTTCCTTTCAAAGATCACATTTGCAAAAAATAATATATGTGTTTTCTGCAAATAATTTTGTTTCCTTTCTAGTGTTTCAAGTGGTTTCCAGCAAATCCTTAGAAATAATGAAAAAAGTCAAACTTGCCCTCTGTGTGTCCTGGTTTGTAAAGACCACACAACCACCTTATATTGAGATGTTGAATAGCACGGGCCATTACTATTCACAGGATTTTTTTCATTTTATTGTTATTGTTCTTTGTCCTTTTCAATTAATACAAAAGCTTTAGTCGCAGATGGTCTTTGCGGCACATTCTGAACTATCTAAATAAAATCAGTTCAGGCGAATATATTTTCACTGACAGATATTGACTTAATAGCTGTCATTGAAATTAAACATGACAAGCACCCTTTTGTTAACAGGGTGGCGTAAGCAGGAAAATAAAAATATAATTCATGTTCAAATACAGATATAAAAATTAACTTATATAAACCACCTTTGTGAAAAATTGTGTACTACTGTACCATAATTAAACTTTGCCTCATAATTGACATTAATATAATTTAATAAATTAATATATAATTATAGGAAATTTCTATTTCTGACTTTTTGCATGCTATGTCATATTTTATTGCTCCTGTTGGTTTTGTTTGTTGTTTCTGCTTTGACTATTATTAACAATATTGATTTTTTTATTTTTTAACACAGATTATGGAAAGATTGGTTAGAAACAGAAATCAAATCCACATTACAAGCCTATATTCTGCTTAACACTTACATGCTTCCTTAGAGCATTTTTAATTTTTCAGTTCCTTTCAAAACTGTTGTTTGGTTTGAATTGGTAATCAGAAGCAAGAGCAGATGATCATGTATGATACACAGTGGTAAATAAAGCAGGTATGAAAATAAAATGTACTCTTCTCTTTCAAAAGCATAATGCTAAATTCATGCCATTTTATTTTCACTTGTTTAAACCTTGCAGCATCTTAAAGCACTGGTAATAAACCCCTTAAAATTAAGAATGAGGAAACAGATGGGTATGGATCTGATTATTTTGTTAAGATATGGTAGTCAGTGTTTCAGACTATTGAAAGTATTTTCATTGAAACCTTCTTGGAAATTTGTAGTTGTAGATGGATTAAACAGTATGCAAGGTAAAGTAACTTTGTTTTTTCATGCCAAAATTATAGATCAGTCCTCACTTTACACAGTGATACAAATAATGATATACTTTTCTTTATCTTTACGGCTGTACAGCTCCTGGCAGAAAGCTGCTGGTGAGCAGGATTTCAACAGATCTACTCTGTTTCATAAATCCTCCTGCACTCTAAACATTTTGTCAGTGTGTGGTCATAACATTGTAAACACTCTGTTTCCCAAGGTCTCTATATAGCTTCAGTTTAATGACATTTCATCTCTGCAAACAGCTCAGGTGGATAGTGACATAATAATGCAGTTGACAGTTCTTGCCCAACCAGCATTGAGTGAATTTAAAGGAATTTTGGATGAGCAATGGAGAGCTTATGAAATTCATAAAACATGAAATCTATCCTGCTCCAGTTTCTCCTTTTTGAGTGTGGCTTTTCAGGACCCATTACCTTGTTATTATATTTGGTAGAAGAGTACATAAGACATCTCTATTGTATTTGTCTTCAATTTACATTATGTCATTATTGTTTTGCTTTTAAAAAGTAATTTAGTTTTACTTTTCAGCATTTGTTGAGCAATTTAATCATGGCACATCTAATATTGGCATCTTGCAACATCAAGAGGAAATTGTTAGAGCTGAAGTGGAAATGTGTACGGTCGGTGTCATGTAATGTGTCCTGTTACTGTCCCAGTGCTGGCATATTATGAAAAGAGCCTCCATTTTCTTACTTTTTGGATATATTTTCCCTTTTTCTAAGATTTCACTATGTACATATAAAGGATGACTCCAAGCAGAAGCAGCATGGTCTCGTAAATTAGCTTCCCACAGCGTAGAAATGAAAATGAAATCCATTTTGAAATGTATTAAATGTGTTACTTAGGGTTCTTTTTCAGACAAACTGTATAGTAACGGTCTTGCTTTTTTCTTCTGCATCTCATACTTACCTATCCCAGCTTCGGATTCAAATGGAAGCTTTCTGGAGCATACGGTGACAGGAGAGCAGAAAGAATAAAGAACAAAAACATCAACAACATAAATAACTGCTAGAAATACAAAAAATAGAATGGTTTCGGGAATAGCTATTTAGTCCGAATGCCGTTTAGTGCTCTTAAAAGCAGTCATTAGCAGAATGTGTTGTCACATGTCAAATAAGAATAAAATACATTAAGCTGACACATGTAAATGTTTGTGAAACAGGGGGTTGAATGATGCCGCCAATAAGTACAGTCATTTGGCCTCCATCTAAAAGCCAAGCTCATTCTGTAATTATCTGTGCACACTGGGTTTAACACACTGGAGAATTGAAGTCCAGCTTGCAAGTGCCATTCTCTACCTCCATTAGTCCCTTGATTGTTGAATTTGCAGGTAAGCCACCAAGCTCAGTTACTGTTTCTCCTAGGGATTTGCATCTAGTTTACATCATTTGTCTTTAATATGGTTGAACCATGAATAGAATACACTCGCAGTACAGAGAAAACCTTTCTTTCATGGCATACAGATAATGCAAGCTCTAACTGTCATAATCAGCTCCTTGGCTGTGTTACGGTATTACAATCTTCTATTTACTACTGTTTCTCTCAATCAGCTAATCACTTTTTATTGAATGAAAGATTATTTGCAGTGAATGCCAAGTCAAAGCACTTTCATTTGTGCAATCAGATCCCTACCTCTGTAGTAAGATTGTTTTATATGATGTGTATACAAATATCCATAAATAATATATCCAGCATTGATAAAGATATCAAAATGTAAATGACAGATATTTCTGTGCTGCGACACGCAATAGTGGAAGATCTGAGTTGTAAATCTAGATATCATGGTGCACTCTCTGCTCTCAAGCATGCTGCCAAGACTTCAGGAAACAGCTGAGTCAATACTCAGCTAGTAAGCATATATGTTTGATAGCTTGAATAGTCTCATCTCATTTGCAATCTTGTTCTAACAAACTATGGTTAGGGATGCTATTTTGCAGACATTTGGTCACTTTGTTTCTGGGCATCCCAAGGATTCCCATTATCTTGAGCCACAGGTAACAAATTGTTTAGATTGATTGTGATGTCTTTGTTTTTTTACGACCTATTTAATACTCTGGGAGGAAACATTTTAAGACATTTTTGTTGACATGTACATTAATGGTAACAGTTAATGTGTGTACGGTATGCCAATCTGCAACCATTGCTACTCTTACAGTATATCCCTTCATGATGTAAAAAAGTCTGATTCACCTGGCATTTCCAGCTTGCATGAACATGTTTGAAATGTGGGATGTTATTGTAATGGTGGTGTGATGCTACTGTAAGTCTCTTTAGAATATAACAAGGATGAAGATGAGAGGTGGCCTTTTAGTCCATCTTGCTGGTTTTGCTGCAAGTAGATGAAAGACTCAAGAATTTAGTCAAGATGTTTTCTAAAAGATGCCATACTGTCAGCTTGAACAAGAAGAGTGACAAATTATATACTGCCGTGACTCTATCTCAAAGTAAAGAAGTGCCTTTTGTTTCCTTAACAGAATATCCTAAACATAATATTACCATTTCCCATGTTTTTGTACGATATATCATTGTTAATCTTGATGAGGGCCTTGGGATTGACTTGGCCAGTTTCTTTCTGGATGTGAATGCTTGATCCAAATCACCATGTAGCCTTTTCTGTTACAGGTTAGAAAGATTCCTTTACTCTGTCTGGTTATGACATTTCTGTGTTCTAAGAGTTGTCTTGTTGCTGTCCTTCATACTTCTTATGAAGCACCATTATCCTTCTTGTAGCACCAAGACCAAAGGTGAATAAGTAACAGTCTATACAGCACTCTGTTGAGCATTACATCTTTAACATTTACCATATTGTGATTCAGTGTTGGCATGTAACCTCTGAAGTTACTCAAGCAAAAAAGCGGTCTTCACTTATCATACTGATGGATACTAAGACATTAAAAGTCAAGCTTACATTTGATGACCTTTAACTCCTTTTTAACTACAAACCAAATGATACAAGTGGAAACTAATGTGAAGTGCATTTAAACCCGAGAACAGCAAGTACTGCTGTACACAAAAAGGTTTTGGGAATATTGAACAAGCTGCCCAGCCATGTTGTTGATATTTATACCCTGGTATTTTTCAATAAATAGTTGAATGAGATCCCTGAATTATATAGGTACAGAAAACCCCCTTTTTTGTAGTCATTTTCATGATTTTCTTTCAAATAGCCAAGCAGTAATGTTACATTCAAAGAACAAAAGCAAGTATAACAAAATAAATAGGAAAGCTTCTAACTGGTACTCCCCAGGGAAACTTTTAAAGACATTATTATAGAATCTTTTTGTTTTTCTCAAAATGAAAGGTCAGCCAAAATAATTTAATAGGATCTCTTCATTGTATCGAGCCACAAAATAAAAAAAAACCTGAAAACAGGCAAAACAGAAGGATATTGATCAGCATTTTTTTTCTTTCAATGGAAACCAATTGCTTAACAAGCAGGAAAAAGGTACAATTAACCTAGGACCTTGCCAATAGTTTCCATATTTACTTCTGCATACAAAGTCCCAAAGCTTATTTTTCTTTTTTCAAAAGATTTGAGACTGTTCAAGTGACTAAATTATTTGAAAACATTGTCTGAGCGCAATACAAGCAGGTTGGAGAAATGAATTTCTTAGAAAAAACCCATACAGATATTTTGTTGATGCTGTAAAGCTGAATGTGAAAACATTATTCTGTTTTGCTCATGGCTTAATTCAACATGATTTACAGACAAGACAATTGATGATCAATAAACTTAACAGTGCAAAAATGCAATGCAGAACAGTATAAACAAAACCAGTAACTGCAATGGAATATCACATAACACATCAACACATAACCAGATAAGACACAAAATGTTCAGTAGTTTGGGATAGCTTAGTCTGATCTGACAAATCTTGAGATGGGTCCACTGTGGTGCTGCTGTCTTATTTACAAGTCAAATATTTACAAGAGTAAAGAAGAGAGAGAAGAGACAAAGCAACTACAGTATGCAATCAGGAAAGGATGAGCAGAGAGGAAGATTGGGGATATTACGAAAGATAAGAAGGGGAGGTAGGAGGAAGATAAATTATGAAGGGAGCAGCGATTAAGGACAGGTAGCTTAAATCTGATGAGAGTGGCTAGAGGTAGCCATTGAAAAGAGTGCAGGAGGGATTGCACTGGAGGCATGAGAAGGAAGAATACTATGTGAGCTGCAGAGTTGAACACGGTACATTTCTGATGAAGGGAGGCTGTGACAGTTCATTTTAAAGAGCGCGAAAGCTTGAATCACAAGCTTAGTGGAGCAGGATATTAAGGATTTTAAGAAAGGACATATCCTATACAAGTGTAGAAAAAAGGATAACAGGCGCTTGCCAGTGAAGAAATATGCTGAGTGAGAAATGGAGGGATGAATATTAGGAAACAACCTGACTTGTTTAAGTATTATGAAACACTATAGAACCTATAGTTTCTGGCAATCTCTGATGCAAGAAAAACATTAAACTGATTAAAGTTATGTAAGTTATAAGTTATATATCGTAAATACATTTATAGATTGTTAAAAGTCAGATGTGATATTTGCAATGCAGTGTAAAACAAAGTAAGTGATCAATATCTGGCATAAAAAGTGACCAAGATTGCCACAGATGTTGGACATGGACAACGCCGATGTTGACACCTGCTGTCAGGCCAGTGGTGAATTGGTTCTACAGTTGTCTGTTGGAAGCACTGCTGAAGTCGTGAGTATGGTTGAATGAATTGGGATCACCAACAATTCAGATCATTGTTGCAATTTACCTCTTTCCTTCACTGATTTGTGGTATCAATGCAGTGTGCATAAAAACATTAGTTTTCGATGTGCAACGTCACAACAAGCACTTACTTTCTTTTGTACACATTATCACATTATTTTTATTTAATGTTCAGAAAGTAATAAGGGAACCTAGGAGAGAACAAAGGTTTTTGACAAAATGTAATCCTGTCTGTCCACCTTGCACCTTGCACCTTGTCCACTTGAGAAAATTGCAGTCGAGAAGAAAGTTAATCGTAATGAAACTTTTCTTTCATGCTGTCTCCCTACAGGAAGTCAGCCAGACAGGTTGCCATCAGAACAGAATAAAAGGAAAAGATTATCTTCCTTCTCCTTTCAGCTTTCTAACCTGCAAGGGTTGGGAGAGCCCAAAATAACAGTCTCGTATAATGGAACAAAAAGAAACACACAGGTTCTCTCATTTTGTGGCCACAGCGTGTGATCTTGTAAACCACTGGAGAGAAAGGATACAGCTTAAATATGGCAGTGTGAAGCTCTGATACTCCGGGCAGATGAAGTCTTTAATGTGATTAAATGCACAGTCATACTGTACATTACCATTCTGACATCTTGTTTCTTCTCCAAACAGGCAACGTTTGCATGCCCCTGACACAGAGTAACATCTCTCTTACGTAGATCACCACATTTGGTAATATTAAAGATGATCAGTATATTCAAGTAATGTTGCATTATTTATGATTTGGCAAAAGAAACCAGCATTCAAGTGCTTCAGTATATTTATAATGACAATTAAGGATATTCCTTTTCTCCTTGGGCAAAAGCAATAACATAGATATTGTCCCACAAGTTGCTGCAAGTGTTACTGTCATTGGTTAACATCCAAAGAGAAAATTATTTTAGGCTGTCATGTCAAATTGCATAACAGAAGGGCCATGTGGTCTCTGTTGTACTAATAATAGGCTTTGAAAAAATATTGCAGTCTGAGGGAGGCAAACTTCAATTTTTTTTACTTTGAAAAGATCACCAGGATGTTAACTGTAAAAAGAAAAAAAAAACAAGTATGTCCCTTAAAGCAACCAGCAAAATTCATTAGGACCAAGGTATGGATCCTGATTACTTTATTTTTAATGTTGACAGCCCTACGATTCATCACAGCTTTGACTAAAAGACAATGCAACAATATATAGTACTGTACCATAAATTACTACAAAAAATAAACATCAGACTGAAGGAATATATTTTTCTTCCAGTCCTGGAACCATAGATAACACTGAAAAAATATAAGGGGAACGTATACACCAGCTCCCACTCTGTTGTCACATTTTTTACCTTTCACAGAGCAGGGAATTGCTTATATATGAGATACAATCAGCAGTTCAAGACTGTGAAATTAGAGCCCATTCTGAGTATGTAATGCATATTAGGTGATTAAATCATCCTGTTACATCCTATGCTGGCCGTGTATTGTTGAAATTTGAATTGGTAAGTTAGTTATAAATAGTATGTTAGTTATAAAAAGTAAAGTGTGTGTTGCAAGAATACATTAGCCTTAGTGTTAGTTTTAAAAATGAGACATTGCTAAATGTTTTCCATAGCTGAAAAAGCAGTTTGCCAATTGCTTCACAAACCATGTTCAAAATGTGCCAGAAAGCTTCCTGTAAAATGAATGCACTGAATAAAGGAAAAGAAAAGGGTTTTTTGCTTTTCCTTTCCTGTAGCAGTATTAAACTGAGTGCCAGCAAAACCTTTCTGCCTGCAAGGCCATTCTGTATCCCCGAGAGTGCAAATACTGCCAAAGCTTAAGCCTCAGATGGTCTAGATGTTAGTTTGATCAAAATAACAGATAAGACAATTGCATCATCAGTCGCTGACCTATTTATTCTTTACCAGTTCTAGCAATAGTCTAATGTTTCAATGCTGCCCTGAGAAGGAACAAAAGGGAGGTACCTCCCAATTAGAAATCATGTTGTAGGCACACATGAAAAATGGAGATCATCATCTCAGAGGGGGATGATATTGAACATTTGCATGTCTTATTTCTGTGGAATGTAAATGTGGCCTTCTGTAAGGTGGGGGTCTCTTTATTTTCATTATGTCCTCATTAGATTCAGTGCTTAACTTTTGAGCAGCTACTACAGGGGTACAAGGGTTTGGTATTAAAATGAAAAAAAAAATCAACTTGCAGTTTAACAAAATATAAAGCACTATAAGTGAATCGACATTGACTTCTATGGTTATAAAAGAATCCACAAAAAATGAATCCACTGTGTATTACTGTAATGTTCATTATTAAGAAATTGAAAGGCTTTGCTTATTGTGCCAGAAAGAGGATGCATGCATTTTGTCTCCAAGGACAGTCAGACTAGTGATTCAATAAGTGATCATCAATCCAAAAGCAACTGTTTGAGATCTCCAACACTAACTAGCGTCTTAAGAGTATAAACTGCCATCTGCAAGTACTGTACTGTATGTTGCATTCGACACTGAGTTGGACATAAGAAGCTTCTTTTGAGAGTAAACCAAAACAGGGGTGTCTCCAATTTGCCTAGAATCAAGTATTATAGCCAATCAATGGATGATGCGACGGCAGCCAAAGTGCGCCAGAAAGCTCACCACACATCAGCTATCAGTGGGGAGGAGAGCAGAGTAATGAAGCCAATTCATAGATGGGGATTATTAGGAGGCTATGATTGGTAAAGGCCAATGGGAAATTTGACCAGGACACTAGGGTGACATCCCTACTCTTTTCGAGAAACGCCTTGGGATTTTTAATGACCGCTGAGAGTCAGGCCCTCGGTTTTACATCTCATCTGAAAGACAGTGTCTTATTTCAGTTTAATGTCCCCGTCACTATACTGGGGCATTAGAACCCACACAGACCGCAGGGTGAGCTCCCCCTGCTGGCCCCACTAACATCTCTTCCAGCAGCAACCTTAGTTTCTCCCAGGAAAACATCCAGGTACTGACCAGGCTCACACCTGCTTAGATTCAATGGGTTGCCAGTTATGAGGTGCAGGGTGATATGACTGCTGGCTATGTAAATCAAACTTTTGGGATGCGCTTTCGGGAAACGTTTTTTGCATAACAAAGTAAAGCACTTGTTGAAAAAACACTTATACCACTGTGAAATATGGTAGGAGTCTAATATAATATTAATATATTCAGCTGTTTGCATCTTCAGGTCTTGGACCCTTGTCAAGATAGGAGGAACCATGAACTCCAGTAAATAACAGAATACCAAACACCTGGTTCATTCTGCCAGTGAACTTACATTTCGCAGAATATAAACTTTCTAGTGTGACTATGATTCAAAGCATGTATCCAGATTGCATGTATAGCGCCATGGTTAACTGCACACAAATAAATGTTTGTGAATGACCAAATCAATCAACGGACCTCAATGTACAGTAATTGAACATTTTTTATTTAAACTCAAAGAGGCAGTTCACACAGAAAAGAGTCTGAAAGAACTAACAATAGCCATTGTGCCTGGAGTAAATGTCCCAAATCCCCCCTCTGAAGAGGCACACTACAGGAAGATTATACTTATTGGTATAATCCATGCCAAAGGAGGATTTAATAAATACTTCTATAAAGATAACAGTGTGACATTTTAAAAAGTTCTTCACCAGAAATGTTATCCCAACCATAAATCTTTGTTTTATGACATTTGTTTGTTCCCATTTCATTGGCAGCATCTGTGCATCTGAAGAGCACTGCATGTACTGTATAAAGCAGTAATAGAAGGTCACATAAATATGATGGTTATCAAACTACTCTAGACTAACTGCATTTCAGTAGCTAATCCTAACCTTGATCATTACCTGAATCATGCCTATTTCCCTGGGATATTTAACAAATTTAAGTGTTCGACATCATTAATTAAAATTTTATAGAATACTTAAAGTGTTACTGTTTTGTTCTGGTGTGAACAGAGAGGTTTTCAATATAGATTAGAGACGATTTGGTCTCATTATACTACTATCTTGAAATGGACTTAATTTCTTTGAAAAAAAGAGATGGTATTGACTTAACAGTATTTCAGACCATTAAGAGGGTTAATAGTGTCTTGCATATTCAGTTAATTATTGGTGCTCTGTAATTTGTGTACTTGGAAAGTTATAACCCTCAGGTGTCTTGTTGTTGGAGATAATATCAGAGTATGACATACCGTATTGCCATATTGATTGTCTTATTATTACCAAGATCATAGTTTCCATTCTGCACAAATCATAACATTTCCTATGACCTCCACAAGAAAGAAGAGTAACAGAATCTAAAAGAATTCATTCTGTTCTCAAATGTTCATGAGGGTCATTAAGAGAACTGTCATTATTAATTATTCTATTACATTTCTCAGAAGGCCGGATTTAAGGATATGACTTCTCATACTACCAGCAAGCTAGAATACTTTTGGATAAACATTCTCTTATTTTCATGCTTATGAATGCTTATTTTCATTTGATACAGTGTATGTCACACATTTACTGGCCACATATGGCCATGCTGTTTTTTTACCTAAATATTTCATATTTATAAGCATTTCCAGTTGTCTGCTTTGATATTTTACCATAGGAAAGGCTTGTGAAACTGGGAAATGAAGAGAGTTTCCCTATTTATATGTCGTATTTTAAATGATAAAAGCAGATAAACATGGACTGAATAACTTTAATATTATTACATTTCAATTACACTTGTATTAGATTATTGATACTCTTAACTATTATTAGAACTTTTAGTTTTTAGTTCTGAGCTTTGTATTTGTTAAAGTCAAATTAGAAAAATAAGTTGGCAGGATGTCTTTGTAGTAGTTGGTTTTCATTGTATAGGCCAGTAAATTGCTTTTGCTATTTTTAGGAAGCACTCCTCATACCTCTTAGGATAAATTAATCACACAGTTGTTACCTTTCATCATCTGTTCACGTTATTTTCTTGATTCAAATGACAATTTTCTTGATTTAAAGAAAATAATTTAAAACAAAATATAACGTTTAATTAGCTAACTCCAGATATTTATTGTGCTTCTTATGCAGTTTCAGAGAACCTCCATCTTCTTGAATTCGAAGTTGCATCTTTTGAGGGGAGATTGTTCATAAGGCTGTGCTGGTGGTAGTTGAATCAACTACACTGTATCTTCACTGAAGACAACAGCAAGAAACAGATGTGTTTTCATTTACCTGGGATCATTTATTTTAATTAGGGACAGGGAATGCACAATTTAAAACTATCCAAGTAACACATGACTTTCATGTGACTTTGCTAGAGGAGAATTTATAGGAATATTAAACTGCAACTCGGTGGAGAAAATTCAATTTAAGTTCCACAGTCCAGCAGAAAAGCATTTTCCTGAAACTTAACCGTGTCCAAGGTTGATAGATTTATAGCTAAAAATATATGCTTTTATGATTTATCTAAAAACAGGTAACAGAAAACAAAAATTCAAAACATAAAACAAAAGCGGTTCTGAAAAATGTACTTCAAAATCGAAGGGTTGGGATCAGTGATGCTCCACACGCAATGCATATATCCTATGTAAAATTCCATCCTTTTCTCCTTTAAGATGTTATTAAATACTGTTTGCTCTATTTACAGTACTTAAAGTACTTACAGTACAGTACTACCATTTAAAACTACTGCCCTCAGGTGAAGTGGTGTTTGACCATGCAGGTGAACACATTGGTAATATGGAAGAACTGTTTCATGGAACCGGAGGAAAGACACCAAATTTAATTTATTAAAGGAAAAAAATGTGAGAAGATATCTTTGAAGTAGCTCTTTCAGCGCTGTATCAGAACAGTAGGCTGAATATTGTCAATATCCTAAGGAGTTTCTTTTGAATGAGGAAGCAGTTGTACCAAAACAGTGATGGAACTTTTTTGTGTGCTCTGAAGGAGCAGTACAGATGTTTTTTGACACAAAATGAATGGGTGGGGAACAAACTAAACTGCATCAGCAGAGACATGTTATTGGCGAGTTTTCTTATTAAATCTATTTTTTAATTGGCCGTTTATATACTTTATGTAGTATTATGTATTTACAGACTTGGTATATTGAGTTTTTGTTTTAAGACCAAAATGTGATTTAAAATTTTTAAGGTACTGTATAACGTGTCTAAATAAGAAGTGTGCATGTGGTAGTGATCACACAGAGCTTAACCCAAGGGATGTGAACTGGTGTCCATCTTTTCTATTACTCTGTACCCTCACTGGCTGCACTTGCCTTGAATTTCCTAGTCCTCGGGGTTCAGAATACCCCATCATCAGTTAACATTTGTAATAGCTCATACACAAGTTGTAAAAAAATACATCTTTCATTTTGAGTTAATGGGCAACTCTGTGTTAATAGAGGTTTTATATTTATTAAGACATGTTTGACTTTCTCCCACAAAGTCCTAATAGTAGATAAAACTTACCTCATTTGAGAAAGAACACATAGAAATTCTACTTTGTCATTATTTGATTTAAAAGCATTCAATATTTTTGTATTTTTTGTATATAAAAGTAAGTGGACCTTTACTTAACTACCATCTTAATTAAGAGGGCATGTAGAATCAGGTGCACCAAAATATTATTTGATCATATACAGGAAGTGGTTCCAACTGTACATAAAATCAGAAACTTTGTCAGTTTGGTCTTAAGGATTAATGTTTGTGGCAAGACATCATGACCAGATCAAATCAAATCTGTGACATTTTTAGAGAAATAATTTTTGCTGCTGACTAGGTGAAAGTCAAATACTATGCGTCTAAATATTTTAAATCATAAGACCTTAATGGGGTGTCCTTACATTTTCACCACACTCCATGTAATTAAACATTGTACTGTCTTTGATTTTTAGATGCCATTTAACATGTCAATATGCAAAATTTATTTCAGTACAGTGATCTAAAGAGGATGGTTATTTGTTAACATTTTATTAAGCATTTTTAGCCAACATTGTTATAAGTCTACAAAAGAACAGAGCAAGCTAAAATATTGTATATACTGTAGTTAGACCTTTTTCTTCCAAAGCCATTTTATATTTTTTTCCTTCATTTAGTTCCGTTTGCAGTGGGAACAAACTAGGACACTGGAAACATTTTTAATGAAATCATCTTAATGTCTTTTCCAAAAAGGATATGACATCCTACAGCATAATGTGCCCTGACAGGTTTGTGTGGCAGCCATGCCTTTTTAATTCAGAAGCATCTCTGCTTCCTATTGAACTGCTCACAAAATCACATACAGAGGCGGATATTCCTGGGATTTCCCCCACACAGTTCCTGTTCAAACTTAACCACGGTTAGTTCCTGGCACCTTGTAAGATCAGGAATTAAATGGCCATTGTTTTGGTTTAATTGCAAGATGCGTCAATAACACCTCAATTGATTCAACTTTATCAAAGGATATCTTTCAATCCCCCTTGCTGAGTATCAAAAAATTACTTCCATTAAAAGAAAAAATGATTGTCCAAACAATATTCTTGAAATATTGAATACTCCAATCGTTACAGTGACAAGCGTACGTCCCCAAACCTCTGCAGCACAATATTTCCTAGGTATTTAAACATGTGGGATTTGAAGGGTTTGAGTAAGAGTACTTCTATTATGCTTTCCCAGCATCTCCAGACAGATGGAAACCAGTGAAATGGAAAGGAGAATCCAGTTGGGAAAAGCACAGCAGACAGTCCAGGGCTCCTGTGTGACATGAGAGAGAGTGGCATCACAGAACATGTACTGCTACACTGCCCCAGGCACAACACAGACGGACAGGGTGCCAATGCACAGGCGACTGCACAGGCTTCTGAGTGGAAATTATTAAGAAAAACGTTTACACGAGTGAAAGAAAGACATGGAGCGTTATGTCCATAGAAAGGGAAAAAAATATTTTAATAGGTCTTTAAATAAATACTGTCAATAAAAGCATAGTTAAGGCTGATCCAAAAATCGATGCACTTTGTCATAAAGAGCAGACCCAGACCCAGAAATAAAAGTGCCAGTTGAAAGCTTCAGCCTTTTCTGGATAATTTCTTTTCCCACAAGTAAAGTACAGTAAGTAGAGTATCTTGTCATAGTTGACGTGAAAGTAACTTGGATATAAAGGGAGCGCTATCTGCATTTTCTTTTGTGTTCTGTAAAATGACAGACATCCTGTGCTCATTATAGCAAAATCTAAGTGTTTGAGCAGAGAAAAAAACCACAAAGCCATAAAACCAGAACTCGCTTGAACTGGAAACCCTGAGCATTGTTGTTGCAATTGTTATTTTTATTTGCTGCATTGCACATTGGGAACATAGCCTGGCAGTCTTGCAACTCTATTACATTCTAGACTGGAGCACTTTCTGTGTTTTTCCTGTGTCCATATTGTGTACTTACTTTCTAGGTTAATTGCCATCTCTTAATTGCCAACCCTACTATATGTGTGTATGAGCACATGCATGCACATGTACAGTATGTTCTGGGTTTGAAAGGTGAACTGTCCAGGGTGCTGTTCCACCTTTCTGCTTTTACTGCTCCTGCTGGCAATGAAAATGAATGGATGGATTTATTTATCAGCTTAGCAGATACCCTTGTCCGTTTCTTACAATATATAAAGTTTACATCAAACATCATGCCGGTACGATAAGATTAAGTTATAGAAATCGAATATACGGTTATTAATACAATGACAAGATTAACACAAACTGGAAAGCCACGCTGTTGCTATGCAAACAGAATTAAATAGCACTTAAACAAACAGAGTGAGTAAAAAAGCAGCAACAACAGCAGGGTCTGTAGTTGAGACTTGAAAACACAAGCCACCAGTCATGGTTCCAGTGAATTTACCCACTCTGCATGCTGCCATAAAAAGCTGTAAGTAGGAATATATTCTCAGCATGTTTGGATTTTAGTTTATCTCCTTTAGATACTACCCACATGGTGGTGACATACTTGTACAGTGACAAATCGTGACCAGGGAAGCAGCATAGCTGCCCTATCAGACAGAATTAAGGATTAGTTGTACAATAAGTCTAAAGAGGCAAACTTGGGATGCAGCTTCTGGATGAAATGTTTGCTTATCTTTAAAAGATAATACACATAAGATAAGAAAGCACATAACCAGATTAAAATAAATTACTTAATTAAAAAAAAAACATTAGGTTCTGAAACCGATGTACTTGCCTCACCAATCTTTTAACCTTTAAAAGGTTCTAACTAAAATGTTTGAAACCAGCTTGGTAGGCTAGTGAAACACAAATAAAACTGCAACCAGATGAAATATTCTGTGGGTGATGATGAGGACTGGATTCACAAATAAACAAAACCATATATATGTAGTGTGCTCTCTGAAGGCACCAGTTCTGTAGGGTTTGGGCATTTACTGGGACAATAATTAATTGTAGGAGTAAATCACAAAATTGATTCTTTTGATGGCTTTAGAATCCAACCATGTGATATAACTCAAACAACGCACACACACAGGTACTAATACACGAGGATACATTTATTAATACATAGAATATGCATATAAACATAACAGATCTTATTGAGAGGGTTATCAGAATATAAAAGGTATATATTCAGTCAGTTACAAAGTGTTACACATCAAGAGGACATACGTTCAGTATATCATTCATTTAGACTGTTCCGTAAATGAACTTGGTTATAACTTCTACATTAGATACTCAAAACAAGTACATAACTCTTAGGAATTAAATTGATATCAACTGGTTGGGATAACAATTGAATTCTCGAGCTGTAATGCATTGAAGTTGAATACTCATCCAATCTCTGGGGATTCAGATCTCCTGCGGACTCAAAGAAACAGTTGCAGGCTGTTGCTGTCCAATCCGCGCTCTCTGGCTCGGTGCCAGGCTGTGCTGTGCTGCTTGTGACGGTGCGCTGCTGATGCTCACTGACCGGCTAGCTAGTGTTGGCTTTAACTAGCAAAGTTTGTGCACAGGAGAAAAGATGACTGTGGATCCCAGCAAGTCAGGAAGAGGACCGGTTCGTTCCTGATGAAGAGCTAGTTCTGAATAGTGATTCAGCTGTCCACAGTTCTGACCTGTTCACGAGGCCTGCTGCAGGTGCTAACCTCGGGTGGATCCTCTGGTTACCCTCTGGCAATCTCCGCTCTAGACTCTTAGAACAAAGGAAAGTTCTGGCACTCGGACACACTGGCCGTTCCGTGGTTGAGTCTCAGGATGGTCAGGAGGCGCGCTGCGAGAATGTCCTGCCCTTGGGAGCCTTCTGCTTGAATTCCCTTTAGAATTCTCCACAGAATTCTCCTGAATCCTCTCAGGCCCTCTGTGTTGCCTGTTTTTACCTGGAGGAACTTCAGCTCATTGATTGGCTGAAAGTTCCATGGGCATCAGAGTCCCACGTGGGTTACTCGGCCCTACCAGTCCCTGATTGGTTGATCAAGGTGAGATATGAGTCACTTACTCCTGACACTTAGGAATGCAGTCCAGATGTCCATCTGGCACTCCCTAGACAGATAGGCACCAATGGATGACCATTGATCATGATAGCCAGGCTTAGCTAAGTGCATCCCCCTTTGGGAGCTGTCCCTTATCAAAAGAAAACATCTTTAAATCAGCCTGCATGAATAGCTTCTCTGTGGCTGCACCACAGAGATGGAGGGAGAGATGAGGCCTCATCTGGGAAAGCACAGCAACACTTAATTCTGCCTTATTAATAAGCCTCACTGCTACATATATTAATATCAGTGATTGTAGATGGCTAAAATAAATTCATTGTTTCTATGGTCCGCATATTTAAAAATGAAAATGATTTTTCATGTCATTATGTATAGCACATTATATGCATACCATGAAACTATTTCTCTTACTATATTTAAACATATTCTGCACACCAAGTTTTTAAACATTTGTTTTTTGACACTTGAAACTTGTTCATAGTAACATTCTTCGTTAGCAGTCATTTTTAAGGATGGCATTGTGTTTAACTTGTAATCATAACTGCCTATAAATAAAGTGCAATTGACATTCATTCAAAACAACAAACATACTGTATTTGCTGATTTGGTCACCAATACATCATTTATGATATTGCCAAAGACGCTTACAGGAATTTGGTTTATTTTCTTAAAGTTATACATATTCAGATTATAAACCTGCATGCAATATCATATTACTTTTAGTAACTTGAGAAAAGCAAAGATTGAGGGTGTTTGTACTAGAAACACTTCACTCTTTCCCTATTACAGATAAAAATGAAAATTAAATGGGAACCTTGTTAGAATGATTTCTTGCTATGCATACACTTGAGCGATATGTTTTGTTATAATATTCCCTGTATCTCATGCTCTATTAACTTTAAGGAAAGTGGCTTTTTACCATTTTCAAATGTGTCAGACTACAAAGAAAACACTGGAAAGGATGTTTTTCAGATCTATTGTTCTTGAAGGTTTGGTGCTTCTTAAAGGAAACAATTTTGAACTAAAAAAAGTATTGTCCTGCTGCAGTAGCAAAACCTCATTAAACAAACAGACCAAGTGCAGAAATTGTTGCTGGCATAGCTAGTATTAAGAATGCATTGTTAGGTTAACTTAATGAATTCAACGTTGGGTATGTGTGCACAATCTAACAAGAGTGCTGCAGAGAATAAATGCATTAAATTGGTCTTGAAAGAAGGCTTAATATAAAATACAAAATGTTACAGTATGCAACATAAAAACAGTATGTAAATATAAGCTCACCTGAAAATGAATGGACATGCAGATTGTAACAGAATGTGTAATAATAACAACTATTTTTATCATTAGTCAGGGTCATTTTAGCAGTTTTGTTTCGTACAGTAGCACTGCACTGAATTATTATACAATGAACGTCCATTGCTCCATGACTAGAATCAATAAAAGAATAAACTGTTCTCCATCTTCATTATTCATATTCGTTTGTTTATTACCGTTACTGATCTTACTCAGTCCTAGAGGTGTGTAAGGCTATACTGACTCTGAACACTGAAAAGCCCCAATGCAATGATGTGAAAAATAAAATACTAGTCTGTGATGTTGTGCTCCTAGCAGATGTGAATCTTCTACTGTTTTTGTAGTTTTTTTATCGTAAACGTGATTCTACTATACCGTTTTACCAAAGTAAGTGACTTGTCAAGTGTTCTGTTGCCCAGAGCATGTTCACATCCTCCTCCACTGTGAGTTCATCATACGACAAAGAGGGCAGAGGAGCATTGGATTACTACAATGTCACTTACAGTCCTGTGTCTTTTTCTACTGATCAAATTGAGCAACATAGCTGTATTTTCGCTGTGTATTTTCGTAGGATATGTTTTTTCTCAATATGTGCGTGTAAGCTGTTTATTGTCTGTCGTCAAGTGTAATGACTTCTGTGTTCTGAAGAATGGTTTTAACCACAATCTTATTATTATTATAATCCTGAAACCGTTAGGAAAATTTCAAAAGCAAGTGTTTCTTAATCTGATTTTTTTTGTTAGACATTCAATCATGCAGTGTCTTCATTGTAATATTGCCTAACCTAGTATTATCACAAGGAGTGAAGTGTGAAAAATCAAAGTTGGAGGCAGAAGTTCAGTAAAATATGTGTTATTTTATTCAACAGTAAGTACAAAATGCTTCTGTTTCTTTACAGTTAAAACAAAGCGACCTTGTGTTCCATTTACTATTAAACATGTTATGTGAATGATAGTTATCTCAGTGGCTTCAGCACTGTTTTGCAGTCTTGTTCAAATGCTTTTCCTACACTGTACAAATTGAATACAAATTACAGTCAGTAAACTGAACATTTAGAAAGCCTACAAAAGAGGAGTTCATTCAGCCCGTGAAGCCCCTTTCGTAGTTAGTAGCTAGTTGCTCCACGGATCTCATCCAGCTCTTTCTTGAAATAATCCAGGGTATCAACTTCAACAGCCTGGCTCCATTCTCCTTCCATCTCTTTGTGTAAAGAAGTGATGTTCTTTGTTTTTTAATACACTTCCATGTAGTTTCCACTTCTGTCCCCTGGTTTGCGTTTCACTGATTGTTCTTATAATTTCTGTTTCTGTCCTCTTTTTTTCTCCGATATTCTCTATTGAAAGGAGAACAATACTTTCCAATGGGCACCTTCTCTGCCTTAAGTGACAAAATAACATAAGAGAACAGCTACTCTCTTAAAGCTGCCCATTGCTTTACCTTTTTAACATGGGATGCTTTCAGTGGGAGTTTTACATTTTTGAATACGTCCAAAATAGCAACATTGTTTATTTATTAATGCATTCATTTTCTTGGTAATTGAAGGATGTCGATGACTCAGCAGCTTCATCATGACAAAACTGTTTAGCAAGACCTGTTTAATTTGACACCAGCAAAATTATGCGTTTTCATTAGCATCTGTTCAGTTCAGAGTGGAGTGTCTGACATTCGTATGGATGGATCTTAATTGGTGATTCTCAGGTTTTGTTACTGTTACACCCGTGGTGTTACCTCATTGTTGTTTAGCCATACACCTAATCAAGTGATCCTGGAATCAGGAGCATTTGAAACTACTTTTTAAATCTGACTGAATCAGAAAATATTTCATCTGAAGTCTGTGACCAAGCGATCTATCCACCCATTTATTTGCATTTTTTTGTTCTTGAAAGTGAAATCTAAGTTTAAGAGACCGTTCTGATGCTTTACAAGAGCTGTTTTTTTTTCATCCCTGAAAAATATCTGACTGGTGGTGCAAAATGTGTGAGACACATTACCCTGTTGTTCTGTGACAAGATACTTCTTTCGTTTTTACACGAAAAGATGTGACAGGCAGGTTCAGTTCAATTACTAAACACACACATAACCATACACACAATTAGATAAAATTAATAAAACAGAAAATCAATAATAGAGACAGTGACGCTGTTCTGGCATTGCCAACAATGTCACTTGTATTTAATTAATAGACATAATAGATGATGAAAGGCCTATGACACTGAAAAGCTATTTTTTCTTTTCCTGGGGGTCATGCAGAGTGGATATGAATTTGATGTAATTACCAACTTCTCGTAATAGTGTCAGACTTGTGCTTGGCTTTATTAAGCTTTTATTAATGAATATGGCATTTCCCATAACCATACCAAATTTAAAATTAATGTCACCGAGATTTAATAAATAACCATTATCTTTTACTTTCAGCAAGTGTAAGCAGAACTGGCTTATTGAATACATTGATGATTGGTACATTCCCCTCATGCATCTAAAGTCAATCTTGTGGAGTTTGCGATACTACGATATTTAAAGTTTAATTGCCCGGTTGTTAATCATCTGTATTTGAATTGCCTTCTGTATTGCTCCAGAATAAATAATTTAATGTTATAGGGATTTAAATTTCCAAAATAATAGATCAATAAAATATACAATTTAAGGGAGCTCTAGTCTCCCTCTTCTGGCCACTGTCAGCAAATATTTTTACTTTTCTTTTTTAAATAAGTAGCACAGCTGAAGATAGGGACTATTAGTTATACACACATGCAATAGAAATGTATGATTCTTTTTCATGTAATACAGTATATGAATAAGCTTGCTGTAATACATTGTAAATTAATCATGACATGTATGCATTTTAACTAATACCGGCACAATAAAATGTTTTTGACACTCCAGAATGCTTTCAGTATACCTTCATATATTTACCTTGTGTTCTCAAACCATTGGTGAGGACTCTGATGGGAGTTTAACATGCAGAGACCTACCTGCAAAAGGCAAAACTTACCTAATGATGAGAGTGATGTAGAATATTGACTGATTTCCCCAGTTAATGTGGGGCATGCAAAGCTGCTTTTTATATTAGACTTTTCCAGCCACACTTTATGTAATATTAAAAGTGCACATTCTCTTCAACAAAAAGCAATACATTTCTATGAATATTGACTGGGTGTTGGTGAATAACTCTCATTTCAGTAGGGTTCCAGGGATTTTATATATTTTTACAAGGCTTTTTGAAATTTTGAAAAACTAATGGATGTAAAGTACTTTTTTATTTCTTTGCTCCTGAAAACTGGATGATCAAATAAGAGCTTCCTTTTTGCTCTTATGATATTTAACATATTTTGTGCACTATTTTTTCAACATTTGATTCTGTTGTTGAGGACTGTGACAACTCGCCAAAACATTCTTCACTAACAGTCATTTTTAAGGAGTTTAAATGTAATCATTAATTTAATATGAGATTTGCTGGTGTTCTATGATACATTTGGGAGAACAATTTGACATTTAATCTCTATGGAAATCAAATTATGATCTTTTTAAAATGTTTCTATATGTCATGGCCAGTGAAAGCAAATTGTTCATCATATGATATTACATAACTCAATAGATTAGTTTTTTTATTATTATAAATTGACAACATTATTGAAAGGATCATCTGCATTCATACCATAGGGACTCACGGCACATTGAGCTCTGAGGCTCTCTGTGGTTAATGATAGCAGTGCAAATAATGTGCAGTGACTATTGATTTGACAATGTACCAGTAAACAAATCTGCAAAGCAAAAGAATTGTTTTGTTTTGCAGAAGCAAACTTTAAGAACAATCCATTTGATCTTCAGATATAACACTGTATTGGTCTGAATTGAAATGTTCATAGTAATCTGCTTTAGTTTCTTCACGTCTGGGCAGTTCGAAAGTGCAATCCTATATTTTTGTAAAAGAAAGTAATGTTTCAGGGCCAAGGTTACACAGAAGACTTGTTTGTGCATCTGAGGGTTGTGCTAAACCTCTGTTCAGAAGGTTGCCACTCCCACTCACCCTACAGGTAGTTGCAAAGAGAATGGCCTGTTTTGAGAACTTAAAAATTACTACTCATTTTCTGTTGCAATAGCTTCAATGCTGGATGCCAGCCTAGATAACAGCAGGAGAAGTAGATAAAATTAATTCTGTTTCTTTAAAAAAAAGTGCACAACATATTTTGCATAAGTGCATAGAATTCCCAGTTATTTTAGGATCTTATTTTGTCACCCCACAGATATGCAGGGTGGTTTAAACCTCTTTTCATTCAGGAAATGTTATCTTTGACATCTGAATCACAGGGTTTATCTCCATCTTGGAAATGGGTGGGAGGAGTAGCCATAGGTTTAAACTAAATCATGAACATAACCAGATTTTGTTCCATTTTGCGATTAAGATGGCTTTTTTTCCAAAATCATTTGATCCATCTCCTCTCAAAAAGTAGAAAACCAAGCCATTGTTAAAATTTTACATATAATTGCAATCAGGGAATACAGTTTTTGAGACAGGATATTTTAATATAACCCTTTTTCTAAATATATTATATAAAATATAACCATACGATATATGTTTATTATATTTGATATGAGTAGGAAACCCATGGTTGAGGGAATTAAAATTATTTTAAAATAAAATCATTAACACTGCTACTGACCATCTGTGGGTACGCAATGTAATTTTAATCTGCGCTGATATGCCAAGAGCACTATTACTCTGTGTACCAGTCAATGAACTTTAGTATTTTAGCTTCAAACTGCCTGATCCAAATATGTATTCACCTCATGATGCACATTAGGAATACAACAAATTCTGCTTTTGGACTGGAATTGAGAAATCCTAATAAAGAACAATTTCAGGATTTTTAGTTCTTTCCTCTATAAATTGTTCTTCTGTGATCTTTGAAGTTTAAGACTGAGGTGCCCGATTTTTCATCTGCTCCATAATGTGCATATGCACAGCAAAATTCTCTCCACTTCAGTTGTGCAGGTTATTTTCAAAAGGATGGTCACTTCTGTGAACGCCGAGTTGACATTTTCTAATTTTCTCCTAGTAGTATGCTTTTTCCATTAAGTATTGACCTTGTTTCAACTCTGTTCTACACTTAAATGTTAGGTATTCTTATAAGTGCACTTATTTACCCAGATATTAAGACCCTCCCACCCTCCCCAATCATGCTTGGAAGTTGCCAGAGTGCTTTCAGCAGTAGGTATCATATTCTACCAGGTTGTGAAATTATTTCAATCCAGTCCCATCCCATTCTTCTAGCATAATTTCAGTATGTTCTGTGGAAGTTGCGTTGATGGTAATGCTGTGTGGGATAGAATTTTGAGTTCCTTCAGTGCCTTTTGCTTTGAGAAATGCAGAAATGAAGACTGTTCTGATCAGGAAAATTAGTGGAAGTTTGTAATCCTTAAACTAAGCATGCATCACAGCACCTGCTGCTGACAGAAGCTATTCAGTATACTAAGGGTTGCTAATATTTTATCAGCAAGAATATAACAGTTAATAAGCATAAAGGGTGGAATTACTATGTTCTCAATGATAGGCAAAACAGGTGAAGTATCTAAACAAATCAATACTGATGGTTAATTACCAACGGATTTCTCAGCCCACAAAGAACTCATGCAAGGATAATGTTTCTCCTTCAGAGCATATTCAATTTTTAATTTTTAAAGACTATATAGACTCACCAAGAAAAAGATTAATGAAAAATGTCAAAAACGTTACAACCATACATTATATAAAATGGTCTGTACACACATTACAAAAAACATAAGGATACATCCAAAACGATCTATATTTAAATGTGTTAAAAGTTGTTCTTATTAATAGATACTGTTTCATTTTTTCCCTTTTATCACAAATATGCTTGCAAATGCTCTTCCACTCTCTGTTTTCCACAGCTGTTCTGCTTTATTTCAAACAGAAATGGACACAGCCAAGCTTCCCATCTGAAACCTGACCCCCCCCCCCCCACATCCTGTCCAGAACTGTAGGAAATTCGACAGGAGAAATGCCAAACATAATAAAACTGGGGGGGTCAATATAAAGTTAGGTGCAAAGGGTTGTAATCAATCATTGTACAGTGCCTAGAAGGTATTGGTGAAATGACAAAACTTCAAAAGAAGTGAAGTCTCCTTCTCAAAACATCCTGTTCTAACACAGCAAGGGCTGGAAGTTAATCCCTAACTACAATAAAGTTATTACTGTCAGATATTGGTGTATTTGTGAGTTTTTGGCAAAAACACAGAGGATGTGTATTTCCAGGCCTTTATGGTTTTACTTCTGTTAAGTAAGTCACCAGCAGGGGCTAACCTATCTGGAGTCATGACAAACATTTCTAGTTATATAATTGATAATTATAAATTATTCTAATTTCTAGTTAATGATCATTTCTCATTATTTGTAAAATATTACAAATTATATTACTCACACAGTATGGTGAATTCTTAATTAATCTCTTAATTAACACCATTAAAAGGACAATGGAACATGCAGCTTGGGTCTGATGTCCCACACCATGAACAGCTCCCTCCCTACCAGGCAAAACTGGTCTATAATATATTTTGGTCTATACTGTATGTCAAAATAGGCTTTGTAAACTAGGAATTGCTGCACAACCCCTCAGTGCAGAAGAAAAGGAACATGCACAGTAATTTGTTGCCACAAAGGGCAGTGATCTATACATTATATCCCTCCTCAGTTTTTTCTACTTCTTCTTGTAACAAGGAAATGGAAACATTAATTTTCTAAAAATCATCACACAGTGATTTAGGATTAGGAAGGTGTGGAAAGCAGAAAATTCAGTGTAGACAAAAGCTGTACTTTAATATCTGGCACATCCCCATCATTCCTTTGCATAAGACTCTTAGTGATAGCTAGCAAATGTTTTATCCCAATTCGCTACAACTATCCCTTTCTCAAAGTATAGCTCTGAGATCTTAAAATATCTTGCTGTATAAAACTGTACTTGCTGTATAATTAAGTCTCCCTCTAATTTTGATAAAATCGTTCATCTTCAAACTACTAATTTTTCCATAAAACACTTTCTGTGCAGCCCCAGAAGAACAGAGCAGTCAAAACAGAACATGCATAGACAGCACATTCATAGGAAAGGCAAGTGAGTCAGGGTGGCAAACAAGGAAAGATTTCAGACAGGCAGATGCTTCATGGGCAAACAAAAAGGACATAAGTAGGCACCAAAAATGAAATATAAGACAATGTAGCAAGACAAAAAAAACGATCTAGTGCTAGATAAAACCTTTCCAAACAGTGCCCATCATACTGTACCTCAGTTTGTGTGGCCCCAGTAATCTTAGTAACCAAAAAGTCTTTGGCAACTGAGTCAGCAGCATCTAGAACTCCACAATTTCTTAATTGATTACCTTAAAGGGCCATAAAAATCTACAGTACAAAATAATTGACTAAATAATAAATAAATTCCCAGGAATTTTACTTTACTTTAAGCTGCTAATTATTGACTAATTGATTGCTTAAGCAAGGAAAGTCCTTCAGTAGGTGACATACTCAGTGAAGTGGGTACAGGTGTAAAGATAATATATCGCAAAGTATACATGATGCCAAAATGTGCACAGATCTGATTTATGAGCTAATTGAGAAATATCTGTAGTATGATGAGAGCTGTTTCCAATGCAGGGACCATGCGGGGAAATGAATAAAGAGGCCTATAAACTTCATTGAACACTGTCAGCATAGTGACTTTGAGGTTTGATTGAAGCATGTTTTTAGAGCATGATGGTTTGATTTTTATTTCAGAGTGAAACTCATTTCAAGATGGTAATTAAATGAAAGCCTGGTTAGGTTTTTTATTAACATGACTTTTTAAAGGTTTCTTATAAAGTGAAATCCTTTTCTTTTCACTCAGCAAAGAAGCAAAAATGAATGTGACAGTGCTTAAATCTGTTTAACCATGAACATTTTTTATAATCAAGGCTTTCTGTCATCTTAAGAGCAAGCCAGATACCGTTTAAATCTGGCTGACAAATTCCTAAATGTTTTTCCCTCCCTTGTCACGGATGGTATAATTTTGAGGCTGATAGCAAAATATCCTGTTGTCTATGACTTGGAATATAATATCTGAACCACCAAATTAAAAAAAAATACCTCAAATTGCAAATAAGAGCCCTGTAGAATATATAAAAATAATGAAACCTAAATATCACTCTACATGATTTTTACAGTTGAATCTTTCTTTTAGAAGAGAAAAAACAAAAGAGTATTCTGTCATTTTACAGTTATAAAACCTTTGCAAAGTATCTAAACCATACATTGGAAAATGAATTCTAAGATGCTGAGAGATTTAATAAGCTCTAAACCTAACAATGTGATTTAATGCTTTTAAAATGGATTTATTCTGTGTATTTTTATTGTTTTCAAATGCTGATTGCTTGAATACAAAAATGGTTGATTGAATGTATGGACTTTGATACTGTGACAATCTTTCCTGTGAATTTAAGATAGGGATTAAGTTTTTTTTATCAATTTAACTTTTTTTCATTTTTTTCATTTTTACAGATCTTCTAGCTGTGCCTAAACACCCTTATGCTGCAATGGAGAACTGGGGGCTCAGTGTCTTTGTGGAACAGAAACTCCTTTTGGATCCTGAAGTGTCGTCAATCTCCTATTTGATGGAACTCACAATGGTTGTTGTACATGAAATATGCCATCAGGTAAGAATGAAAAATTCATTCTTCATTTCTTCAAAAATTCATTTTCTAAGGCATTGAAGTAAGGACTCCTGCTGTTTCTCAATAACTGACGAGTAAAAATGTCTTATCTAACCTACTTTTAAAACATAATTA
The DNA here is from genome assembly GCF_040954835.1 of Lepisosteus oculatus. Lineage (NCBI taxonomy): Eukaryota > Metazoa > Chordata > Actinopteri > Semionotiformes > Lepisosteidae > Lepisosteus > Lepisosteus oculatus. Next base: position 22,390,882 of record NC_090702.1, on the reverse strand, counting down.
CCTAATTTAACTAAAGACCGTCAATCACTTTACCAATAAATAATACTATTAGTACAGTACTTGCTTTGCATTTAACAGAAAGTTTCATTCATACACTTCAATCCAGATTGGTCGCTAATTTCTTGTGTTTTACCCCAGCTATAGACAGATAATAAATGCATGTTGCTCCTTGCATGAACCTCATTTACACAAAAAAATGATCCAGCAGAATCAAGGTTTTCTGTTTTTAAAAGGCAGCTGCTACCCAATTAAAAGAAATATTAAACAGTGCTCAACAGGCGTCTCCCTACTTGTCAGCTTTGATATATTTGTATTGGTCCTCAATTAATTTTTTGCAGCTTCTGTCTTTTGAATGAGAATATTGTATGTTCTGTAATTGGGAAAGCTTTAGCAGAGAACTTAAGAACTGCATTATTAAAGATAACTTTAATAAAATGCAAAGGAGTGACTAAATTTCCCCATGCCATGTACAAAGAGTTATATCTATAGTTATCAGTCACCTTTTTGTTGTTTTAAAATTAAAAGATTTAAATGCCATTTCCCACAGAATTGCTGCAGATTCCACTTTAGTACAAAGCCCTTGAAGTATTTATTGCTTAACCTTGCTGTGATAGATGACTAGGAGAGAGGAAACAGATTATCACTGCTATAAACTGCTTATTCCTTTTTTATTTTATTCCCTCCATTTCTTTGTTTATTGTAGAAGCTAAATCCTTTACACACAGAATTAGCACTCCTTCTTAAAGGAAAAAAAAATCATAATGTATCCATGTATCCCAGATACAGGCACTGTGTACTATTCATAAAAGATGTACTGTAAAACATGATTCTTTGACAGTTTAAGCTGACAGATGTATATTCTGCTAGCAGTTGCTTCATAAATGAGTGGGTTTGATCTCTTGTATTGAGTGTAGGAAACAGGAAGAAAGTTGAGTAGAAAATACAGTAAAAAACTCAGTTTTGCTTAAGGAGTAATTGGACATCTAGTGATGCCTGAAATTCCTTCACCAGAACAGGATTAAAATGTGCACCCCTGTAGCTGGCAGATACTTCAATGGAACACAGATGATTGGAAGATGCAAAGCTTAATCGCTATTTGATGTTTCCGTTGTTTGAGTTAATCTTCATGCTGATATTTTTCACCACTTAAATAAAAATCTGCAATTGGCATGTGGTTTTCATAAAAATAATAGAAATAGCAAAACAAGCAAATTTAATTTTCATTGTATTACTTTTATGGACATGCACACACACAAGCTTGTAAATATGTAATGCATAACATAATGCAATATTATTCCCAATGTCTGAAGTTCTGCATGCCTTCTTATGTTATTTTTACTACAAAGTGTCTCTCTAGCACACTGTGTGGAACATGCATATACTGTACATTGCTAAATATTTAGCTAGGATAACAAAACATTGTCAGGTTAATTAATATATTAAAATACTGTGAGTCTTTTGATTTTTGCGTTCATAGATAACTGAAGAAAATATATTTATCTTTCTTTGCACAACCATGTCAATGCTTAAAATGATCAGACTGACATGGCTGAAATTTTCTTTGTTTTTTAGCATTTTCTTATAGGCTCATAAAAAAAAACATAATAGTTTTATACTTTAATTGGGCAAATAAAATTACATCTGTTTTAGCAAATTCCAATGTCTTCCCAATACCATAGATGTTTAATTCCAGAAAGAACTGGTGTTGGATTTATGTGTTACTACAATAGAAGGATACTCAGCATGAGGCCTCCAGGGCTGGTAATTACAGCCCCTCAGAGACTGCTCATAATCTAAACCATTAAACGTACTTAATTCCCTATCCTTTTTGCAAGTGATTGGTATAGCGATGATGTGAAGTAATCTACAGTATTGGAACTAATTATAGAAACAAAGGGAAAAGTGGCTTTATAATAATTAATTATACACTATGGATTAATAGATTCTTTGTAAAATTGAAATGTTGTCTATCACCATATTATAATACCATTGATTGTCTGGCAGCCCATCAGAAATTACCACACTACTTCAAAGCCTACGTAAGCAGAGCCAGGAATACCACTGCATAGAGATTTGAATATGGGGTAAACTACTGCAAGAGGCAAGATGACCGACAGGTGAACAGAGGCTTAGAGTCAATGAAGTTCACAAAAATTCACTATTTTATATTTCAAGGGGTTAATCTTTGGATTTGTTTCTTTCTTGTGAGAAGGTTACCACTCTTTGAAAAGGTAAGAAATGAAAAGGACATTTAGTTTAACATGAAGTGATTGTATCTAAAGATTCTAAGATTCACAGCAAAAAAGAACAAAACCTGTCAAAATGTTACAAAAGAGGTAAAAGTCTTGAGAAACACAAGATATCTCAGCGACGCTGCAGTTATGTATTTTGCCTTTCTGCCTCTGTCCATCAGTAAAAGAATAACCAAAGGCATTATGTCAAAAATCAAACACAATTAAATATATATCCACACAGCTGTGTCTAGTTACTCAAATCAGCTTTCACCTCTCAAATTATGCTGGCCAAAATCTCAAAACAATGTAATAAGTATCTTTAGTACTCATAATGTTAAGCAAATAAAGAAGGTTCATAAGTAATATTTAAAACATACATCAAAATGTATACTGTAATACAAAAAATGTATACTATAAAAAGCAGAACATTTCATGGGTAAATATGCTCCAAGACTAATATGTACTGTAAGTACATATGAATAGGAATATTTCATAAATTTAAAACAGCAACAGAAAAAATTGAAAAGGTTTCATATAAAGTGTTGCAGTATTTAATTGAAACTGAGAATTGAAATAGTGTTTCTTGCAACAATCAACTCCTGATTTACAAAAGCCAAAGGCTGAGTTGGCCAACAATGCAAGAGCCAGAAGGCTTTCCTTGGATGATAGACCTCTTTGAAAAGACTTGTTACTTTCATATTGCAAAGTTATCCCTGCCTCAGTTCTGTCACCTGAATTCCATGAAATCAAATAAGCTGCTGGTTTTTTAATGTAATGTTCCCAGCGGCTCAGGAATTAATACCAGCTAGAATTGATCAACTGTCTCGTGCCACAGTAATCTCTTGTGAGCTGACACTGTATGACCAGTCAGGGACTGGCCTGAAGGCTCAGTTGCTTGGAAACACCCAGAGATTAATTTCATCAAGTCAAATGGGATGAGAGGACATTGATTGATCATCAGTACTGTTCCCATTCATTTAGCTTGCAGTAAGGTGACATTTGAGCAGGACATTCTACATGAAGAGGAACAGAGTATTTAAAACTATAATCAGACTGTGAAAAACTGGAGGCAAAACACCTTTCATTTGGTGATGACCAATATATTGTCAACCCACCATTTGTTAAAAAAGATAAATGTGAAACAGGTTAAAACAAGTCACTGTTTGTTTTACATAAGAACATCAGAAAGATGTTCAAAAACAAGAGGACCTGTCTATTCTGTTGGTTTATGTGTAACTAAAAGCCTCATCCAGCCATTTCTTTAAAGAAACTAGGGTTTTAACCTCAACATCATGTGTGGCTTACCTATTTCTTAGTCCCACAACCCCTTGTGTTGCTAGAAGGTAATTGATCCAAGGATCACATTCTTGAAAGACGCCAGGGTATCAGCTTTCACAACGTGGTAGGATACCTTGTTCCGGATGCCCAGAAAACTTTTGAGTAATTAAGTGCCTCCTACTATCAGCTTTAAGTGCACCTCCTTATAATTTCCATTTGTCTGAATAAGTTCAGTGCCTTTGTCAATTCATTTGAAGATTTTAATACTTGAATTAGCCCCCGTCTTAGTCTTCTGTGTTCAGCACAAAAAAGGTTTTGTTATTTTAATGTAGGCAATTTCTTTGTATCTGGATATTTCCTGAAAGAAATATTCATTTATAACATCAGCCATTTTCCTTTCATTGTCTAGAAGTTTGCAATTATTATCCTGGGTAATTGTACTTCACTCCTTACTAAAAAAATATACATTTCCATAATTATTTAAATTACACTTGCAAAACGAGACTGATTCAATGCAGCAAAGGATATATTAATGAAAGCTGAAGAACGTGAACCTTGCAATGACAGTTTGAATTATGAATAAAGAATAGTTAAGGTAAGGTTCCAGGGAGTTTGTGCAGCAATGTTCTTTTAGTGGGTACAATCTGAACAAGCTAGATATCTGCTTTAAATAGAAAACTAAATAGAAAAAAATAGAAAAATAGAAATTTAAATAGAAAACTTTATTTGGTCATGATTACTGTTTAATGTTCAAAATTGATGTATTAATTTTTTATAATTAGTAAGGTATCAGTACTGAAAAACAACTTCTTCATGGTAGCTTGTGAGTGTGTAAAATAGTCTTTTAACTATATACAGTAAGGCATATATTACTGACAAAAATAAATAAAGTGCCTTTGCTTTATATACTCAGTAATGCATTGATGTTTTTTGTTTTATTCTGGGTTTGCAATAGTGTGTGCTGAGATTGATGCCATTTATATGTAGATATTTGAATCTGAAAGCCAGAATAAAAGTGAATATAAATGCCAGAGCAATATATTAAGATAAAAAATACCTTACTAGCTCATTTATTTACATTCATATTGAGGGTCATTTTAGATTTTAAAAAATACGTGGATATTGGTAGAAACTAAATGCTTTTTTAAAATGATTTAAATATAATTATATTACACTAGTACAAAACACAGAATTATTTCACCATTGCTGGTGCATTGGCATTGAGCTATAGTTTAGTAATGAAGTGAAAGTAAGGAATAATAAATGATTTAGTAATTTAGTAATATGATTTTTTTCAAAATGAAATCTAGTCTGAAGCTCTTACTGTTGTCACTGATGTACTGTACATTACAGTGCTGTGATTGTGCACTGATGGTCCTGTTCATTCAAATTTTCACTCTTAGTTAAATTGATAGCCAATACACTGCTAGCTCTCCAGATGTTCCAGGGAATTGATGAAGTTTCACACAGATGCCTCCATAATTAATTGTTTTGACTGCCTTTGCCAGACACAAATATTGATATAATGCCTTTTGATAGATGCATTTTGTGAAAGGAAAACCATTGCTTCTAGATGTATTTAAAAACATAAAACATGAATTCCCTGTGTTACTGTATGTCTTACAAAGTCAGAATTGTATAAAGGATCTGTGTCCCTCTCTACTCAAATACACTAAAACATACAAAAAGGTATTCAAGAAATCTATATATGTATAACATAAGACTAGTTGCCAGAGGTCTAAATCTTTTTATGAAACAGTGACACAGTTGAATATGCAGTGACATTTTCTTATCAACTTGTGAAAAGCTGTACAATACTGTGTGCTTCGGGTCTATTAGACGATTCCAACTTTAATTTGAATTTTTTTTCTGGAACAAATTTTGAAAGGAACTGCTGTTAGTCTGTACAAATGTCATATAATCACATTGAATTCCAATAGATCTAGAAAATGGTTTTAATTGGATTTGTCACACGGTTCACTTCTGAGATCTCTATGAATTAAAATTCAATTATAGATGAATAACAGCTTCAGTTTCATAAGGATTTAGCTAAATGAATCATTATGTTGGCTGGAAAACCACTTGGTAAAATTAATATTTCCATTTTTCAAAATGCAGACACCATCCAGTATTAATATCCACCATTTATGTGCTAATGTTTGAACAGAAAGCAAGAGGTTTGAATGATTTAATTGATTTAATTGTCTTTTTTAAGTATTTGAAAGATTCCATTGAAACACTGTCATACCAATTGTTCCTAGGTTCTTTAATTACACAAACTGCTCAAAACAAAATATTTGCTTGAGTGTGTGAGTGAGGAAGTAATTTGAGCACTAATACTGTGACAGTATTACATGTTAGCGACCTGAAATTTAACCGTATGTCCAGGGCAACAAGCAGGTGTGATAACATACACTAAAAACATACTGTAGCAAAGGCTACAAATGAGAAGACATTTGGTCCACCTAGTTTGTTTGGTTGTCAGAAGTAAAGTGATCTTAGGATCTCATTCTTGGAAAAAGAAAAGTATCACCTTTGACAACATGGCTGGACAACTTGTTTCAGTCTCCCATAACCCTTTGAATAAAAAAGTACTTCCTATATTCAGCTTTAAATACAGTTCCTTATGGTTTCCATTTATGTCTTCTAGTTTGCTTTTCAGTATTGTTTCTGAAGTAGTCCAATGCCTTAGTCCAGTGGTTCTCAAACTGTAGTACGCCTACCGGCAGTGGTACGTGGAGTGCCGCCAGGTGGTACGCCAAATGACCCTGGAACTGTGTCGTGTGCTGAAAAATCGGGACGGGTTTTCATATTTTGTATTTTAATACGTGTCGAATACGCAGCTTACGTACTACGATACAGTGCGCGCTAATACTTCAGTGGACACAAGAGATACTCTGTAATTCTATACCACTCTATAGGAATGCGTGCTACGGATGCAAGTGACCAATTGTATTTAAAAAAAGCTACTGTATCTCTAGCAAATAGGGAGAAAGGAGAATGTGCGTGATTTTGGAACAATGCCAACGTTGTAAACACAGGAATGCATAGAAATACGTGCTACGAACGCAGGTAATCTTGTGAGCACATGAAAGCGTGATAACAGAAAAATATTTAAGAACTGTTCTAATTTGAGAAAAATACACCGAGCGTCTCTGTGTTTTGAAATAAAAACTTTAAATAAATACAGAAATAAAAACGGAAACGCGGAAAAATGCAAGCTTGCGGATTGCTAAAGCAGGTAGGCTACACTATTTTTGAAGAACCTTATTTACCGTTGGCAAAAGAGCTGACACGTATTATGTGTAGAGAAAAGGCTGCTAAACAGCTTGACCTGCTGCCCCCTTCCCCCTGAAAGACACAGTCATTCATAAAATTATTGAAATGAAGGATTATATCAAAAGTACACTGATTGAGCTCGTTAAGATGAGCAGATGTTTTCACTGCAATTAGATGAGTCTGTAGTTGATTTGGCCAATTTGCTCGTTTACGTTAGATACGAGTTTGAGGGCATGTCCCATGAAGACTTTCTGTTCTGTAAACCGCTACCAACAGGAACTACAGGAGAGCGCATATTTCAGCTTCTGAATGAATTTATCGAAGAGAATGGCCTCGACTGGATAAAATGCATCTGAGTTTGTACAGACGGTGCTTGAACAATGACAAGCCGACATAACGGTGTAGTTGCACGAATTAGATAGGTTGCTCCAGAAATTAATGTACGCATTACAACATCCACCGCGAGACCTTTGCCGTCAAGAAAATGCCTGACGATTTAATATCTATTAGACTCTGTTGTGAATTGTATCAAGGCTCAAAAAAGTAATTCACATCTGCTTTGCTCAACTAAACAGGCTCACCCCTCTCACTGAAATGGTGCTTTTTTATTAGTTGTTGTTAATGTTTTTTTTCTGTAAAACACTTTGAGAAGCCACCTTTAAAGGCGCTATATCAAATAAAGTTTATTATTATAATATTTATTATATGTATGTGTGAGTGTGTGTGCACGCGTGCTCATGTTGGTCATTGAGGATTTCTGGGGTTCTTATGAGATGGTGACTTGTAGGTGGTACTTGGATGCTTTGGTTGGATTAGGGGTGGTACTTGGTCCAAAAAGTTTGAGAACCACTGCCTTAGTCAATGGCTTTGAGAATCTTGAGTACTTGCATCTGGTGCCCTCATAGTCTGTCCAAAAACATTTTTTCCCTCCATTCCAATATACTTTCCCATATGTCTCTTGGTGTTTCTACTAAGGAAGTTCAGCTGAAGGGAATTTTGTTAGAAAAGATATGCTTAGAGCTGTGGGCAGCCAGGGAATATTTATAGGTAGGGGAGCACAAGTGGGGCATTTGACCTTTGACCCCCTCCACAACCTCTGTTAAATACAATAGGTTTGTGCTTGCAATTTATTGTGCTCCTTTATCTGAATCCTGTTGTTTTTTTAGTCATTTTATTAAATACTTTATTTACCCTTATATGTTTTACAAATACATTTGTTAAATCATTTGGGATACTTATTTTTAGGTTTTAATGTTCTCACTCTTGCATCTTGCACATCTGTGTCATGCAGAATTATTTTAAACTGTTGCCATTCCTAGTTCTATTCCATCCCATTCTGCTTCTCTTAAGACCTTCTCATTCATTCAGATTCTGTTTTCCTGAAACTGTAAGCATTTGATTTTGAAGTCAACCTGCAAAGTTTCAAAATATACTTCAAATCACACTATGGTATGATCACAATTCCCTAGTAGTTCTCTCATCTATGCTTTGGCAAGCAGATGTCTTGATTGTCTGAAAAGGTGAGATAAGTACAGTACTAGCATTTGCTCATTTAGTAACACCAATGAATAAGAAAACAACTGTTAACCATGCATACCATTTTGTCTGAGAAAAATCCATGAGAAAGCTGTTGTTTGGTTGCTTTTTTCATTTTATTTATTAAAGATCTCTATATTTATTGTGTTTGGGAATTGCATATTTCTTTTGTCACACCATGCACAACAACAACAACAACAACTGGGTCTTCATCTGCCTTTGCTAGGAGCATGTCTACACTTTGGGAAATGTTGGTTCCCTCAGTTCTAATGAGGCAAAATGCTGTTGTTGACACATAGATCTCACTTAGCAGTGTTGTTGAGAACAGAATTTCCCCAAAATAACCCTTCTCTCTTTCTTATTGTTTGGCATCACAGAACTGATTGAAGATGCTGTGACTGTTATCTGGACTTCTGTATCTGTAAATATGGTGTTTCTCCAGTTTCTGGAGAAAGGCAAACCTCTTTGGTGATGTGGAGTTGTCAGGGTAGTATTTTACTTTTTTTGACAAGTTGGAACCAGGTTCTCCAGGTTGTTACTTTTACGTTTTGGGCTACATATCTTCATTACTGTAGGATTTGCCTGTTTCTCCATCTCATGGTGCTTCACCTCCAGTGTGTCAAGGAATAATTGGTTTTTTTATGGCAGTTTTCACAGAAGAAAGCTTGGCTGTTGGGATTGTTCCAGGAAGCTCCACATGTTACACAACCTACACAACACAGGCTTAGTAAGTATTTTTAAGGTGGATCCAGATCAATCAGTTTTTTGGAGATGAGAAACAGTGCAGCTCCTTCTCTCCAGTTGCTTAAATGGTGTCAGTCTATAACTGGCACCTTATTGGTCACTGGTCTTTCTATCCCTTTATTATGATCTTGGATTACTTTGTGGGATGTGTAACAGAAGTGGAATGAAGACTTGTTCCTTTGGAACTGGTTTATGTATTATATATTGTTTATATGTTTTTACATACTTTTTACATGTTGCAGCTGAAGTCTTTATAAAAATTTGTAAGTTTACTCGTATTGTATGGTGATGGCTAACCCATGTTCCACAAAATGTGGCTCTGAGTTAGTGTATTACCTTAGTGTTACTGTATTACCTTAACTTGCATTTGAGTGTGGTCTGTCATCGTGTTTTGTGGATGGAACCCCTCTGGGCTCCAAGAGGAACCAGGGATCTGCTTTCAGAGAAGCCTACACACTCCACTGTTCAGTTGCTCATCCTACAGAGCTTTCAAGTTTTACAGTCACATTAATTCTTCTTCCACTCCTCAGATCAACTCTTATTCTTCAGTCAGTCTTTGGAAAGCCAAAATGGGCAAATTTCACCACGTCTCTCCATTACATGAAACACAAACTTGTCCCTTTTTCTACTCAAAGACACACTGGTGTACTCAATGCTTTATGCCAAGTTATCCATCTTTAATTAGTACTAATCACCTTCCATAATGAGATACTGGAGCCTAACCAAAATAATGGGATGGTTGTCCCAAATGAATGAGCTACAAATCACCCTTGATCTTTCTTTTAATAATGATCTTGAATCTTTAATCTCAGTCCTCGCAAGTGCAAGTTCTTCATTCACTCTCTCACTTCTGTTAGACCCTCTCTGACACAGAGACAGCAAGCCTGGCTGCTGCTGCTGGTAACGCATAGGAGCCAAAGGACCATATCTGTGCTACCTAGACTCGCTACATTAATTTCTGTCTCTGTATTGTATTCTCTTCCACTCCTGCAGGAGCCTAGATGTAGCCCCTTAAACCTTGTCCTCTTGGCTACTAATATACAGTACAACAGGAGTGGCCCATTATTCACAAAGCCAAACATTCATGCTCCTTTTCACCTATGGCAATTAATCTGTTAAACCAGGTATATCTACTTTTTAATCCAATAGGTGACTTTAAATAAAACCCTCTACATTCACACCATCAAATATTGCTAATATAAATATTTATAAAATATATTAACTAGGTATATGTCCCGGAGAAAGGTTCTCTTATAAAAATGAGACTGGCTGGCCAGGTTAGTGTGCAGGCAGCTGTTGCTAACTTCACTGAAGCCAGTTATGACATATTGAGCTCATAACAGAAGTTTAGGAGGAAAATTAGATCCTAACCTCTCACACATCCACTAACTTATGTATAAAAGTCAGACCCTGGAGTTCCCTTCTTCTATCTCTCTTGCATCCCCCAGCCACCCCATCTACACCCTTGAAGTCACTCCCTGCTCACTTAATGCAATAGTGAGGGAGGTTAGGGCAGCTAATCCCCATAGATAGTTTGCAATTCCCTCAGATTGGCGAGTCACACTAGATACTCTGTACTTACCTGTATTTCATCCCTCTATTGCATTCATTAGGGTATAACTGAACTATTGAATTACAATTTAACACAAAAGAAAAAAAAAGATTAAGAATGAAAAAGTCAATGCAAAGCAATGTAATGAAATATTAAACATCTACAAACCTATTATCAGAAAACCCCTTATTCACTATGGAAGGTCACATCAACCCATAGCCTATACCAGAAGCATAGGACAGGACTGAACCTCTGGATGGGACATCAGTCCTCTGCTGTGTAGAAAAACAAAAAATGATTTTGAAATAGTGATTTACAAGGCTCATTATACTCATTTCATAAGATGTTCTAGCTACTTTGGCTGCTTCTTTATTTAAAATTCTGTTAGAGTAAAAACAGTTATATTATGTTTTCCCCTCATCTCAGATACACCAGATTTAATGAAGACTGTTGAGCTGCCTAGTTCTTTAATTATCTTCTCAGGCATTGTAGATCTGGGGGCGGATAATGGGGTATCAGCTGCATCCAAGATCACTGTATGAAGATCAGTGACTTCAAAGGTACTCTCACAGTCACCTTTAATGTATGTTTGCAGAGTGCTTGAGGAGTAATTAAGTCAGAGCATTCACAAGGAAGTATATAACTTGTGTTTGAAGAGTTACTTTACAACCATTTCAAAAATAGCAGAGGAATTAAATCTGACCTGGTGTTCAAACTATTTATCAATGTTAACCTCTCTTTCTTGGTTCCTCTGTAGCATGTAGACAGTTAAATTGCAGGTCTGTAGGGTTTATTCTAATTATTTAAATACTTTGCCCCATAAACTTGCAAATCTACTGTGAGAGTTTGGTCTCACATTGCATTTTTCTTGCATTTAGCGCAGTTTACAAATGGCAGCTTATTCTATAAGGACTACTAAAACTCAAACCTTTTGTGGCTCTAATTTGCTTCACATGCACACTTCCTCTAAATGAGCTTACTATGGTCCTTTCTCAATGTTATTGTAGAAAAACTAGGCAATTAATTAGATAGCATGAGCAACACCTATCAAGGGAAAAACAGCTCCATAGAATTGTGTACAGCACTACTAAATAATATGAAAAAGTATTAAAACGAACTCCATAGAAATGCAAATTTCATAAGGCACCTCTAGTTTCTTGTTTGATTGAAAAAAAGGGTAGAATCCCTTTATTAGAAAATAATATTCCTGTATTAGAAAATATACGTAGGTCAGACCTCTATAGTTTCAGTGTAATAGTGTTTTGAGGTCTTGATGTATTTTGAAGGATTTTTTTTTTTTGGAAGTTATGGCCTAGAAACACAGTAAGAAACACAAAATACACAATGCATGTGGTAAGCACATGTATACAGTATATACATATGAAATCCAACTGCTTCAAAAGTAAAAAATGAAAGAGGTACAAAATGATCTCTTGTAAACAATACTTATATTAATGTAGACCACAATTGAACAGTAATGCAGATAAACATTACTATTTTAGATAACAATACATATTATTACACATATATGGTTTGCAATATTATTTGTATTAATTAGAGATTTGTATTAATCTAATTTTATTTCATGTTACATCCCAAGCAATCCTGTAAGAAAATGTTGTGTAAAAGCAGTTTTGCTTTTCATGTTTTATCATTTAAAAGCACACTCTGAATGACATTATTACTATTTAGTACAGCTACTGTATGGAATACCCCTTTACTAGTACTGCTGCTGGAGAGATGGCATAAAAATAGAAGTACTGTACATCATGTTTACTGGCATAAATCTATAAATATTAAAGAGTTTCTAAATCTGGAATGAGATCAACAGGAAATGGTAATAAGAGACTGATCAAAGGCTTACAGTCTCTGTTGAGTCTTATTCAAAATGACCTGATTGCTGACTGCATGGCAACCTGAAAGACTGTAAACATCAACGTCAGGCGCCTCAATATCCAGTTTCTATTTACTAATAGATGGAATTAAGTCAAGATGCACCGTGTCTACATCTAAAGATGAATGTGGTTTCTATCCATGCCTAAATCCGATTAAATTTTATACTCACTCCTCAGGTTGAACATAGGAGAGCAGCTGAAACTGAACATAGGAGAGCAGCTGAAATGACTTTGAAAAATAAAAAAGGCCAAAGGAATGAGTGATGTGGCTGATGTCTGGTAAAAAGACTCTTTTTAAGTGTGTAGAATACATTGATATGATAGTGTTTCTCAAGATGTGGTACTTGGCTATCTGACATGGCTTCTTTTGTAATGAATCTCAGATCAAACTTTAAAAAGCAATTGCTTTCTAGGTAAATGTGACAGTTTCCCATTGGAGGAAGACATGTCTACTTCCCAGCAGATCTCCCGGTTTGTGTGAAAGAAAATACAAAAGGAAGTGATGATTTTTATTTGTGATCACTAGAAAGAAAACACAATTGCAGTAGAGGTTACAGCAGAACATCTATCTATGTTCTAACTGCTTTATCCAATACAGGGCCATGGGGGAGAGGGATACACCCTGGACATGAAGACAGTCTATCTCAGGGCATACACAGACACACACACTCACACCTGAGCCAATTTTCCCAGAAGCCATTTATCTTGCCAGTATATGTACAGTATGGATTGTGGAAGGAAACTGGAGCACCCAGAGGAAACCCAGAGGAAAATGAGGAAGACATACAAACACCACACAGATCGGACTCAAGAAATTAATCCCAGGGTCCCAGTGCTGCAAGGTGCACCAATGTGTCCCTGTGCCACCCCACAGCTGAGTCATCACATCAAAAACATCAACAATTCAAATGTCTGAGATGTCTGCATACAAATATTGTCACGCCCCACACTCTCCCTCGCAAACGCCGTTCCATTCCTGTCACACCCCACACTCTCCCTCTCAAACGGCGTTGCATTCCCAGAACCACTGTTTCACAATCTCATTCCTGATTGAACCCATCACATTCTCACATGCACTAGATTCCACAAATTCTCACTCCCTAACCAATTATCCAACCACAGCCCTTTCCTTTCAGTATTAAACTCCCCTCACACACCTACCCACGCTCACTAATGAGAAGCCTCTTATAGTATTCTCCTGTGTGCGTTTCTTAGCCTTTTGACTGATCTCCCATTACTAAATCTTTGCTCCCGCCTTTTGACCTCGCCTTCTGGATTTTGTCTTTTGGATTGTTTTTGGATATCTCTCGTTACTGGACCCTTTGCCTCCCTAATCGACCAAGCGTTTGGATTTCATCTTTTGGATTGTCCCTTTGCTACTCTGCATTCTGTAGGATTCACGGTCACGCATAAGGATCCTCCAATTCTACCAATAGGTTTCCTGACACATATTGTAGCATACTGGCATTCATTATGCATAAAAAGATTGAATTCAAAATGTGAAACCTAAATCTACATCTGTCTAAAAGCGTTGTTCAGAAATATTTCTTGTGTTTAATAACCTGGGATGAAAGATGCCTGAAGTCTTAACAGCCTTCATGAAAAACAGTATATCTAGAAAAAGGGAAACAGACACATGGTACACAGATGGAGGAAATGCCAGTGGTAAATTCAGCAGTGATCTGTGAAAGCTCTTAATAATTCTGAAATAGCTTCTTCAACAAATTTGATCATGTAATTAGGACAGATCAAGGTAACCTATTTCGAAAGCATAGTGCTAAAGACAGAATGGTGACATTTTGGATATCAAAGTTAGTGTCCGCTCACTAACTTTACATTAAGTTGGGTCTTTAAAACTATATTTGCATAAAACAGTACATGGTGTAGTACAAGGCTTGCTAAAAAGGTTTGAAGAATTGAGCACTAGGAGGGATCTTAATCGTGCCACTCTATGTTATCTAATGGAACCAATCACTTCTGGTGTTCACATTCCAGTTTTAAACTCATGTAAGCCACAATATAAAATAAATTACATGCTCATTCTGTACATCATTTGGACTTAATCATACACGTTGAACCCCTTTTAAAATACTGTAAGAGATGTGACTTATTGCACATCAACTTTTCACCATAGCAAATTGATTTGTTTTTCAAACAAAAGTATCTGACTGGGACAGTAGTTCTCAGCCTGTCATGACATCATTACATCTAACCCAAACTAGTATTGTCTGATGACCTTTTTGTGGTTTAAAGTGGCCTGACCTGTGACCATAGGCTGACCTCCTCTGGCAGTTCATCAATATCGCGGGGAACACTTTTAGATGAAATCTGAGTGGATCCCTTCCTTCTTCAGATTTTCTTTTTTCTCTCGCAGTTCTTCCTCTGTCTCTATAGATACTGCATCTTATTACAGTAAGAAAATATCTGATATTAGGAATGGAGTATTCATGATGATTTACTCTGTGATGCCTAGACTCAAGTCTGTCTTCTTCTCCTGAGATACACGATGAGCAGATACGTTGATAGCTGCCATGCAGCTCCTGTTTCTCACCAGTGCAAATCTTCACTCTGGACATAAAAAGCAAACTACTATGCAAGCCCCCTATCCAGTCCCTGTGGTATCCCTCAAAAGGCATCCTTCACTTTGTCTTCTCTAGTTCAGTCCTGCTCTGGAATTCCAGCTCCTCTGTACTCAGCCTCTACTCTCCTTCAAGTGGATTCAGTTTGGTCAAGGACACTCTTCTAAACAATCATTAGTATCACTGAAACAGCAGCATCACACAACTTGCCTTGCCATGTAGGCACAGATTCTCAGTCGCTTTTGCTAAGCAATTCTTTCATGAGACTTACTGTAATTAGTATAGTAGGCAATTACGTTATCAAGACTAATGTGGCATCGCATCAAATCATCTGCAGAAAGAGGATATATTGTAGTGAAAATGCAAATATTAATTCTAAATGTAATAAAAAAACATTTAGTCATAGGTTGTTAGAGTATAAATATTTTTAGGTGGTAATAGTAGATACAAAATACAAAAGTGTTAATAATATATATATATATGAAGTGAATTAAACTGTAGGTACTTTACCTTCTTATTTATCAAAGTTATTAAAAGGAAAGGTAACTCTTACTCAACAAATGTTGATTTTTTGAGAAGCTACAAAAGCATGATATATGTATGGCTTTTAATCTGTGTACTTGGATTCACAGACAGGCTTTGGCATGAGTTATTAAACCTTAAAATGGATGTTGTACGAGTTCAGAATGCCTGAAGATGTCTTAGCAGCAATAAAAGAAGGCAATAATTTGTTTTAGATCATGTAAAAAGTGGACTACCACAGAACTACTGTAAGTAAAGCATGACAGTTTCTAGTGCACTTTTAGAGAAATCCAGTAATACCATTAATTTGAATGGAATCTCCTCTGTAATTCTTAATTTGATAGTTTGATCATTTTTAAGTAAACTATACTTATTTACAGTATATTAACTCTTTGCATTCACTGAAGTGTAGTACCCATCTGGGTGATGTGCACTTGCTATTACAGTAGGTAGCAACAGCAAATCTGGTGGAAAAGTGAGAAATTATTCCTTCATTTGGAATACATAGGATGTTTATGTACAGTAGATCAGATTGTGTAAGCCAAAAGTGGAATCTAGTCAGGACCCAAGGGTTAACACCCATATTCTTACAATGATGTTGTGGGATCTTTAATGACCAAAATGTCAGGACATTGGTTTCACATCTGATCTGAAGGACAACACATTCTATAGTAGCGTCCCCTGTCACCATACTGGTTGTAAGTTTAGAATGTCTGATCCAGAGGAAATAGTTCTACTTATTGGTCCATGCACACCACGATCAATTATATATGTTTTTGAAATACAAGCCTGAGGTGTTTTATGGCTGTAAAAATAATTTTATAAAGGATATCATTCACAAATATATACAGTAGTTCAATAAATGGGATTTATTCAAATAAATGCAATGCCAAACACCTTTATATGCCTATGTTGAATTCTATTAATTTAATTGTTATAAAAACAAAGATCTGTGTTATACTGTAAATAGCGAGTCTAGCCTTTGGTAATAAGAGACATGCCATTCATAATGCAATTTTTATTTTAAGTTTCAAAATATTGCAGATTATCTGGAAATTTAGGTAGATATTTTTCTATATAGCCACCATACACTTAGAGCACAATGTGGAAAAAAGATTTTGGTGATGCAATGGACTTTTTAGGCATTTAGGCAAGACAAAGAAGCAGCAAGAAGTGTGAATAGGAGAAAATTATTTAAAATACAACTGCCTGTCCCCTAAATCAGGATAGCTCTTGAATTTTACATACATTTCTGTTCTATTATAAAAAGATAAAGATGCCATGGTAAAAGTTTACAGTCATTTGAAGTTTCCAAAAAAACTTTGAAAGATTAAAGTTTCAAATTTAAAATAGTTAAAAACCATCAGCCTCTAAACATCCACTGCAGCTACTGTATATACAATACTGTACATATCAGTGCCTCCTTTCCCACAATAATGTAACTGTTATTGGTAATCTAGGTTCATGGTCTCATGTGTACTATATGTCCTATATCCATACACTCACATATTTCTAAATTCTGCCTCTTAATAACATCTGTTCTGCTATGTGCATTCACTTGCCTATTTAGAAACATTTATTTTTATTTGGCTCTTTTCCAAGAATATACAACTAATTTTAAAGGAGTGTTAAAACTAATATTCTTTTCAATGTCATTACCGCTGTGGTTTGTGAAAAAAAAACCTTCATTTGTTCCGAGCTCTTCTAAGGTCACTCATACTAGCTGGTTGAAGGTGTATCTGGCAAACATTGGAACAAAAGAGACAGAAGAAACAACACGTTCTGAAGAAGAAACAGTCAGAACATCTGTTTTCCTTCTCATATTCGTAACTCTTGTTTTTAAATTTCTGAATCATCTCTGCCTCTTTCTCTGAGGTGACTTTAAGTTTTGGTTGCAGATTTCTAAGTAGATTCCTAAGCAGTGCCTTTGAAACTTCAACACACGTAACTACATCTCTTCTGATTTTCTAACAGGTACACTACACATGTTTTGTCATTGATCTATAACATTTTCCAGACCATGAATTAATCTAGATGTCATTCTTTTGTCTTCTAAAATTCCACATTTTCTTGGTGAAAGGCTACAAACTGAACTACAAACTTGCAGCATTCCAGATATGCTGTTGCTGAGAAACTAAATAACTGTCTTACTATTATTGTCATGTAAGTCCTTTGAGAGGGTGCTGGGCAAGATTTCCTTGCAAATGCTTGGCTCATTGCTAGCCAAAGGTTTAAAAAAATGCCATTGGTTTAATATGTGAGGAAGCGATCCAGGTGCAGTTGGACACTTTCACTGTACTACAAAAGAAAGATCTGCAGCACTCTAGAGAAGGAAAGCTTATTGAACAGAAGCTAAAACTGTTTTGCTGAGGCAGACAAAAAACATTTCAGCATTTTATCAGGGTCAGAAAATTCCTGTTTTGATCTTTAGAATGGTTTTGTGGTTAAATTCTGAAGTGTAGGCAATTATGCAATATGCTGATGTGATCATCTAAGATTCAATGTTTACCTGCTTTTTAATAATTTCACACTTAAAAAAGAAAACCTGACTTTTCAGTTGCAATCAGCATCTGATAATCTTATTTCAAATTTTGAAAAGTGTCTGACAAATGTTTATAATCTCTTCTCTCAAAAGATCACAGGAAATTACATTGCGTTTGGCACCTTCACCTTCATTCTCTTATAACAAAAAGCTTTGGTGACATGATACTGTACACAGTACATATTTTTGTGAGCAACAGTACAATTTACTTGTTCTTTTAAACAGATGATGAATTGTAAAACCTTACCTTACTTTTCTAGTGGTTTGGTGATCTGGTGACTCCAGTGTGGTGGGAGGATGTGTGGCTGAAGGAGGGATTTGCTCATTTTTTTGAATATGTGGGAGCAGACTTCCTCTTTCCAAAGTGGAACATGGTAAGTCATTTTAAGGCTTTTCTTGTATGTCCTTAAATCCATAAATACTTACAAATGGCTGCTGGTTTACCCCTTTGGTGAGACATTTTGTCAATGCCTTCGAGGGATTTTGATGCTTGAATCTCATCTACTCCTGCTCCTCTCTGTTTAAGACTAAAAACAATCAGTTTTTTTTTTTAGTTTGAAAGTACAACATTCCTTTCACCTGGGAATGGAATGTATCTGGTTGCTTTTTTCGGTACTGTTTCCAGAGCAACAACAAGGCATTTTGTATCTTGTTATTATGGACCACAACTGTGCTGTATATAGGTTTATACATACTTATTAGTAGTGCTTTGTACAAAACTAACTAATCAGAAATGGCTGATGGGTAACCCTTCTGTTTAGCTCTTGTTTGCATATTATATCTGCAGTTGCCGAAAGGTACCAGCTGGTGAGATTATAATCTTCCGATGCTCAGCAAAGCATAATTGTAGAATGAAAGTTTAAAAAAATACTGCCAAGAAGTACAAAAAGATAAGCTAAAGAAGCAATTTTCCATGTTGTTTCTATTCTTGTTACATAACTTCAGAAACAAAACAACTTCACACAGGTTCAAATCTAAATTATTTTAAGTATTCTAAAAGTTAAAAACACAGTATCCAGAACAGTTTGCACTAATGGTATTCTTTTTTTCGTTTGTCTTTTTTTTTACAAGCTGTATTAGACATACTTATTTGTCTACCAGTGTTCAGTGAAAGTCATTAACATGGCATTTGTCACTAAATTAATTTGGGCTGCTTCCAAGCTTATGACAGAGATTTATTTAAGCTGATGTTGAATTCAGAACTTGATTCCTTCCATATTCTTTTATCAGTGGTGAACACGCAGCAGTTAAACGGTGACAAAAATAATAAATCTTAAACATTCTGTTATAACATTTTCTGCTGATTACAATGTGGAACCATAGCATTAGAATGATTAAAGATGCAAAGCTGTTGTATTGAAAAACAAAACCTATGCTTTTCCAAGTAAATTTAACTAAATGTACTGAGAGGTGCTAAAAATGCATCAATTGAGTGCAGGAACCAATAACATTTGTTGTGTTTTTAATACCTATCAGTAAATATGGACTTGCCCTTCTCAGTGGGTAAAATTGTTTTTATTTCAACTGACAGTTTTCAATAATTTTGGTTAAGGTTCCACTAGGCACACAAGACATTTCTGGCAGATTTGTATGGTTTTGTGAGCAGTATACTTATTCTATTCAGATAGGAGGTTAGCCAAGCATCGGGTTGTACAGTATGTGTTGTTCCAGTCAACCAAATAATCAGGTGTATAAAACTCCAGCCACTCACTGTTTTCTAGTTGTCATTACAGCTCAAGCTCCCTTCATTGAACTAATTGCTTGGTAAACTGAATGTGTTCAATATTTTTTCATGTTAATTTAAGATGATAATTGAGTAGATGCACTTTATACAAGATAGATTACATTTAAAGTCCTTTGAAGTTTATAAATAATTAAGGTGGGTAGCTTCGTCAGCATGTGTAGGCTGCAAAGGAACAAGTAACAGGTTTATTCCTTGCTGAAAAAAAGAAGAAAGAAAACACAATGTTTCGGCTGTGGAGCCTTCTTCAGGTGGCTTAAATAATGTTAAACTATTCAGATTTACCACATACGACTAAAAGGATTGAGCTTTTTTAAGCTGCCATAATATGACAATCCTTTAAACGTGGGAAAACACATGGTCATTTGGCTCTGGACTGCGATACTTTTTTGGACCATAGCCACATTTGTACACAATATTCTAAATGTTTTTTCTTACTATTGTATTGAACATATATTGCATAGTACATGTTAACACAGATGGTCATGGTACAGTATTCCACTTTTTATATTAACATCTGCATCAATTTCATAAACTCATTCACATGGTTATATTGGAAACATTTTGACTTTCATTTTAACTATGTTTTGCTGTCGTCGCTGTTGCAATGTACAATGAAATGCATCATGTTTCTGATAATTTTATATATCACAGTATGTCAAATATTAAAATAAGATTAATAATGAAGTAATATTATGAATGAACCTCTAGACCAGCAATCTCCATAATATTTCGTAAGACAAGGACATTTAAAGATGCCCTTAAACATGCCTTTTTTACGTGTATACAACATTTATTTTTAAATACAAATTTTAATGATGCTAAGTATATTGTTACAGCTAGGGGTGACTAGGAAGTATTGCTAAGAGTTTAGATAAAGTGTGTGACACTTGGCAGTGTAAATGCTTCCAGCTTCAAAGCAGAGGGGATATTTGCTTAGATGTTGGGACCTGATCAAAAATTATGATAAAGTTCACCTTGGTTTATCCAATTTAAATAAATGAATGAGTGTCAATGAACAGTACATAAATACACCATATAAGATCACATTAAGACCCCAGAGAAGGAAAAAGAGCAGAAAAGGAGAAGAAGCACAGGAAAAAGAGAAGAGAGAGGCCAAGAAAAAAAGAAGAGAGAAAGAGGAAAGAAAGAAGTTCAGATCACAAGAGAGTCAGGAGGATTGGGAACCTGAAGCTTGTGCCAGGTGAGAGCCCCTACTTTGTAACCATCCAAGCAAAACCTGATTGGATCCTAAATATTTGAACCTTGCTAGAGAGAGCTTGTCATTCTGTGTTTTTAGGGAACCTGGGTTTCCTGGGTAAAAGATACCTCAGTTAGAGATGCATTTCCCGATTGTGGGTGCATTTTTAGAGTAGGGAGACAGGCTCCCATTTATTTTGTGGTGTCCAGGTTTGCAGAGAGAGAAATGTAACTGCAAATTGTATTGCATTTATTAAGAAGACAGCTTATCTCTATTATTGTGGCCTCTGTGGGTTTTCCTGATTAGGATGTTAGGGTTACTGAGCCTTGTCTGTAAATACTGTAGACATAGAGTAACTTGTGTGTATGTTTTGTTGTCTGCAGAATAGTGTTTATCTTGTCATTGTTAAAATAAACATTTGTTTAACTATGTGTGCCTAGATTATTACTCTTTTCATTAAAGCTGTGCCAGACAATAAAGAATTAATGTGTCTCCAATAATACCAACCACTCAGGTATAGTTGGGAGTTATGAATAATTATTTTACTTATTGAGTAAACTGCTTGGTCAATTCCTGATTTTCACCAATTTCATAATGTCATGGATGTCGGAAGGGATGAACTGCAGAGAGGCAGGAGAGCAGAAAAGACCCATATGCGTAGTGGCGGAATGGGGGATTTGCCTGGGCTCGGCAGTTCAGGAGTCAAATAGAAACCAATGCCCTCAGGCAGCGGACGTAGGGCGACCTGGTGCTAGGTGGGTCTCAGGACATCCGAACATAAAAGCTGAGCGAAGGTGAATCAGTGACCCAGCAATATATAGCCCCAGAGAAAGAGACACCGGAAGGACAGCAAAGCACAGGAAACTTGGGACAGGACAGAGTAGGAGCGCCCTCTGTCTGCAGAGGGTGTGACACATAACCCCCCAGTTGTAACAATATTTTTAAATGATAAAATTTAAAACCTAAATTACAGTTTGTTTAGACAAGTTTTCATACTAATTATATCATATTAGTAGTTTTTAAAATTATTTGGGTTAATCAGAATTAGAAAAAGTTGTTGGAAATCTGAGAGAACAAAGTTGCACTTGTGGTGCATAGGTACTATTTCAGCTTAACTTTTCTGATGTAGCACTGAAAGGAGTGTTTCATGCCTAGCCAGTGCTAGTGTATTCTATCCTCGAAGAAGGTGGGAGGGAAACTGTGCGGGCTTTTATTTTCACCCTCCATCAATACACATTCTCAGTAGTCACTGATGCAGCTTTTTTTAGGAACTCCAATTCCCACGAACCCCACAGAATTACTTCCTTGCAGCTTCTATGTCTCCTGGTTACTTATACGCCTTACCACAAGGCAAATTACAGTATGTGACAAATTCATTCAAATGACTACTGAAAAGTTTTGTTTTAATCTGGCTTTTTAAATAACGCAGATTTTGAAGGGAATATGTCTAATATTTTGTATACATACAATTTTAAATAAATAAAATAATTATCTAATGATTACTTCAAATTAATATTTATACTATATTTACGTTTTTATTAAGTTTATATATCATAGTACTTTAAATTCACTTTACATTCATGATCTCTTAAGCCTATAGCAGTACTGGGAACATACTGTATCACCCCAACCTCCAGACAGTCTGGTGTTATGCTCAGTCAAAAGGGTGCAGTGTTGCAGAGTTCAGCAACAACATTTGATAGTTAATGAGAGGCTGTAGCAGCCACAAGTCTTGCTCCTGTGTCGATGTTAGTGTTTTTAATAAATTGAATTCCAGTGAGATTACCTACAGAACATTTTCGTTTTCTGTTTCAGCTAAATGAGAAATAGAAAGTCAAATCAGTCAGGATCTCGTTTAATAAGCATGGGTCTAAAACATTTTGCATAATAAGACAGTCAAAGAAACTTAATTTTAGATTGGATGTCACAGTAGGTGTCAGAACTGTTGAGTTTTTATAATTTCCTTGAGAAGAGGGTCAAACAGAAATAGTAACACAGTCTTATATGTTAACACAAACTCATCTGCTGACACATCTGCCTGAAAGAGCAAGGTAACTTTCTGCTCAATAAAATAAGTTAGAATCTGGTCAGGCACAGATTTAACATTCTTCAAACAAAATAAGCTGTTTACTTTTGTCAAAATCAGTTACTTTGCAAGCAGTACAGGACATCTCTTGCAAACTCAACAAAGGTTTGATTTTTGTATAATTCCAAAACCTTTGACGGTATGCATCAGGGACTAATTCATAATATAATCAAAACAAAACACCCAGTGGACACACCATGATCTCACATGCAGGTGTGAAATTCAATAGGGTCATAACTTCTGTTTTTTAAAAGGTTTCATATTTGTTGTAACATTTGTATCTGTATCATTTGTAACCGCTAATAGAATGGCAGATTGCAGTTCTACTGTTTATCATCTAATATTTCAATTTTTATATGTGTGTTGTACCAGTGATGTGATTGTTGTGGTTACTCAGAGGTTCAGTGTTAGTGTTGTCACATTGAGTTCAAGTTCAAGTTTATTAGTCAATCCTGCCATATACAAGTATACAGAGTAGCATGATATCATTCTCCAGGTCTACGGTGCGAATACAGACAAGACACTTACAAGACAATGCTATAGACAATGTAGACATAGACATTTCTGACAGGGTACAGGGTACAGGGTACATAATGTGCAATGTGCATAGTGCAATTTACTTTACAGGATTGTGCAAAGAATTGTGTAGAGAATACATCAGATGGTATGTGTCACGGATTTTGGAAAGGCATGCTGTGGAATGGCAGAAGAATCAAAAAGACCCTATGCTTAGCGGCAATATGGGGGTTAGCCCGGGTTATGGAGGTCAGACGATGTCGGGTACAAACCTATGCCCTCAGGCCGTGGAGGAGACGACCAGGAGGAGGCGGGTCTCAAGACATCCGAACCCTCAATGCTAAGCAACGAGGAAGTGGTTACCTGGAAATATACTGTATAGCCCCGAACAAAGACAAACCGGAAGGACAGGCAAAGCACAGGGAAACAAGGAACGGGACAGAGTAGGAGCACCCTCTAGCAGTAGTATGCCTGACATTAGGCAAAAAAGAACTAAGTTTCCAGATCTGGAGTAAGTGCAATAGGTAATAGGGTGTTGAGGAGCCTGAAAGCTTGTGGAAAAAAAGCTGTTACGGAGTCTGGTGGAGCTGGCCCGTATACTAAAATACCTTTTATCAGATGGTAGGAGGGCAAAGAGGTTGCAGGGGGGGTAGGAGGGATCATCCACAGTACTGGGAGCTTTGTGTGTGCAGAGTTTGTGGTATGTCTTACAACAGAATATTTTTTTAAAAGCATGGTGCGGTGTGGTATGTACACCACATTCTTCTGCATTATTCACTGAGCATCCTGAATGGCTGGATCTATACGAGTATACCGAAATTTAGTGTTAACATCTAACACTAACAATGTTTTTCATAAATAGTTTCTTTAATGAAGTCATTCAAATGCAAATGCAAACACAGAAAGTGATTGAGAAATGAATAAGTAGCAAATTGGTCTTAAACAAACTAAAAACTCTGATTTCAGACACAGTACATTTTGAAGGATGTGTCAGTTATATATATTTCAGACCATCTGTGTTACCAAAGAAAAGAAGATCTGAGAAGTAAAAGAATTAGAAGAACCAAGTTTTATAAAAACAATTTTAGATCTAAAAACATTTTTAATATTAAAAACGTTTAATATACCCTAAGATTCAAACTACCTTTGTGCTTTCAGAAGAAACTTCTGGACTAATGCTTCTCTCTGTTCTGAGTATGAGTATTATATCTGGACTCCGATTGCAAGAATGATTCAGAAATCATCGGCAAGAAAATGTTTATGTTGACAATAATGAAGTATGGCAGAAAAAATAAATTAAGTATTAGAGTTTACGACATGATTTTAAAGAGTGCCAAAACTAAAATGGCAAGAACAGTCGTCCTGAACTGAATGTCTCAGAAGACCAGAGAAGTTAAAGAATTTGTGACAGGGAAATGGATAGAAGAATTTGTGGTTGAACCATGGGAATTCCTCTTCTACTGCTATTATTGCTACTACTACAAATAATTAATTAATAATACAGTATACAGTAGCTCTTAAAATCCCAAAGGATAATCAACAATATGTTCTATAATGAAAATTTAAAAATAAAAAGGAAAAGCAACACACTTAACAAAGACTAAGAGCATTTAGGATGCTTCTTGCTTCAACTGTTGAGGCTTACAAGCTTATCTTAACCTGACTATTCCGCTCTCACAACCAAGAGACAACTGTAAATCATTAAACTAGGATCTCTAAGAAGAGGCTGAAGTTACTGGGTGTTTTCTTCTCTGTCAGTCACTATTTCTCTCTACAGATGCATCTGTCTCCCTCTTTTTAAAGAGACTGGTTATCATCAACAGCTGAAGCAGAGAGCTCTGATGCTTTCACATGCAGATGTGTTTTACTTAGTCCATGTTCTTAATTGCAGAGTCTCTTTAACACAATCATTTAATATATATATACAGATGCAGCCATTCAGAATGAGCGGGGTACACCGCGGTAAAACGCGGTGGGCGTGTCACATCATAACACGTCATAACGTGTCATACCGTAGAATACCGCAGTAAGATAATAGTAACCGGAATTACCGCCAGGTGGAGGTAATAAAGCTTAACCTCTTATGTACAGCATTTGAGCTGTCGCCAGAAAACACCCGGTTTCGAATCCCGATCACTGCTGAGGGACAATCTTTATTCAATTAAGAATTTAAGTTCTATACTTTTTAGACTTTTAAATTTAAACTGTGTATTACAGCATGTTAATCATTATACATTAAAAAGTTGGTATATATTTTTGAAAGCAAGATTGCTCAGTTGGACAAAAGAACACAACCTACCACCTTTATCATAAATATTTTAATAATGCAGAAATATCTTATGCATCAAAGTCTTTACCGAAGATTTAACTAATGGTATTAATAATGAATAACCTTGGACAAGCTGTAAACTCGAAGTATTACCCTGGTCCACATTCTTTGTAACCGTCTTTGTAAACGAAAAGACTATATTTGTTCATTGACAAAAAGTAGCACCACAACATTTCGTTGATCCAATCATACAAAGTAATTCTTGAGAATCTCCGATTCACCATGCCTTTCACATGCTCAGAAAAGATATTAATTTAGGAACATAAACATTTTACTGTATGTAAACTGTACTGTACATGGCTGATCTTGGTAGTTTAAAGAAAAAATACACACCAGTATTCCATTTCTCCCTAAACATTTTAAGTTTAAGTCTTACATGTGGTTATTTCGGAAACATTTTTACGTGCTCCTTCTGACCATATTATTGTACGTTTATATACTTTGTGAAAAGTGATTGTGTTAACCTTTTCTGCGAATATGCTCGTTATCAGAGTAAGCAAAAGCATACTTTTAGAAATTTTGATTAATAGGAAATATAATATGGATTCACGTATCTAAATAAATTAATAATGGTATAACTATATCCTAAATTAGTACCGTTTATGACCTTCAGATGCGTTATGCTCCTATTCTTTTTATGCTCAGCTACTAAAATTTTCCTTTAGTGGTAAAAATTCCATAAAAATATTCAATACTATGCGGATTAAAATGTGCACAGTAAAGAGATTAAATTATTAAATCTTTTCAGTAATGACCAATACACCACAAGCCCGAAAGTGCAACATTATTAATAATATCTTCCATGTCGCACTATATTCCTAATTATAAAATGGATAATTCCGGTCCAGAAATCTGATTGGCTGACACACATTCGAAGCTGTGCTATATTCTCTAATATACGCACACTCAGGAAGTTTGACTTCACTTTGTGATAAAGAAATTTTAAAGACTACTTTTTAGAGTAGATAAAAAAGCTTGGATTCTCATGTAACTGATATCTTTTTCTGCTGTCTTTGTTGCGCTCTTGACGATCCTTGTGATATTTTGAGCTCTCTATAATGATAAGTGTTGCATAGTTTAAATTTTCATTCCTAGAAATTATGAAACGCTCTGTTAAAAGCAAGGGAGTTTTTATGTCTGTTATAGTAAAAGAAAATGCCTGACGAACTAGTGCTTGTACAATCGATGGATATGTTCAAATAAATGTGCTAAAGAAATAAACAAAAAAAGTCATTTATTCCTTTATCATATTGGCGAGCTAATGTCCTCTCTTTGCTTGTTACTTGTGTCTGGGTTTCTGCATTGCGTAGCAACGAGGGATTATATTCTCAGGCGGAGGAATGTAAACAGCTTAATTTTCGTGTTAAATACATTTTTAAAATTAAAATTCAATCTATACAGCAATCGCATATTTAAGGACCGTTTTATAAAACATTGATGCTTAAAATGTTTGTGGAGAAATGGAAGACTGGTGTGTATTTTTTCTTTAAACTACCAAGACCAGCCAACTAAAAAATAGTTCACATAAAGTAATATGTTCATGTTCCTAAATTAATATCGTTTATGACCTTCAGATGCGTTATGCTCCTCTTCTTTTTATGCTCAGCTACTAAAATCTCCCTTTAGTTGTAAAATTCCATATAAATATTCAATACTTAGCAGATTAAAATGTGCACAGTAAAGACATTAAATAATTAAATCTTTCCACGACGATTAACATGCTGTAATACACAGTTTAAATTTAAAAGTCTAAAAAGTATACAACTTAAATTCTTAATTGAATAAAGATTGTCCCTCAGCAGTGATCCCGATTTGGTTATGTTGGTTATTTTGACCAGCCAATCACGTACTATAATACTGTTCATCTGATGCTCCAACTAACCATACTTCCCCACAACGCTGGCTGACCAGTTACACTTACCTTATACACTTGACTGTATACATTTTGACTGTTATGTCAAAATACTAAGTGTAAATGCTGAATCACCTAAATAGTTAGTCGATCCAACACAGCATGAGGTCACTTAATTTGTTAAATGTCAAGAAAATAATACTGAAAGGAACCTATCTGCTTCATTTATCAAGTCAAAAACACCCTGTTTGAGGCCAGACTCAGTGAACTGCACTGTCATCCCGAAGTCTAGGTTGTTGCTATGTTGTTATGAATTCTAACTTGCCATGATGTTAACAAACACAATATGCCAATAATAATTACTTACACTTATATAGCGCTTTTCTAGACACTCCACTCAAAGCACTTTACAGGTAATGGGGACTCCCCTCCACCACCACCAATGTGCACGACGGCAGCCATAGTGCGCTGGAACGCTCACCACACATCAGCTATCAGTGGGGAGGAGAGAAGAGTAATGTAGCCAATTCATAGAGGGGGATTATAAGGAGGCCATGATCAGTAAGGGCCATTGGGAAATTTGGCCAGGACACCAGGGTTACACCCCTACTCTTTTCGAGAAACGCCCTGGGATTTTTAATGACCACAGAGAGACAGGACCTCGGTTTTACGTCTCATCCAAAGGCCCAGTATAGTGTCCCCATCAATATACTGGGGCATTAGGACCCACATGGACCACAGGGTGAGTGCCCCCTGCTGGCCCCACTTACACCTCTTCCAGCAGCAACCTTAGTTTTTCTCAGGAGGTCTCCCATCCAGGTACTGACCAGGCTCACACCTGCTTAGCTTCAGTGGGCTACCAGTGGTGAGCTGCAGGGTGATATGGCTGCTGAATAATGATGGTCTCCCATATGGAACACTTCTAGTCATGATGGATAAGTCATCTACCTATAGTATCTAATAGATGAAGAAATCTACATGTGATATTTTTGGCAGGAGTCTCGACTGAATTCTACTTATAATGATTGATGGCAGAATGACTATAGAGTTCTACACTGATCAGATCCTGAGACCTCACATGCTGTGGGCTCATGCTATCATGACAACGTTCATGCATCCTCATGCTCCTCATTTAAGTGGCTTTCTTGTGAGATCACATTGTGACAGTTGTGCCTTGGAGACCTTATTCACCAGACTTGAGTTCCATGTAACATTTGTGGATGAGCAGGCTCTATGAGTGTAACACAACAAAATCCCACAAGACTGCATACTGTATGTACAACAGGTGTACAGTTTATATTGCTTCCAATGATGGCTATACAAACTACTAGCCTGCGACTCTGTGAATGTGTTACACTTACGACCTTCTTTTAAGGCTCAGTATACTGTACATTGAGAATAGCTGTATCTACAATATTTAGACTTTGAAAACACCATGAAGATTGAAAGAGTTAACACAGACCAGACTACTTTTGCATTTTATAAATGAAGAGAGTCTGACAATCAAATGCTCTAAGTGAACAAAAAATATTCTCAATATTCTGAAGAAGTAGAGACAAACTATAAATAAAGGTTATAAAGATTTTAAACAAAATAAAATGTGTATTGTAAAAATGTAAATAGGTAGCTTTAGTATTTGATACACTGTAAAAGTCTAGCTTAAAGTGGTTTTAAACATTCATTTTCATATTATTTTGTTTACTGAAACAATGCTTAATTTAATATTAATCTATTTTCAAGTAAACGAGGAAACAAAGAATTAATAAACAGTGGCAGAAAATTAAGTCCCTTTGGAGAATGGAAAAGAAATAATTTATACTTGCTGCGAGGTAGAATGGTGAAAAATATATTTCTGATTTTCTGTTGGTATTGTGAAGGTTACTGACTTTTTGATACTAAGCTTCTTCAGTATCTCCTGTCTTTATGTTTATGTTTTTATTTTTTGGATCAATGGTAAACAATTTCCAATTTCCAGGTTTTATGAAACTGGGTTGTTTTTTCTAGTCTTTTATCACATATGTGACAGATATTTTAAGAATATGTTTGTGTAGTCCATATGATAAACTGTGGGAATTAAGCAATGAGTATCATGTTTTAGAAGTGGCTAGCCTGAGGTTGTACAGTATATCTATATGAGTGGACCCAATGCTATGATTGACAGTTGTCAATTAGAAATCTCATTGCCCAAATATATACATAGTTTAATAATTGCATGATTTTCAGAGCCTTTCTGAAAATCAGAAAGTAACAGAATGATGCTGCAAAAAATGTCTGAAATGTATGCACTAATGCACGTTATCAAGGGTATAATGTAGACAAGCTCTTGCAGATGCTCTGTATTGTAAAGTAATCAGTCATATACCACAAAGATCTTACCTCAGAGAGTTTTTAAATATGCTTGTGATGCTGCTTGGTATAAAGAAACAGGATCTCTATCTTCATATTTCAGGAAATCGGAAGAAATTATCTCACAACTTATGAGAAGTAACAAAGGTTAACACCAAGCTGAATATTTACCACTTACAGTATAGTTTATTGAGATAAAATATGTAAAACAACCACTTCAACAAGTGCCATGAAAATAATCAAAAACAACTTTGCAATATTTAAAATTATTGCAGTTTTTAATTATTATTGCAGCTGCATTGCAATCTACACTTCCCCGTTTTTACTAATTTATGTTATATAATTAATTGGCTTGGTTGTATGTGCCTTTGTAATTGTTCATTTAAAACATATTATTCACATTCAGTAAGCTCTTAAGAATTTGGGATGTGACTCATTTTTCTCAGTTCTCCAAAAAAGAAAGTACAGTAATCATTTCTCTCTTTGTGCTGTTTTTTCTTCAGCCAGTGGTCCCAGCAAAATCCATAGATAGTCGGCTATTAAAATGCTTATAGAACTGCTTAAATAGCAGTCTCAGACCTCCAAAAATGCCTTGCTTTTCATTCATGGCGGTGCTCCAAAGTAATAAAAGCTAATTTTAAAATTAACTTAAGAACAGTGTAAAGTCATCTCTGTGCATATCACATTTATCATCTTTCATTCAGATGATTTTTAAAATTGGGTTGGTTTGGACATGCATTATTATCACTGCTGTTTATTTCTAATTTGTGTAATATTTTATTGATACAGGGAGGGATTAGAACTGGAAATGCCAAATGTTCAATTTCCTATGTTTATGTGTCATAAGGATTAATGACACATAGAATTACACACCTGCTGGTGCTTGCACCTCTCCCACACAGCTGTGGAAGTTTTTTCTTACTACATATATAATATATCATTTGCTTTCAATGGTACATGATAAATAGCACTATAAAATAGTTTTATTCTTTGTTTTGTACATTGTTGCTAAAGGCTCATCAATATCTTCACTGATTTTACATTGTGGGGTAATGCCCTACTTTGGTTGAGATAAAATAAGGTCATATATTGGCCTGTCTTTATGATACATATCCAACATCACTGAATATTCTACCAAAAGCCTTTGCAAGTGTTTTGTGTCTGTTTCTTTATTGGGACGTTGTCTCCAGTAATATGGTTATATATTCTTTCAATCTGTCAATGAAGGTTGGTGGATTAAATCCTGTTTTGTAATCAGATCTAAAGAACTTGTGTCTTTCCCACACTTTGCCAAAGCAAATGTTAAAATAAGCGATTACATTTAAAAGTTGTTAATACTTTTACACTGTAAAAACAACCATTAAGGCTTTTTATTTTGTGTCACATATACAGTAGCTTGCAAAGATATTCAGACCCTTCTTATTGTCAAAAAGACCCTTTTTGTGATGCATACACATTTTTTGAAATGTGATATTGTTTTCAAAGCTTGAATGCTCAAACTAAAGACTTCTAAGGGTAATATGGATTACAGTAAATGTCAGTGATAACTGTAAAGAAAAAAAAGAAATATGGTGAGTGCATTGATATTCAGACCCATGAACTCAGTATTTGTTGGAAGCACCTTTGGCAACAATTATACTTACAAATCTTTTTTTTGCCCATTCTTCATGGCAGTTTTACTCCAGCTCTCTCAAATTTCTTTGGAATGTCTCATTGACAGCAGTTTTCATGTTTTTCAGCAGGTTCTACAGTATATACAGTAGGATTCAAATCAGGACTTCGACTGGACACTCAAAGACATTCACTTTCTTATTCTTAAGCCATAGCATTATAGCTTTGATCTTGTACTTCACAGCTGTGAAAAACTAAATTAGTAATTATAAAAAATAGTAATTTGTGCCTTGTATGTTGCAAAGATTTGAAAATACTACTAATTTAATGCCAATCCAGTTTAAAGAGGGACAAAATTGGAAAGCAATTATAATTTAAATATTGAAGTAGAACTGATGAATATCTAAGGAAAAATACACAACCTAGTAGTAAATTAAAAGGAAAATACAGTATACTGCTTACTATATCTTTAGTCTGTCATGTAACTGCATGTTTGTGGAATTTGGTTTTCAAGGCAGTGACTATAAAGTAATTCACAAACTGTTTCTATTATAGATTCTTTAAATTGACATGCTCTGCTACAACAATCAGCAAACTGCTCCAGAGAATTCAGATTAAACCAACTCTGTGAGTGTTAAACTATATACTGGATAGTAGAGGGTCGCCAAACCAGCTTAAAACTGTTACATCCATGTGCAGAATGGCATGGGAAATTCCAGAAAGAAATAACATGGACATCAGCAGAATGACTGGAGGTTTCTTTTGTATGAACATGATCTGCATGCTCGGAGACTGTTCAGGGGTAGCGTTGACAGTTGAGAAAGAAAAAAAGCCATATTCTGTGGACTAGTAAATACCTAAGTTGGTGGCAGAAAGAATGGAGAAGTATTTTATTCATCTAGGAATGTCACTTGTCCTTGACAAACCTGATAAAAGTTAATGTATGTGAAGAAATTATGATCAGAATTCTTACTGACAATTGATGTGATGGTGGAAATTAAGAATACACAAGATAATTAACTGTTTTGTTGAAAAAAAAGAGCCCTTTTGTATTCTTCCTTTGACATGATAATGTGTTTGAATGTTGCTATTTCATAAATACATTTAGCATTTAGCATTATATACAGTCCATTATTTCTGCCTTAAAATCAGTATTTTGTTCTCTCTGGATATTTGAAAAAATTCATTCAGCCTAAAAGTTGCATTTCTTTTGTGCATCAGTATGTACTCAGTTTTAAATAATGGAATGATTAAGAATAAATTAATCATGCATTTATTTAAATAAACCAGAGAGCATCATGGGGAACATTATGTCTTTCTCCCCCATTCTTTAAGATTGCCAAGAGAAATGCCAGACATCTTTACAAATAAACAGCAAAATGAATAATAAATGCAACTGGTATATAAGCTACAATGAAAACAATTTAATATATGGATGAGTGTTCTAATTTTTTGTATTGACTGCCAAATGTTTAAGAAGGCACTATTTTTATCAATGGTAAAGAGATCTTAAGAAATTTCTCACATCCCCTTAATTAAGCAGAGTTTCGTATTAAATCAGGATCACATATTAACATATTAAGATGAACTTGTCAGAATTCTTAATTTATATATGTAAAATATGTAATATGAATGTCCCAAATGGATTGTTAGACTACATAAAATATAATGGTAAAGGAAAGATATCAAAGTACATTCCTGTTTTCTGTAGAATGAAGTAACAATTTTGATTAAAAACTAAATTCCTCCCTATGTAATGCATTTTTCATAATGCTGTCAGCTGCAGTATAATGTATTTGTAATCTTTGACTGGTGGAATTAGAGATTTGCCCATCTAAAGATGTCACTTTGGATTTATGCAGTTTTACATGCAGATCACTCCAAGCTCTAGCTATTTATATGGATTAAAATCATCTGACAACACTACTGTGATGTCATATTATCATTTTACACAATCCAAAGAACAAGTTCATATTATTTCAAACATTAGCTATGTTTTTCATCCTACACCATAAACCTGAGAGTGATATTCTCTATTACTGCTTTCTCTGGATGCTCCCTTATCATACTTTGTAGGACAGCATATCCGTGCAAGATCATTGATCCTCCTTTATCGTGTTCTGGCACATGCGTTTACAAACATCTCAAATCTTTACTTTAAAGTGACATTGAAAGCTGCTGCTCAAGACATAGTCCTGTGCATTTTCCTGAGTTGTAAAAATTTCATGACAGCAAAGCGATATTACATTTATTTACTTGTATGGTTAAAGAGTATGAGGCTGTCCTTCATAACTTTTGCAAAACAAGTGATCATTGTCAAACTTTTTTCATGAAATGCGGATACATAAGAAGAGCTTAGAACCAATAGCTATCATTTTAGTCAGTTTATCTTGCATTTAAAGTCATTTCAATCTCATAAGGCTTTACAGCTACTGATGAGTTTAAGAGTAGACTAGGATGGATCTGGCATTTATGCATAACAGTAGATATACAAAATCTTCATGGCAGAACAAATGTCTCCATTTAAATTTAATATTTGCTTTGTTTGTCTAATGTACAATATATTCCAGTACAGTAGATTTGATATATCTTACCTATTTAAAGAGATAATAAATAATGTTTTCCAGTATGAAGTTGGGATCTAAAGTAAAGAGTTAAAGCGGTGCTAGAAATCTAAGATTAACCTTTTTCTGGTTGGTTACTTTAGCTTTCTTCTGAGAACAGGACTAGACTATTGTCACAACAGGTGGTCAAATGGGAGTAGCTGCTATTGCTCATGAAATGAATTTATAATTAGTTTTATTTTTGATAAAAACTCAGCATGTCCAGGGCCAGTTCTCACAGAGTTCCAGGAATGCTGACACATGCTTAGAATGAAAATATAAAATGAAAAACTGTGAGCTTCTGTCAACAAGATGGATTTTTTTCCCTCGAGGATGTTTACTGGTGATCGAACTCTACAGTATATGTTGAAGAAACATGGGTGGTCTCAAAGGCCAAACACCATGGTGTTCAGGTATCATTTAAGAATGTTATGTTGAAACAATGTAGGCATTCTGCTTTTGGAATATGTGCCACAAGAAGCACTCATCACTAGAGGAAATGACAGAGTCCTTAATATTTTTATGCAGTTCAAATAAAGACAAACTATTGCAAAATAACTACAGTATGTGCCCTGCAGGTCAATATACCCATAGTATTTATGATCTGGCATGAAGAAAGGCAAAAATGATTATTTTTATTTTTAAATTGATGTTTAAGAGACAAAAAAATCTCTGAATAATGCCTTTTTTCAACTTTCGAAATTACAAAGGAGCCTTACTTAAAAAATGTATTTTCTTCAGTATATTGATATATTAACATTGTTAAGGAACAAGTAATAGGTTTATTCCATGCTGAAAAAAAGAAGAAAGAGAACACAACGTTTCGGCCGTGGAGCCTTCTTCAGGTGTGAGAGAGACAGGGCAGTAGGCAAAGGTAAAGTAGCTGGAGAACAAAGGTTGGGAGGGAGGAGGAGTGAGAGGCGGGAGCAGGGGACAGAAAGAGAGGCCAATCAAGAGGTGTGAAGTCAGAATGGGTGCAGAGAGGTGTGAAATGAAACTTCCAATGAATGGAGAAAATTTAAAAGAACAGTAATCTGTCGTTAAGGGAAGGGAGAATGTGTGATCCTAACTGCAGAATAATTTTAGTTTCGGTGGTCTTTCTGATGTATGAGTTCGGAAAACCGTCTTTGAGAACACAGACGGAGAGATTAGTGTGGTCGTGGCCGTCAGAGGTGAAATGAGAAACAATGGGCTTGGAGAGATCTTTAATCTTCACAGCCCTGACGTGTTCTCTGAAGCGGTCTCCGAGTCTCCTTCCTGTTTCACCAATGTAGATGGCTGGGCATTTACTGCAAGAGATACAGTAAATAAGGTTGCTGGAGGTACAAGATGCTGTCTGGGTGATCCGGAATTGTCCTGAGGGGCCTTGAATGAGTGTGGTGGTGGCTGTGTACTTGCAGGTGATACAGCGAGCTCTGTTGCAAGGGAAAGTGCCTGGTGTGGATGGTTGTTGAGGGCGGTCAAGGGAGCTGTGAACAAGGAGGTTACGCAGATTAGGTGGTCGGCGATATGAGATGATAGGGCGATCAGAAAAGAGGGCCCCAATGGAGGGATCATCCTGTAGGATGGAAAAATTCTGGTTAATGGTCCTGGGGATAGGAAGTGTGTTAGGGTGGTAAGGAAGCACCAAGGGAATGCGGTTGTTACGGCGGGAGTTCCTGATCGGGTTGATGGTCCGGGGGGTGTTTTTGGCTCGGGCAAGGGCCCTGTCAATCACACTGCTGGGATATCCTCTGTTGATAAAAAATGAGTACATTTCGAGGGCTTGGTTCTCGAAGTCGATGTCGTCGCTGCATAGTCTTCGTAACCTAAGGAACTGTGAAAAAGGAAGAGAGTTTTTAGTGTGGTTGGGGTGAAATGAGCTGTACAGGAGGTAGCTGTGTGAATCCGTGGGTTTGTAATAAACTGAAGTGGAAAGTCGGGGGTAGTTGATAGACAAGTGGATGTCTAGAAACGGAAGAGTGGTGGAAGATATGTGAACTGTATATTTGAGGGACGGGTGGAAGTTGGTGAAATGGTGCAGGAAGAACTCGAGCTGATCGTTGGAGCATGTGGCGGCACCGACGCAATCATCAATATATCGTTTGTAGAGGTCAGGGACATAGCCAGTGTAGGAGGCGAAGAAGCGTTCTTCTACCCAGCCGACAAAAATGTTGGCATAGCTGGGTCCCATTCTGGTGCCCATGGCAACTCCACTGACCTGTTGGTAAAAAAGATTATTGAAAGAGAATGCGTTCAGTGTGAGGACCAATTCTGCAAGGCGTACCAGGGTGTGGGTGGGTGGATCAAGCACTGTGCGTTTGTCCAGCGTGTGCTTGAGTGCTGTAAGGCCGTCATTATGGGGAATGACGGTGTACAGAGATGTGATGTCCATGGTAAAAATGTGGCATTCGGTACCCTGAAATTGGAAATCATTGAAAAGTTGGAGCGCGTGGTTGGTGTCTTTGATGTATGAGGGAAGATCTTCAACCAGCGGTCTCATGAGGCTGTCGAGAAAGGCTGAGATGTAAGTAGTTGGACAGTTACATGCTGATACGATGGGGCGTCCAGGGGTGTCCGGTTTGTGGATTTTGGGGAGGAGGTAAAATTGAGATACCTGTGGATGTTCCATGATGAGCCGGTTCGCCTCCTGGGGGAGCTCGTTACTGCTGATAAGAAGGGAAATGGTGGATACCACTTCCTTTTGGTAGTCAGTGGTAGGGTCCTGTTGGAGAGGGAGGTAGGCAGAAGTGTCAGTTAGTTGTCTAGAGGCTTCAAAGATATATAGATCCTTACGCCACACCACAACAGCACCTCCTTTGTCCGCTGGTTTGATGACGATATCATCCCTGTTGCGGAGAGACTGGAGCGCCTGATTTTCTCCTTGGGTGAGGTTAGACCTATGTTTACTGGGTATAGAGAGTGTCTTGGGAGCTTGATTAGTGCATTGGTTAATGAAATAATCAACTGGTGGAAAACGGCCAGAGGAGGGAGTCCAACAGCTCTGTTTGGGATTAATGTTGTTAATGACATCAATAACCGGGTTGTTATCAGCTGCCTGTGAAGAGGAATTGTCGGCAAAATGTGCTCTGAGACGGATCCTGCGGTAAAAGCGGTTAAGGTCGACATTGGTCTGGGGGATGTCCAGCTTCCTGGGAACTGGTACAAAACTGAGCCCTTTGCTGAGGAGGGATCGCTCGTCCTGTGAAAGGGAAAGGTCAGAAGGTATGGTGACAACAAGGTTAGGGTTGGTGAGGGTGTCCGGGGTGTTGATGGTTTTCTTCTGTAGAAGATGACTGAGTTTTTTGTCCTTCTCTGTAGTGAGAAACTGGTAGAGTTTAGAGTTGAGAGATCTAATGAGGTTAGTTATGAAGGGAAGATGGTGTGGAGCTGTCAGCCGTAGAAATTCCTTAGCCTCTTTGATGTTGTTGTCAGAAAGGATAATCTGTTTTTTGAGGGAGAAAATGGTAGAGAGCATTAGTTTCCTAGAAAATTGTTTTAGAAGTCTCTGAGTGTTACTCTGGGTGTTATCAGAGTCAAAAGAAAAGGTATTAAATTTAAGGCGAAAAGGCGATGTATGAGTTCGGTTTTCCGAACTCATACATCAGAAAGACCACCGAAACTAAAATTATTCTGCAGTTAGGATCACACATTCTCCCTTCCCTTAACGACAGATTACTGTTCTTTTAAATTTTCTCCATTCATTGGAAGTTTCATTTCACACCTCTCTGCACCCATTCTGACTTCACACCTCTTGATTGGCCTCTCTTTCTGTCCCCTGCTCCCGCCTCTCACTCCTCCTCCCTCCCAACCTTTGTTCTCCAGCTACTTTACCTTTGCCTACTGCCCTGTCTCTCTCACACCTGAAGAAGGCTCCACGGCCGAAACGTTGTGTTCTCTTTCTTCTTTTTTTCAGCATGGAATAAACCTATTACTTGTTCCTTTGCAGCCTACGCATGCTGACGCAGCTACCCACCTGAACTATTAACATTGTTAAAGCACCTGTCTAGATTTTATAATTAATTGAATTTATCTCAGATTGGAGGTTTATTTATAAATGTACATACGTAGCTCACATATTGTACAGTATACTAAATAAAGATGTCAAGAAAATACTCAGTTTATTTCCTCCTATGAGCTGTCACAGCTAATGAAGGTGAATTAAAGATCTTGTAAAAACATTATTAATAGACATCCTTACATATCTTCATCTATCAATTTTCTAACTGCTTTATCCTCTACAGGATTGCAGGGGAGCTAGAGCTTATCCTGGAAAGCAAAGGGCACAAGACAGGATACACCCTGGGTGGGACGCCAGTCTATCGTAGGGCACACATAAACACAAACACATTCTAACACCAGAGCTAGTTTTTGCTAGAAGTCAATTAATTTGCCAGTGTGTCCTTTGACTGTGGGAGGAAACCCAATGTCAACACGCAAGGCAGCAATGGTGACCTCTGTGCAACCATGCCACCCCATTAGTAGACAGATGCTAGATATAGTGGTATTCAAATTATAGTCATTTTGAGCTACAAATTAAGTATTTGAAGAGGTTTTGAAGAGTCTTCACCTAGTGAGTCACAAAAATGGTTAAACTTAAACCTAGTAATAATATGTAAGAAGGTGTAAGTAAAAAATTCTATGCTTTCTGCAGACTTACTACAAACACTAGTTAATTGTAGACCTAATGTTTTCCAATGTATATTCATAACTTGCCTTCTGTTGAGGCATTTTGGTATTTTGAGCCAAAGTTTGAAGCCAAATTTTCAAGCTGTGTCATTTATTGAATAGATGGCAGTGTTTATTCACAACTCTGTAAAATATTCATGAAAAATATTTTGTGCAATTTCTGAAACCAATAGAATGAGTGCCATGTTGTTGACACATGATGTCCAGGGACATCTGCTGATCCTGAAAAATCCCTTGGATGTATTCAGATTTTTTAAACTCCCTGTATTGTTGTTAGCCTCAGAACAGGAAACTAGTAACATATGCTGTACGTGTGATGAGTGCAATTCTCCCTGCCTCCTGTGATTCAATCCTAGGTGCTCACAGCATGCACAACACCACTTTCTAGACAGCAGATAACTTTGTCACACCAAAATACCAGATCCTCAGCTGTGGCAGTTTTACATTGTCTTTCAGAGAGGGCCGGCGTCACTTCAATAATTAGTGCAGTACATGAGCCCTGTTACACATGATTAGGCTATTTAGAGGGAGTAATGTCATGGGTTAGTCATACTAAGAAGCATATGTGGAACAGAAAATCAGCAGTGGAAGATATTCCCAGAGACTTTTAAAAATGGAGAAATGCCATACCACTGGACACCTAAATTGTACAGTATGTCTGCCAGAAGACATAAAGACACATTGACAACACATATGTTATCCCACAAGTGGTACACAGAATGTATTGTTTTGTGGAACAAGGCCCATTTTCGGAACAGTACATTTTTGGGGTCCCAACAAATAAAGATTCAGCCATCTAGAATGCACAAGATATCTGTAGGTGTTCTACAGTAAACACAGCATTGTACTTATTTTTCCCATTTAGTTTTTCAAATGCAGTATAGCTCTTTGTAACACTGCCTGGTGGTGCAGTGAAGACTTTCCAGCTGTTCGTAGAGGTCAAGTGTCTGTGTAAAAAGACTTGAAAAATGTAAAATAAATTATTTATCATGTCAGCAACATGGAAGTAAGGAGATAATGGCTTCTGAAAAGTTTTTTAAACTGAAAAGTGTAAATAGCAGTATTTCATGTAAGATTAAAAAAATATTATTTTAACATATAAAACTAGTAAATAAAACTAATAAAATCCCAAAATACATAATAAAAATCCAAATCACTTAATTAAAATCTCAAAAGGGTATTTAAAATTCCTGCATTTCTTGAATTCTTATTATGAATGTGGTGGTTAAAATGATTTTTAAATTTGTTTTTGGATTCTGAGAAGTTGATATATAGTGAGATTTGGAAATGCTGGTAACTAAAAATAAAAAATAACTGATAATGTAAGAAAACGTTTCTTCTCACATACATTACACATTATTGCTGTGGTGCATCACTCTGATTGGATGGCTGAATGGGTGAGACAGTGGGAAATGTAGTTTCTTAGTTCATGTATGTGCGATGAGCTAAATTTAAAACTACAAGCTGTGCTTAGTGACAGGTTCAAGTCATAGGAAGTTTCATTTTCCAATAAACAGCAAAAACAATAATAATATATAAGCATTATACATAAACAACAAATAATTATTATTAATAATGTTATAATTGCTTGCAGAGGAAGTGAAACCAAAAGTAAAAAGACTATGCAACCTGCACACAGTGGCAGTGACTTGTATTACAGCATGGCTCTTTTTAGTAATAATACATTAGAAAAGCACACAACATAAAAATGAAAATATAGTGAAGATGTTTTACTCTAGGTTGATGTATGCCATAATAATGGTAGTTTGTGGACATAAATCAAGGCAATACAGTGCCCTAATATTATGAAGTGCAGACACCTGTGGGACATCCAGTATAATGAATGCCATTATCACGTACATTAAAATAATGATTAGCACAGAGGGAATTAATTCAAAATGTAAAGAGGTTGCCAGACAAGAAGAATGAGTTCAGGTGGGTTGCTGCATCAGCATGCGTAGGCTGCAAAGGAACAAGTAATAGGTTTATTCCATGCTGAAAAAAAGAAGAAAGAGAACACAACGTTTTGGCCGTGGAGCCTTCTTCCATGGCCGAAACGTTGTGTTCTCTTTCTTCTTTTTTTCAGCATGGAATAAACCTAAGAAGAATGAGTGATTGATTACTAGGTGTTTACTAGTATGTAATGCCAACAGCCATGTCACCATTCAACTCACAACTGACAACCCAGTGAAGCTAAACTGTGTGAATCTGGTTGGGAGACCTCCTGGGAAAAACTAAGGTTGCTGCTGGAAGAGGTGTTAGTGGGGCAAGCAGGGGGGCACTCACCCTGTGGTCTGTGTGGGTCCTAATGCCCCAGTATAGTGACGGGGACACTATACTGTAAAAAGACGCCTTCCATCGGATGAGATGTAAAACCAAGGTCCTGACTCTCTGTAGTCATTAAAAATCCCAGGGCGTTTCTTGAAAAAAGAGGAGGGGTGTAACCCAGGCATCTAGGCCAAACTTCTCTTTGACTTAACCAATGATTCCCATTTATAAATTGGCTTCAACACTCTGTTCTTCTCCCCATTGATAGCTGATGTGTGGTGAGCGTTCTGGCCCTCTATGGCTGCCGTCGCATCATCCAGGTGGTGCTGCGCATTGGTGGTGTTGGAGGGGAGTCCCCATTGTCTGTAAAGCGCTTTGAGTGGAGTGTCCAGAAAAGCGCTATATAAGTGTAAGGAATTATCTTGTATTATATTATTCTTATTCTTATAAGAATATGTAATATAATAAATATACATTTATTACGAATATACTGTATTTATATATTCTGATAAGAATTCTTATTCTTATGTATACAGTAAACAAGCAGGCAGGCATGAGTTAAGATACTTCTCTGTATCTTTAGACTTATCTTCAACTGCCTCGTTAGGAAACATTTAATACCAAACTTTGATGTAACATTACAAACTTAGGAGCAATGTACAAATACTATTAACAGTAAATTTGGAGTCTGCTAACACAGGTGTCCACAAACCAGGGGGCCGATGAGAAGTGTTTCAAAAGTAAAATAAGATGAATAATAAATACTCAATGAAAGCTTTCGCTAATTTACAGAGAAACACACAAAAAACAGTATATTAAAAATAAAAAAACATTTCCATAAATATTTTAACATTGTGGCAATGATGGGCCGTTAGAATATTAATCCGTTTGCTGACCAGTCTGTCAGCTGTTCTCTTAAGAAGTGTCCTTAGTTCATCAGGAGCCCCCTTGCCAACACTCAAATAAATTCTATGTTCCTGGAGAAAACTTAAAAAGTTATTTTTTTTGTTTTGGAAATATGGTTATGGATTGCAAACTACAACATGAAATAAAAATCTGCTGTTGAGTAGCAAACTAAGCACGTCTAGAGCTACATGTATAATAAACACTCAATACTTAAATTCGCCATATGATGTTCCTGAAAAGGCTGAAAAAGCAGGATCAGCAAACAGGAGTTATCCTAACTTATTTATCTGCTTGATTGCTGTTTTCATCCATTTCAGTAGATACTGAATAAAATTACTGTATGTGTGTCCTGGGCCTGTAATGGATAAGCTTTTCCTGATCTTGCATATAAATAATCAGCTCTATAGAAAATGAAACTGAACACATATGCACTTTTTCATGTAAAATATTCTGTTCGAGAAAATGGAAAATGTAAACTGCACCCATTCTATGCATTACTAAAACATATTCTAGCAGATGTAAGTCCATTGCCATTTTTATTATAGGAATATTGAGTAATAATACTTGCAAAAGAGCAATTATCCTAGCATAGCAATATGCAATTATGTTAAAACGTTTTTTTTTCTAAAAAACTACTTGTCATAAAACAAAATATACATTTTTGTCAGATGTAGGGAATTATTCTGATGTCACTTAGCTTTATACTGTAATATATAACTACTGTATAATATCTATATGTATGTAACTATAAAGAATGAGCAATGCAATTATACAG
Source organism: Lepisosteus oculatus (assembly GCF_040954835.1). Lineage (NCBI taxonomy): Eukaryota > Metazoa > Chordata > Actinopteri > Semionotiformes > Lepisosteidae > Lepisosteus > Lepisosteus oculatus. The sequence goes on along the minus strand of NC_090702.1, from coordinate 22,347,819 downwards.
TACATATACTGTACAGTCGACTCATAACTTACGCTAGGATGAGGGAGTTCTAGTAGTGCGTAAAGTCGATTTACCCATAGCTTTTATTTTAAAAATCCTACTAACCTCTTACAGTAATTTAAGATATTAAATATAGGTATTGCAACACAACGAAGGTTCAGGCGGGCGCCCTTGCCGCATTAGGTCGGCCCCGCACCGTCGGGGGCTTGAACCCAGGACTCCCGTGTCACTCAGCAGGGACCCAGCCCGGTGAGCTAAAGAGAGATCTCTCTACAGCCCAGTAGTTGTAGTCCTGCTATCACAGGGAAGGGCGGCGACATCAGCACTGTGGTCAGCCGGCTCTTACACAGTGCCTGTAAGCCGTAAGCGTTACACTCTCCCCCGCTTAACTCACCGTCCCCGGCAAAGGGCTATCCCATCCCGCTTCTGATACCAGTGTAACACAACGGGGGTTCAGGCGGGCGCTCTTGCCACATTAGGTCGGCCCCACACTGTCAGGGGCTTGAACCTGGGACTCCCGCGTCACGCAGCAGGGACCCAGCCTGGTGAGCTTAAGAGAGATCTCTCTTTCGCTCACCAGGCTGGGTCCCTGCTGAGTGACCGACCTAATGCGGCAAGGGTGCCCGCCTGAACCCCCATAGTGTTACAGCATAAAAACAGAAAATAAAAGCAAATAAGATGACGGCATAGACTCACTAACGTAACTCTCATAGAATAAAGCATTTTTGTCAGTTTATTTTTTTATTTTCCAGATAATACTGTATAAAACTGTGACTGTAAGTTACGAGTTCACTGTATTCACAGCTGTGTCCAATACATTCGATCCAGGGACACATTCTGTGTTGCTTTTATACTCTTGGTCTCTATTGCTTTCCTACATGCTGCTAAATTCTTACATTTAAATAAGTGTACAGTTTTAATAAAAAAAGCAAAAAACTGTGCATGTCACCGCTAATTATTAACTAATAATAACTGGATACTTTGTTCATTAATGTAGCTAATAATAAATGTTTGGAAGGGATGAGAACAGCAAAACTTCAGTAATTACTGTAGCTATCAGTAATTTGCGATCATTTCATGACATCATTTCCTCACATAAAAATTGGCTGCAAAGGAACAAGTCATAGGTTTATTCCATGCTGAAAAAAAGAAGAGAGAAAACACAACGTTTTGGCTGTGGAGCCTTCTTCAGGTGTGGAAGGCTGAAGGCTGCGCACACCTAAAGAAGGCTTCACGGCCGAAACGTTATGTTTTCTCTCTTCTTTTTTTCAGCATGGAATAAACCTATGACTTGTTGCTTTGCAGCCTATGCATGCTGACGCAGATACCCTCCTGAACTAAAAAATGATACATACTATACAGTGCCTTGCGAAAGTATTCGGCCCCCTTGAACTTTTCAACCTTTTGCCACATTTCAGGCTTCAAACATAAAGATATAAATTTTTTATTTTATGTGAAGAATCACCAACAAGTGGGACACAATTGTGAAGTGGAACGAAATCTATTGGATTTTTGAAACTTTTTTAACTAATAAAAAAATGAAAAGTGGGGCGTGCAAAATTATTCGGCCCCCTTGCGTTAATACTTTGTAGAGCCACCTTTTGCTGCGATTACAGCTGCAAGTCGCTTGGGGTATGTCTCTATCAGTTTTGCACATCGAGAGACTGAAATTCTTGCCCATTCTTCCTTGCAAAACAGCTCGAGCTCAGTGAGGTTGGATGGAGAGCGTTTGTGAACAGCAGTTTTCAGCTCTTTCCACAGATTCTCGATTGGATTCAGGTCTGGACTTTGACTTGGCCATTCAAACACCTGGATACGTTTATTTGTGAACCATTCCTTTGTAGATTTTGCTGTATGTTTGGGATCATTGTCTTGTTGGAAGATAAATCTCCGTCCCAGTTTCAGGTCTTTTGCAGACTCCAACAGGTTTTCATCCAGAATGGTCCTGTATTTGGCTGCATCCATCTTCCCCTCAATTTTAACCATCTTCCCTGTCCCTGCTGAAGAAAAGCAGGCCCAAACCATGATGCTGCCACCACCATGTTTGACAGTGGGGATGGTGTGTTGAGGGTGATGAGCTGTGTTGCTTTTACGCCAAACATATCGTTTTGCATTGTGGCCAAAAAGTTCGATTTTGGTTTCATCTGACCAGAGCACCTTCTTCCACATGTTTGGGGTGTCTCCCAGGTGGCTTGTGGCAGACTTTAGACGAGACTTTTTATGGATATCTTTGAGAAATGGCTTTCTTCTTGCCACTCTTCCATAAAGGCCAGATTTGTGCAGTGTAAGACTGATTGTTGTCCTATGGACAGACTCTCCCACCTCAGCTGTAGTTCTCTGCAGTTCATCCAGAGTGATCATGGGCCTCTTGGCTGCATCTCTGATCAGTCTTCTCCTTGTCTGAGCTGAAAGTTTAGAGGGACGGCCAGGTCTTGGTAGATTTGCAGTGGTCTGATACTCCTTCCATTTCAAGATGATCGCTTGCACAGTGCTCCTTGGGATGTTTGAAGCTTGGGAAATCTTTTTGTATTCAAATCCGGCTTTAAACTTCTCCACAACAGTATTACGGACCTGCCTGGTGTGTTCCTTGGTCTTCATGATGCTCTCTGCGCTTTCAACAGAACCTTGAGACTATCACAGAGCAGGTGCATTTATACAGAGACTTGATTACACACAGGTGGATTCTATTTATCACCATCAGTCATTTAGGACAACATTGGATCATTCAGAGATCCTCGCTGAACTTCTGGAGTGAGTTTGCTGCACTGAAAGTAAAGGGGCCGAATAATTTTGCACGCCCCACTTTTCATTTTTTTATTAGTTAAAAAAGTTTCAAAAATCCAATAGATTTCGTTCCACTTCACAATTGTGTCCCACTTGTTGGTGATTCTTCACATAAAATAAAAAATTTATATCTTTATGTTTGAAGCCTGAAATGTGGCAAAAGGTTGAAAAGTTCAAGGGGGCCGAATACTTTCGCAAGGCACTGTATATTGTTGCAAATGGGGGTTAACGAAAATAATGAAAATTACTGTAGGAAATGACCAAGCGGTTTAATATAAAGCCTTTTCAATATACTTAGTTCTTGGGTGTTGTTATCTCTAGTGAATTAAAGGTTATACTACGCCTGTAGAAAATATTAGAACTGAAATCTACAAGTCATAAGGTATCTATGTCCAAACAGTGGGCCTGGATGCTGACAAAATGGTCTAAAAACCTGAGACAGAAAACAGGTTTTTAGGTGTAGACTAAAAGAGACCAACAAACAGTAGACATATTTAGTGAGAAAAAATATACCAAGGTAGAAGAGTGCTCTATCTCCCCAGAATCCTTAAAAAGCCTTCTTTGAACTTGATCCATTCAAATAAGCAGAAGCATCTGCTCCTCTTGATTTCCAAAAATGAAGTGCTTCTTACAGGCTTCATGCCAATGGTTTAAATTGTAAGCTCCTACCCTGCCTTGGATATCAATTAATTTTCAAAAAATACAAAATACATATGTTTAGTACAGCACAAAACAAATACATTAACATTACCATACAGAAACCACTGGTTGACTGGTTAACAACAAATGTATGTTCACAATCTACATTCACATGTTGTTTAAACATACAGTATATTAAATGAGGACATCTTCTTTAAAATATTGTTTTGAGCTAATGGGTGCTTAGAAGGGAGACCAGTTTACTTAAGTTAAATGGAAAGTTGCAGATCCAGCAGCATTCTAGGAGAACTGCTCCATTGTCATGGTGTGAGAGCTGTGAAACTAGGTCTACAATATAATCTTTTAAATTGCTGACAGTGGATTAAGGGTAATCTAGTTTTTGTAGAGTTTAAGGAGTCAGTGCTTTAATCTACACCAGAAACATAAGCAAGATGTCAGCTATGTAGCATATTCGAAGACAACGTAAAACATATACAGATGCAGCCATTCAAAGTGCGCGGTACAGACACGTACCGGAGGTAATTGGCTACGGTGTTGGGCATTGTGACGCACGATGACGCACGGTACCGCGGTACGTGATTGGTTGACCGACAGGGGCACTCGTGGTCCATTGGTCTGTCGTAGAAAGATTTATAGTAAACGTCTTTACTGTGCCCGTTGTAGTATTGAATATTTATATGGAATTTTACCACTGAAGGGAAATCTTAGTAGCTGAGCATAAAGAGAATAGGAGCATACTGTAACGCGTCTGAAGGCCATAAACGATATTAATTTTGGAACATAAACATACAGTATATGGCTGGTCTCGGTACTTTAAAGAAAAAATACACACCAGTATTCCATTTCTCCCTAAACATTTTAAGCATCGAAGTCTTTAACTAACGAGATACCGGAGTCAACAAGCATACTTTTAGAATTTGATTAAAAGGGAATATAATATGGAATTGCGTATCTAAAGAAATTAATAACGATATAATTATATTCATGTACCGCAACACAAGAATAGTACATGCTGTACATTGTCTGTTGATAATGTTTCTGTAGTGCTTTTTCAGCACTCTGCATGTGACCTTGCTGGTGGTGCTGTGGGTTAGGTTCCTGACTCCCATGTCACACGGTCTGTAATCGAATCCCACTGGAACCATGACTTTTTTTGAACTAACATTTCTTTGAAAAAATGAAACGTTTCCCTTGGTCAGAGATTAAATAAAACCTCACTTGCACCAAACAAATTTATATTTCTAAATATCACAACATGATCGAATTTAAGTCATTTTAATAACAATGAATAGTCACCTAGGCGTTACAATATAAACATTTATATTGATTTAAATCCCGTTTTGATTTAAATCGCAAACGTGGGTTTAAATATATGTGTTTTTTAATTCACAATCAGACAAATGCAACATAAATTGATATCTTTGTCTTCTAAGTATCTTAATAAACTTTCAGCATAGCTTTCACCCCATTTAGATTTATTTTTCTTGGGATCTTGGGATCAAACGTGGAAAGATTAGATTGTAATCGTTTTGATTTTTTAAATACATTGCGGAGTTAAAGCAAATTAAAGCATTGATTTTATATATCACTTTTAAAAGTGGAATCTCAAAGCAAAGTAAATACCCAACACCGATTGTACCCATCTGTCATGCTAATAAAGCACCTTGAATTGAATTGAATTGAGGGAGAGAGGGGGGAAGGGCGAGTGAGAGAGCCAGGACAGACAGGCAAATAAGATACACTCCACAGACATTCACAACAGCGACATATCATAAAACGTTTGCACATATAGTTAAGTTATTACTTGGTTTTCAAAGTGCAATGAAATACAATATTGTTGTTGTTGCTGTTATTGTTGTTTTTATCCTGTAAAGCATTTTGAGAAGCCACCTTTAAAGGCGATATATAAAAGCGCTGAATCTTATGGAATGTGTTCTGCCGGAGATTCAAAACATTTATTTTTTTTAATCGCGTATCTAAGGAAATAGCAGTATAACTTTGTTCATGCACAAACAGTGGCATGTTATATTATTAATTTGGGTGTCTCCTCTTGTCGGAAAGCTCTAAATTGCATTTTGAGTGCGGTTTTTGACTTTTTCTAAATTGCAACCTATAAATAAAGCTGATACAGTTTAGACTTATTTTAAACTATTATTTTTATTACAGCAGCACAATGGACAATGCAACGTAAATTGCAGAAATGCACTTGGAATCTGTCCAAGCCCTACTTTGTCAGGTATTTTCTTTTACTGGAACGGACATAAAAACTCCCTTGCTTTTAATGGAGCGTTTCATAATTTCTAACTACAAAAATTATTTAAACTGCGACACTTATCATTCATTCCATTCCATTCCATTATCAGTCTTCCATTTCTCCCTAAACATTTTAAGCATGAAAGTTTTATGAAACGGTACCCAAATATGTGATTGCTGTATGGAATGAATAATGTAATTTAAAAAAATTATTTAACACGAAAATTAAGCTGTTTACATCTTCCGCCTGAGAACAGTCACCCGTTGCTACCCAACGCAGAAACACAGGCACTAACTAGCAAAGAGAGGACATTAGCTAGCCAATATGATAAAGAAATAAATGATTATTTTATTTCTTTTGCACATTTATTTGAACATTTCCATCGATTGTACAAGCACTTGGAAACTGTCCAATCCCTAGTTCATCAGGCATTTTCTTTTACGCTGCGGGCATTCTCCTGGTCTGGCGGCGATCTGTGTCTTCTAGGATATAATGCCAGGAAACTCTTGTTTTTATGTCCACTATAACAGACAATCTCCTTTGCTTTTAACCGAGCGTCTAACCCCTCTGATTGGAGAAAAAAGACGTGCTGGTTTGCTATACATACTGTACCAGGAAGATGATTTCTTTCTATTCGAAACGTGTATTTTAAAAGTTTGAGAAGTAAAAACATTACAGCGTACACAGATTTCTAAACTGATCAGGATCGTTATCTTTGTCTTATCCATAATAATGTTCACCGCTCTGTCCAGCAAATTAATAATAAACTTTATTTTATATAGCGTTTTAAACGAATAAGTAATTAGATTGCTCATAAACCTAATCGTTTTTTCTACATAAACACAGCGTGATTGCTCTCTGAAAATGCTTTTTCTTTTTATTTAGGATCAGATTTCAACTATAGATGGTATTATTATAAACTTTCTTCGATGTATTTTATGTAAACCATGTTTGCTATTAATTCATTTAGGGCTAGAATATGTTCATTGTCTATCAATCGACATTAGAAGCTTGCCACGCCCGGACAGTTACACCATTAGCATGTTAAAGCGATTTCATTGAGGAGCCTAGCTTTCTTAACTAGTAAGTACTGAACTTCCTTGGCTTTAGAGGGGGAGGTGTCTTTCGCTAGAAATCTCGCCCCCTTCTACTTTGAAAATACCTGTGAAACCGGTTTAATTCGTCACAGCCAGCACTCTCGCAGAGATGGGGGTTGTACTCCTTAATGTCTTAGCCGGAACACATCATTATATCTCATTTTGTAATCTATAAAAAAATCGTTTGCCCATCTTAACACTATTGCTATTGTTTTTATCCTGTAAAGCGCTTTGAGGAGCACAGCTTTCTCACCACTTAGATTACTTTTTGATACCATCCTTACACAAAGCAGAAACTTCTTGTATTTTCCGATGACATACAAGTGGAAAGATTACAGATTTTAATAGTCTTTTTTCTGAACCAGGGAAAATCTGATCATTTTTCTCTATAACAATAATAAAAAAAACTTTATTTTACATATCACCTTTAAAAGTGGCATCTCAAAGCAATACAGTAGATCTAAACCACAGATTACAAAGTAAATACCCAGACAAACGCAAACGCGTTTTTAATAAAATGCTTTTATTCATTCAGCAGAGAGAGAGCGTAAAACCTGGGCGTAACAGCTTTTCCTTTTTCTGATCACTCGCTCTCTGGATAAACGTCTCACCTGTCCTGTTCTTTGTTTTCCTAATTTGTTGATTATGCCTTCTGCGATCCACTCCTGCCCTCACACCTAAAGAAGACTATTTTAAATTTCTTTGCGTGGTCCATTTTGCAATTAACCCTTGTATGTGCTGTCCTTAAGGTGATATCACATAAAGGTGATATGTAAAATAATGTTTTTATTATTGTTATAGAGAAACATGATCAGATGTTCCCCGGTTCAGAAAAAATTATCTAAAGTATACTAGTTTGTCACTAGTATGCTTTTAATACAGTCTTTGCTGTGCTCTAGAGGATCCTTGTGATATTTCAGCTCTGGTTGAATGATAAGTGTCGCAGTTTAAATAAATTTCGTAGTTGGAAATTATGAAACGCTCTGTTATAAACAAGGGAGTTTTTATGTCCATTGCAGTTTTTTTTAAACTGAATCAGCGCTGAACTTGTTTGAATTGACTGAGCTCCATTCTGTACCACACAATGATCCCCCAGAGTCTCTGCCCCGGGTGATTTGTTTTTTTTTGACAGAGGGCAAAAAAACTCTCCCTCTCGCTTGCCCCCCCCCCCCCCCCATGTATTGTCTGCTTTTTTTGTGCTGTCCTTTGACAAAACAAGGCTCGTCAGATAATGTGAATTGAAACCTGTTTTTCTAGCTTTTAAAGTTGTGCGATGTGTAAAGGGGAACACATCATTATATCTTACATATGAAAAATACATAATATAGCTCCCAAACAAACGCAAACGTGTTTTTAATAAGATGCTTTTATTCGTTCAAAATCCGACAATTTCAGGAAGACTAATGGAGGTCTGGCTTTTTTTCTGGAAAACTATAACTCTGGTCTTGTCCAGATTGACTGTCAGAACTCAGGTCTGACAGTGCTGCTCCAGCAGTGCCAGGTTCTGCTGCAGCCTCTGTTCTGTGGGCGGCAGCAGGACCAGGTCATCTGCAAAGAGCAGGAACTCGATTTCTGTAGTTAATGCAGATCAGTAAATCAAGGGACAAAACAGTTATTGTGCCCGGCTCCTCAATGGACTTTGACGTGCTAATGTGTTGGTTTAACAGTCCGGGTGTGGCAATGTTTTTTATTATTGTTATAGAGAAACATGATCAGATTTTCCCCGGTTGAGAAAAAAAGATCTAAAGTACTGTATACTAGTTTGTCACTCTTCTCATCCCCTCTTTGCTAAATGGCTTTTGAATAGAGTCACATGAAGAGAGAGGTGAAACAGCCCTACACAGCCCTGTCGCAGTACACAAATATAATTATATCTTATTAATTTCTAGATACGCAATTCTTTTAATACAGTCTTTGCTGTGCTCTAGAGGATCCTTGTGATATTTCAAGCTCTGGTTGAATGATAAGTGTCGCAGATTAAATAATTTTCGTAGTTAGAAATTATGGAACGCTCTGTTATAAACAAGGGAGTTTATATGTCCGTTGCAGTTTTTTTTCAACATGAATATAATTATATAGTTATTAAATTCTTTAGATTCGCGATTCCATATTATATTCCCTTTTAATCAAATTCTAAAAGTATGCTTGTTTACCCCGGTATCACGTTAGTGAAAGACTTCGATGCTTAAAATGTTTAGGGAGAAATGAAATACTAGTGTGTGTATGTTTTCTTTAAAGTACCGAGACCAGCCATATACTGTATGTTTAAGTTCCAAAATTAATATCGTTTATGGCCTTCACACGTGTTACAGTATGCTCCTATTCTTTTCATACTCAGGTACTAAGATTTCCCTTCAGTGGTAAAATTCCATATAAATATTCAATACTTAAACGGGCACAGTTAAGACATTAAATATACATATACATACTGTATACAGTACAGTTTGCATACGGTAATATGTTTATGTTCCTAAATCAATCTCTTTTATGAGCATGTGAAAGGCATGGTGAATCGATTCTCAAAAATTACTGTACTTTGCATGATTGGAAACAAATGCATGATTGCGAAATGCTGTGGTGTTACTTTTACAAAGACGGTCAATGAAAAAAATAATGTGGACCAGAGCAATACTTTGAGTTTACAGCTTGTCCAAGGTCATTCATTATTAATACTATTAGTAATATCTTCGTTAAAGACTTTGATGGCGACAGCTCAAACATGAGAGGTTGAGCTTTATTAGCTCCACCTTGCGGAAATTCCGGATACTATTATTTTGCTTGCGGTATTATAGGAGAATTTACGGTAACTAGCGGTATTTACCGGTAACTCGTGGTAGACTGCGTAAAGCGCACCGGAAAATAATGCGGTATCGCCCACGCATTTTGAATGGCTGCATCTGTAGCTGTAGTACAATAAATCTCTACCACTCCAGCATTCCTTCATACAATGGCATAACAAAAATAGTCTATTTTACAATATATGGTCAATATATGGTCTAGAATACCACCAGTGCCAACTTGAGTTGTGTACTTTGATGTAACAAAAATATCTCCATCCATATTCCAAACCCTTTATCCAACAGAGTCGAGGGGAATCATGAACCTATCCTAGCAAGCAATGAGTGCAAGGCAACACTGGATGGGATGTCAGTCCATCACAGGACACACAGACACAAACACACACCCTCACACCAGGGTCAGTTTCCCAAAAGCCAGTATGGAAATCTACAGGTACAAGTATATCTTTGGACTATGGAAGAAAATGGGAGCATTCGGTGAAAATCCTCACAAACACAAGGAGAACATACAAACTCCACATAGTACCCCATGTCTGGAATTGAACCCTGGGCCAAGCACTTTCAATGCTAACCACTGTCCCACCATGTCACAAATGTAATTGAATTGAAATACAATTTAATTAATTACGTAAGTGGTATAATCTGTATAGGTACTGTTATTGAATATACTGTAGTATCATATCATTTTGTCAGTATCTATGCTATGGTCTTAACAACAAAGAAATGACAAAGAAGCTGAGGATCTCGTATCTGTGACAAATGCTGGTTCACATGTTACCACAATCCTGACACTGGCATAATGTCATCTTGGTTTCTCATGTTTTAAATGATCTTTTGAGGTCTTTTGGACCCACTCTGAGATCATTGCTCTTTTGCTTTGTTCCCCTTTCAGGGAACACTGCATGATCTTTATCCTTCTAGTTTCCTCTTTACTTGGCTATACTTACAACTCACTAGATTTTCTACCTTTTCATCACCAGGTCTGGGAGCAGTCAACTAGGTGTTGCCTCATTCTCATGCATCACTTCACTAATGCGTTGAGCACAACCAGCCACTGGAATATTTAATTTGATCAAATCACTTCACTTCACTTCTCTCTCACTCTTCAGTACATGGTCATGTGGGATCCAGAGCTTATCCAGGCAAGCAGTTGGCACAAGTAAAGATGCACCCTCGATGGGATGCCAGTATATCACAGAGCAAACAAACACAAAAACAAACACACCCACACCAGTGCCAATTTTCCCAGAAGCCAATTAGCCTACCAGTATGTCTTTGGACTGTGGAAAGAAACTGGAGCACCTGGAGTAAACCCACACGAACACAGGGCAAACATACAAACTCCATACAGATAGAATCCCAGGCATTGAACCCAAGCCCCAGCACTTCGAGGCAGCTATGCCGTCCGCCAAGGCTTGTTTTATGTGGGGCTCTTACTGTGAGTCTTATTTGTTGATGACAGTGCATGTGTTTACATGAGAAACAATTAAGTTTCCACCTACCTGTAGATCTATGTAGGGGAATAAGATGGAGGGTCAATAATGACAGCTTTAGGAGATAACTTGTTTTAATTTGCAGACGTTATGTGCAGAAGATAAGCAGACACACAATATATTCATTTTTCAGGTGACCCATCATACACTTGAAATTTAAACTGCTCAGTAAAAGTTTTTCAAATACTAAAATTATGTCACAGGAAAAATATAAAAAAATTCAAATACACTTTTACTATTTCACAATGTATATTCACCATCAAATGAACCTTGTCACTTTACACTAACTGCATAAAATGTAGTTACAGTAACCCTCTGATGATGAATGGGGGGAATGGGTGTCCATTATTGTTGATTGTCCATTAAATCACAATTGATTATCCTTTTTTATCATAAATACATAAGCTCTTCATTTCATGTGGTATAAACACACTGTATAAAATTCATTAGAGCATATAAAACACAAACAGTGCCCATCATAAGTAATTGGCCTACTATAGGGCCTCTTTAATACACTTTTGATATTCCTGAATTTTAAAACTATGTAGTATTTATTTTTAAAATTTCCCTTTTAGCACATTTTGTCTGTTTAAGCAATGTGTGTTAAATCGAGGGTTTACTTTATTAACAGAAAATGACAAATGTTTATTGCAGCAGGAACAATTACATTGTTTTGAACCAACATATCATACAGTAGGTTAATTAATTCTGACAGTTTACATATGTCACAAGCAGTATTGATCACCAGTGGGTCTGCTGTAAAAGTTAAAGGTTATTATTGTGCATGGTCATCGCTGAAATCCCTACAAGCTGTGACACATGCTTTTAACCAGTTTGCTGATGCTGTTTTGTGGGATTCTGTCCCATTCCTCTCATAGAGCATGGGCAAGCATTTCCGTGTTCATTGGTCTCTAGATGCCACTTGTCATTCTGATGGTACAGAGATGTTTTGCTATTGATAAGCAGAAAGTCCTGTGGTTTACTTACTTGATTTACACCATAATTGACATTTAAAAGGTTAAATAACTTCATCGCCCAGTCCCAGTGCCCAGTCCGCTCCATCACTAATGATGTGATTTAATGTTTATGCAGCAGTCACTTGGGTGTATGATGACCAGTCTTGAATGATCAATAGATGAAAATTAAAGAAAAATAATAAATATTCAAAAGATTTATATTGAGTTTATATTTTTGTTCGAAAACCATACAATATATGCATGTATAGATTAAGCTTTTTGGAGCTCGATACAATATTATTTTAGCCTTTTCCGATACGAGACCTTGTGAAAGAAACAAGTATTGATCATAAGATCACCATGGACTGCTCATGGATGATTCACTACCTTAGTTCAGAAATCTCCAGCAGGGCATCCATGAATAATACATGCCATAGACATAAACATAAAATAGAAATGCCAACATTAACCTGAGTAATCTCTTTACAAAATATTCAACAAATGTCCAGGAATACTGAGCAAGTCAAGATACTTTGTGACTACATATGCGTGACTTCCCCAAGAATATTTCACAGTATGCTGAAAATGCAAGAAAAGAGAACATGTAACATACTGTATATACTGTATATACTATACCTGTAAAACACTTTTATCTTAACATATAAAATGTGTTAAGTGTTTGTATAAATGTTTTAATCACTTTTATAGCTTGCATCATATCTCGGTGAAAATTTTTCTAGTTTTCTCTAGAAAAACTAGTTGTAGATAAAAATGCACTTTCTTTCTGTGGATGTATCAAGCATACAAATTAAACTATAGATTAATCTGATGTAAACTATTTAGGTGCTTGTTTTATTTCTTCAAATATATTAAAATTCCATAGTTGCAAAAAAAAATTTGTATTAACCTTTTTATTTTTAAATTCCTCTTCCTGGCAAAGATCACACAAAGTTATTTTTATTTTATTTTAACAATAAGTACAGTGTTTGGTAGAACTCCTCTAACATTGTTTCCTATTTTACCAGTCATACAAGACTCCTGCTGTTGTGGATTTAAAACAGTTTGAGTGAGAGTTCACTCTAAGTTGTGTGCTTGATAATTTAGACCACTCCCATATGTATTTGCTAAATTAACCTGGGACGGTGCAAGATGCTATTTTTCCTGTCTATACATTATTAACAATAAGAACTGACCAAAATACGGTTTTAATATAAAATGCATGTTGTAAGCTTGGATGAAGTAGGAGAATGCTTCACTGGAATTAAATGAAATATATTTCTAAACAAGAAGTAAAGCCTAATGTGCTTTTACATATAGCAGTTTACCAGACAAAGCTGCAAAACATTTTTTAAATAATGCAGCAGCAAAGAGCGATAGTAAATCCAAGATTTAGTGAGGTATGCACCCTGAATCATCAGTGAAACATTACAGTGAAACTGAGAGAAGCTAATAAAATACAAAATCTTATCCTAACAGCCCCATATAGCACCACTTCCACAACCTAAACCTGAGCCAATTCAGGACCTGGAAACATATTCAAAGCATTGAGGCTTAAGGCAGGAGCTCCCAGGATTACATTATCATAGATCTTGAGATGCAAAGACTAGTCTCAATTTCAGATAGTAGCAGTGTTGCCAAAAATGAAAAAAAAAGTTGTGGTTGTTGGATTTAACTACATCTAAGTTCACTGTAACTAGGATATGTGTCAAGCATATGTGTCATCAACAATACCTGTATATTTTCTCCCTGGTTTCAGGGGACAGGTATTGTTCAAAGAGCCTTTGACAGGTCCTTAACAAAGGCAGATGACAACCAGGTTGTTGTTCACTTTAGTGGGACAAATGATTGTAACATAAACAGCATACTTTCTGTCTAGAACAAATTCACACACCTTAGAAACAAACTAAAGAACAAAGATCTTTTCAAGAATCCTACCTGCACCATGTAAAAGCCGAACACTGCAGTATGAATCTGTCAGCACAACAGGAAATAAGGCTTTGGCCATTGGAAACAAGACAGAAGACATCTTAATGAGGAGGGCATCAGTTTTCTTGTCATAAGAGAATATCCACAAAGTCAAAAGCATTTAAGGGGTAAAGAATCCAAAGATAATCTATATGATATATAAGATATAGAGAGAGTATTCAAAAAGAGAACCTAAAGAAAAAAAAACTTTAAGTTCAAAAGTGACATAAGTGCTAATTACCTGAATGCCAAAAGAATTGTAAATAACATGCATGGAAAGAAGCTACTGTTACAGAGTGAAAAGAATGGGTGTGAGAGCATCACATATCAATCGCTGTATTGATGTTAAGTTGCATTGATGAGCCAGTGTCACTCTAGTGTTGATGTAGTTTGGTGCATTATTCTTTGTGCTTCCTGCCCTGATCAAAGACACGTTTAGCACTGGTAATTACTACACCATTTACATGTGATGTGTGATTGCAAAACATGTTTGACTGTGACTGTGATTGAGAGGTGTACCTTAAGAAAAGGGTGCGAATGTCTTTCTCTCCCCTCTAGCAAAACTGGACTAGGAGACAAACAGTGTTAAGGGGGGCACCAGGGGCACATTGCTCAGGATGGAGGGAATTGAGTGGAATGCCTTGTACTTCAGTGTTTCTTTGCTGTGGAGGAGTACAGCAGGTTAGGAGGCACAGCAGGGTACCATCTGGGGCTGATTCAGGAGAATGGCAATGCTGTACTGTTCATGTGGAACATTTGCTGGTAACTAGGGTACTTGGACTGTTCTATGAGTAAGTTGTTTCATGTGTTCTCTGCATTTGGTGAACAGTCATATACAGTAAATGATGTATTGTGGAGATACCTTTATGTGAAGGGAAGATTGAATACACTAAAAAATGGGATATAATGCATGATAACTATATGGATGCACTGGTGGTTCATGGTTCTAGGAGATGAAAAGAGCCTGTGGCGGGAAGGGGGGAATAGTCCTAGCACTCTTTATATTTACTACGTGGTATAATCATGCACAAAACAAAAATTATCCCTGCTTGTAGGGGTCACCCAACCGTGACACTACTGTATTAAAATATGATTCTGATGTAATTGACACTGTCATTTTCAATTGACAGAAGCATAGCTAATGAAGAATGAGGGTTCATTCATGGAACGTGGGACATGGAAGAAGGGGAGGTGTACTTCTTTGGTGTATACGCCGAATTCAGTTGTTGATGAATTGATCAATTTACATCATTTTAAGGCACCAGTAGTGAGCAGTGTTCCGTAAACTTTCATTTCTTTGTTCAAGAAATGAAAAATATTGTGAAGAGAAGAATTCAACATAAATAAAATAATTGTAGAGAATACTGATCCACACTAAATTATGAACATAATGATGTATTATGCTACAATGTGAAAGTTGAGTTCTTACTATCACACAATACATCACTGATCCAACCAGTGGATTTTTTGTGAATGCCAATTTAAAAGAGTTGGTCACACTGTTTCTGCTTGTTGTTTTTTATAGGTTATACTGTAGGTACATTCAATTGATATATCTGTGTCTGAACTGATTGTTGGGAATGTGTCTCAAGCTTATTGCATTATTTCTTATGGATATCAATTACTCTAAGTTATTCATCTTTAAGTTGCATTATTTAGGGTTGTTACCTAGACTTATATTGGGACACTCTGCTACTTTAGCTGCAAGTGACACACACACTCTGTCTAATTTATGGTCCCTAGCCTGACTCTGTTCCTTTAAATCTTATGGAAAAAGCCTCCTGCTTTAAGTCACATGGGCAAAGTTTACACTCTTATGGTCCTCAAGCGTGTGCAGTTACATTGTTCTTATTGAGAAAAAAATATATTTTGAAGATTTTCTGGTCTTGAGCCCTGAAAAAAGCCTGTATAAGAAAACAGTGTGTAGAAATAGTTCAGGTGGGTAGCTGCATCAGCGTGCCTAGGCTGCAAAGGAACAAGTAACAGGTTTATTCCATGCTGAAAAGAGAAGAAAGAAAACAGAACGTTTTGGCTGTGGAGCATTCACACCCGAAGAAGGCTCCATATCCGAAACATTGTATTTTCTTTGTGTAGAAATATGTGTAAACGATGAAGTTATATTTATGGGAGATTTTCAACTTACCTCATATAGACTGAGAAAAAACAATATACAGTCAGCAACGGAAAAGGTATTCATTATAACAACTGCTTCCTTACTCATAGAATAAATACATCCTAAAATAAATTTTATCAGTATTACAACTGCAAAAAACCATTAAAAGATAAATTGAAATGTATCCAGGATAATACACGTTGAACGTCTCTAGTCTGGCTTTTGCTGAGCCAGAGAATTTGTGGAACTATAGTAGGTCAATATTGTTGATGACGGTTTTCTTTTTATTATAATTTTGCTGAGGAGAATAAACAGAACAATGCTTGCAACACTGCTTAATAATAATATATGACTATACCCATACACACTACTTAAGTATGCTTAACCAGCACTTCCCAGTTCTATTCATAACAAAGTGTTGGTGTTACATTGTTTTAGGAAGTGTTACACTATTTTATTATTACTCAAAGAAATGAATAGAATTTATTTTGTCATTATCATCTCACCTCAAATACCAACACCTCTGACAAGATTTGTGTCATTGTGTAAGTGCAGTAAAACCAAATCTCTTTTTCCCTCTATCAATGTCTCACCAACATGAACACTTTTGTAGATATTTCTTTTGATAAAACAAAACAAGTAAAGGATCTGATTCTGATGCTTATCCAAGTCATTCATTGTGGATGACATTGTAAGTCTGACACAAGACACATACTAATGTGCCCTTTTTTTTCTGCAAAAATTCCACCTTTGCAATATTGACACATGCTTATTCTTAACCAGGAAATGTGTTAATGATTGAAAGGAAGATGGTTAATGTATTAAATTAATATTTATTTTAGCAGTCTATTGAAGAAGAAATTAATAACATAACAATAATTAAGAATGGTTTAAGTATAGAACTGACAAAGTCTTTGTCTTGTAGAGCAATGGAAACACAGTCCATGATAAAATACGTGTTATACTTGGTATATTTCAATTTTCAGAAGGCTTTTTATAAATGTCCTCATAAAGGATTCATTCTCATATTGCAAGCAATAGTCATTCAAGGTAATGCATGTACAGTAATTGGACTGAGAAGTGTTTAGTGTACAGAAAACTGTATAAATAGCAAGTGAATGTTTCAACTGGTATGGTGTAATTATTGGAGAACCACAGGGTTCTGTATTATGACCACTGGTCTTCCTAGGTTAAGTTAATCATTTAGGTTTCAGTATAGGTAGTACACTAGTGAAGTGTGCAAATTAAACTAAAATACGAGGTTTCACAAATACTGTAGATGCTGCAAACTAGGTTTCAAACTATTTAAAAATTACCTTAAGTCTAAGCCAATGATATTTCAATCATTGGCCAATGATGTTTCAACAGAATGCTTTTATGAGTGAAAGAAGTTAAACATCTAGAACTGGAATGAGAAGTATTAACTCCCTCCTCCATGGCAAATCTAAATTAGTTCAGATATACAAAATTAATAATTATCACACAATTAGTTGAATGGGCTATGTGTGCAATAACAATGTTCCACGTTTTCAGTATAAATGCACCTGTGTCTGTAAGGTTGCTCAGTTAGGTAGCAAATTTGAAACAAAAATTCAACATCATTGGAAGATGATGAATCCTTTTACAAGGCACAGAAAAGAAAATAAAAGGAGAAAAAATAAATGACAGTGTTACTGAAAAGAATGGCATTCATAGAATGGCATTCATTCACAGAAGAGAAGTACAAGGACAGATCAAAAATATGTTCGAAAGGCCAAGAAAGAGAGGAAGCATAGGTGGTCAGAATAAATACATTTTTTTCATTAGTACAACAACAAGAAATAAGTAAAGTATGAAACAGTGTCTCAGCCATAATCATAGGAAACTCTTAGAATATAAAGAGGGAATTACTAATGTATGAAATTAATATTTCATTCAGGTGTTTACTGAGGTAGAAAGCAACAACAACAAATTTACCCTGACTTGAGGAAAGATAAGAACCTCTGTTAAATAATATTACCATAGAAGTGTAACAGTTACTAGGAGTACTTAAGATAAATCTCCTTGGTCTTATGGTATTCTATCAATTTTACTAAAAGGCATGAGAGATTCTATTTGTAAGTCATTAAAATTCAAGTAATTATAAGCTACTACATGTAAAGTTAAGGAAAAGAGAATTAGATTTATACTAGAGGGTCATCTATATGAAAATTGAATACTAGGCAATCTTCTACATGGATTTAGAAAAGTTAGGTCTGGTTTACTACTGTCATTAGTGATCTCTGAGTAATCAACAGCTGTAATGGCTATAAACACCAATTTGTGTTTTTAGATTTTCAAAACACTCAAGAAAATTCTCCATTAAAGGTTAAATATTAATTTGCAAGGGTAAGCCATCCAAGATAATACATGCATAATTAGTGGAGTGTCAAAGTCATCTGCATTAGGATCAGTGCTTCCTTGTTTTTATCAATGAACTAGAGTTTAATATAGTCAATAAATTTGACAATTTTGCTAAATTCACAGATGATACCAAAAAAAGAGTATTAGCAAAGACAGTACAAGTACAGTAGGAAAAGAAATTGAAAAAACCTAAAGCAGTAAACAAGAAAGGTGAAACATCTGACTGCTGATGTTTATTGTAGACAATTGCTAAATGTTACATGCAGGTAACTGCGGTGACATGCAGAATTTTTTTTTATAAAAACTGAAATATAATACAGGAAAAACAGAAGTTGAAGAATATGAAAAAGTCTTCGTTTGTTTATGCTGACACATCATTTTCCTCTTTTAAACAATGGTTATAAGCAATAAAAAGACAAATATAATGTTAGGATATACTCTATAGCTGAATGTGTAGAATACTAGTACTATCTCATTTTGAATATTTTGGTCAATATTATTGTAAAAATGATATCACTGTATTGGGATTTGCTTCTCTGGGGTTAAGCCCAAGGAAGAGTTAACTGGTGCATTCCTGGGCTTGAAATAAGGAATAGTATAACTGAAACCTATAAGTCTCGTAGAGACTCATTTAATCAAACCAAGGGTCTGCTTCAGAATCAACAGTAAAACCTGAACCAGAGGACATAGGTAGATACTACAGGGCATTCATTTAAAACTAATTCAGCACTAAAGGCTGTGGGCATCAAGAAAAACCTACCCATTTACCCAGTGACCAAAAACAATATCCTGACTTCTTCTTAGAAATGGATGGTCCTTGAGTCAATTAAATATTTGTAACCAAACAATATACTGTAGGTGGGTCTTAATGGCCACTTCTTGTTTTTGTTAACCTTTTTTTAGTTTTGAAATAACTAAAGATGAGCAGCGCAGTGGTTTATTGAACTGCACTGCTGCTCTCTGTGTGGAGTGTGTGGGTTTTTGCTGGGGAATTTCTCCCACAGTCCAAACACATAGTGGTAGGTTAATTGGCCCTCTGTGTCTGTATTTGGCTTGTGATGGACTGGTGTACTGTCCTGGTTGTATTATGGAACAAGTAATAGGTTTATTCCATGCTGAAAAAAAGAAGAAAGAGAACACAATGTTTCAGCCGTGGAGCCTTCTTCAGGTGTGAGGTGTCAGGTGTCAGTCACACCTGAAGAAGGCTCCACGGTCGAAACGTTGTGTTTTCTTTCTTCTTTTTTTCAGCATGGAATAAACCTATTACTTGTTCCTTTGCAGCCTACGCATGCTGATGCAGCAACCCACCTGGTTGTATTATGCCTTGTGCCTGTTGATAGGCTCTAGCTCTCCAGTAACCCTGTATTGGGTAAGAAAATGGATGGATAACTAAAGATGATGTACACTTTCACCATCCATTATGTGTTAAAATATCATATGAGACAAATCTGTAGTTCAAAAAAGACCAAACCACTTCAATATACAATAGCAAGAGAACATAATATACAACTTAAAATTATTTTACACTTAAAGCACTGTTATTAAATCCGTATTTGTCTGATTTACATTAATGTAATACATGAAAACAATATAGACATCCTTTATGTGACATGTTAACTTAGAGAAATATATGAGCAATAATTGATTCTGCCACCGACACTCCAGATTTTCTACAAAGTAAATTACATAGGTACATTATACTGTTTATTTTTTTTGCTTTGGTTCTAAATTGCTTACACAATAAGTACACAATAAGTATACCAAATGGAAATTTGTTTTAATTTTTTAAATGGAAACTTTAAACAAAGCTCATTAAAATCATTGTTGGGACTTCTTTATCCTGATTATTGAAGTTAAGCAGGTGTTTCAGTCTTCTGGGACAGGCACTGGCAAAACGTGTTCAAAGCTCTGTCTAGAAAACAACGACGTTAATAATTCTTTGTGATTTACCTTGCAGAATTCCAGTAGCCCTAAAATTATAATACTGTACATGGGCTAAGAACAGTAAGCAGTCATGCTGTAATTCTTAACCTAGTTCACCAAAACTTTTCAAAAAGAGGCTAATCTTTTTAAACATCAATGTCAAGGCTCCTATATGGGTAGTTTATCATTCTTGGATGGAGTGACATGGAAGGAGATTCGGTTAAAGCCATTCTGTGTTTGTTGTGCTGTTGAAATCTGGCATACAGGGTCTCTGTGGAAAGAAGTTTCACGCTTCCACTAACATTGAGAACTCAAAATCAAGCCACATTATGCACACATTGTGGCTGTCTTTACTTACCTAATTTTCCCCAGAAGGTACAAAATGGGAGTTGTTTTATTTTTGACACGTTTGAAAAATCAATTTTCACAACAAATGGGCTGTTAATAAAGAGCCCTTAAGGATGAATCAGCTGACTTTCACTCTAGTCTGACTTAAGCAGTGCAGAGAGGCAAGTTGAGGCTAAAGGGTGTTTTGTCTTAGTGAAGGCAGCTTTTATTTTTAACTCTTCCTTCTGAGTGAGTGCAATTTAAAACAAAAATGCAAATGTTTAAAGGACTTAAGACTACTGAGTCAAAAATATTCTCTGGTTCTGGTTATTATCTCTCACCAAAGTTGGTAAATGTGTGATACAGAGTCAAATAAATGTATTTTCTGCCTATCGGTTTCAGGTTTTTTTCAGCCTGAGCGTTGTCTATTTTCCATGATGTATATGAATTCTGTTTAATCTTAATCAATTATTTGAATGCTAAATTGTCTCTGTTGAAAAATGCATAATAAGTTATTTTTTCCACAGTCTTATAGGTAGGTTAACATTGAAATGAGACATTTCTGTCTGAACACTGGTAAAAACATGAACAATCACTATATAGCCCACATTGCAGTGGATTCTTAATGAATATGTTATATCTTGGCTGGCATGGTGGCACAGTGGTTAGCATCACTGCCTTGCAGTGCAGGGGCCCTGGATATAATTCTGGCCAAGGGTTGGTATCTGTGTGGTGTTTGTATGTTCTCCCTGTCTATGGATTAGTTTTTGCTGGGTGCTCCTATTCTCTACCACAGTTCAAAGACATGCTGGAAGGTTAATTGGGTTCCTGGGAAACTGGCCCTGGTGTGAGTGTGTCTGTGTTTGTGTCTGTCTGTGCCCTGCGATGGACTAGTGTCCCGTCCAGGGTGTATCCTGATTTGAGCCCTTTGATTACTGAATAGGCTCTGTCATACTCAAACACCCTAAATTGGATGAAGGGGTTAGAAAATGGATGGATGCTATATCTTTATTTGATTGTATCAGCATATATTTCAAAATTACATTAATTTTGTGTACCTATTTATGCCTCATTCTCATTTCTGTTTTGGATTCCCAGAGGAACAGTTAATTTGTAAAATCCCCATTGTTGTCATGTGTCTTAGTTCTGGAAAGGACAGCCACCAATTCAACTATTTTTCAACAATTCAACTAAAGTCAACCATTTTGTTTAAACATTTGCCCATGCCTCATGACAGTAATTGCCGAATACTCAGACAGTGTTGACCAAAAAATAATTAAATTGTGAATAAAAGTGGATGAACTGGCACTATATTGGCTGGTTTACTGCAACAGCAAATCTTGCTGTGCCCTACCATCGTTACTTCGGCATGCAGGATGATTTTGTCAGTGTTCAGACTATATAAATAAAGGATATTAATTCACTACCATAATTAATAAGAACTAATTAATTAAGTCTACCATGCATTCTATAAGTCCCCATCCCAGAGCATACTAGTGTTACTCAAAGCAACTGAGTCAATTTACTAGAAGATAAATGAACATTGAACTGATTTAGAGGCAGGTGTACTGTATAGTGTTTTCATAAATATTCAGACCTTTCCTATAATGCCCCAATTTGCTAAACTAGAAAATGGTACATATACAATTTTTAAACTTAATATTGTATTAAAAACCTCAATGAACTCAATATTTGGTGGAAGCACCTCTTTTTGGATAAACTTTGCATACTAGCTTGGTGCAATTTGTGGCCATTCAACACTGTTGTACAGGACTCACAATTTTTCTGTTGTAATGATAGTAGTGTCTGTGGTTGTGAAGAGATTGTGTGTGTGCAGTTGTAACACTTTAAATATGTCAGTAAATGTGAAGAGCCTTTAACAAAATATAATTTAAGCTACGTAAGCATTTTATATCAGGGACTTTATTCCTCTTATCTTCATGACAATTTCTCACAAAATCAAAATGGCTGCTCATTTGCTTGGCGTTTGCATATGGACAAGAGTTTTCAAGTCTTCTACAGATTCTCAATAGGATTTAATTGAAGACATTCAGCTATTCAAGGATACTCACTTTCTTATTCCTAAACCAATCCAGTATATAACATTGGCCTTGTCCTTTGAATTATTGTCCTGTTGAAAGGTGATTTTCACTCCATTTTAAGTTTTTAGATTTCAGACGTTTTCTTCCAGGATTTGCCTGTGATTTTGCGCCTTTGATTTTTCCTTCAGCCCTAACAATCTTCCCACTCCCTATTGAAGAGATGCATCCCCATACATTCATGTTGCCACCATTGTGCTTGACTGAGAATGATTTTGTCTTGTATGACCACAGAACCTTTTGCCACATGTGTGCATTGTCACTTAAATGCTTTGTTGCAGAGCAGACGTTGGATTTTTCACTCTGTCATACAAGCAAGCTTTGGTACAGAGATCTGGATATTATTAACTGACAGATATTTTCCCATCTCAGCTATTTATCTCGGAAACTATTTCAAAGTTGTTTTTGGCTTCACAGTGACATTCCTCACAAGATTACTCCTTGCCCATCTGCTCAAAGGGAAATCATGATCTAGGCAGTGTCTAGGTAGCATGACGCACCTTTCATTTGATGGTAATTAAGTATAAATAAAGTACTCACAGGGATATTCAGAGACTTTGAGACATATCTTGGTACTCTTCTCCTGATCTGAGCTTTTAAACAACATTATCCCTGATTTGCTTTCAAAGCTCCTTAGTCTTAATAGAGTCTATGCTTGAAATTCACCACAAGACCCAGGAACCTCACAGAGACAGGTGTTTTTATTTTGAAATCATTAGAGCCACAATTATTCCTCTCAAACAAGAGCCATTCAGCATTAATGTGTAGCTTGTTAAGGTAATTCTGTACACCTAAATTAATTAAGGATTACTGTGGCAAAGGGTTTGAATACGTTTGCAGTCATGACTTCCATTTGTCTTTCCTATTGTTTAAAATTCTGTTTTTTCTTTGATTGTATGCTAACAATATATTGTATATAAACTGTGCAAGGGGCATTCTTATTCAAACAAAACACATGATAAACTCCTTAAATAAAAGCAATAGCTCTTACTTCTCAGTGTAGAAAGGTGTACTCAGCCTAGGCAGAGATGAAATTATTTACTTGCTTTGTTCATACATGTATCAACTTGATCCAGATGATGTTTATTTGCCTGTGAGATTTACAAATTGTGAAGTCATATTTTTTCCTGTGACTTTTCCAGGAGAAGCAAAGGTTCCTGACAGATGTTCTGCATGAGGTAATGCTCCTTGATGGCCTAGCCAGCTCGCATCCTATTTCGCAAGAGGTGCGCCAGGCAACAGACATTGACAGAGTATTTGATTGGATTGCTTATAAAAAGGTAAGGCTTGTCAGAGTTATGCAAACACTTTTTAAGTGTGCTTTAAAAGATGCAGATGTTTTTTACTTTAGATGGAAGAGTTGTATAAACCTTCAGGTAATTTGTAGCACATAACAGAATATTAATCAAAGATAATTCTGTGTCTGTACAGGTATATGAAAAGTTTAGTTGTGCTCTTTAGAGTCAGCAGGGTGCAGTCACGTAACAAGTATCAGGTCTGAATTCTTAATTACTGTGTCAGATATTTTAAAATGAATTCACTGGTGTTAACCTCATTTTAAATGATATATTTAATCAATTTTAAAGTTCAACTTTGTCCATGTTCTTTAATGAATAAAATATTATGTTCAGTCTTTTAAATGAAAGTTTATGGAGTTATGTTAAAAAAACAGATCTCGCTGAGTCTGTAACAGGGAAATAGTATTCATGGTGACAGAACACTTTTGAGACAAATTCTTCATTGAATTTTATAACATACTTCAATTAAACAAGAAAAAATCAAAAAAGATAACTACTGATATATCTTCAAGCAGATGTATAGTTCTTCTCTGGAATGCATTATATCATTGTAAAATAATCAAGTTCTAAGATTTTGTTTTCATACCGTTTTAATTTTAAGAGGAGATTATTATGGATCGGAAGATCCTGGAAGTTATAATGTGATATAAATTAATAATGAATTAAATATAATTCAGCAATAATAATTATATACTATTTTAAAAAATCCATAATGGAATTTATATGCATACCCTACTTTAATATTTTTATTTTAATTATCTATCTAGCCTTTCAAATATTGGACTTTCATCTGAGTACCAGGATTTCCTGCTTTGCTTTAATAGAGCTGCATTTTAAATTACATGTTTCATATGTTAATTATGGTTTTAGATATTAACATATCAAAAACACTAACTTCTACATCCCTACAATACTGTATGTAGTGGCAGCAGTGTAAACACATACTGTAACTGGCAGGGTGTGGGTTCAGATGCTACAGTAGGTTTAGAAATGCTTTTATGCTCTTGAACAAGATACTGTGCCTAGTTTCTGCAACACCCGGCTGTAAAAATGGGTACAAGTGTTTCCTTGGCTAAATGTGTCAGCCAAATAAATAAGTAAAACATTACTAAAAATGAAGTATGAAAATATTTCGAATTCAGAATTCCTACTACTATTAACTTAATATGGAAGTCAGTAAACCTAAAGATCTATCTTCTGAGACATTCTGTCAGGCTGATCACTCCTTTCCTTTTGATCACAGTGAATCTTCTAAATGAGACATATCAGCCTCCTTGCTATAGTGCATGAGACACAGCTTGGAGGTGAACCTGTGATCCATAGGCTGGAGTGATTATTCCCTCAGCCAAGTAGAGGATTTTAATAGATGAGCTGTTTTGTCAAAATACATGTCCTGCCATTTTGGTTAGTCTACTAGTGTCATATCCAATGTATATTTAAACAAATTACTATTATAGAATGTCAGAATGTAGTACACCACATTATGTGGGATAATTGCTGCAAAAGAAAACAATTGCTGTGAGGTGCTGCTGTAGTGTGCTCTGTGTATTGTGAGTGGGCTTGATTGGACTTTGCAACTCCTCCAACTTTTATGCACTTTTGCTGTCGTAAAACAAGAAAGTTCATTTCTCCCACCATTGGATCATAAACACAGAAAACTGACATCAGGGACAATGAAGTACAAGACAAGCACCATGAAATGCCAGTGAAGTCTCCCAAAGTCAATGTGTGAAGTGATTCCACAGCATCATTCTGAATTGATACACCCTTCCTTGAAGTCTTACTTGCGGTGTCACCTGTAAACAATATCCTAAGTGCCTATTATCCCAAAAAGCATATTATTCTTTGTGACATCGACATAATCACCATAATGGTGGCACTGCTGCACTTTCCCTGATTGCCACTTCAGTGAAACGTTCATACCCTTTTGTCTCAGAGCACACGGTCATTTGTGGATTTCGCACTTAGTAACTTGAAAGCTTACTGTACCTGACCTCACCCCAGCAGACTTCTGTACACAGGGATAAAGGTAGGATCAGGTGTGTGTCAACTGAGTGGAATCTCTGCCCACATTCAAAACTGCTTTTTGAATAGCTCTCATTTCCATGGATGTGTTTATGCTGGCAGTGTGCAACATCATAATGCATCTTGGCTCTGTTCTTGATCAGGGCACATATTGAATAGCTACAGTAATTTCACGCCTCTTGCTGGCAAATGTTTTTTCCACTGCCGTTCCGTGCCCATGACCCCATATGTGTACCCTGTGATTTCAAGTAAATTGGATGTGCAGTTTTAGAGGTATTCTTCTCAGAGGTGATTGCGTGACTTTATAAACTCCTGCATATTAGAAACTGTCAAAATGTGAATTTATGCTTTGACTCTGACACACTGAGTAGCCGTGGCCCTGTCAGTGATATGAAAAGTTAACAACAACTCAGCAAATTCATGGGTGACAATAGCAGATAACAGTTCCCTGACCTCATCATTTACTGTGAATAATAAAGCACCTTATGGATCCTGTCCTGCAGAAAGCTTTTGAAATATGATCATAATGTGGAAATACTCTGTTTTAAACAAAATTAAGTGTTAAAAAAGACCAATGTGAACTGCCCATCATGAACCATTAACGTCATATTTTTTTCATTAACAGTAATTTATTTAAAATGAAAGGTTTGGGATATTTATTCTGATAAAAATAATATATCATCCTAGGCATAATTTCCCTTAACAGCATTTCTGCTTATATGTAATGTATTTTTTTCTCATAGGGCGCCGCTTTGATCCGAATGCTTGCAAATGTCATGGGGCAGCCAGTGTTCCAGATGGGCCTGAACGTAGGTGGAGTCCTTTACAATTTCTAAACTCTTGTTATGCCACTCTTTTGACATAATATATTGTTTGTCACAATCCCCAGGTTGTTTTTGTTTGCTTACAGCCACATGATGTGCAGAGCTCAGCACTGAAAGGCTCAAGTGCTCTTTTCAATCTATGGGCAGGTGTGCATATTAAGTCTCTGTAGGATTATCCAGCTGCTATTTCCCATCTCTCTCCGGTAGGAGACCTACGTTCTGATTGACTAGCTAAGGTCCTCATGGGATTGTTTATAATCCTTGTTGAAATTTTGCATCTCTCAGTACAATGTAGCTCTGAATACATTAAAGTATTCTATGGTGTCTTCAGATGCAAAATTATTCACGCAGAAGCAGCAGTGAAGCTGTAAATCATTTATTTACAGACTTATTTACTGGAATGGCACTCTTAATGCTGCCTGTGGGTGTGTATGTGTGCTGTAGTCAGTGTAGTCCTGATGCCTCAGGCATGTACTTTTTATACATCATGCTAGTTCTTTAACACACTTCACCATGTCTGCTAACTCTTTGATGCTTTTTGCTTCCACTGACTTGGAAATTATTGTCTGATTTGTCCAAAGCTTTACATGATATGTACAACCTCCTCACCCATCTTGTCACATTTACAAACACATCTTGTATCTTTGTTGTGTTGTGCAGATGCTTGCAATGCTATAGATTTAATAAGCTAGATCGATGTGGGTAATTTTTGAAGCTCACCAGTAAGGTGTTTCAGAACACGCACACACAAATTCAAAATTGAAAGACTCATTAGAATATAAAAACATAAGAAAGGTTACACACGAGAGGTCATTTGACACATCTAACCTGTATGACAGATATTAGTTGATTGATCCAGCGCTCTTATCTAGCTGTTTCATGAATGAAGCCAAGTACTGGCTTTAATCAAACAGCTAGGTAGCTGGTTCCATACTCCTACAACTCTTTGAATAAAGATGCACATCCTATTCTTGCTTTTCAATGAAGTTTGACATTGTCCACTTTTGACCTCTGGTTTATATTTCACTGTTCACTTTGAACAAGTCCTCTTGGGTGACTTTGTTGGTGACTTTCATTCTTGTGAAAGTGGAAAGTGTGGAGAGGCCAGGTATTGTGCTCATTGCATGCTAATGCCCCTCATCCTCTACTTCAATGTACCTTCTCATTGCCATGAGAGAAATTCTAGAATCACCCACTTTGTTCCCTACAATGTGGCATGGGACAATGCTGTGCTTGTGAGTTCGAATGATTGTTAAAGAACTAACTGAACTATGAATGTTTTATTGAACAAGTAAATACATGCAAGCAATGCAATTCCTCAAAATGGCCACCTGTAACTTATTACATAAAGTCTTTACATATTTACTTACACATTTACATATTTGACTTACAATGCCTGTCTATGGTTCTCAAATATGATTTCTTCAAATGGCACACTCATTCCTGAAAAACAGAAATTCCCAAGTCTGGTCTTTACGAACTACTATATTTGCTGTTTTTTACACCATCTGAGCTGAAAATCAACAATGCTAATTGAGGCACTTAATTGATATGCTTGCTTGTTTAGACTTTTGGTTTACTTGTTTCTGCACTCAGTTATGAATTAAAAAAAACACCATGCTTCAAGCATATTGTTTAAAAAAATGTCAGCATACAAAACCTAAAGAAGTCTCCTCTCATACTTATTTGTGATTGAATTGCTTTTATGGGGATTAATTTAGATGATAGACACAGTGACACAGTACATCAGGTACAGTGATACATGACAATGTATCAAATCTTTCCTTTTTCCTTCTGCAGAGATCAAGTTAGCTACACTTCAGGCAATATGTAGCACTTGATTGACGGGAGTTCTGAAACTCAGAAATGCGTATACACTGTAGATATTGATATTGTACAAATATATTGTATTAATGATATTCTTTACACATCTGCTTGATGTTTTAAGGATAAAAGCAAGTTTTAAAATATGCCCCACAACAGAGAATGTAGAATCAATTAACCTGCATTTAACTAACTTGATAAGACGCAATAAACTCAAAACATTCTATTTCAGGAACAGAGCAGTTAACCACTACTTTAAATACATGTACTGTATAATGTCATTTACCTTGAAAAAGCCAAATATATTTAAAATGTACATATAAAATGTTGCAATAGGTAAGATTTGATGTCAAGTGATTTCACTGTGCTCGCCAGGTTAGGTTCATGACCCTGTATTGGTTTAAAATGAGTATAGAAAAAGGGTGAATGGATGTATGGATGATTTGACTGCACACAAGTTCAAGTTCAAGTTCATGTTTATTTGTCATTCCAGGCATATGCAAGTATACAGTGGAACAAAATATAATTCCTCCTGGTCCACAGAGCAAATACAGACAGGACAGACAGGACACTGACATAGACATCGTAAACAGGATACACATAGTGAAAGTGCAGATAGTGCAAATTACAATGCAAATACATAATACAATATACACAACACACTGGGGGGATTTAAAACCTGTTTCTGGAATTGGAGTGGGTGCAAGTAGATTCCAGGGTGTTGAGGAGCCTGACAGCCCGTGGGAAGAAGCTGTTACAATCTGGTGGAGCTGGTCCGTGTACTGCAATATCTTCTCCCAGATGGTAGGATGGCAATGAGTTTATGGGAGGGGTCATCTACTACAGTATACTGGAGGCCCAGTATAAGCAGTGTTTGTGATAGGTGACAGAAATGGAAGGGAGGCTCCAATGATCTTTTCAGCAGTTTCCAGAATTTGTTGCAGGGTCTTGCGGTCTGAAGCGTTGCAATTCCCCAACCAAACAGTGATCCAGCTGGTCAAGGTGCTCTCAATGGTGCTTCTGTAGAAAGTGGTAAGAATGGGCGGGGGAAGGTTTGCCCTCCTCAGTTGCCGCAGGAAATAGAGACGCTGCTGTGCTTTCTTGGCTAGGGAGGTGATTTTGAGGGCCATGAGTAATGTATAGACACAACGTGCTTCTAACTGTCTCCACAGGGGAACCGTTGATGTTCAGTGGAGAATGATCAGCGTGGGCCCTCCTGAAGTCAATGATTTTATCTTTTGTTTTTTTTACATTAAGAGATAGGTTGTTGTTTGGCACCAGTCCACTAGTTGCTCCACCTCCTCTCTGTATGGTGACTCATTGTTGTTGCTAATGAGGCCCACCACTGTCATGTCATCAGCAAACTTGAGGATGCAGTTTGAACTGTGCTTGGCAGTACAGTCATGAGTCATCAGTGTGTGCAGCAATGGGCTGAGCACACAGTCCTGGGGGATTCTGGTGCTCATTGTGATGGTGCTGTAGATGTTATTACCATTCTGGACTTTCTGAGGTCACTCGGTCAGAAAGTCCAGAATCCAGTTACAGAGGGAAGTGTTAAAGTTCTGCAAGATCAATTATTCTGTCAGCTTCTGGGGGATTATTGTATTAAATGCTGAACTGAAGTCAATGAAAAGCATGCTTATATAAGAGTCTTTCTTATCCAAGTGGGAAAAGGCCAGGCAAGAGATACAGTATCATCAGTAGACCGGTTGAGGCAGTATGCAAACTGAAGGGGGTCCAGTGGGTTATGGAATCTGGACTTTATGTGGCTCATGGCTAGCCTCTCGAAGCACTTCATGATAATTGGTGTGAGTGCCACAGGGCGATAGTCATTGAGGCAGGACACGGCTGACTTCTTCGGCACTGGTATAATAGTGTTGGATTTGAAGCATATGGGGATGACTGCCTGGCACAAGGACATATTAAAAATATCTGTGAGGACGTCAGCTAGCTTTTCTGCACATTCTTTGAGCACGTGACCAGGTATATTATCGGGTCCAACAGCCTTACATGGGTTAACTTTGGGTAGTGTCCTCCTTACATCAGCTGCGGACAGGCAAAGCATCAGGAGGAAGTGAGGTTTTCCTTGCAGGCACAATGGCACAAGTACTTTAGAGACTTTTACTTTTTATGTTACTTATACTTTTATATAATATATTATATATTATTATATAATTATTATTATATATAACATATATAAATATATTTATAATATTTAATTTGATATTATATATGTATATATATTGTTACTTATACTTTTACTTTTTATGTTAATAACTGCTTTTTCCTCAAGTAGCCCTATATATCTGGCTTTAAGTATTTCTTGTTGATTTCCTGTGTTATAATGTAGGTTAACCTCACAAATCGAGCCTACTTCTCTAACTTCAATGTCAATCTTAGGCTCTTGGAACAGACCCAAAACATTTAGGTACAGTATATTGCACCAATGTAATGTTTTCAAAAACTAGTTTTTGCTTTGCTCTTTTGCATTCACACAAATATAAATATCACAAGAATCTTAACCATTTGGTGATTCAGTTAATCAGAATCAGAACCCAAAGTTATGCATGAAAGAATGTTAGAAAAATACAGTTTGATTCTTTCATACTAGAAGATCATCAAGTAAATGTTAAGTAAGTTTCTATTTCTTATTCATTGAACAGGTTTCAATGCATGCACTTGGATTTTTGTTTGGATTCCTATAGCTTTTAGAGTGAGAATTTATATTTTATGAGGGATTTCATGAAAATCTAAATATACATTAAAATATTTTCATGTGATAGAGATGTCAACTGTCCTTATTGCTTGTACAAAGATTTGTGCAAAGTTAGGTAAAAAATATATTGTTTTTCTTAATCCATGTTGGTGGTCCCTTAAAATATTCTTCTAATTTAGCATTCTCATTTACATGGTTTTATAAATAACACTAGTAAAACTGATTAGTCTTTTTTCTCATTTAATGTTGACTCCTTTTTATGAATTGGTGTAAATTTGCAATTATCCATTATGTATGAAAAGCTAAAGGTCCCTAAACAACATCCCTCATTTCCTTAAGCACAAATGGGAAAATGCCTCAGTGATTTAATAATTTTAACCCATCCTAGAGCCTGTAAACTTAAGTATTAGTTGGTCTAAGGTATACTAAGCTGTTATCACTGCAAAATTGATTTCCATCTCTTACTGGGCACTTTTATTATATTTTTTGTATTAGTCCCTTTGATTGCTTTTGATTTTTGAGCATTTTAATGCAATTTTAGATTATTCTCTTCCTTCTAAATGTTTTCTTAATTTCTCCTTTAAACCATAAGGACATGTTTTCCTACTCTTGGATTTACTGGTTTTAAGGATGAATTTGTTTGGAACATTCCCATTATGTTTTTGGTAGAATAACTGTCCTTTCCTTTATTGACTCTGTAGTCTGTATTCCCAGTTCACCCCTTCATTTTCCTGTTTCATTCCTTCATAGCCTGCTTTTCTAAAATTGTAAACTCTCATTTTAAACTGAACCTTTGGAGATATAAAATATACATTATAAGCTGTTAAATTACAGTATGTTCACAATTCCATAGTGGTTCTATCACATCTAATCATTTTATTCTGTCTTGGTTATTTGAAAATAAGAGCATTGTCCCTTGTCAGTACCTTTACAAACTTCAACAAAAAAAAATTACTTTTTCAGCTATGTTTGTTTCAGTTTTTGTATATATATTATGTATACATACATTTCTATATGCTGTACATTTTTATGTGTTCATAGTTGGAATCCCTGATTAATGCTATACAACCTTTGCTACAGTATGTACATTACCTTCCTGATCTCTTTATACAGTAAGCTGTTTGCTACCATTGCTGAATTACATGGTTTACACCTTATACACATGAAAAACATTATACTTGACCTGCAAGACCACTATGAAAAGTTATTCTAGTTTTGATCAAAAGCGAGGGAAATAGAGAGATTAAGTGCCATTTGGGCCATGTTTATGACATTCAGTGAACTGCATTTGAAAGTATACAGTAAGTAATGATGTACAAGTATGAAATCCAAAGCCAGTTTATATTGGTAAAGGTGATGGAAGCAAAGGTCTAAACTCTCTATATAATGAGCTATAGTTATGTCAAAGGAGCATTTTTTTTTCATTTAATACAAGGTTCTTGTAGGGAAGCAAGGAGTGCAGTTTAGTGAAGTTTTTAAATTAATTTTGATTTGTGATGAAAAAGGCCATTTCCAGAGAATATACGGTACTTGATTACATTATTTTGCATAATGCCTAGATAGTACACATATTTAATCACCTAATCAATTCTACCATTGTTTTCCCACTTTGTGTGTTTTTTTCATTTTTAAACACTCTGGGCTCACTTACAGATCTGAGCTTATACAATTAAACACTAGTATCCACCCATCTCTGGGAGTCTGGCTGTAATATATTTTCAATACATATGCTTCTGTCCAGTATGTAGGTCTTATAACACCTTATTATTTTTCTCCTAAAACTGTCACAAGTTCTATGACTTGATTTCAGCTTGCCCTGCCACTCACGCACAAATTGTAATGGGACAGTCCGTTTGTCCTTTCCCCATTTTCTTCAATTAGGTTCGCTGGCTCCATTCAATAATTATCCGTACTATTATCAATCACCTACTGTACATACACTTCTGAATCATTTACATTAATACACTTTTAACTTTATTTTGATAGATACTGCACTGATCCCGTGAGGGAAATTGCAGAAAATATACTGTACATAATCTTCCATATATTCTTTGTTTACAAATTCTCAACATCTTCTCTTATTTTTTCAATGAATTATTTTGTTTTGGTCTGTTTCAATTCATATATGCTATATATTCCTACGATTTGTCAGCTGCTGCACCTGCTGTGCCTTGTCTATTATTGCATGCCATAAATTCAGACTGACCGGTGTTCTCTCAGTTTTCCTCAATTCTGCCGCACGATTGAATTCATTCTATGTCTTTTTCCATGGATTTATAATTTTTGTCTTACAAATACAGTATGTTGTTATTTATTTCTAATTTTATTTATGCTTTAATATTTAACATTTTTCTTTTGCATGTGCCTTTTCATATGGTACCGTATTTCAATAGTATATTATATTAGTACATTATTATTACTATTTTTCTGTTTGTTTTTAAATAAGTCTTACCCTATATCCTTTTAATAGTAAAGGTTTTTTCATACTTACTGTAATACAATAGGATTTACTATATGATAGCACTATGTCCTCAGCCTTCTATTTCCATACCAGAAAGGTATGCAGTTTTCCTTTCTTTCGGGGGGCTTTTTCACTCTAGTGCCACAACTCTTAGACTTTTATTTCTCCAAGCTTTATTTGTCCCACCTTCTTACCGAAGGGTCTTTTTATTGTTCTGCTTCCTCCTTTCCAAGGATGATCTTACAATAAACTGCCTCTTTTTCTAAAAAAAGAGGCAGCAGACTGTTCTTTTACGAAGGATGGTCTTATAGCTCTTAAAGCCTATTGCTGCTACAGTACACCTCTTCTAAAGATGTTCTTACCACCTCATTTCTCCTCAACGAAATATACTGTAACATAATCTGTAGTTCTTATATACTCCATACCAGTTCCAAGAATTAATTCCCACCTCTTCTAGGCCTATGAGAGGGTAGTATTTTACCTTTGACAAAAATGTCTAGTCACCCTCCATTGGAGATAGGAATCAAGACAAAAGAACAGCATCAGATGGATGTACCCTGCTTGCCACAATAAAATGTAGGGATGCAAGGAGCCACAGTGCAGTTTTGTGAAGGTTTGAGCTGAGTTTATTTGTGATAAAAAAGGCCATTTCCATAGAACACTGGGAGAAAACATACACAAGGTGCATCCCCCACAGTGTCCCAAATTCCAGCAGTTTTACAGAATTTTATATTCTGGGACATCCATGGTCACTCTAAGTTATTACTGTGAATGGGTGTTAATGAGTGACCTACATATTGGAACCTTAAAAAAAACGTACGGCACAGTGGTTATTACTGATAATGTTATCCCATTCAGTTATTTCTGAGATGTCAACTACAACAGTAATTTCTGACATGTCTCATACAGCAAGTCTCTGTTCATAAGGCACCCCATGGCCAGAATCAGAGTTCTACACTTCTGACAGCACAAAAGAAAAATAGCTGCTGTCCTATACAGTAGTTAGTGATACTGAAGAACAAATGGCTCACTATAGCTGAATTACATAAATAGCACTTGGATTCTTTGTTGCATAAGGAATGTCTGTATTTTTATGTGTTGTTTAAAGAGGCAGGTTCTCAGGAAATTCACATTGTCTTTTCGTATTAGTCTGGTACTGTAGAGTAAATACGTACCTGGACAATTTGTCAAACTTCTTAAAGTCTTGCAAAGGAGACATCATTTACTTCTTGTGGACTGTCTCCATACATCCATAGATAGCAACATAAATGAATGAAATACAGTAAATAAAGTTATACTTTAATATATATATAAAGTACAGAAGCTTTGAGATTAATTGAAAACTGAAAATCTTACAGATCATTAAAGCTTTCTAAATATTCTTAAAGATTACTCATTTTCATGAAGAAAATGTATGGCAACAGGACATAATTCATAGAGCAAGTGAAGAAAATACATTTTCCCTGAATTTCACGTTTAAAGACTAATATGTCTCAAGAGACACAGTGTTATGGCCGCCAAAAACTAACAACAACAATGAAGAAACATAAAGCTTGGTAATTCCGTTTTTTCACTTGCTTAGATGTTCTGAGCACAATAATTGACTGTGAAGTGATGACTGAGAAAAAACATATCAAACCCTCATGAGACTGTAAACATTTTGATGTATGTAAGGTGTTAATTTATTTTTACAGTATGTACATTAAAAAACTCATTCCCCAGTTATTTGTATGCTTTATGTAGTTCATTTAGGCCTTTCATGCTCATTTGGTCTCACAGCAAAACAAAATTCCATCATAAAGTAGATTTGCCAAAATTCATTTTGAATTTTGTTATGGATGCTTATAAAAATTGCACAAATTATATGCCACATATTGAATAGACCAGTAAATGAAATCAGAAAAAGAGCAACAGTGAATGCTTTGGACATTACCATCAAATTTTAGATTACAATATATCAGAGACTGGAGCAATATCATCTGTCACAGATATGAACGCCATTACCAGAACTCCTCATTAAAATATTTTGATTTGTAAGATACCATTACTGTAGTGCTCTTTCTTCTCAGATAAAGTAACTTACACATAATAATTTTGTTCCATTGTGTCCCTTTGATAGTATCATATTGAAAATCACATTGTGATTGCTTATGTGCTAGAAATATTTGATTAACCCTGAGCTAGAGTGCAATATCACACAATGAAGTCCGATGTATTTGGAGCAAATTAGACCAAGGCAGAGTATAAATGTTATTGACCCAACTCCAATCTTGAGTTAATAACTCTTGAAGAAGGATCTTTGTTTGCTAAGATTTTCTTTACCCAATGGAATCTAACAAATTGTGGGTTTATAATTTGCAGTTGGTCCACAATGCAATCTGCAGTGTCTAAGGGGAATACTAGGTTAAATTAAATTTTGAATTCTACAAAGAGAGACCAGACATTATTTATGTGGATACCAAGATATACTGTAGGAGCATCAGGATTTTACCGAATAGTAATCACAAAACAAACAAGTAGAATGAAACTGAAAGTTTGGCAACTTAGGACACCTGCAGATCTTAATGTGAAATCATAGACCTTCCATAGTCATGCCTTCCGAACCTGATGTTAGTTCAGATGTCAGAAGTCATGCATTGTTCCCAGTTTAATCAGGTAGTAACAGTGGAACTCTGTTCATGCAATCGAATCAATTTGGCCAGTTCACCAAATACCGTCTACTTTAAACCGGCGTCTGACACGGCTATGATTGATGATGTTACTCAGAATAAGTAGAGGTCATTGTTTTAACGTAACCTATAACTTTTAAATCCTTTCCACAGTGTTGAAACTGATTTCATGTCTCACTGTCAGTAAGACTTGTGGGGGTCTGAGCAGACCCCTTCTGCTCTGGCTGTCTTTTGTAGTAATTGATGTCCACAGATGCAGCCAATTCCATATTTAAGTCATGAGAATGCTGGATTTGAAATGTGTCATCGCTGCCGTCTAGTGTCTCCACCCTCTTTTCACATACCAAATTTGGCTGCCCTATTACATCTTTTTTAAAGAAACTTGATCCAAAATCCATATTATCTAGAACCAGACATAGACACTGTTTCTCAAGTTGGTCAAGAGCCTTTTCAGCATTCAATGAAAGTACAGAGGGATGTAACGTCTGTAGCTGCATGTATTGTGATAAGGAGGTGACTCTCTAAAGAGTAGATATCTAACATGTACATTTTTCCTCTTGCCTCTGTTATCTTGAATCTTCAAGGATTTCAGTAGCACTTTGAAAACCAGTTGTTAGTTTTTACACTTAAGTTCATAAACATTTGTGGTGAGATCCATTTAGCAGGGAGACTACATCAAAGTGTAGGGAAAACCGGCTCAGGGACGCCAAATATGTAATCATAGTGGCTCTCTGAAGGCACCAGTTCTGTAGGGTTTGGGCATTTACTGAGACAATTATTAATTGTAGCAGTAAATCACAAAGTTGATTCTTTTGATGGCTTTAGAATCCAACCATGTGACATAACTCAAACAACGCGCACACACAGGTACTGATACACGAGGATACATTTATTAATACATAGAATATGCATATAAACCAACAGATCTTATCGAGAGGGTTATCAGAATACAAAAGGTATATTCGGTCAGTTACAAAGAGTTACACATCAAGAGGACATACGTTCAGTATATCATTCATTAAGACCGTTTCGTAAAGTGAACTTGGTTACAACTTCTACATTAGATACTCAAAACAAGTACATAACTCTTAGGAATTAAATTGATATCAACTGGTTTGGATAACAATTGAATTCTCGAGCTGTGTCCTGCCCTTGGGAGCCTTCTGCTCCTGGGCCGTCCTGTCCTGGAATTCTCCTTTGAATTCCCTTTAGAACAGTCCACAGAATCCTCTCCAGAATCTTACTGAATCTTGTTGAATCTCGTTGAATCTGAATCTCTCAGGCTCTCTGTGTTGCCTGTTTTTACCTGGAGGAACTTCAGCTCATTGATTGGCTGAAAGTTCCATGGGCATCAGAGTCCCACGTGGGTTACTCGGCCCTAGCAGTCCCTGATTGGTTGATCAAGGTGAGATATGAGTCACTTACTCCTGACACTTAGTAATGCAGTCCAGATTTCCAACTGGCACTCCCTAGACAGATAGGCGCCAATGGATAACCATTGATCATGATAGCCAGGCTTAGCTAAGTGCATCCCCCTTTGGGAGCTGTCCTTGGACCTTAAATCAGCCTGCATGAATAGTTTCTCTGTGGCTGCACCACAGAGATGAGCAGAGAAATGGGGCCTCATTTGGGAAGCTCAGAAACACTTAATTCTGCCTTATTATTAAGCCTCGCCGCTACAAAAGGAAAAACTTTAAAAGAAAATTACAACTATATTATTAAAAGCTCATTAAACACAAAACAAAAGGAGGCCTTTGTATCTTTGAATTGAAAGATCCCTACTGATTCCTAGTTGTTTTACTCTGCAATCCCATCCTGGTTGTGCACAAAGTCCACTTCTCTCAGTAGTAGATAGTGAACCCACAAATATGCTTTACAAAGGTAAAAAAAAAATGGTAGGAGTTGTCTCAACCTATCATTTCAATAACAGACCCAGAGTAGTAGCTGTTAGGAAGGTTACCCCTATTAGCATACATGCACTGCTACAGATGCAATCATTAAAAGTTCACGGTACAAACCCATACCGCACGCATCTACCCACAAACCACCGCGGCGTATCGCGGTAAGTGATTGACTGGCCAAAATGACCGACAGGGGCACTCGTGGTGAATTGGTCGGTAGTGAAAAGATTTAATCATTTAATCTCTTTACTGTGCACATTTGAATCTGCTTAGTATTGAATATTTATATGGAATTTTTCCACTAAAAGAACATTTTAGTAGCTGAGCTTAAAAAGAATAGGAGCATAACACATATGAAGGTCATAAGTGATATTAATTTAGGATATCGTTATACCATTATTAATTTATTTAGATACGCGAATCCATATTATATTTCCTATTAATCAAATTCTAAAAGTATGCTTTTGTTTACTACGATAACGACCATATTCGCAGAAAACGTTTCCGAAATAACCACATGTAAGACTTTGATGCTTAAAATGCTTAGGGAGAAATGGAATACTGGTGTGTATTTTTTCGTTAAACTACCAAGACCAGCCATATACAGTTCAGTTAACATACAATAATATGTTTATGTTCCTAAATCAATATATTTTATGAGCATGTGAAAGGCTTGGTGAATTGGAGATTCTCAAGACTTACTTTGTATGATTGGAAACGAATGTGTGATCGGATCAACAAAATGCTTGCAAATATTTGTATTTTTTATCACTAATTTGTTCCTGAACCACTTTCCAAT
This sequence comes from Lepisosteus oculatus, assembly GCF_040954835.1. Classification (NCBI taxonomy): domain Eukaryota; kingdom Metazoa; phylum Chordata; class Actinopteri; order Semionotiformes; family Lepisosteidae; genus Lepisosteus; species Lepisosteus oculatus. Next base: position 22,308,451 of record NC_090702.1, on the reverse strand, counting down.
GCCTTAAACTGAAAAGGACTGCTCAGACAGACAGCTACTCCATTACACACACTAAAGCCTGACCTGGGGCTTCTCCAACCTGGTTAGGGTCTGTTGGTGTACTGGAGCCATTCAGTCTACCTGACCTGTGGCTTGGAACTGAGCTCTCATCAATTGACCCAAGTTACCTAAACAGGACAATTTGTTCAGTTGTTAAATCATAATTCACATCGCTATAACTAGAATATTGCTAAAAATAAAATGTTAAGTCTTTCTCACAAGTATATTACAAGAACATTCCAGGAACAATTATTACAAATGCTATATACAGTTACTGTAACATTAAAACGTTACATTCAATAATTGGTTTTTTAAATACATTTTTACTTGGTTATGCTTTAAAAGGCATTCTACCTTGTGTTTGTAATCTACACTGCAAAGGAAGAGTTTAATGTTTTGTTCTAAAAAAATAATGAAAGGACATTAGGTTTGTTTAACTTTGCATTTAATCATAATAGTGCACATCTGTTAAAAATAAACTAACTTGAAAGTAACAAATGTGCACAACCAGCTGCATAAAGAAGAGGGAATAAAGAAACAAAAAGGTCAATTACGTCTTAGGAACCCAGCTGCTAGCAACAAATAATACATCAGCTGTGATTACTGTACCACATTTCTTCTGAACTATTTAACACAACCAGGACCTTAAAAAACATTCAGTTTCTTAATATTGCTAATTAATAGGAGTGGCCTTTTGCAAAGACCAGAAGAAATACAGTACCTCAGCAAAAGAAGTTCAAACAAATGGAACAATAACAAGAATAGGCTGATTTTATATCCTCATAATTTTTCTGTGGAATGATATTTGTGATGAATCAGTATCATACATGAAATGATCAAATTACAGAAGTTAAAATCACACTCTTTACCTAAGGCCCATTTCAGAGACAAGATCTCATTATGTAGGTGGATGTAAATTAAGCTTAAATGCTTAATTCAGGTTAGGCTAAAATGTAGTAGAAGAATAAATGACCTGGCAATGACTTCTTATTACCTTCACTTAGCTTTATGAATGTTTCAGAGGAAAAGTATTGTAAGACTGAGAAATGTTGATACACTTAAAAATGCTACATTTACATTGGTATTGACTGCAGTTATGCAAATGTAGTTTTGAAGTAAAACATAATCTAAGACACCAAAAATATTGTTCTCTGCAATTATTAAGACTTATGGCTAATACTTTAAAAGCACTTTTCTACACTTTTGTTTTTCTGCTGGTAATGTTTGTCAAGTTGGTCTGCCAAAAGAATATGTATTTCAACGGTGATTATTGTACAAAAGAATATTGCCAGTGGTGTGCACTTAACTTAATGCCGCTCATCCAGAGAGATTTATGGTCAAATGAAATTGTAATTCCTTGTGTTCGACATTCATCCTGCACCACGGTTTTGATGTCTACAATGTGTAGCAGTGAACTGTACAAATTCTTTTTTACTGGCCTGTTTTAACAAAAAGTAAATAAGACAGACCCCTGACAATCTGTTTCTCTTCCTAGTAAATGGCATTCGTGAACAGTTTTTGCAGGATAAAGTTTAGATTATTCTGTTTTCATCAGTTTGGAGTGTGCTGTGTTATGATGAACGGTGGTGAATTATGAATTATTTATGTAGCATTCTGGCATTCAGAAAAAGTTCCCTGAAGTAAATTGATGTTCACCTACAGTACAATTACACCAAGAGAGAAGAGAGCAATCAATCTTATCAGTTCTTAGTGAACAATTTGAATAAGCTGTGTCTGGGGATCAGGTCAAATCCTGGTGTAATAACTCTGACTAATCAAAATGCATTTAAAAAACCCTTAAAACTCTTCGTAATAAAATAAGAAACTCCATTCAGATAACACTATGATAGCTGGGAAATGAAACCAGATGTGGATATCTTATTTCAATTTCAAAATATTTCCCCTCCAAAGATAATATCTTAGTTTTGTTTGATTGTGAAGCTAAATCTGTTAAATGATTCTGATCTTTGTAAATCCATACAAAGTACAAGATATAATACAACCCTGAGTAGCATCCAGAATCCAGAATTCTGTCTTACTCCAAATTGATTCCATGCACTCAAGTCAAAGTCTGTTCTTAATCCGCTCTTAAAGTATAGTATAAATAGGTCATGTTTTCTGTAATCCTTACGGAATGAAACGGGTTGAAGTAAATCCTTCATTGAATTGGGGATATTTCATGTTTCTCTTTTCAGTCTTCCAATACAGAATTTTATTTTTTTCCTAAAATGGGGCAAATGTACATAATTGCACTGTTGCCCACAACAAATCCAAACAAATAATTGAGGATTATAATATATTACATTACATTATACTTCCTGATGTATATAAATTGTTTTAAACTAAAACCATTAGCAATAGATAAGAAGAAAAAAAAGAAGAAACAGAAAGAAAAAGGTTAAATAGTAAAAGGGACTTTAAGGATAGAAAGTTATTTCATTTGATGGTATATGCAGCACAAATTGCAGTACTCGTCACAATGACATATTTTTCTCCTATTTTAACTGTGCTACTATCTTTAGGCCCATTGAGTGTTATAATATCTGATAACAAAGCCTTTCTCAAAGTCGTGTTTCAGCTGGGAATAAGGTCTGTGGTGTTCACTATCCCATGAGATGGTACACTTTTTATAGACACTGCAGTTGTGAACTGAGAATCAGAAAGAAGCAAGTGACCATAAAATATATAGATAATTATTTTTTGTGGTGACTAAAAATGACTCTTCCAAGGTTACATAACTCTAGAAGTTCCCTTACTAAACTTTCAACCTCTCCCACACTGCTGCTAAAATTCCTTAAGGTTGTGTCACTATTGTTTTGAGAAGAAAAAGTACTTATTATCAATCCAAGGCAGATCCCAGATAAATATTACAGGGAAAAAGAAAAACAAATGTATCAACAACATACAGTAGGCAAGGTATTTTTAGGTTTTCCTTGAATTGTCAGTTCTTAAGAAGATTCTGAACTTCCCTTTATTTCAACTGGCGATTAAGTTTTTTTTTTTTGCTGTGTAGTGGGGATGTTGACTCATAAAGGTTGCCACATGAGTCAAAAGTGGGCCAGAATTTTTCCTCACAATGCGAAAGATTGATCAAATCTTCACGGGAAACATTTAATTGAAGTTATTGCTGCTAAAGTTACCGAATCAAGGCATGTACTTACTTTTTACATAATAGTATTGAATGCTGGTTGCCTTTTTAAAGTTTGTTTGATCTTCTGTTAGGACTTGATAAAAGTACTACAGTAGCTGACGGTCAAAAATCTTAAAATATGTTAAGCCATGAAACCATAAAGGGGTATACTTACTTTTTCAACACATGATAAATTGTGAAACAAATTCAATTAGTTACATTAATTATAGTATAATAAAATTAAGAAAATGGATAGCTTTTCTAGGAGAGATCTGAAAACTCTGTATGATAGCTAAGGGTAACTGGTGAAGTATTCAAAATGCAAAGAGAACAAGGGCATTTGGCTCCATTCAAATGTCTGGCTGGGGTTATAGCCAGAACTCCTTTCATGACTTCACTGATATACAAAATACAGTACACAAGCATCACTTCAGGCTTAAACCCCTGGGGTCCTAGAGCTGTAACAGGCTGATACTCCTCCTTAAGAGCAGATGCCACAAGACCTCATACTGAAATCTCAATATCTCCATAACGGCTGAAGGATTTTGATTAAATACGTCTAACATCTGAGTAGCCTGATACAATAATACAAACTAAGAAATAGATTTTATGAACGATTTTCTATAAGAAAATGTCATGCTATATCTCACATAGTTAAACAGTGCATAAACTGACTTATTTTGTAATACATGGGTTTTATTCATCCCACTTAATAGTGTTTCCAGTACTAAGTTCTTGGCACAATAGGCAGTATAAAGTGGTTCATGGGTATCTGAATATTAAAAGGGAATGAGAGAATTAAATGATTTGGATATTATCTCAAACTGCATTACCTCTGTAAGTAGTGCTGTTCCAATATCATTACATATCTAACATTCAGCTACTGATTTGCACTACAGCTTTGAGATTTTACAGTTCATTTCACCTTTCCTAAATAAAACCATTGCAAGGAATTTAAAGGTAAGTGTAAAAGCATCATTCCTATAATTTCCTACCAATCCCACTTCTTGAAATTGAGCTTCAATTTATCAGGCTACTAAAATACCCTGAAAATAAGTACTTGTTTCTTGAAAGCAGAATGATTACATTCAGTTTTTTGAAAATATAACTTACTATTTAAGACTAATGGGCAAGAGAAAGTGGAATAAAAATAATTTTGCTACATTTCTTAACTTCTATTATTGAAATGTATGTATTACCGTATGTTTTATATCATCATCTATGATTTAAAGTAACAATTTCTGTTTTCTGGAGGATTAAAATATTTTTTTTTCTGACTAAGAAGCTCTTAATATATTATCAATTCATGATGATCAGACATGTGAAAAGCACTCTATGTCAGACAACATCCATAGTGAGTGTTTTTTCCTTCTGCTTAAGTGCAATTGGTTATTTTCAGCTTGCACACCTGAGTAATGACTGTCCTGGAATTCACCAGTTAGCATGGGGTTCATAGAAAATCTAAATCTCATTAAGCCTTTTAACTTCTGGCAACAGCATTTAGTAACATGACATTATGCGCACCAGATTAACGAAGTTTAGGGGCAAGTAATCTCATTATTGATTGTTTTGTAAAACTAAAATTTGGTTAAAAATTAAGAACTTTTGCTGATCCACCAATGTATAGAACTAGTAATACACACAATTTTAACATTTAAATCTGTTTTATATTAACCTTGTATTAAACTGTTCAACTGTCTAAGTCAACTGCCCATGGTAATTATTGATTTTTGTCCCTGCAGTGCTGTGGATATTAGTGGCACTTGTCAATATATTTATTAAAACAACATTTAATAAAAATATCCAAATATTTTACAATTAATTAGAATTTATTTAGGAGGCATGCTGATGTATAGGTAAGTTTGATGTCCTCATAGTTCGTGGGTGCTGATGTTTTTTTGGAATTGGCATGTATTTGTATTTATGTTGGTTTTATCCTGGTCCCCCAGCTTAGTTTCCCTTCAACCACCAAAACAATATACCTAAATTGTCTCTAATTTGTCACTTGGAGCAGCCTGTGATAGACTGGCCTGCATGTAGTCTTGTTATACCCACTGTGTTTCTGGAATAGGCACTGGATTGATGCTGCTCTTATGAAGAAGTGGAAGAATCCATTCAGTGAGAAGATCATAAAAGCATTACTGTAGAACTGTAAGTGTATTGTAAATGTTAATGAGGAAGACACCATCTTGGTTTGACTGTGTAATTGGTACTCAGAGGGAGTGAAATTTACATATGAGGGAAAGGAACTTAAAGTAGCTGATAGGTTCTGTGTGGAATTAGCCACTTTTCTGGGTTAATTCAGATGCTAATAAGAACAACTAGGAGGAAAGGGGGTTTCTGTGTTCATCTAGATTCCAGCCTGGAAGGAGGGAAAGTGAGAGTTTTAGAGGGGAGTTCTCATTAGTATGGGATTGGACTGATTTACAGGCTTGAAAAACATTTTGGCAAAACTGTAAATATATTTAAGAAAAGGGTTGAAAGCATGTGCTTATTCTAGTAAGACAAATCTGCCTGGTTGGATGAAGAGATGAATCGAGTACAAGGGAGGTGCATGAGATCAAAAAAGGGTCATGAGCTGGTGGAGAAGCTGTGCTTTTTTACAAGGTTCCACAGACATAACCATGTGGATGTGGATTTCCTGCAGCTGGGAGGACTGAAACGCAAAATAGAAATTGTGTATGAGCAAACTCTGCCATTGACATAGTCGCAGATGGAGAGTTAATCCTGCATTTAAATGCAGTCGCGGAGGTCTGGCTCACATCGGTTGGTGACCTACCAGTAGGTCTGCTGGAGACCATCAATGATTCTCCTTGCCCTTCAATGCCCTAAGGGCTTCACATTGAGAATTTCCTTTCAGCAACATTCTCAGAGTATGTTCCCTTTCTCTGGCACTGTACCTTGACACAATGCAGTTTTATTAAAGCCTTGTGTAACATTCCTGCATACATCACCATTACACATGTTAACACACTGGTGTAGCTTTCTTATCCTTTCTCTGATATATTGATGCCCTGAGTTATATTTTCCACTCAAAAGATATTAAAATGGGAAGATAGCATTGAAATATCACTTTTCTTAAATATCCTTTCTGTCCTAGAATGCAACCATGCCATCAAGCATCCTCTATGTTTTCTAATAATCCTAACCCTAGCTAAGGTTTTGGGTGGTTAGGGTTAGGGGTTCAGATTGTCTCCGAAGAATCAATGCAACCTTCATTTTAATGGAAAATACAACTCAGAGCATCAATATATTAGCTCTAAAACACTCAACAATCTTGCCAAACCATAGAAAATGTATGAATTGTGCTACAATTTTATTTTTTGACAAATATTCTGTCATTAGAAATTTCTTGTTGAATGGTGTTCTCGATAAGCATTGTTTCAGGGTTAAATAGGTTAAGAGTCAGGAATAGCCAATACATATTAGCTGTAAGTGTTAAAATGCAAGTGCATTAAATGCCAAATGCAATAGTTTGAAAAGATGAAGCTCTTTCTTTCAAACTTTTGATTTTAGGGTATTTAAGTCATCATTCCCATTCAGGGCAAAGCAGTGCAAAGAGCCATATAGGCAAGACAACAAATGTGAAGATAACATTGAAATAGCACTTTTCCTAACTATCCTTTCTGTCCTAGAACACAACCATGCCATCAAAAATCCTCTACGTTTTCTAATAATCCTAACCCTAACCCTAGCTAAGTGTTTGGGTGGTTAGGGTTAGGAGTTCAGATTGTCTCCGAAGAACCAATGCAACATTCCAGTCATTTGAGTGGAAAATACAACTTAGAGCATCAATATACAGTATTAGCTTTAAAACACTCAGCAATCTTGCCAAACCAAAGGAAATGTATGAACTGTGCTACGATTTTATTTTTGACAACTATTCTGTCATTAGAATTTATTAAGAGGACTAGAAATATTTGTATTTCTTTCAAAACTTTACTTTGGTCAGTGCGTCTTAAAATTGGCATATTCTAAGCAATCTTAAAGCCAATTGTTAGAGAAGTCAGTTGCCATAAAATAAATTTTGTTTAGCAGTTTGTAATCGCGCTGCTTGTGCAAGAAATGACATTTATTTTTAAAACTTTTTTATAGACACTGAGGTACTAGGATCACAAGGGAAATAAATTAAATGCTACCTTTTGATATTGGGAAAAAACAAGACAAAATTAAATTTCTTTAAAATATTTTCTGTATTTAGTGTACATTCCCCAAACTGGAATAAATTATCCTTTTCAAATGAATGTCTAATCCAATCTCACTGTTTTTCCTCTGGATGAAAGGAAAACAAGGTACTGTATATGCTCACCCAAGACATTGCCTTTAATGCCAGCCATAAGACATAGGTGTATACAATTCATATTGACAATGCTCGGGTCTCATTATTTTTGACTGATGAGGACATAAACTGTGGATCTCAAAAATAATTTTAATCCACTTCAGCACTGCAACTAATAGTCAGCTACGCAGAGGAACACAGAAAGACTGAACTACAGTAGGTTGCAGTTGGCATAACCTGTATTCAAATCAGCAACCCCCAGGTTATAAGGTTCAACATACCCTTATCTGATTAGTGCTTTGATAGCCACCAAGCCTAAGCTTCAGTGAGCTTCTTATAACCCCACAGCAAGTCTTTGTTTACCTTTAAAATGAATCAGTATTCTTCTCACAAATCTTACCTGCACTATTCAAAGGTGAACAACAGCAAATGTTAATGTTGATAGAACATATCACTGAGCACATTGAGTGCAGCAGAATACTTCTTAGTCAATGAGAGCCCTTCTATGACAAAGACCATCTGTACTGATGTCATGGATTACATCTAAATGAAAGGAGTAGGACATGAACATAAGAAAATTAGACAGTTATGGCACATTTACCCTGTTTGGTAGCTAATTTACAGTATTTGAGTATCTAATTGAACTGTTTCTTCAAAGAATGGGTAATAGCCAGGGTATAGACTTTGGAAACATACGTGGATACCTTGTTTACTCCCAAGACTTTTAACATAGTGAAGTGTCTCCTGTTCTTGATATTATATTCACCTTGACATACCTTCCACTTGATCATAGCCCCTCACAGTCTTCATTGTTTAAGACTGAAAAGGTTCAAAAGGTGTAGAACATTCCTTTAAGCCTGAGAATGTATCTGGTTGCTCTTCTGTGGAATGATTTCAGAACAGTAATACCTTTCTTGAGGCGTGGTTACCAAAAGTGACAATATTTGAAAAGATTTTTTAATAGCTCAGTGAACAATTTTAACAAAATATTCCTTGATTTAAATGTTGTACTTTAAACTTTATACTGTATATTAACAATGTTTGTCTTTTTTTATTGTGGTCATCTCAAAATGTGGTTTTGTTCTGTAACCCTATACAAATCCTTTTATTAAAGTGATGAATGAACCTGTTCCTTGGAGCATAAGTACTGTACATGAAGTTGGAAGAGATAGTTGGGAGTAAGCAAGCTGTTTTCAGAACATAGATGGGGATGATAATTTGATATCATCTGTGAGTAATGAAAATCCACTTTCACAAAGGTACCTTATAGTTCAAGTAGTATTTGCATCCAAATCTCTGATTTTTTGTGAAATTATGTTTTCAGGACACTGTTAGTTGCTGTGTCAATTAGGTTCTCTTTCTTCACTTATCAGATCATGGGAAGAGCAGAAGAAGTGAAGCGAATCCATCTGTTTTGTCCAAGTGGGAAAAATAATCATAATTGTTGTGCCAAGTCTTTCAGACTTAATGTTGTCCTGCAGTTGAAGCCTGGAAAAAGTTTTTTTCTCAATACAAGCAGCTCAGAAACCCAGCTTTTAAATCGTGGCCTCAATGATTATTCCTGCACATTGAAACTTATTGCACTCAACCTCTGTATCCCAACATTTAACTCATTTCAAAAGAGAAAATGTCAGACTTTTAACCCAAATACAGTATAAGAGCCAGGACTCGTCAAGCAGACATTCAGAGAATTGGAAGGGGTGATCATCGAGGGGCAGCTTGAATACAGAATGCAGTTAAAAAAACCTGGTCATAGCTTTGCTTGAACCGTGCCAACAAACATCTCTGTGGAGCAGTAGATTTACATGCCCACTTCCCATTTTGTTTCACAGCTCAGAAAAGAAGCAGGAATTTAGGGGACATGTGTGACAGGCCTACCAGATGGCTTGTGTCGGAATGGGAAAACCACAATGGCAACAAAATACTGTGCAATATTTTATTATACCAAATTTCTTCAAGCTAAATAACAAAAAAACCTACAGCACTCTACCCAACCCAAAAAGAAATATCACCACAAATCACTTTTACAGTATATACTGTACCAAAACTAATCTAAATGAAAACCGTGTGAAAATGTGACTCTCAGCTCTTCACCAATGATCTAATGAACTATCTAATTAATTTACCACATATAAAATTATTTACATGGAAGACAGGCCTGAATGACCTCTAGTAGTGGTCCACTATGTCCCTTAAGTTGGCAGGCAGGTTTCTTATTATGAATGCTTCCCTGTGTATGCTACAATGCACTCACATGATATTTGGAGCACCGGCTCCATGCTCGATTTAATAGAACATTCAATAAAATCCACCATTACAGAGTTGCATTGCATGTTGACAGTTCACATATTCCTGGTTACCAAAATTTTCATAAGGCAACTTTTCAACTTTAGTACTTTTTCTATCTCTAATTTATGGATCTTCTACAGTACCTGCATGTAATATTTGTTTGCAAAGAGATACAGTAAATTACTGGGCTAAAAGAAAAGTCCTAATATGGGCCTAAAATAACTTAAAAAAGAAGATTGATTTTAAGCACTTAAGGTTATCAAACAGACAAACAGATCTCATTCATCTTCTTTTGGATCAATATTAAATAACAAACCAGAGGACATAAGCATAAACTATGTGTACGTTTAAGACTCAGAGATGGAGGAATGTTTTACACAAAGGGTTGTGATCATTTGGAACCAAAGAAACGAATACCTTGGTTTCTTTCAAGAAATGGCTGGATGGGACCAAATGGGCCAGATGGGCTGAATGGCTTCTGTATATGCAATCTTTCTTACACATACAGTATATATATAGCACTTTTCTGGACACTCCACTCAAAGCGCTTTACAGGTAATGGGGACTCCCAGAGCACTCACCACACATCAGCCATCAGCGGGGAGGAGAGCAGAGTGATGAAGCCAATTCATAGAGGGGGATTATTATGAGGCCATGGAAATTTGGGAAATTTGGCCAGGACGCCGGGGTTACACCCCCTACTCTTTTCGAGAAATGCCCTGGGATTTTTAATGACCACAGAGAGTCAGGACCTCGGTTTTACATCTCATCCGAAGGACGGCGCCTGTTTACAGTAAAGTGTCCCTGTCACTATACTGGTTCATTAGGACCCCCACAGACCGCGGGGTGAGCGCCCCCTGCTGGCCCCCACTAACACCTCTTCCAGCAGCAACCTTAGTTTTTCCCAGGAGGTCTCCCATCCAGGTACTAACCAGGCTCACACCTGCTTAGCTTCAGTGGGTTGCCAGTTGTGAGTTGCAGGTTGATATGGCTGCTGGATAAAATTACCTTTTTTTTTGCTGCAGGATTACTTGATAACGCACATGTATGGCAATGCAGCAAGAGATGACTTGTGGAACAAGTTTTCAGAGGTAAGTTGTTTTTCTTCTAATTCCTTTACAGTTGAATTATATAAGCAACACCACCTATAGAAAGTCCCCAGCCTTTTCCCAGATAACACATTTTGTGGCCTAACAGCCTGAAAATAAGATGCATTAAATCAGAATTCATTTGACCTTTCTTTACAAATGGCGACAAACAAATGCTCAAACATTCTGAAAAGTAATTACAAATGAAAACCAAGAAAAATGTGTTGGATAAGTATATTTTATAAAGACTTTCTGTAGCCACTGTAGGTGTTCTTGAATGCATACAAGGTCAAGTTTAAAAATATCTACTGTGTTGCTGAACAACGTTTGTATTGAGACACTACAGTACATTAGGTAATGAGGGGTGGAATGAAAATCAGACTGGCAATCTGAATGTTTTTAAAGGTTATTAGCTGAAGGGTTTCTCTGCTATTATCTGGGATGAATAGAGAAGGCCTATAGTTTGTTATAAGCTGATTGACTGACTGGCAGGGATAGCACACATGGAGTTTCCAGGACTGATTTAATTTAAATTGGAGTTTGGCTTCCGAACAAGATTGATGAGAAGGTGATCAAATAGGTACTCTAAGGAAGAACAGCATAGATTGGATATTCTGCAAGAGTAGAACAATACTGTATGGAGAAAAGGAAAACAGAAAATTGTTGAAAATGTAATATATATCCTGTCTTTCTTTTGAAAATCAGTTTGTTTCTCATCTTTAGAAGAACTTTGACAAAACCTAAAATAAATAAATAATGAAAATATCAAATGTAGGAATTATGGCAAATTATGGTAGCTGTTTTATTTGTGATTGTTTTTTTTTACCACCAGTAAATTACAATCTGTATGTTTATGTTAAAATGAAAATACAAATTTAATTGTCTAATGAAAGTCCTTTTCCTTCTGCTTTCTTGGTTTACATTACATTACACACTGCCAGTATGTCATCTTTTGATGTCTACTGTATGTGTCAGCCTTTGCTCTACTATTGTGTTTGGACCATTGTTTCTTATGTTGGTCTCCTTCCTGGCATAAATGGCTCCTTCCACTTTCATATCTTTCCTGGTCTCTTCTCACATACAGTATCAAGCTTCTGCATCACCATGACTGTACACTAGCCAAGTTTGACTTCCGACTCACTCCACAGCAACCAGCTCCCTTTCTCTTCGCTAACCATTAGCATTTTCAGATTACCCTTTGGTGCACAGATCTATTTCTTTCCTGTTTGTCACAAGGAGTAGACTTACTCTGTTGTGTCCAGTTCCCTCTCATTTCACTAACCACCACTTTTTTAATCTTTCCTCTGACTCCTAACCTTTTCCAATTTGTTTTTCTACTTCTAGCTTTTCCCTACTCTTTTTCATGGTGATCATGTTTTACAAGTACAAGCCCTGTTATCCCTGACACCACAGCAGCCAGTCTCACTCCTCAGCTCTTATGACACAGGGTATACATGTGACATACAGTGTATGCTGTCTTGATTCCTACTCTTTTGTCTGTTGGGGAAGATAAGTTGCTACCTTGCCAGGCAATGCACCACTCCTCCAGGTGCTAATGTCCGCTGTCAATCCTTGTGGAACAAGCCAACCCCATAACCCTGGCAAATGGACTATCACGCATTCATCCTGTCCAGGACAATGTGACACACCCTCAGTACAGGAGATTCAATACATTTCTGTATCTTCTTCAAGCCAACTCAGGCTAATGAGTCACAAAGACCTGGTGACCAGCCCATTCCATTTCTGAGATGAACACCTACGGAACCTTCATTTTTCTTTCTCCTTCTCTGCTCAATCCCAGCCTGACTGGACTGACTGAATCTCTTTCTTCTAGTTTTTTAACCCTCCTGAATGTTCAGAGGTGTGGCTAAATCTTGAATTTCTTATCCTGACAGCTCTTCCCCTCCCATGGCAAAATTGTTCTTGATCTTATTTGCAAAACAGTGACTGTAACAGAATAAATGCATATATCAGGTCATCCTTAAAAATGTATTAATTAAATGTATTTATGATACTTTACATTATAATGTTGTGAAATCTAAACATTTCTCCAAAAACACATTAATACATTTTCCAATGTATTGGCTATGTTGTGAGTCAAACCTTAATAGTTCAGCATAATGTCATGTCATTTGTCAAACCGCTTTCTACCATATGGTGTTGGGGAAAAAACGGAGCCTACCAGGCAAGCAACAAGTGCAGTATAGTATAGTATAGCATAGCAGTATAGTACAGTATAGTGTCCCCGTCACCATACTGGTGCATTAAGACCCACATAGAGTGAAGGGTGAGCACCCCCTGCTGGTCCCACTAACACCTCTTCCAGCAGCAACCTTAGTTTTTCCTAGGAGTTGTCCCTGTGGTCCTGTATGGATGACAATGTTTTAGAACGGGGAAAGTTTCTGTTTTTTATTTATATTTAGATTTAGAATTTCCCAGTGATAAATCCAGCAACATCAGTCATCCATCCCAACAGATCCTTTTGTGAATACTAAATATTCAAGGAATTCATTAGCTATTCATGAAATCCAATTTAATGGGACAATCTGTAAGCACTTTTTCATTAATATAGCTCTTTATCATACTTCAGAATTCTTCTTAATCCTGGCATACACTTTCTGTAATGATTTTAGGAAGATTAAGAATACTTTGGTTAAACCCAAACTATTATCTTTCTGTAATGATTTATTAGATAACCCAGATCGAATGGTAATTTATCAAAGAGCAGTGTGCTGTTTGCATCCAGTCTAACAAAAGTGTACAAATATAACTGGCATTTTGGGATTTTTTTTAAACACCACAACAGCATTTTTGCATGATGTACTGTACAGTATAAAATTTCCATCAGGATAAATAGGGTGTTTTGCAGGCTTGTTTTTTTAGATGGCAACCAACTGGCACATTTGCAAAGACAATTGATACTGATAATATCTTCTATATAAACTAAAGTCTGTTATTCTTAAAAGATCAGTAATTTATTCATTGACAATATTGATTATGTACAGTAAATTAAACCATTCAGAAAGAAATTAGCTTAGAAACTAATTAGTAAACTTAAATAAGACATAGTAGCTAATGGCAGAAACCTTCGGAAAAAGCACATTGAAGAAACAGAGTAAAAATAGGCTGCGATAATGGCATAAATGGGTTTTATTTTGTAAAGAAAAGTATTATCCCTATAGAAGCCTTGGCATTGATGTTAGCTTTTGTACTTCTGTTATTCTTTAGTCTGAGCAAGACAGTTCCAACTGAGACACATACTGGGAAAGCAGATAGGAAACATCTGCTATATAATGCATCTTTTTTATCATTTATAAAGCACTTGAAATATTTAGAGAGTCAAGTATTGCATAGTTCAGCATGAAGGCATGGTGATGAGTGCTCATACCTCACTACTCAACGGTCTTGGATTCGTTTCAGGTATTACTGTCCATCCATGTGGAATTTCCATGATCGACAAATGTTTGTGTGGGTGTTTCTGTAATTATTTCAGGAAGATTAAGATAACTTTTATCCCTCTAAAATTCACTGGGTACTCCGGTTTCCTTTACCAAGACCTGGATTTAACAATTATTCACAGATACATAAGGCTCCATATACATGCTTGCTATGTTTATTTTATTGTTCTAATTTGTATCTTTCTCTGTGACTCTGCATTAGACGAGATTTCCATCCAGGGGTGAACCAGTCATATACAAAAAGCTCTTTGGAAATGATTAAAATGAACCCTGATGAAGTGAAATTTGTACTAGAAATGCCATTTACTGCCATTACAAATGTTTTTTTTTCTAAATATTGTAGATTATGTTTTTGTTTTTTGTAATATTGTAGATTATGCAAAGATCAAATGATAATTGATCTATGAATGTGTATATATCTATTTTTCTCTGCTTTTTTTTGCAGGTAGATTGCATTTTTGTGTCTACAGGTTTTCAGTTCAGCTGGGCTCTAACCAACCTACTGTAAATCAGATCATCTCATTATTAACTTTAGTGCAGAAATTTAACAAAACTTCTGTTACTGGTGCTTTAAAGAGAACTAATACATGTATAGACATGCTAGCCACCCAGGACAGGAATTGGCATTTGAATTGAACAACCATTGTGAAAAATGTTTTGTAAAATATCCAATGTTGATGTGCATCCATCTATCATTCCACTCACCTACTTTCTAACTCCTTTATCCAACACAGAATTGCAGGTGAAGTGGGGCCTAGTTTTGCTGTTATGAAGAATATAAATAAGTAAAATATAAAGAATATATAAAAGTAAAAATCTTACTTCACATGTAAATTTGTACTTACTTCACATGTAAAAGATATTTTGACATTTCCTGTTAAGAGTTTCCACAACAGTTCATTCATTTTCACATTAAGTAGACAAACATTTATGCTAAGTGAGGTATTTTTAATAGGGAGGTGTGTGCATTTTTTAGGATGCAATAGGCTCCATGATAGGAGATTGCTTTTTGGTTTTTCTGAAAAGCTACAATTATGATAGCTTAGCCCCTATAATGTTAAAAAAAAGTTTCCTGAATCAACCTTAAAAAGTCCTAGAAAGTAAAAACCTCTCCCACCACAGAAAACCAGACAGCATGTTTTATAAATGATGTACAGTATTTCTCCTAAGTACAGTAAGCAATTCAGCTTATGTTTACTGATACACTCTTAACAAAATTTTACCACAAGCGGTTTTACTAATTTTATTTGTTATAGAAGATTGTTGAAGAAAAGAGACAGCTTTCAACTGAAGTTAAATCATCTTCAGTTTACAATTTTCCAGACACACTGGTTCGGCATTTGTGCTTGAGTTGATGCTTCTTATGCACATTGCTGAAACTCTTGAAGTTTCCCAGCTCTGATTCAGATTAGCTTATATACTATATACACTGTATAGTTCTAATAAAAATATAATACAGATCCTGCCATCTAGAACACACATCAAAGTTTCAGTTGAAAGCGCACGTGTTATAATATAGTCCTGTTCAGCATACTGCACAGCTCAACAGCTGTTACTGATAAGGTAGCTTCATTTGATCTGTTTTTTTTCTTAGTCTAATAATAGTATTTCTCGAATATACAACATATTTTATATGCTATATAAACATATAAAGTATGTAGTCTATCTCTCATTTTAAAATGTAATGTGGCTTTAGAGTATTTTTCTGTAAATCTAAATTTTTTTAATGTGCCTGGTTTCATGGAATTTCTAAGAACACAAGAAATTTCATGGAGTGACCACAAACTAATCAAAACAACTGATTTTTTATATTGCAATTTGCTGTCATAGTTTATATTTTAATATGATTAGAATGATTGCTTGTAAAACAGTGGTGTAAATAAGCTTCTTGAGTCATGCAACGTTAAGCAGGGATATGTTATTGTTTGTTATTTTGGATTTTGAAAGTTGTGCTTAATAAGGGTTTCATTTGCATGTTAATTAGTATCTATTTAAGGGAATTTTACTCTATCCGAACAATCTGGAGATTTGTTGGTTTTGCGGTCTTTCAGCACCCACCTCCAGTACAACATACTGAGAGGAAACAATGCAATAACTCCTGTGTTACATCTGAAAAGTTATAATGAAAGGTGCTGCATGACTTAAAAAGATAAAGAAAACTGTTTTAAATAGTTTAAGAACTTTTTTATGCATGAAAAAGGGGTGCTTTTCCTTCTTCATGATGATCTGTGCTGATCTGTGCTGATCTGTGACACTTCCCCTTACCACTAAGGCACACAAGTGTTTTCCCACATGGGTTTCTTTTTTTCTGTCTCTCTCTCTGTAGCCATGGTTCAAACATTCTGAAAGGTACCAAACTGTACAGCCCAGATTTTTTTCCCCCCTACTATAAAGCGCTTTGAGATACTACCTTTAAAGATGGTATACATAATACTATATATCAAATATACCGTATCTAAAAGGTTATTTTTCTAAAAAAATAGAAATTCTAGGAAGGTTTTCAGAACTTTTCACAGGATGGCACAGGACAGAAGTACTGCAGCTGGTAGCAGAGAACTGAAAGTCAGCCTGCACAAGGACAGCTACTCCTGAGTCCTGGGCCACCACTGCATCACCTGGATACATCAATACATAAACATGGAAGAGTACCAGAAATTTGGATTATAAGTTTTGTTTGGGGCACTATTTACTAAGTTATCTTTTATAGCACCTTTAAATGTAGCATCCCAGAGCACTTTACAGCAGGTGTAAAGAAATTCAAACAAAAGAAAACATTGAAAATGCTGCTGTATCACAAATACCAACTTCAGTAGCATTTGAAGTTGCATTTGGTTAACTAAAAACATTTTGATGAGAATGTCTTCCATATTGTATTTGAATTGGAATGTCTCACATTTCATACAGACATGTTAATCTGCCTCACAATCATTTTGTCCTGCAGGTCCTGTCCAGGCATTATTTTATGTTTTGATTACTAGCTCTGACATGAGGGGACAAAGACAAAAGACAAATATTTATAATACTTTTGGATTTTGTGAGTGGCATTTAATAATTTTACATTTCTAAAATATTTCTTTTTAAAGGGACTATTTAAAATGGAACAGGAAGTGTCTCCATTACCAAGTACTGCATGTACTCTAGTTTTAATTCGGCATGTGAGCTGAATACATGGACAAAAATAAATTTCCCAATGTCCCACACAAGTTAAAGAATCCAGTGAATATCCCCAGATATCCATATCAACTACAACTACAACTATCAACTACAGTATTACTGTCATTCTTGTTCACTGCCTTTTATTGCACATGCAATTATTTACACCACTTTTTCTGAAAGCTACAATTAAAATATTACTTTTTTTAGCAGTGCATACCTCAACAAAAGAACTGTAAATTGCAACTTTAACAATTTAAATATACTGTATTGATCAAAGTATAGTGCAGACTTGTATCAGCAACAATGCAATTTAAAGTCCTTGTCAAAGTCATTCACATCACTACTCAAAACAAAAAAAAATGCTGTATGTTTATTTGCTTTCAAATACAATATGTTTTTGAAGCCAGTAATAAAAATATATAATTATATTTTATAGCTGGAATCTTAAATTAGTCTGTAGTCTAATTACTACTTATACTGTACACAATTGATTAAAAAAGGATAGTGCTATTAGTATTATACAGTATTGTGACATATCTCATTTGGAGTTGCGGTAGTCATTTAGTAACAAAGTCCTGCATTAACAATGTAATCATTGTATTTAATGATTTTTTTTGTTACTAGTATGCATATAGTATGATTTGTGCAGGAAAGCACTAATGGATTAATAAACATTTAATACTGTCTGATTTGTCTGACAACTGCAAGCAGCGGCAGTACTTTAAGGATTCACAGCATCACCTGGAAGTTTTACAAATGAGTGCAGTCTTGCATCAGATTATTTATAAAAATAAAAAAAAAACAAATAACAAGCTGCACTCTGCAGTATACATACTGACACCTTTTGCATTCTATATGGCTGCATCTGTACTGCATAATCAATTATGATAAATGGGTTTAACTAGTAGTCAAAGGTTACATAAAGTTCTGGTAAAATGGTCTCCATTAACACAGATTGCATGAAGAAACATACCATGCTGGTTATAATATCATCTGAGTGTTCATTAACCGCTCTGTTTGGTTGAATGTCCCACCAGGCCATGCGGAAGGAAGGGAAGGATATAAACATAAAAGAGGTGATGGATCGCTGGACTCTGCAGATGGGCTACCCAGTAGTTACTATCATTAAAAATGACAGCATGGACAACAGTATAACAATCACCCAAGAGCACTTCATCTATGACATTGATGCAAAAAACAAGGATCCTGAATTACTCAACATAAGGTATGTAAGGGAGATGGAGTGAACCAACCCACCACCTAAAGTAGAATATAATCCAGATATAGGTACCAAAGCTCATAAAAGGAAACATAAACAATTAGACTTGAAATAAATACTTTTCCTAACTTGAGGAGTATTAAAGCACCTTGACAATTTGAATTGATTGGAAAGCTGCATGCAGTTAGTAAAACAAAAAAAAGAATACTGTTACCATGCCTACTGTAGCATTTCCTGCATATTGCCTTGTGTAAGGTCATCCTTAACCAGTAATGTGACTCTGGAAAACATACATACACTTTTACTCCTTGATATACAGTAGTTTACTACACCCTATTTTACTATAACCTGACCTACAAACTGTGGATAGTAAACTTTGGGAAATGCAAAGGAGGGTTATTAACCCTTGGCTAATAACCATGCTACCTACAGTAACTTCTGTAACTAATGTGGATTCCACCTTTGTCTAAACCTTAATGATAGGGGATGAAACTGTACTTTTTTCTACACCCTTAACAGCATGAGAGAGTGAACCATGCTCACCACCTGTTTAACCTACAGTACATAAGTGTAAACTGTGCTTCACCCCCTCTGTAACCTATGGGAAATGCCCTCTTCCCCACCATTTGCCCTGAGACTGTTTTCAACATGACTCATGCTTTGATGGCTTTTCCTTTGTTTGTCACTTACTGTAAATAAAGTGAAGTCTAGTTAATAGCACCCACAGCATATTTTGCTGCAAATACCTGCTCTTATTTTTTATCAGTTGTCTCTAAGCTTAATATCTGCAGCTCAAGATACAACCTCCTATTCTTTGTGAAGTGTTATTGCATGCATATCACCATGAAGCAGTGGAAGGAAGCTTAGGGATTTTGTAGAGTCTTCTAGTCTGTCTCATGCTTCATAAAGTCAAACAGATTTGTGATGTCAAAAATGCTAAATAGAGGTTGATGTTGCTTTTGACATTTTTCCGATAATTGTCTAGTTTAAAAAATCATGTTGGCCATGCCTCTTGAGGGTCTGAACCCACACAGGAATTGTTGTAAAAGTTTTTTGGAAAGAGGAATAACTTGGTTGAGGAAAATTCTTTTGAGCTTCTTGAATAGCACTCATAAATAAAATTAGTGTATTATTGTATGGCATAGTACTGTATACGTCCATTTGGTTGCAAAGCTTGCTGCCCCAAGAGTGCTCTGGTATAGAACAGCAAAGAAGGAGTCATCAGGATTTTTCTGCGTGAGGGTACTGTACCAAGCTGACATTCGAAAGATAATGGAAATACTGTACAATATGGTAAGAACAGTATATTGTGGAAAAATATCCACTAATAGTGAGCACGGTTTTGAAAATATAGATTAATTGATGCTCTACTGTCACAGAACCCACTATTTTCAGACTGATAGATGAGGAAGTGTGGATATCTATAGACAAGATAGCTGCCACTATAGGTGTGCCTGATGGTACAGTAATCCACACAAGTCTGCAATTTTCTTTGTTTGTTCTAGTGATAACTCAACAAACTGCTGCTTGTACAGAAAACCTGCTCTGTATTCTTCATAGAACAAGATCCACTAATGCCTGTCAAACCAAAGTACCTTCATATCTGGCATTCATTTCCATGCTGTTAGGAACATAATTGGATCACCTGTATGGACCCCTTTGAAATCTGTGATTTATCTTGATTAGTTTGTACTTAATCCTAGTTGAATTGAAACATTCCCAAAAATGTGCTACTGTATGCAATAATGAGGAACATCTGGTAAAGCTTACTGGTAAATAACGGTCTTCTGTGATCCAAGCAGAGACTGGAAAGATTTTGGAATCTTTTAGTCTATTTCCCATTTAATTTTATATATAGTTCATATACCTTTAAGCAGAATGGAAATAACTATTAATTCTTTTATTATTTGCATGCACATCCTGTATATTTTCTTAATAATTTATGCCATATACAGTATATATAAAACAACTTTATTTGCACAAAATGTATTTTATTTTTTATATGAAATATATTTTTTGGAAAAAGAAGATAATGAAAGCATACAAATAATTATAAAGACACACTTTCAAATAGCCATCAAACCACATTTTAACACAATCCCTGGCAATGTGGCAGGATAGGAAAGGATTACATTTATCCCAAGGATATACAGCATCTTATCCCTGGATGGGAACAGACAATGCTTTTTGCATCCTGCCAAGGACAACAGAGAACTGACAATGTCCAATTTATGATAGAAAGGTCAATTCAGTTTTATTTTTAAATTCTAGAGTGAACCAATTGATGTATTGATTGAATACAGATTTTTCAATTGCTCCCATCTGCCGACTTTATAAATTTTCATTTTAATACAAAGCTTTTCCTATTCATATTTTATAACTAAGAGTAACTCAAAAACATTTAAAAACTTACTGTAAAAAATATGAATATTCTTGTCTCGTTTATAGATTTACTCACTTTTTACATGCTTTTACAACTATTTTACACATAGTTTCTCCAAATGGGAAGGAAATTCCATTCTGTCAGCAAAGTCTGACAGTAAACCATAAAATATTTTATTTCCCATTCCGTATAAACTTATGGTTTTTTAATTTAATTGTTTACATTTCTCCAAGTTCTCAGGCAGGTGATAGCCAATGTGTTCTTCATCGTGCTTGTGCATATATCTTTTGTTTTAATAAACACAAAACAAAAAACACTGCATTACACAAAGATTGCCTTGACAAACTTATTTACTGTACATCTTGCACGTGGATATAAAAAAATCAACATGCAAGAGATTTATTTATTCCTGATTTATATTATATTTAATTATGAAATTAGTTGATTTCCACTTTACATGTATTTTAGCAACTACCATTGGACCTGTGTGAAACATGAGAAAAATGTATTTGTTTAGCAAATCATTACTTCTGTTTTCTCAGGTGTTTCAAGCAAGTAAAAATACAGACACTAGACACTATTTTAGAGACATGTAACATTGGTAACCTACTTCAAAGCAAATCAAATCGTAATAAAAAATAACTCCTTAGCTTTATGTTCATGCTTTTAATTAAAGAAAGAAAAGAGAGATAAAAGCATAAAAAGAGACATTTAGAAAAATTGTGAAGTAGTAGTCATGGCTCCATACCCTGGACTGAAGGGTCAGGGGTTCAGATTCTAGGGAGGATCCTGTTGTAACCTTGAGCAAGGTACTTTATCCACAGTGCTCCACTAAATGCTTTGTTGTATACATGGATTTCTAGGTTGTTGCTGTACAGTTATTGCAAAGTTGTACTTTGTTGATTTACCTTTTGCAGTTTTGTTCTGAGTTTTGATTAAAATAAAGTAATTGTTAAAGCATAGAGCAAACTTGTACAGATAATGAATCCAATGCACCCTAATCATTACAAAATCCTCCTTTTCTTGTGATAAGAAAACTGACAAATAGCAATAACCTTATTATGCTGCCAATCAAATCAAATTGTTCAATTGTTTGAACATTTTTTTTTTCATTTGGTTTGAAATACGGTAAGTTTATGGATCAGATATTTTTGGATAAACTTCTTTGCATCACTTATTTGCATCAATATAAAAAGTTCATTATTATATCTTATTATGTTTTGGCTTTCACAGTGGTAGTGGCCTTAATTGAATCTGTAGCTTTTAAAATACAGTATCTGAACATGTCACATTGTGTTGGCAATACTGTCACTATACCAGCAAACTAGTCTCTTTGTGTGTTCCAAATGACAACCAGATAAATGCCGTGTAGACAGCTCACCCACATCTGTAATGTCCTGAAGCTGAATCCTGCCACCCACTCTGTTTTTTGTATATTTTAAGCAGAGATGTAGCCACAGGTGGTTTATATCTTGATGTCACTTCTTAGAAGGCTGGGATTTATTTTAATATTCTCAGCAGGGTTTTGGCAACATTCAAATATCTAAACTGTAGAAAAAATTCTTTTTTGGGTGTATGTGGGGGGGTGCGTGTGGGGATAGAATCAGATTTTAACTAGAAATTCAGTGTTTCTTACTATACAGTATCATACAGTATGAATTATTTTCAGCAAAATATATACATTTCTGCATAGCATAAACAGGTAAGATGAACAGTAAGTGTGGGCAAAGGTAAATAGTTGCACCTGAAAACTGTAATATTATATTACGTATATATAAGTTAATATTTTGTAAGTCTGTTGTTGGCTTCATTGTAGGTCTAAGCTTTCAAAACGCTTAAGTAAGACAGGTGACATTGTTTCTAAATGCAAAAGTATCTTGAGGCCATTCATGTGCCTTACATCTCCCAGACATCGCATTTTATTATACACATCTTAGCAGTAAACCATGAGGAAATTACTCAGAGAGACCACCTTATGGGCCTTAACTGGAGCTACTGAATCAATGGTTCCATTTAGGAAGCTATGATAGAAATCAACTGGCCTGTCCAGTGGTAAAGATTGAACATTGATCTGAGGGGAAAGGACTTGGTTGGAAATAAAGATTTCAGTGTTGGGAATTTACAGGCACACATTAGTTTCCTTACCTGCAGTGGATGATCAATCTCAATTACAAAGTGCTTGGTGATGTGAGATTGTGAAATTCAACATAGAAAGATAGAGACTTGGTGAATACAAACAATTCTAAATTTCATTTTCATTTTTAATGGAAAATTATTCAGTGGAGCCTTTGAAACATATATGCATTTGTTAGTTATTTCTAAGTATCTTGAAATCGCAATGGTTTCTAAAAAACAAATATGGTTTTCTGTACGTGGGGTTTGCAGACTTTTTAATGGGGGCAATGTGTAAATGAAATAACCATCAATTTGTGTATAATCTTACAATTGCAGTTGACTAATGTGCAACCAGTGCAATAGATGCAATAGATTTTACATTTTGTACTGTATAACAGTGTAACCTTAATGGTGAAAATGGCATTTTGTCATATAAAAAATGTAAGCCTTATGTATCTTTCTGAAGTTCTCTTTTGCTGTTCAACCTGCTCTTCAAAATTTGTAGTGCATTATATCTCTAGAGACATTTATCCAAGCATATACTGGTGTTTGTTAATATATACAATATTATCATCTTACATTGGACATTAAAGCTGCAAACTGATTGATTTTGTTCCATTCAGAGTTGGTTTCTTTCATTTTTTATGAGGACAGATATGCACAAAACATCCTGGATGATCTTTTGAGGGTACTTCAAACAGTCAACACAATATTCAATGTGTGGTTATTTATCTACTCTCATTTATTTCAGCATGCACAACCTAAAATATGGTCATATATTATTTGTAATTACACAATATGCAGTGTGTGCTGTATATGAGTGTATTTTTTATACTGTATATAGTTTTGCAAATAAATATAGAAACAGTAGAGTATGAGTGTGTAATGAAACATACAATAAGCATGACAGATTACTAGCTTTTATGTGAAAATTTAAGGAGGCCTAATACATTGTTATGGACTGTCAGGCAACTCATCAGAAACAGGAAATACACATGCAGCCATCTAGAATGTGTAGCATAGCACTTCCGGCCTTTCACAGCCTTTCACAGCTCAAAATAAATTGGCACTTGTGATGTGTTAGAACTAAATGGTAGTGTCATTTAATTTTTCCCTTAGTCTAATAATCATATTTCATGAGAAATATGATATTTTATATGTTATATAAACATATGAAATACATAGCCTAAGTACTGTTTAGTAGCATTGCTCTACAGTATTGTTTTGAGCAAATGAGATTACATGCCATAAACAGAGCATGGATTGGACCTCAAATTTTTAATGTAGTTGGTTTCACAGAAACAAGGAAACAAGAATTAAGCAAAACAACTGAAAATGCTTATATTGCAATTTGCCATCATATTATTGAGGTATGCTCTGCTCAAAACATTTTAATACCATTGTTATTATTGCTTGCAACACAGTGGTGTAAATAATTGCATCTAGATGAAGGCAGTGTACATGAATGGCGGTAATACTATAGCAGAACAGATATCTGTGGATATTCAAATAATTTTTTTTACTTGTGTGGGTTGTTGGGAAGCATAGTTTTATTATTTGTCTTCTGGTCTTTCACATGCAACACGTTTCACCATAATATTTCTGATGTTACAGGGAAGTGTCTTGTGCCTTGATGGCTGCATTGTCTCCTTGTAGTAGGGATATTGGGGGTTGATAATTAGGATATTATAATTTTAGTAGTGTTATACAGTATTGTAGTATATTTGGGCTTATGGTAGCAATGTAGTAACAACATCCTGTCTCAACAATGTAATTATTGTATTTAATGAAACTGTTTGTCACTAGTATGTCTACAATATGATTAGTGTAGGAAATCACTAATGGGTCAATAAACATTTAATACCATAATCATTTGACGACCACACACAGCTGAGGTACTTTGAGGATTCACTATACCACCTGGCAGTTTTACAGAGTAGTGCAGACCTGCATCAGATTCAAAAAATAAAAAAAGCGATGAAGTGCTACACTCTGTGATAACATGGTGCCAACCGTAGTATACCTACTGACACCTCGCACATTTTAGATGGCTGCATGTTTACCTCTCAATGTCTTGGAATTTAAAATATGGAATCAACACTATTAGTACTGGGAATTAAATCACATGGCAATGGTAATGAAACCATTGTTTGACCTTTTAAAACTTAAAGCCTAACTCTATCAACAGGGTTAGGCTTTAACCTAACCCTGTCTTATAGAATGTAAGACTATGAGAAAGTGGGGTTGTTCATCTGGTGCTGTGAATATTAGACGTAATTGAAGCAATAAACCTAAACTATTAAAAATGGAAATTTCTCACAGTAAATTCTCTGTGTAATATATAATGATCAAGTAGAAATCCTGTTGCAAGGACAGGTACATGGGTGTACAGTATATCTCCTTAGAAACCTGTGCTGGTAAGAGTAAACAAAAAAAAAATGGAAAAAAAAAGGTTTCAAAACACCTACAGACTCATTAAGAACATAAAACATAAAATGTTTAGTAAAAGAAACATTTATCCCCATAAAAAAAAAACATTTATCCCCCACAGTCTTACATGCAGAACTGGGTGAAGTGTGAAGTGAAGTTGCCACTTTTTGAAAGATGTACTGTAACCTTCATTAGAAGTAATACAGTAGGGTCTCGAAATCTGCAAATTTAACATTTGCAAATTTGCTTATGTGCTATTTGGACTGGCTGATGGTGTCTTGGATGAAAGAAGAGCAGATCAGTAGGAAACCAAACTTCAGGCTGGTAGCTGCAATTTTCAAATTAGCAGTGCAACAGACCAGGATCACAAGATAAATCTAGGTAGTGAGTGAGCATCTCCCTGCCCCCTGCCCAAGTACCCACTACCCGGCATCAGCATCTCAACTTGGTCTTGTCTTACAGTATATTGTAACAAACATTCCAAGTACTCTGTCGGCAGTGTCCTGAACGACAAGCTAGAGACAGTTTTACAGGCTCACTGACTGTTTTAATTGCCCATTTCTTTACATTGTGGCATAATAATCATGGAGCCAGAGAGAGAAAGTGCAGGCTGGGTACAGAGGAGGGTTTCATGTTTATTTCAGTGGAATACTGTACAGTATGTTTGTCTTTTCAGTTGTTTCTATTATTTGATCAATGTTATTTAAGTTAGCCAATGCATTAGTACATTAATCATCATATAAGGGAAGGTTACTTACTGTATGTGTTTTAACCTTACATATTATTGACTGTAGTACATCATGTGCTGGTATAGGGGTAGACTTAGTTATATGCAGTTATCTGAACTAATTATTTGCAAAGGTCAAGACCCTACTGTACTTTGATTTCTGTGTACTTTACATATAGTGTGTCCTGCACAGTAGCAACAGTATTCACAGGATATTTAAAACAGTGGTTTGACACTTTCTAATGGGTAGTCTGAGAACCTCTGAGATTTTGGTATGTCAATACAATGATATATTGGGCAAAATTGTATTTTCACACAAAAGCACAAATTCCATTAATCTGTAATGTCTAATTTGCATGACAAACTCACTTTTTCTTGTTTCTATTTTTGTACTACTGTATATGGTACAGTACATCACAGACCACCATATGTCTATATATACACCTGCATAACTGTATATATGCAGCTGTTTTATTTTAATACAATGTAGTACTTGAACTACTCTGGGTGTTGACCTTGTTTTTTTAGATAGCACACAGGCATTGAATAAACAGAGATGAACACACAAAAGAAAAACATACTCTAGTTTGTCAGTGTGCCTCAGTTTTCACTTCAAATAGCATTTCCTTCCCTTAATTTGAGTGTACGGAGAACCTTTTCAGAGAATACCTATAAGGAGATAAAATCAGCACCTCAGGTAGGCAATGACAGCTCTGAACAAGTAGATATTCCTCAAGTTAAGTAGAAGTCTATCACAAATTCTATTCTAGGTAACCATTATTTGGCAGGCAGTCTTTTTTTGTTTGTGAATCCTAGAACAATATTCACATCCAGCTAAAGAAGTACATGGCTGGCCTCCTGTTGATTATTCTATACTTGACTAAGATATGTGTCAATACCTTTAAGATTTTTCAAAGGTGTTGGAAAATTAAAAACAGTTCCAACAAATGCCCCAAGGACACATCGAAGGACAAGGTTTTATATTGCATTTAAGTTTAGTCTGTACTGTTCCTCCATTTGCCTGTTTCTGAAACCACTCAGATGCTCCTGATTTCTTAATTGTAAACGTTTCAAATTTGTTGCCCTTTCTGCTTATCCCCAGTCTTATCTGTCTGGGTCCTGATTTGTTTTCTTTCTTTTTTCTTTTTTTTCTTGCAGCTTCCAGTGGCAAATTCCATTAACAATTTCTGTTGGAAATTCAAGTCACATATCCTCAGAATCAATCATTTGGGTTTCTAATAGAACAGGTACATGTATGTGTACTCAGAAAATATATCTGCTTTGCTTTTTTTGCTTCCTTTAAATCACATAAAAATGCGTTTTGACTTTTAAGTGTTCTTCAAGGAGAAAGTGACTCTTGTGAGAATGCCGTTATTTACTGTTTATTTTTCCAAAGTGTCTAGAGGCAGCATTGAATGGATAATGACCGGGCTTTTGAGCTGCTCATGCACCATAATAAGTGAAATCAATTCCTCTTGTCTCCCTTTGATTTTCTTCTAACTTGGCCTGAGAATTTACACTTACCTCCAAAGTATAAATCTGGGGCTCAAATGCAATTCAATTAGATATTAAACTCATGTCAAAGAAAAGCCTGTGTTTTAAATTTAGTGACAATGATACATTTCTTCAGTACAGATACAAAGTCAAGCATTTTTGATTATACATTTTGATTAAAATGTATTCTTCAATTAAATACTAGAAAACCAATTGATTACTTTTAGATTTACTGCTTCTTGTTTTTTTGTGATAATGTAATTCTAAGCCAATTCTAGGCTTCCATTTAGAAAAGATTTAGGAAAATAATTGAATATATTTGACTTCTCACAAGAGAACTATCTGGGATATTTTCTCAGATTGTCATAACATTTTTCATTGCTGCTTTGTTGTATCCCATGTTTCATTACAACCTTTTCATCGCTTCTTGATATATTTTATATTCATTGTATTCCGACTAGCAGGCTTTAGGAGTTGATATACAAAATGAATTATTGGAATTGTAACAAAGAAAACATGTAAGAGAACAATATAAACCAAACAATCAGTGAAGAATATTAAATTACAGTAAATCAGACTCTTTTGTATGTATACTGGTATATTGGTTTTGTGGTTTTAAAGACAATTTTAAAATGAGAGCTGTGCTATTAGTCTTGACTACAAATAGAACTGCACATGGACTATGAAAAAATAACCTCAGAACTGACGTACTTCAGCAAAGGTCCTAGCAAAATATTTTTTGTATGCAAAGCTCTAAGGACAGCTTATGATGCCCTTTGTTGAGTTGCCTACTTAGAACGGCCATTTTCCAGCAACTCCTACCTACTCCTAACACATTTCTATGAACTAGATTTCCATATAGTGCCAGCATGAGATAGAAATGCATACAGTAGTGATAGAAGTGTGCCAGTATATCCCCATGAATAACAGAAAGAGTGGTGCTGGGGCGCAGTGGTTAACATTGCTGCCACACAGTGCTGGGGCCCTTGGTTCAATTCCTGACCTGAAGTGTCATCTGCATGGAGTTTGGATGTTCTCCCCATGTTTGTATAGGTTTCCTCCGGGTGTTCTAGTTTCCTCCCAAAGGCATACTGGTAGGTTAATTGGCTTCTGGGAAAACTAGCCCTGGTATAAGAGTGTGCGTCCGTGTTTCTGTGGCTTGTGATGCTGGCATTCTGCTGAGGGTGTGTGCTGCCTTGTGCCCGTTGCTTGCTCCTCCATGACCCTGTATTAAACCCTGTATGACCCTGGATAAAGCAGTTATAAAATGGATAATTAACAATATCACAATACTTTTTACTGTAATCATTAAACAATATCATGACAAAAATGGCAAGATGAGGATGGAGATTACCCATTTTATTGTTTCTTTATTTTACCAGGCAAGCAAATTAAAAACAAATTCTCAATAACAATAGCAGCCTGGAGACCCATTTCTACAGAAGGGTTTTTTTCTGGAGTAATTTCAGCAGAGGACCT
This sequence comes from Lepisosteus oculatus, assembly GCF_040954835.1. Taxonomy (NCBI): domain Eukaryota; kingdom Metazoa; phylum Chordata; class Actinopteri; order Semionotiformes; family Lepisosteidae; genus Lepisosteus; species Lepisosteus oculatus. Next base: position 22,279,165 of record NC_090702.1, on the reverse strand, counting down.
TGCTCAAGGGAGCAACAGCATAATCCCCTTTTTGGGAGTTCGAGCCCACAGCCATCGAGTCCAGAATCTCTTAACTCTACTCCTTTCAGCTCTTGCATTAGTTTATTTCTTAGCAATGATTTTCAGTTTCATTTCACAGTCAAAATGTGCAGGAACTACAGAAAGTGTGTCTTCTGTCTATCTTTTTAAACTGCACTCGAAGGTGTTTTTGTTTTATTCTCTAATTCCCAATATCCTATTATCTGAGATAGGTGTTGATATTTTTTAGTTCCTAAACGTAGTGAGTGGCTTTAATTTTATCTACATCTTATGTCTGTTATATTGTCTGTTAAACATAATTTATCCCTGTTAAAACACTGTTAATCAACATTTATTTCATGGTATGTCGATAAGCTCATTTATAGTACCATTGAGGGCAACATTGCAATGATTAGTTTAATTAGTCTAGGGCAGTTCTTGTGGTTTTTACATGGTTTTGCTCCAGGTATTCCAATTTCCTCTCATCTTCCACAGACATGCTGGCTTGGTTTATTGGTTTCACTAAGTTGTGCCTGAGTGCCCTGTAATGGACTAGCACCTTGTCCCAAGCATGTGCTCTGTGCGTCCAGGACAGATTCTGGGATGCTATGACTCTTACAAGGAAGAAGCACCTTTAGATTCTTAGTGTTTCTTAGTAAAAAAATAAAAAAAATGGAAAAAGACTACAGTATTTAAAAAAGCTTCTGATTTGATCAATGTTTTATTTATAGAATATTTTGGCTGATTTTTTAAAATGGAATATCACCATAATATCACCATCCTGAATAAATGGCTATTGGGCTTTATTAAGAAGATTACGCATGAGCGTTTAATTAAACCTATGTCATTAAGTATTCTGTATCTCAAGTAATGGAACATTTTATTGTAGTAAAAGTTTTTTACCCAAAGACTGGTCTAATTTGTGTTTTTTGTGAAAAGGCTTGCTTTTGCATGAAAGATGTGCAGTTAAAAAAAATACAAAATTATGAATTACAAAAAATCTTTCTGTGGTCTTACTGCATTTAATCTCCTTTTATTTTTAGAATCCCATAAAATCAGTTTAATGGATGAAGGAACTTGGTTGCTTGGAAACATAAATCAGACTGGCTACTTCAGAGTAAACTATGATCTCCAAAACTGGAGACTATTAATTGAACAGCTGATGAGGAACCCTGAGGTAAAAGACTTTCATCATCTTGAGTTTGGTACTGTATATGAATATTCCATCACTGATACCAAACACTATAAATGGGGAGGGGAGCATAAATGTAGAATACAGATTCTATTTTTAATAAATCTAACAAATAATTAATTTTAATGAAACATGCTCTACACTGAGTGTTGATTCCAGATGTGGTCACTTGCTTTCCTTTAGTTAATGGGGCCTAGTAAACAGGATACAAACCTAGAAGATTTTAGTTTTAGGTTTATTTACAATAATTAAAAACCAAACACAAAATACAAGATAGATAAATGTTAATATTATTTTTTAAGTGTGCAAGATTCTGAGTTCAGGCCTTCCAAAACTAACCTCAGTTATCTCTCCAGCATGGGTCACCCTTAGTGCAAATTAATGGAGACATGTACTGTATGTTTATGGTTATGGTTGTTTCTGCATCTCTTTGAGGAAGATTACCTTGGAGTCTGATTGAAGGATTTAGAAATCTGATGAACATTAAAAGAAAAAAAAGAACATGGTCTTTGCCACCTAAAGTCACATCTTGTCTCTTCAGTTCTCCAAAATACATACTAAGTTTCAATCCTTAAAGGAACTGCGGTCTCAATTTCTCAAACCGGTTTTGAATCTCAGTAACAAAATAAATTCATTGATGGTATGGCAAAATTTGACTAATTCTGAATTAAGCCAAAAACAGTGAACTATGAGAGAGTACTGGATAGTTGCCATGTTGTTGGAAACCCCAGGTCTCGCCACTAGTGAGTGAGAGATAGGAAGAACTGCAATGTGAAGCCGCTCCTCATGCTCACTAGTCACTGTAATGACTGATGTACTGCCATGTAAGAGCGAATAAATACAGGTTGTGCAGCACATAATTTACTGAAGAAATGTTCCAGTGTGATCTGCATGCAGAGATATCAAGTAAGTAGTATTTGTCGGCAAAAACTCGGCAAAGTTGGGAGTGGTATTTCTATTGGATTAAAAGAGATGTGTTCACTATCCTGTTTGGTTACAGTGTCACATATGGTGCTGCGCATACAGTACCTGGAAATGTAATCTATTTTGTTATGTAAATTGTAGGGTTTGCACAGTACTGTGTACATTTTACTTTCACTGTGTTTTGAAATGCACTCATCAATGTCATTTCTCTCTAACTCAGAAATATAAAAATAGCATTGCAGTTCCAAAAATAGTAGAACTTGGATCAGTGGGAAGGTGCAGCTCTTTTACTGAACTCTTACTTTTTTAGTTCTATTGATATTGGAGTTGTTACCTGTTTGTATCTCTCGCCCAAAGGTAAAAAGTTCAGTATTTAGGTGACTAAACTGGGCTATCAGTTGTTTTCCAAGGACTTATTTCTAATTGAAATGAGTGAAGACTACAATTTCCACTAACTATGCAAATCATACTATAACTAGTATACACCTAACACCTATACTGTACACCTACTGTATGCTGTTTAGATGTGTGGTGTCTCCGGGGGAAAAGTTTACGTAAATTAGATAAAATCACTCACACCACACTTTTCTTTGTCTTCACGGATAAAAAAGTTTCTTCTGTCCGAATATCTTCTCTCTCCCTCTCTCCTCCAAATCGCATTCACCTTATCGGCTTCTGTGCACTGCTTCCGGGGCATTTATATTTTGGTTTCTGATGAGGCTCAGCTGTGTCTTGTCGTTTCTCTGAATAGACCCTTTCCATATATGGGCAGCAGGTTCTTCTTGCTGGCCAATTTGCTCATGTCCAGTATATTAAGTAGGTCATTCCGAAAATACCGGTTATGGATGACCCTTCCCATGGACTTCTTACAGATGGTAGTTTGCTGGTATTATGAAATACATAGAGCAAATTAAAATTCATTTTTCCATAATTCATAGCAATAGCTTGCCCTTAAAACATACTTTAACCCTGAGAAGTGTTCTTGTAGTACACATACGAACACTTATTTCACTAGTCAAGGATAGCTATGTAAACCTTATGAGTCTAACAAGGGTTAACACACCTGTCTGCTTGTTAGCTTTGACTATATGCTAGTGAAATTTGAACTTGGTTCTGCTTTTTAGCAATTTCAAATATTTTACATTCATTTAAAGGCACCAGTGACAGGTCTCAATAAATAAATAAGGTGGCTCATGAGGCCTGAGCACATTTAAACCCACGATGGATGGAAGACGTGGATAAAGAGTCTTTAATGCCAACTGCACTCAAAGTGCTTATCGTGAAAAACCCAGCCACCAACTACCATTGTGAAGCCCTTTATATACCTAAAAATAATAAACCCCAAAGGAGAATGTGCAATCACTACCCTTATCTCCATAACTATACCACTTATTACCTACAGTAATTCACTATGTACAGTACAAGTATTAAGAATAGAGTGAATGTCCTTGATTGGCCTCGTCAAAATATTGACTTTATTCCAACTGAAAATTTCTTGCCAGGCTTGACAACTGCAGTCCATCAACGAACTTGTCAGAACTGGAGAGAATTTGACAGAATGAATAGATAAAATTACACAATCGCACTGTGCAAAGCTAGTAGAGATCTAGCCAAAAAGCAGAAAGCAGTCACTGCTGCCAGTTTCTTCCACCAACTGCTGATTTATGAGGCTGAACACTTACGCAATCAGGAAATTTCTCTTTGTTTATCTTCCTTGTAGATTTTGCTGAGATTTAACCTCCTTCACATATGTTGAGGGCTCAGTTTGTTCATAATGGTTTTGAATAAATGTAATTTGCAATTCTTCTTGAAATTCATGCAATTCATCAAAATGTGTTACCATTGGCAAGGGTGAATACTTCTGCAAGACAATGTATATACTGTATACAGGTACATTACTTTTCAGAACACTGGTGTTCTTTGTTTACACTAAAATGGTTCTCATTGATTCCTCCAGGTCATTTCTGTAGGCAACCGAGCAGGCCTCATTGACGACGTTTTCAATCTTGCCAGGTAGGGTCTGGTCTTGTCACATTCTTGTTTCTTGGTGACTTAATGGTTGTTGTGTAAAACCTTCTCAGGAAGCTTCATTTATAAAAATGACATAGTTTAATGTTTAATGTCCTGTACCATCCATTCATTCCTAAAGCAATTAGCTTAAGTTTCAAAGGTATATTACACAACTGCACTACAACTCTTGTCTTAATGTTTAAAACACTTCAGCTGTGTTTTATCCGCTTGTAAGTGAAATGTTATGTTTCATAAAATATAAATAATGTAATGTATTTACAAAAGGTATGAGTTGTGTATTGAGGTAGGGAAAGACAACAACTAACTTTCGGAATGTTTAATAAGTAACAGTACAGACTTAAAACCACATTCTGTGCCGTACACACTACAACACTTTACCATTAACATACTGTTTTTCTGTACAGCAGGTATACTTGTAGCGATGCCCAGTGACACAGACATACTAAGCTGAGTGTCAGGTTTCTGAATAGAAAACTCCAAACCATATTAATGAATATATTACTACATTGTGGTGAAACTGGAGTACCTTTACTTTAAATAATGCACTTTATTATATACAGTATGATACATAATATAAACACGTGAAATATATTAAAGATTTACAGTATATATAATATAATATTCATTATGATCACTATAAAAGGCTTTTGCAAGGCAGTGGTAAAAGAGTAAAAAAACTGAGAGGATACATCTTTCATAATGCACTATTAAGTCATATTACTTGATTATATAATGATGTCAAATTATAATAAAGTGTAAAGAATAATGTCCGATCTGAACAGTATATGATGTAGACAGATTAAAGGAATTACATCTGCTGAGACTTGTACAAAGAGGGTTAACTTGGAGTTTGATTGAAAAATTCAGAATTCTGTAAGATACTGACAAAGTTAACAAAGAAAAGTACTTGAACAAAACTACTACTATAGAAAAATATGGGCCACGTGCATACTGAGATATTGCATATTATTATATAGGATCATTATAAAATGCATAGTGCAGCATTTAAAATATAGAATGTGTGATTGAGATCTTACTGATGAACTTTGAGATTCATTGTTGCAATAAAATATGGTACATAAGCAAACTAATCAAAATATGAGTAGCTAAAATCTGTAAAAAATATTAATTTGAAAACTTTTAACAGTTTAAACTGTCAAAAACTGCACATTAAGTTTTTTAAGTTGCTTTCATAGAACTAAAGCACAAAAGATAAGCACATAAGCAGTCTATTTTATGCAGTTCACCAAAGGAGGAGCTGCTTTCAAGTACTGGTGCCAGATCAACAAGATTAACAAGGTGTAACAGAAACTGCAGAAGATATTCCCTAGATGAACGCTAGGTTATAGTTGTAATCTTCTAAAGAAAGGTAAGGAAAGACAGGGCATCCAGTTGTGTCAGAACAACTGTTTTAATAGGTTGTGACAGGTTTGTTACAGTTTATTTACCAAAATGATACACCACATTTAACATTTACTTCAGATAGCGGACTAAATAGTTTAAAAGATAGCGCACACATAATATACTGTACTTAGAATTCTGGATTAATTTTCAAGGGGAATATTTCTTTAATATTTGAGTGTACTGTACATTGTTTAACTTTTTCAAGGACAAAAAAAATGATTTGTTGACATACTGTACGCTGTCTACAGTGTCACAAATTTGCCAAGAATTATATTGAAAACACTTTTGATAATCTTAATGATTTTTATTGTCTCCACCACTCTTCTTTGAAAGCATGGACAGCATTCAGTATAAAATAGTAATCATAATATTAGTTGATTGTATCTCACAAAAGTGGGGCAGTGATTTACAGTATGTGACCATTTTATGAGCAAGTTACAGTTGAAAAACTGCATATCCATTTTTCACTTCATAGAGCTGAGTTGGATAAACAGGATATATAGAATGTATATAGAATATACAGGTAGCTACTGAATGCATTTTTTGGATGTTATGTGTTCATGCTATGTTAATTTTAAAGATCCAAATAAAGTATTTTAATTATTTAATTTAACAATTTAATTAGTAAAATATAGTCAATTTAATTAGTCACAAATATATTAATTGTAATATAATTACACGACATTGGAAAATCCAGCCACATAAACTGGGGAGTTATCTTCATAACTTTTATTTCATCCTTTACTCTGTAAGGTTTGTAATTGAAGAAAGAGAGATATTTTTTCAGCAATGCATAGGTCTTCTGAGGGAGGAAGTTCCAAAGTATTTGTGATTCTTAATGTGGTAGTCATGAGACCATACCACATTTCAAGAAGAAATAAACTGTTATTGGATTTTTTTAATAAATAGATAACATTTACATAATAAATAGAAACACATAATAGTAAATAAACTTAAAGTATAAACATTTTAACCTTGCAAATGGCTTAACCCTTTCAAATAGCTTTTCAAATTATCCATGTATCATGGAGAGTTCTCAAATTTTTAAAATTGTTTAGATATTGTACAAGTTCTGTGCTCTCAGTCTTTTCTAACCTTTTAATTATTTCAAGACTCACTGAACATATCAATTTGGTTGCAAAAAATGGGGCATAATCTATAATGCTGCCATATTATTTTTCAGCCAAATTAATTGCATCAGCATTATATATGTTGAAATAAATGTGAGTCAAGATGTATAATCGTATCCTCTTATTAGATACAAATTGCCAGAGAAATGTGCTCACAAAAAGAGCAATATCTATATGTAATTATATAAATCTGAGTAAAGGGATCTCATACATAAGCAATGATAATGATTACATTTTGAAAATCCAATTACAAGTATTGCAATTTACTGTGCTGTGGAATTTGGGTATGATTGTTTTATTGACTGCTAAATATTCGCCATTAACATTCATGTTCTCATGTGAAATATTTTAAATGCAAGTTTCCAGTACTTAGAGTATGTCTTACTTTTATTGTCCCAAATGGAAAATAACATTACATTACAAAGACATTACACAAATACACAATACATTTAACACAATATGGACCCATTAACAAATAATAGACATACACATATGATGAGAGAGAAAGGAAATAAACTTATAATTACAGTAAAATACACAATCAACTGTCCAAATTAATCAGGTTAATAACAGTGGAAATAAAAGATAATTAAGCTCTATTACATTTGAATCTAGGTAATTTACATAGACATCTACTGTAGATGGATGGAGTTCAGATTTACCATGCAGGGGTTGGTCATGACAGTCAGTTATTATACTGGCTTTCCACACTATCTACTGTATGTGATGGAGATGTCTGAAAGCTGTAGCTGGTCTGCACCAATAATTTAGCTGGCTACCTCCACAATCCTCCTCAATCTGTTCTTATTGTGTATATTTAAATTACCAATCCATTCTAACACAGTGAATGTTAGACAGATTAAATGAAAGTTCTATAGATTAAAGTCATTTTCTTAGTTTACACGTTAAAAAAGCAGAGTTTTCTTAGGATGAACAATTGCTGTTGTCTCTTCTAACATATGGCATCAGTGTTTTCTTCAAAGGTTAGTTTGTAACCAACAGTAGTGCCAAGATATTTTTGACAATTTCAATTTCCTGTTCCTCAGTGAGTAGTGGTTACAAAGCTGGTGGTTTTGTTTAATCAGTGTCTACGTCTTGGAGAAGACTGACAATGACAGAGTCATCAGAAAACTGTATCACAAAATTATGATCTCTCTGTCCTCACAAGGACCATTACATCTAATGCACTGTATAATGTCTAAGCTTTAGATTTAACTTAAAAGCAATGCAAATCATATCAATCTCTGACAATGGTATATACAGATCCTGTCATTCAAAATGAGTGAGGTATGCTGCGTTAAAACACGGTGGACATACCGCAATATACCATGTGTTTTTTTAAATAGGATAATAGTATCCAGAAGTACCTTGTAAAACTGCCAGGTGGAGCTCACAAAGCTTAACGTCTCATGTGCAGCATTTGAGCTGTTGCCAGAAAACACGCGGATTCAAATCCCGGTCACTGCTGAGGGACAATCTTTTTCCAATTAAGAATTTAAGTTGCATGCTGTTTAGACTTTTAATAATTTTGAACTGTGTACTACAGTTTGTTAAACATTAAACATTAAAAAATTGGTATGTTTTATAAAAGCAAGATTGCTCAGTTGAACAAAAGTACACAACCTTCCACCTTCTTCATAAATAATTAAATTATGCATAAATATTTTATGCATCAAAGTCTTTAACTTACAGTAACAGTAACACAGTAACTTACAGTGAGTTCTGGTTCTGAATAACGTGCTTATTCTAACATTATTAAGTTTATATACTGTACTTCATAAAAAGTCATAACGTTTTGTCCTTTTCTAAGAAAACCACTTGCTGTTATTGTAAAAAGATAAATGTTGTAGTGATGTTACACTACTTGATAGTTATATTAATATGGAATCGTGTATCTAAGCAGCTAAAGTATTACAAGTGGTTGTTTTGGAAACATTTTGACATTTGTCTTTAAAAAAAAAAACTTCTATTGTCCTTGTAGTGGTAATGAGCACTGTAATGTAGCGAGTTGCACCCAGGTGGTTCAAAGCATGATCACAGAATTACTTTTGGTTTGTTTCTCATATAGCCGAACACATAAAAATAGTGTACTATTATAGCTTATTGTGAACATGATGTGTCTCTTTCAGGTTTACATCCGAATTGAGAAAATCTATATTTTGTCTTAATCCAAATGTCAGCAACCAGTAATCAACCAACAATTTAACTTGGAATTTTTTTTTTTAATTTAAACTGTACTACAGTATATAGTACACCGCCTGGAATTGAACCCGGTCCGTCAGTCATTCAACAGGGAACCAGCTGGATGATGGTTTTGTGTTTAAGGATTTCCTCATGGAAATCTTTAAATTAAACGAGGAAGGGGGGAGGGTTAATTTTTACAATTGCCAGTAATCGGAGAACAGCTTATCAACACGATGGGCAAAATATTTCTTCTCTTCCTGTTGTGTAGGACAGATCAGCAGGTCTTTTTTTCCCAATCAGAGGCTGTGAAAATAGCGGGGAGGTGGCACCGAGAGAGGGAGCATGAGCTTCCTATAGCACCGAGTGCAAATGGCACCAATTGCGTCTGCATTTATCACTTCATTTTTAAAATTAAACAACATAAATGGTTATCTTTGTCTTCTGAGTCCCTTAATGAACTTTAAGCATAGCTTTCTCACCATTTAGATTTATTTTTCATACCATCATTAAACAAAGCTGGAGCTTATTGTAGTTCCTAAATGCATCACACGTGGGAAGATTAGATTGTAATCATTTTTATTACTCTGTAAGACACGTTGTGTGTTGCCTCTTACACTTGTAAAAACGTTCATATTTTAATGCAATATGGAAGATATTATTAATAATAAATGACCTTGAAGGTGAAGATGAAGATTTATAGAGGAGACACGTTTAGTCTTTTCTTTTCAGCTTGGAATTAACTTTTACCTACTAGTATATTCCATTGCAGCCACTTTATGTAACACAGCTCTGTACTTCTCACAAAGGCTAGGAGTGTTACACCCCACTGTATTTGTTATGTAGAATAGACAATTTTGCTTGGGGGATGGGAATGAATTTTCAGTAGCATGCCCTCTGTTGTCATTGTTTGTTGCTCTTTAACATAACATCTGAAACAATCAGCAATCAGAAGTCCTCTTTTTTCTTAACACTCATTTTTCCATACTGTAGTTTAAAAACTTGAACAAAGACGTGCTACTGTACATGCATACAGTGCAATGTTGTATACTGTAGATACCACCAAACTCTACAGCAGCAGAAGTTACCTGCTTGAAAATGAATGTGTTCCGAAAAGCATATACAGTACTGTACAATTATCGCAACATTTGCAAACATTCCCGATACATAACCACGTTATGTACTCTACATTGTTCTATTTTGTACAGTGACAGGAGATTATTGTTGTCTCTGTTGCACTCAATAAAAAGGTCAATGTAGAACATGTTATTTATTACTGTGTGGTTATTTTGGGGCTTTATATTTATGTTTATAATGGGGAGTCCCCATTACCCCCAGGGGGCAAGAAGGTGAGAAAACATTTTCAGACTATTTTTATTTATTTTTTATGAAAATGGAAAACACATGTTTAATTAAATGCTTTTATTGATTCACAATCTGACAGTACAAGACAGAACCGAAGCATTTGTGAAATCACATTCCCCCATTGTGCTCAATAATCTCAGGAAGAACACGAAACAGCCTCTTAATAAAATTGTTGCAAGTTTGTTCTGTCAGCTCTTCCTCCCAGAACCTGTTAATCACTCTGATAAGTTCTTGGCTTGTCCTAGTTAAATCCACCTGTTTATCTACTGTATTTTCTAACCGCTTTATCCAGGACAGTTTCACCTACAATATTTGGTTACAATTTTTACGAATTTGACAGACTTCAGAATGCTTTGACTGAGGCTTAAAATGTAACATAATGCGTACTGTGATAAAAGAGCTATTGAGCACAGAACATCTTTTTGACTGTGAAAAGATTTGCATATGTACAGTAGTTTATTCTTATCTATGTGAAAACAGGAAATACAGAGGGTGTTTCAGAAATTAAACAGAGGTCTGGAACACCCTGTCTCAAAAATAGACGTTTAATAAATTGAAGGTTGTGAAATCAGTGACAAATCACCCCGAACAAAATACAATTTTAAAATACAAGCAGTTTAAAATTATTAGTTGTTATTAATAAATCACTTAACTTTGAACATATTGTGATATTTACCAAAATATCAGATATACCAGAAATACCAAAAATTCAATATAGTGTCCATAATATTTACTATTTTAGTTTTTCAAAGAAATGTTTATTTGTTAAAGGAAAACTCCTTTAACCATGCCATGAGCTGGATTCAAACCCCAACCTCCAGCATGCGTGCCACATGCCAAACCCATTATACCAATGCACCTTTCACAGCAAAAAGGTCAAGCAAAATGTTTCCAAGTACTCATGGGTTAAGCTTTAGGATAAAATGTACTAGTTGTGCCTCCACCAAATGTGTACTCTATATACTGTAATATATAGTATGTAATGTATAACTATAAAAGTGTTTTTATACTTTGCTGAGAAAACATCTCTGAACCCCAAAGTGTGGTTCATTTTCTCATTTGTATTACATCTCAGAAGTATCTATATCTCCATGAAAATAACAAATGAAGAATACCTGATTAAACGTGTAAGACAAAAGACATATTTAGAATATTTAAATTAAAAAAATGATCCGACAATAAATATTCTCAAGCAATGTACAGTACTGTACATAAACGCTCAGATTCAGTAACTGGTGGCACGTCCTTGAGCAGCAATGTTTTCAACTTGTCATTTCCTTGCAGATCTGCTTCACTTTAGTGATATTTGGGGGATTCTATGCATGAACAGCTTGCTTCAGGTCCTCCCATACCATTTCATTGGGGTTTAGGTTTGGACTTTGACTTGGCCAAAATGCAAAACGTCTTCTTCAGCTGTTCCATTGCAGGTCTGTTGTATATTTAGAATCATTGTCTTGCTGCAAGACCCACTTTCAGTTGCAGCTTATGAAAGGATGTACTCATATTCTCCTCCAGAATGTTTGACACAGTTTAACACATCTGTCCAGAGTACATTCTTCCAGTAATCTTGTGGATCCTCTGGTTGGTGAACTTGAGATGGGCGGTGATATTCTTTTCAGAAAGTAGTAGTTTCTTCCTGGTTATCCTCCTGTTCAGTTCTTTTGGTGGTTGAGGCATGAACATTGCTTTAAGCTCAGTGAAAGAGGACTACAGATACTTAAATGTTATTCTGAGACTCTTTGCGACTTCCTGGATGATACTTAGAGTGGTAGAGTCACCACGGTCTTGAATGTTTTCTCTATTGATTGTATGACAGCAGATGGATCAATCAAATGCTCAGAAATCTTTTTAGAACCCTGTTATATCCCAGTGTATGATCTACGTGTTTTTGTTGTTATGTTCCACACTTCTGACTTTGATTGTGCTCCCTTCCCCATTGGCCCACCATTACACTATTGTTTCTGTGTGACATCATCTTCAATTAGCTTCTTGACCCATCACAACTCATCTTATTCAGTTTTAAACATGGAGGCTTTCAGAAGGAAGAGGCCTTTCGTTTGACTTCGGTCCCACTCGGCTTTGGTTTTCGCTTCGCTTTTGGTTTTGCTTCAGCTTTGTTGGTTTGTTGTTTTGCTTTGTCTGTGTGTGTTTTTGTATAGCTTCGGCTTTGTTGTTTTGTTGGTTTCTGTTAGTCTCTTTGTAGTTTCGTTTGTTTGCGTTATCCTTATTTTGCCATCACCTTGCCCAAACTTGTTATTGTGTCAACCTCTGTGTTCTTTTGTACCCTGTTACTTGTCTACTCTCGTTTGTGTTCATAGTTTACTTGTGTATTTGTGCAAACTTTTGTGTATAGAGTTAGTTCAGGTTGTTGGGTTCATTTTGCACACACGTAGTTGATTCTTGTATTAGTCGCACTAGTTTAGTATGAGTGAGTGCCATTTGTCCTGTATGGTTATGGGTAGTCAGTGGAGGTTAGCTAGGGTGTTGAAGACACCAAAGACTATGTGTTTTGGGTTTTCTTTTGTAGTCAGATTAGCTTTCCCTCACTTTCTTAGCCAGCTCCATTTTGTTTTTTCTTTTCTTTTCTTTGGCACCACTCTATTTCCTTTACCCTGTGAGTTATTGTGTCCAATTACAAACCAGTAATTTATTCAACTTAAAATCATCACTTTTGCATCACGCTTCCTAGTCCCTCACCAGAACCCACCTGCTTCCAAAAACTATCCTAAATGTTACACCCTTTTATCCCTAGACACTTGGGGTTTGTAACAAACCCTTTCCAGAATGATGAGCATCAGATGCTCGTTGTGTGAGGTCCCCTGACATCTGTTTGATTGTAGCGTAACATGTTTCACTTACCTGTATGGTGAAGGCCAAACTCACAGCATTTCTGATCATTATAAAGGACATTATGTAGGACAGGGATGCCCTTGTTTACTTGTTAACCAAATTATTGAACCACCTGATTAGAAATCTGAAATCTAAAAATATTAAATCAGTGAAGTTATGAAATGAGTTAACAGACAGAGTCCCTTCCCAGACAGCAAAAAAAAGCGATGCCTTATTGTATCTTCTACTTCTATTCTCTAAATGACATTTGCAAGCATTTCCACACAGTTTTTATACTTCAGAACATCCTTCTGAGTTACCATAAATGTCTCATTCAGGAGAGAATCACTTCTGCATGTAGGCCTAACATAATGATTACCATACATAGAACAACAGTATTTTAGACACAGTGTATCTTCCAAAATCCTTAAATGTCACATACTCTCTCTGCTAACATTCCACACAAAAAATGTCTTTCTATTTTTTTTGCATGCCTAGGCCTTAAACAAATTTAGAATGAACCCTTTCAGGTGCATAGATCAAACTCTTCACCATAAAATTTAACAGAGCTCATGCACTGGAACATTTTCTAACATGGCAGCAGCTCAAGAAAATGGTCGGTGGTGTTTCAAAGTCTAATGGGCCCAGAACACTCACTGGTGATTGTAAAGCAAACATATATGAGATATGTATTGATCTGTTAAATTGCTTTTAAAATTACAGTAATTTTTAGGCCTGCATGGTGATGGATGATGGCACTTACAGTAGATCTATCTCTGTAAACTGGAAAGCAAATGTCAAACTATGGAAGCTTCCTAAATCACCACTGACAAAAGTTTAAAATCTAAACATTATATGGAATTGCAATGATGACAGTCCTTTAGATTCTATGTTAACAAATCTGTAAAGAAATCTATAATCTCATAGCTCTGAAATGAAACATTTTTTGTACAGGAAGATCATGGTAGAAAACAGGCTTAAAATCATGACCCTGGAATTAAAAGTAGTTTCAAGCTGCTGGTTCTTTAATTGCTGAGTCAATCTCTAACATGCATGGACTTATCAGATGAACTCTATAGTGTTGAAGGAGTGATAACAATTGTTTGCTGTTGTTGTTCATAATACATTCTGTCTCAAATATATTATTTCAAAGTTAATTAATCCCATAGGTTGTATAATAGAAACCAGTGTGATTTTCATCTTTGCTGATTCTCAGTTAGATTGATCATCCCAAGGGCATTTATAAGCATGAGAGTAGTCTTGCAGTCTTAAATGTATGTTTGTATTTTTTACACATGGTACATTAATTTAATGGAAAAACGTAAATTAAACTTCACAAACCATCATATGCACAGCGTGCCTGCAGTATATTCTTGAACATATTGCGCTATATGTCCATTCTGACAGCTTTTCAGGTCCCTGTGTGGAGCAGATTTAGAATCTGACAGATGCTGTCTCTTAACTATGTCAACTATGTGAAACACTGCTCTGTCAATGCTCAGTGGTAATGCTCCATTTTGGAATTCTAGAAAGTGTAAGGGCTTATTGCAATTGTGATATGCTTTTGCTCATGTAATGAGCAAATGAAAAAGAATTCAAGCATTCAGACTGTTAATCTATTTTCTGGAGTCTTTTAAGACCACATTAGGCAGGTTAATGTCTTCTAGCAGACCTTCAGAAACAAGTGAAATGAAAAGCCACAGCATACCTAACCTATAAAAATAAATCATTATGTAAATTCTTTATTATGCTATTATGTTAACAAATAATTAAAGTGAATACTTTCACTCCATATTTTTGTTGAACCTAAAAATATTTAATAAGGAAATTTTGCTGACGAAAAACTGTAATATGTTTTAGCAGCACATCAGCTGCATCAGCATCAGCAACTGTTTTTTTCACGATTGCCCAATAACTTCAAATTTACAATTTACCTGAAAATTAAAACTGCTCCTGTATAGCACAACTGTTATGGAACTAGGATGGTATATGGAGTGCATTGTAAGTGACCATTGTAAAGTACATTCCTTTACATGAAACAAAAGGAATTGTCCATATATCCATCTGTTTTGGAAATGCTTCTTCTGATTTAGGATCACGGGCGAGCTGGAGCCTATTCTGGCAAGCAACAGGCGCAAGGTGGGGTACACCCTGGACAAGACACCAGTCCATCACAGGGCAGACAGACACTAACACAGACATACATACTGTATACACCTAGCGCTAATTTTCCGTGAGACAGTTAACATACCAGTATGTCATTAGACTGTGGGGGGGGGAATCAGATCACCCAGACGAAACCCAGCAAACAGGGGAAGAACATACAAACTCCACACAGCTAGTACTCCAGATGTGGAATTGATCACATGGCCCTGGAGCTTTGAGACATTAATGCTAACCACTGAAAAAGAATTGTCTCAAATTAAAAAAAGAACTATGAACCAAAGAAAATAATGTGATGCTTTTCACGTTTTGGAATTGTTTAGCAAAAACAAAAAAGAAAAATGTTTCCCTGCTGTTTTTGTGCATTCTATAATATGTATTGGAAGGGACATTCAACTGAAAGAGTACTTGCCATGAGTACAAAAAAAGTATTTACTTACAATAACTACTTGAATAAGTGATAAGGGCCAAATTCCATTAACATTGACACTATTCAGTATTCTACATGAGACTTGAAATACACTATTTAATACTAATTAATCACTACTAATTAAATAATACTCTGATGTTCTTTCAAGTACAGTAAGTCATCCCCAAGTATATACTGTATATTGTAAGCTTACTATCTTATGAAAAAAGATGAAAATTCTGGTACTGTTAAATGGGGCTAAGTGCATATATTAATTTTAAGTGTATTAGATTTACCACTTGCAGTTTAAAGAGAGGCAATCATAGAGTAAGGTTAGCAAAACACTACTAAAATTAATTTAGAATGTCATATTCATATTAAATTTTAAAATATTTACTAAATATTCCCCCACAGATTGTCACAATTGTAATCCTTCCTTTTAAGGGCGCTCTTTCACATTTTAGTTGGTCATGTGCACCTGCCACCAATCCTGCCCCTCCTTATTTAAGGCGGGCGCTCTCGCTACTTCCAGCTCTGCATTGGAAGACGGACACCTGGAGGCCCACCTACCACCAAGTTGCCCTAAGTCCGCAGCTTGAGGGCATAGGCCTCCTATCGGCGTCCTGACGCAGCCGAGTCCAGGGTCAGAGTGCTTGACCTCATCATCCCATTTTTATTCCCTCTCCCTGCACTGGATCCTGTTCCGGTTTTTATCCTTGTCTAGGTTTTGTTTTTGATGGATCTCCCGGCTATGGACTTTTGGACTGCTTCCTGGTTTCACCTTCTGGATAGTTATGGACTTGTTCGCCTGTGCCACACCCCCCAAGCACCGGAACACTGCCGTTAGTCAGTCATCCCGACCTGATCCTGTCGTGTTTACCTGTTGCCCTTCTCCAGTCTCTTCTGGATTTTACCGTCTGCATATGGTCCTGATCTACACATCGTTACATCATGCAGAGCCACAACAAGGACTCTGTAGATGGTAGTCCGGACGTACAGGACTCCATTGTTTTTTTTTTCCCTTAGACTTTTTTGTTTAGGGCTTCGGAGCAGCCCTGGAAAGGAGGGGTACTGTCACGATAGTAATCTTAACGTAATCGTAATCTCTTAAGGGCGCTCCGGCTCTGACCCAGCTGAGTCCGGGACTCAGAGCGCCTGGCCTTGTGATCCCGTTTTTATTCCCGCTCCCATTCCGGTTTTTATCCTTGTTGAACTTGAACTTGAACTTTATTGCCATATGTAACCGATATTGGTATAATGGAATTCTTACTTACAGAAAGTCTCTCGATTGTAAAACAAGCGTAAAAAACAAAACAAAGTGCAAACAGTGCATCAAGACAATATACAAACAAACAGTAGACAATGTGCAAGTAAACATGTAGACAGTTTGAATGTAAACAATACAGACGTGTAAACAATGACTGGAGATGTGCAATAGATAATAAATCATAAAGAGGTAGATGGTGATGGTGTAGGTGTGGTCCGAGGGGGGTGGCTAAATGTGTTCGCCACTCTCACTGCTTGTGAATAGAAGCTATTGAAGAATCTAGTGTTAAGTGTCCTTATGCTCTTATATCTCTTGCCTGAGGGCAGTGGGGTGAAGAGCTCATGCTCAGGGTGGTGACTGTCCTCTGCCAGAATTCTACCACGGCAGCGGTCCTCATAGAGCTGTTTAATCTCGGTGAGACCGCAGCCGATGATCTTCTGGGCCATATTGACCATTCTCTGCATTGCCTTTCTTTCTCGCGAAGAGGTGTTGCCATACCACACGGTGATCCCGTTGGTGAGGATGCTCTCGATGGTGCAGTGGAAGGAGTTCACCAACACATGTATTGGCATCCCCCATCGCTTGAGGCATCTCAAAAAATAAAGGTGCTGCTGAGCCTTCTTCATGATAGAGTCAGTGTTCACAGTCCAGGTTAGATCTTTAGAGATGTGAATTCCCAAAAACCTAAAGCTGGTGACTGTTTCCACTTGCGTTCCATCAATACTGAGTGGGCTGTGAGTGTGTGGCCTGTGTCTCCGAAAGTCCACTATTAGCTCTTTCGTTTTCTTTACGTTCAAGTCCAGGTTATTGCTATGAAACCACCTAAGCAGCTGTACGACTTCATCCCTGTAAGTGGACTTGTCATCATCACTGATCAGTCCTATTATAGTGGTGTCATCTGCAAACTTAATGATGCGGTTGTTGCTGTGTCTTGCTGTGCAGTCGTGAGTGAACAGGGAGTACAACCTTGGACTCAGACAGCAGCCTTGTGGGGTTCCAGTGCTCAGGGTGAGTGGTGTTGATGTTTTATTGCCTATCCGCACCACCTGTGGTCTCTTGATAAGAAAGTCCAGTTGCCAGTTGCAGACAGAGGTGCACAGACCTAATCCCCTGAGCTTTGTCACCAGTTGACTGGGTACGATGGAATTGAATGCTAAACTGTAGTCCACAAACAGCATTCTCACATACGAGTTCTTAGTGTCCAGGTGTTCCAAGGCTGTATGCAGAGCCAGGGAGACAGCATCATCCACTGATCTGTTGTTCTGGTAGGCGAACTGCAAGGGGTCCAGGGACTCTGTGATGGAGGAGTTGATATGTGACAACACCAGCATGTTTTGGATGGATCTACCAGCTATGGACTTGTGGACTGCTTCCTGGTTTCCCCTTCTGGATAGTTTTAGACTTGTTCACCTGTGCCACGCCCCCCAAGCACCGGAACACTGCTGCCACTCCCCCCTTTCAGTCATCACATCCTGATCCTGTCGTCTTAACCTGTTGCCCTTCTCCAGTCTCTTCCGGATTTTACCATCTGCATACTGTAGAGTCCTGACCTATGCATCGTTACACAGATTTATTGTAAATACAATTTGATTTATAGAAATGTGACTTCATGTTTTAAAATGTGCTTTAGATATATAGTTGTTTCACATACTGTACAAAGTTTGGTCTATATGAAAACACAGTCTTAAAAATCGCACAACTGAGAATACAATAACCTCTCGGACACGTGATTTTTTTTTCCTTGGGTATGTATTTTACATAAATATATACGGGAAAAGGTGTAACTTTTGGATTGTGTTGTATTTCCTTCAGTGTAGCATGTCTTCACATAAGTTACAAAGTCTCACATTCTTAATGAACTCATTCAGTGCCAGTGAACACTTTAATGACCATGAAACCAATATGGTAATTTTTTTCTTTCAGTGATCTCTTCCTCATCAAAAGCTGAATAATTTAAAGAGAAAATGTCAGGAAAGGGAGAAAAAACACCATCTAGTACAAATGCTTCAGGCACAGTAAATGCAAAAAATACTATTGGTAGAATGCTGAAAATGCATTGAACACTTGCCAGGTTTAAGAATGCAGCTGCAGCATTAAAGACATCTGGTTTAAAAAATCTTTCGTTTTAACTCTGTGCTTAGCTGGGTAGTTGAGATGCTTCACACTGTATGCTCCATTTTAGAGGATTTCTAATTATTATTATTGTTGTAATTAATTGGGGATGTTAAAAATTATTTTAAAAAATTACAAAATAATAAGAATTGCTATGCAAGAAAATTTAGGAAAATTAACGATCATACACCCCTTATTGTCAGCAAAAACTGAGCATCACATGGCACGTTTGTTTTTCCAATACATCTTGGTAACAAAATAATAACAAGGAAGAAAACATACTGTAAAAGGTACAAATATTTATTTTCAGATGTTTACTTATATCTATAATGATAGAAAACTGATATCTATTTACAGTTAGAGACACACACAACATTTACAGCTAAAGTATGTACAGTACAGATATTTACAGACCTGTGAGTTCCAAAGTCCTGTCTGGCAGGTACAGAAAACACAGAAGACTCCCCGCGAGTGAATGACATGTAGGGAAAAAATAGGGAAGGAATCTATGTCCTATCAAAACGATCCTATTCAGGACCTTAAAATATTTGACAAATGAATGGGAACTTATTTCTCTGTTCAAAACAAATAATCCATATACAGTGAGAGATTTAATTTAGCCTTAAGGCTAACATAAAATAGGAAATCAGTAATTCCTCAGAATATAATTTTATCAGATAAGTTATAGAAAGTTCCAGTCTTAAATGCTGGAGTCCAGTCTCCTTAGTGCTCAAAGTAACTGTTCAGATTCTGGTCTTACTTGTTTCCTGTTGTACCAGAAGGAAAAAAGCTTCTTTGCCAGACAGGTAAAAAGATGTACACAATACATAATACATTTAACACAACATGAATCCATTAACAAATAAAAACATACATGTATAAAATTTGAAAAAAGAAACAAGTCAGTAGATCCTCCATGTTTACACTCACTGTACCAAAAACGAATTCTGGACTTTTGGTGACTGCCTTTTTATAGCTGATCTAGTGTCACGGAATGACCCTCCTTAGATTCTACAAGAGACAAATTATTGACACTCTTCAGAACAAAACTAAAAACTCTTTCTTTTTTACCAGTGTCTGTGTTTGGTTGCCTTACATTCTATTTGAATAAACCTGTCTGCTCTGTTTATTTTTTAATTTTGCTTCTTTGTACTTTTTTGTCCTTTTTATCACTATGCGCAGCATCCGTGGGTTTGAAAAGGTGCTTTATAAATAAAATATATTATTAGCATCAGTGTTAGTATTAGACTTAAATAATCCTAAGAGTCCTAAAAAATGGGTCATCAGTGAGTGAGATAGACTTCTAAGATACAGTGCATACATGATGAAAATAAAATAGCAATCAATTGATTACTTGTGCAAATAGAGAAGGTTAAAAGTTTGCTCAGATATTCTGCAAAGTTGCTCATTTTTATCTTTAGAAATGGGGTGGTTTTGACAGGAAATTTAAATATTTGAATACCCCTGAGCCATATAACATTATGATCATCATCATTATAGTTTTAGTAATCTATAACATATTGAATACTGTATGACCAAATGACACATACAGCTGTTGTTTTCCTCGGCCATCTACCTCTGTAAGTGAAAGTGTATGGGTTAATGACAAGGTAATTTCTCATTACTACTCATGTAATGAGACTGTTTTTGGGTTAAGTGAAGCTAAAAGGTGAAAATACTAGTAAATGAGAAGTTCCTTAAGGTACAGTATCAACAAGATATGACTACATGTAAATATATATCTATTATATTCTGGTTGGTAGCTGTGTCAACACGCGTAGGATGCAAAGGAACAAGTAATAGGTTCACTCCATGAACCTCATCATCAGCCAACATTTCGGCTGTGGAGCCTTCTTCGGGTGTAAGAAATGGCAGTCAGCCCACTGGCTTGAATTATGACTGTTTTCACCGAAGCTGTCCCAGAGAACAAATAATTAATATGCCTCTAATCATACCATCTGCTCAAGTATATTCTTGTCAAAATCTTTTACAAATTGGGGGTTATGATTATGTATTTTACTAATTGATTTATCTGCTTGGTCAGTTCTTCATTTTCTCAATTTTTGTAACCACCCAAACAATATACAGTATATCATTTACTTATACAAATTGTTTTGCATTTTTTTATGTCAATCAATGCTTATTTTCAATCCCAGTTTTGAATTAATTACAAATAGCAGTTCACCTACTAAACTACTCAAAGTGCTTTGAAAGTATACAATAGTAATGTCCATTTAAAAAACGTTTGGGTTTTAACATATATGAAATATGTGGTGTGAAAAAGAAGTCATAAAAGCCCTTTAATATCCTTTAAGAAACTATGTTCCTTTTGAGGCCTCACATTTTGAAACAGCTCTTGGCTCTAAAGTTTTATCTGGAATTACTGTATATGCAAGCCAGCATTTTGTGTTCTGGGAGAGAATATTTTTCGGCATTGTTTTAGTAATGTGTTGAATAATCTTGTTCTTATGTGTCCTTTCAGAGCTGGTTACCTACCCCAGAACATCCCTCTTGAGATTATATGCTACCTTCCTCAAGAGAAAGAATTTCTACCTTGGCACGCTGCCAGCCGTTCACTCTATCATCTAGACAAATTGTTGGACCGCACAGAGGAATACAGCATCTTTAGTGTAGGTGAATTACACCCACAGTTAATACTGAAAGGATATACTGTATCTGGTTATTACAAGAATGACTGTTTGCAAGAATCAGAGATCTTAATCTTTCCACTAATGTTTAGTCTTTCTTTCAAGGCATATCAAGGTAAAACATGTTGAGTTTTTAATGTTATTCCTCAAACTTGAATTTCAATCACTCTTTCAGAGAATTAACTAAGATATTGTCAGATAGTGATCATGTAGAAAACAATAATTTCTCTTAGAAGAAGCAAACACAAATGTGTTTCATTGAGAAAGGTGATTGCTAGGGTGACAGATCATTTAATTGGAGGTGGCTATATTAAAGCGTAATTCTTTAGTCTCATCAGGACAATGAATTTTTATTTCATTTGTTACCCTATTCACAGATTAAACAATAACCAATGTCTGTCACTGAGGTACAATAAGATATCCCTTGCATCTATGTTTATTTATTTTTAGCTTCAAACAGAAAATCAACACGTCTGAAGACCTCTTCTGGGATATCCATTTCAATAAAAATGAAAACATAAATATGTGGTTAATGTTTACAACAGTGCTGCACATTTCCCAGTTATTACAGTGCATCTGTCTCCTTGTCTTATTCATAACATACACATGATGTTTGCTGAGATTCTGTTACTGACCAGAACATCAGGCAGTCTATTCCTACCTGTGAATGCACAGCAATAAACTAACTTTTAATTGTAACAGCTTACAAGTGCTGCTAAACAACTTACCAATTTTTTAACAGCTAATCTCAAATGCATATCCAGTCCCCTTGTGATGTTCCTGAGATATTTAACCTGTAGTAATACAAGCTTATTGCATTTGTATGTTTTAATAACCTGGTCCTGTAATTAATGTAGTGATCTACCTGCCTGGCAGGTACACGGGACTATTGCTGTTGTCAACACAGGTTCAGTATATTAGAACATGAAATCAGTGATTGCTTGGGAATAGCTATTCCCTTCATATGATGTTTATGTGATAGTTTACCCTGGACATCATGTCATATTCTGTAGCTGTAGTAATATACCACAGAGAGAACTGCAGTGCCTTCAGGAAATATTCTCTCCTCCTGAAGACTGTAAATATGGTTGTGTTATTGCAAGAAATTCCAATACCCTTGCTTCACACAACATATGCAACAATTTAAAGGGGAATATATTAATAATATGTAACAATTAGGAAAAATGAAAAAAAAAATGTTAACAAAGTCACCCCCCTAAGTCAATACTTTGTAGAAAGACCTTTTGTGACAGTTACAGTGGTTGTCTTCTTACTGTTTTTACAGTTTGTCTGTATCAGCTCTGCACATCTGGATTTGGAGATTTTCTCCCATTTTTCCTTGCAGATTTGCTCAAGCTTTGTTAAGTTGGAAGGGGAGCATCAATGAATCTCCTTAATCTGAAGCTCCTCTTTGTGTCACTTTGGCTGTATGCCTGGTACATTGTTCTTTTGGAATATGAATCTTTTGGCCACAGTCTAAGGTTTTTTTGCTCTCTTCAAAGATCTACCTCTATTTGGCTCGGTCCTGAAAAGTGTCACAGCCCCTGCCCTATAAGATGATGCTGCTAACGTTATGCTTTTTGGTAGGGATGATGTTTATGAGCTGTGTTCAGTTTGTTTTAAGTATAGATCTTTGCATTCAGACCAGAGAGCTCAATTTTTGTTTAATCAGAACAGATGCTCTTTTGCCACATGGTCTCATGGTCAGCCAGAAGTCTTCTTGCAAACTCCAGTCCACCCTCCTACAGAGGCTAAATCTATGTAGTGTTGCAGAGAATGTTATCCTCTAGACCAGTTCTCCGATCTCAGACATAGAACTCTGTAGTTTTGTGGGGTGGCCACTGGATTCCTGGTCTCTTCGCTGACCAATATTCTTCTTGTTCTAATGCTTGGTTTGGGCAGATTGCCTGTTTATGGTTCTGTATTCTTTCCACTTCCTAATGACTGAAGCTAAATTTTTCCTGTAACCACAGAGGAATTTTAGCCCATTCTCCTTATAGAACTCCTCCAATCCTGTGACATTTAAGAAATGCCTAGCATGGACAGGTCTCTTTGGGTCCTGCCACTTAATTTCGATGGGGTTTAGGTCTGGACATACACTAGGTCATTGTAAAATGCACAATTTCTTCTTATGTAGATATTCTTTGTTAGATCTGCCTGTCTGGTTAGGATCATTGTCTTGCTGCAAGACTTACTTTCAGTTTAGCTTTAGGCCACAGTCAGATGGCATGCCAATCTCCTTTAAAATCTTCTGATATAATGTGAAATTCATGGTTGTGTCAATGATGGCCAGCCACGCAGGTCCTGGGGATGCAAAGCAGCCCGTAATCATCACACTCCCACCACCATACCTGAGGGATGGGATGAGGTTCACTGTTTGAAAGGAAAGCTTGTTTTTTTGCCACAAAAACATTTCTCACCAAGTCCAAAGAATCCTGCCTTTGACTCGCCTGCACAGTGAACATTTTTCAACAAGCCTTGTGGATACCCTTTGTGCTCTTTGGGAATTCATATGGGCAGAAATAGCTGCAATATTCTTTTTGTAGAGCCATGGCTTTCTGCAGGGTGGCACAGTGGTTTGCATTGTTGCCTTGCAGTGCTGGGGCCCTTGGTCCAGTTCCGGAACCTGGGGAGCTATGTATATACCTGGGGTTTGTACAGTATGTTCTCCCCGTGTTTACATGAGTTTCCGCTGGGAGCTCTGGTTTCCTCCCACAGTCCAAAGGCATACTGGTACTGTAGGTTAATTGATTTTTGGGAAAATTGCTATTTTTAATTTTCTGTCTGACAGTTGATTGGTGGAACTGTCAAATCCTTCTTTCAAATCCTTATAAATGGTTTTATAACCCTTCCTAGATGGATGAACATCAATAATTTATTTTCGTAGGTCCTCCTAGATTTCCTTAAATCACTATATCATTTATATAATTAAAAAAAAACATAAAATACAAAATATAAACAACACCCATAGTAACACCTACTGTATACCAGTTGCCCTAACCTATCAGATATTATTGATATTCATGCTTTTTCTACTTACTGTACTTAAAGGTATGTTGAACAAAATACTGTATGTAATTTATTGTTTTTACATTTATTGTGTCAGTTATTGCACGTAAAAATTCTCCTTTAGCTGAAAAGAATTCTGAAGTCTGTTAAACTGAGGGTTTATTGTATTTATCTTTGGGCTTCACAAACTCTGTCTCAGCAGAGTATGTACAAAAAAGCTGTTTAGTTATTATATATACTGTAGACTAAAACATGTTTGCTATACAAGCTTTAAATTAAATTAAACATTATGAAATAATTTAAATCTAATGATTTTTTCCTTTTTCATTCTTTCATTTTGTACAGGTACATGACTTTTCAGTCTTTTTTGAAACTTTATTCTGGATAAAAAACACAATAAACCATAACATGTTCCATTAACATACATATGTACAGTATGGTACAATTACTATCATTTTACCATACTGTAAAATTATCTATACCTGTAAATTACTCTGTAATGTAAAAATCTAACAAAAGTTCTCAACATTTTTTACTTGTACTTTTTAAAGAGAACAGTGAAATATTAATTCCCATAATACATAACAATTGAATGTCTTAAAACATCATAACCTTGAATGGTATTTTTTGTAACATTTATGTATACTCCAAACATTTAGCATGTTTAGTATATTAGTTAGTATATGTTTAATATATTATGTATTGCACATAGAGAAAACCCTTCCATTACTAAATGCTGCATAATTTAATATAATGTTATATCATCATAATATTTTATTATGATATATAGTATACAGTATATATTACAGGTGGGTAGGTGCGTCAGCATGCATAGGCTGCAAAGGAACAAGTAAAGGTTTACTCTATGCTGAAAAAAAAAGAAAGAAAACGCAATGTTTCGGCTGTGGAGCTTCTTCACACCCGAGGAAGGCTCCATAGCCGAAACGTCGTGTTTCCTTTCTTCTCTTTTCAGCATGGAATGAACCTATTACTTGTTCCTATACCTATATTATAGTATATTTTAAATATATATTAAATACGAATACATACATATATATATATTTATTATATGTTTTAGTAATTTAATTTATGTACTGTACCCCTTTAATAAAACACTTAAATGTTCCCATTTTTGGTACTTCTATTTCTTTTATCCAGAAAAAATATTCTTCATGTCAAAATTTTTAAACGGAAAACAGAAAAAATCTGCAAGTGTATAGTAGTATAGGTTTCCACATGTTATTAACCAGCTGTTATCAAAAGTCAAATGCATGTTAAATATTTTTTTCAAAAGTCCAACACCACCTAATGTGTTTAACCTATTGATTTTTTGTTTTGTTTACTTATTAACAGGACTACGTTTTGAAACAAGTGGCCTCAGTGTATCATAGGCTTGGGTGGCCCATAAATTCTCCAAATGCCTCCATTGTTCCTGCCGCCTACCAGACTGAGTATTGTTCATTTTCCTTTATCTGTGTTCTTTCTTTATGCTTTTGTACAGTTGCTTTTAGTTACATAGCATAAAGCTCTTTTATTATAATTTTTATTATTATTATTATTTAAGAACAACAATAACCTCTCTCCTATTATTCTACCACAGGGAGTTACGGCGAGAAATTATTATGTTAGCCTGCAGCTTTGGTAACAAACATTGTCATCGGCAGGCTGCCACTCTCATTTCAGAATGGATATCAAGCAATAAAAACAGGTGAGAGGATCACATTGTGAGAAGATGCATAGTGCCAAAGTAAAACCACACATGCCAGCAGAAGTGCCTAACCCATGGGTATTCTTTATGTGAGGGAGCCAAAAGACATGTTTTGCATGAATATTTACTGTATTAGTTTTCAGTGGATAACCATATACCATACCGTCAGAGAGAACCTCTCATGTTTGTGATGTTTAGTCTTGGAAAACAGAAGCATTTAAGTTTTTTCTCATTAAAGAAACTTATCCATATTAGTTAAACACTGTGAATACAGTTCACACCAATTTCAACATTTGCAGTGATGGTGATGAATTCAAGATAAAACATGGTGGAAATCAATATTATTTTAGATTATTTTTAGATTGAATTTTTAATATTAAATATCATTATGGAAAATGTATTTATGATTCATTTATCACACAACCTATTATGTAGCTTATGTATTATGTAAAGAAAGGTACAGTAAATGCATTGTGTAATTTTCCTAAATCTTTCCCTGATTTTTACCAGAATTGGTTACAGTAATTGGCAATAACTCAATCAGTATATTGTATTTTAACATGCATATCAACATGTTTTACATAGATAATATGGCATTGTTTCTTGATAGAATGAGCTGGACTTGTTATGTGTGATTTCAGTAATCAGATGATAAAAAGCATGATTTTTCAAGAGTCCCTGTTTCACTTATGGGCACAATTAAAGAATATAGAACCAGACTTCTAAGAATTTCCCTAGGAGACTTATCCTAGATCAAATGAGTGCATGCTTAGATCAGGGGTTCACAGCCTTGTCCTGGGAACACACTCACCTGCTGGTGATCACTGCAAAAAAGCTCTAACCTTGATTGAATCTTTAACCGAACTAACAAATCTAGCCAAACTTTACACATTTTTTTGGACTTGAAAATTGGAGATTGTAAGTTACCTACAATATAAAACGTAAGGCAATCTCTGACATTTTAGGAACAGAAAACAAGTTCAGATTAATGTTACTGTAGTTAAACCAAGGATCCAATAATGAAACAGAAAGCACAGCTGGGACAAAGCAGGCATGTAGGTCCCACTGGCAAGATCTGGAACCCCTGATGTTGACTACATTTGGGGTGTCCACAGCTGCCGTTACCCTCTCTTAGTCACAGACTGTTGTTACCCAACTTACCAACTGCTTTGGAAATTTGACAACTAACAAATTAATCAACTGGATGTTCACTCTTGTAGGAGTCATCTTGCTCAACCAATGGAAGATTTTACTCAATTAGCTTTTTAATACTTTTACACAGCTTACGTCTTTTTATCTCATATAGCTTGTTTGATAACTTGACACCCAGATACAAAATTATCTATATTGAAAAATAGAACTTCATATATGTTCAAACCACAGGAGAGGGGAATTTTCATTTTGGAGAAAAACAGCAGATAGCTCCATCAGTCTGGCACTCTGATGAATTAGCTTCTATTGTAGAATCAGCTACAAACAGCTTACCCTGATCATATATCTTTGAATTGTAAACTACTGGATGACCGTAGGCAATGATGAGAGTAGAATATCTAATATGTTTCATGTAGGAAAAAAAACAAATCTGATTATTTTCAATACTATTTTTACCTTCTTCACATGGAACTTTCCAACATATATTTGAAATGCTAATTACATATTGCTCATTAATATTGACATCCATTTCTCATTGGTGTGATTTTATGTTGTTGCCTTGGATACAAAGTCTCTTGCCGTTTTTGCATTAAGCCTCTTGGAGAGAAGGTCCACTATTTGGATTATCACACATATGAGCTCCTGCTTATTCCATTTTTGCATTCTTCCCTTAATCTAGACAACATGGTGAAGTAATGTAGGAGGCAAAACAAGTTTATTTGTGCTGAATCTCACTCTGTGTTTCCCATGTCAAAGTGTCTGTGACACTTTCTGCAAAACAGAAATGAATTTCTTAAATTCATAGTTTGTATCTCACTGAAAAGGTTGAAAAGGATGTCTTGATATGCCTAGTGTAATGGCATATCAATATGAAATATTGCAATATGAAATGCAGGTACTGTAAAACAGCACAACAGATTAACTTGTACATCAAAAAGAATTCCTAAAGTCTCTATAGATTTTTGATATTGTTGCAATATAATGTGTAAAGACCTGCTCTTTCAAAGGTATTAAGCCAAGTTCAGTTTGAGCAGATTGCAATTTTATTTTAATTCCCTCATACACATAGTGTCAATTAGTATCAGATGAAGGGGAAGTTAAATTAGGTAGGACTGGCAGTCCTTTATTTATTCTTTATTGCCTCAGATCTTATTTTTTCTCTTTTCATGTCCCGTTTGTTCATGAGCATTATTGCTATTGTACTAATGTTGCTAGGTCTGATTTCTCCTGTGGTCCACAGCAAAATGTCTCATCTTGAAGCTTCTTGGTAGAACTTCTAATCTGAAGTGGGGTGACACAGATTGGAAAATTGCAACCACATTTCAAAATATATCCACAGTATCTAATGTACAACCACATTTGAATCAGTTTTCCAATAAACAGTAAATACAAATGTGCTTCTTCTGATAAAAAGTATAGAAATTGATAGGATGCAGTCAGTCATGTGTATCTTGGTAGTAAGAAAACAGTACAGTAAAAAAAGAATTAGTCTTATTTGGATAAGACCAATGTTTAAGGTTTAGTATCTAACTTGCAGAGTTTTTAATCCCTAAGGCTACTCTCTGTGTTAATATTTAAGCATTATTTAAAACTTTATTAGAAATAATTTAAGTTGATAATATGAGACCAGACTTTTATAGACATTTACTGTATGTATTTCCACTTTAATATTTTATTAAGAGGAGGTATATTAAGAAATAACTTGTCATCAATGGCATAAGTTGATTATTTTACAAGTATTGACATTTGCAAGGAATAATATATTACTTACCATAGTAAAGTATACATTAACTATATTGCAGTGCAGAGCATTGTCTACACAGCTACAAACAAGCTGTAGAGTTTATTTGGACTATTCAGTAGCAATACATTTTGATCTGGGAATTTCTAACTGAAATCATGTAATTGCTTTTGAATAGAAACATATACTTTACATCATTTTCATCAAATGATTCAGTGACCACTTATGGACCCCTGTGGATGGGGGCATTGACATTCTGGAAAATTCCTCTCCCATCAGGCTTTGAATTTATTGGCATTTACCTCCGTCTCGCAATCCAACCATAGTTTCCCTCCATGAAGCTCTCAACAGACTTTACTTGATTAAAGTAAAACTTATATTGACATTTCTGATACAGAGTCGCTTGGCTGTCTTGATGTGCATCTTGAACCAGTGCAAGGACATCATGGTCGAGGAGAATGTGCTTCTGTCAGCAGTTGCCACTAGTTGATAATGTCTTTCCCTCAGAATTCATGCCAACATCACCTTAGTCACTGTTCCATGAGAAACAGCAGCAAGTTGAGCGGACTTCATCACTGAAGCTCCTGCCAAATGTGCCCCAAAGATCACCCCTTTCTCCCTCTCTCAAAAACTGTCATCTCTTCTTTTAGCCATGGAAGACAACATAATGGGCAAATGGCCTGCTCAGCATTTTTATACATGACCCCAAGCATGATGGGATGTTAGTTGCTTCATTAACTGAAGAACCACTCCTGTTTGAAAGCACCTGCTTTCAATATACTGTACTTTGTATCCTCCATGTACTCAAGTTTTTCCTTAAATTTGGTAGTTACCTGTAGATGTAAAATCTAATCTTTTTATTATGACAAAGAGTCAGTTTTGCCCTGTAAAACACTGTGTGTCTAGTTTTATTGTTTTTATTTTAACTATAAATCTTAAAAGCATTTTCTATTTTTACTTTAACATTAGGGTCATCTTTCTCAGCACTTTGAATGTGAGATTCTACCCTCACACTTTTAACATCCCTTCCCATCCTATTTAATCAGCTTGGATATGTTTTAATGACAAATCTAAGGATAACCAACCAATGAAAGCGTAATTGCCTTTTACTCTAGTTCCAAATTAAAGGCTCTGAAATGTGTCAGGTGGCCCATGGATTTAATGTGACTTGAGTTTCCACCAGGGAATAAGGTAATCAGCTGCATGTAAAATAAGACATGGTTATTTTAAAATAAGGATGGTTCTGACTAAAATATTACTACAAATTCAACATTAAATAGTTAAACAACAACTGAACCGAACTGCTTAGGGTCAAATTGATCTCTTTAACCTGGACACAGTCTGTAAAATATAATTCCTAATAGATTTTATGTTTTTCTCAAGAATGGCAACAACATTTCAACATTTCCTTTAACATTCACATTCACATTTACATTCACACTGAAATACATTCACTCCTGTCTTCAATCTAATGTCATCATGATACATAATGAAAATAGGTGATACCCATATACAGTACATCCATGTGGTCACTTTATTGAATAATTTAAGAATTCAATTACCAATAATAACCCAGTTTGTACATATGGAATACATAGAGCTAGAAGAAAAAAAAGCATGGATTTGATAAACCATTTTTATATAGAAGTGTTAGAAGAAAAAGTCCGCCAATCCCCCAGACTTTTAGTATTCTTTTTTATATTTTAGACCTAAAATGTTATTAAAGTTTCATGAAAGCCTTAATGTAATAGATTAATAATTTAAGATAATATAATTAAACATTCTACACAAAGACATAAGGTATATTTGGATTAATTAATTAACAAAATATCCACTGATATATTCACATTTGAATATGTTTGTGAGCCTTTAGATTCAGTAACTGGTGTCATCTCCTTGATCAGTAATGAGTTCAAAAAGATGTTTCCTGTAATTGTTTATCAGTATCTCATCATTACGACATAGTTTGTGGTCCATTCCAGACTTTGACTTGGACATTGCAAAATGCAACATTTCTTACTTGATTAATTTCAAAGGTCCTTTCTTGAATCTATCACAATCTACCCTTACGTTTATTTTTAAACTTATGTCTATTTGAAAGATCTGGAAAATATAGTTTCTATACCAAGACACTGTAAAACATTATATGTAAATGGAATTTAATGCAGTATAATTGTACTTTAAAAGTTAACTTTCAATGTGGAGCTTGGTCTTTTTTGTCTGACCTTAATTAGTTCTCTTCTGAGAGGGCAGACAACTTGTGGTGTAGTATTCTTATTTAGCTGACTAGAAAGAATGACATTAAATGACATCCTTGAGAAACTGGACATCAGAATTTACATTCTGTGTTAGTGTTTAAAATACCTTTATACTACGCCTGCCCTTTTCATTGTGTGTTAAAATATACTGTATGCAGTGCCCTTGTCCTAATGTGACATTTATCATAACAAAGAGGTTGTTTGGAATATGTGCTGTTCCTGCTTTACAAAATGTTTTCCAAAGTGCTTGAAAGTCGAGTTGGTGGAAAAACGCCGTTGTCTGTCTTTCCTCAGCTGTCCAGGGCTGTTCTGAATAAACTGTGCTGAATTACACTGTTACTTCTTGTATTCCAACTTCTGGAAACATTGCTGCCCGTTACTTTTATTTGATCCATTGTACAGTTTACATCTACTGCACTTTTTGCTTACTGTTGATATTTTTACTTTTTCATATAAGATTTGGAATCTTATACAGTACATGAAAATTTTGGTACAAGAAAAACACTTTAGTCATAGTCCGTATAAAAATACTTTAGTATCATAGTCAGGCAAAAGTGAATCCTTATAATTCAATATTGTTAGCTTCACAGACCTTTCTCAGAGTTATACCCAGTCTATGCTATATTTTTACTGTGGTATTTACTCTTTGTGCAGTGATGCTGTCATTGAAACATTTTAATTTAGTTTGTAAAATTTCATCATGTAATTTTAGCTAAGAAATTGAGATACATTTGAGATACATTTTGGGTGAATGATGCCTGGGAAAAGACTTGCACAATGCAATTAAAATTCCTGCAGAAAATAACAGGAAGCCCAAGGCACAATTAGAAAACTTTGAAAAGCATTTTCACAAGTCAGACATTAAAAGGTAGTTGTACTGTATGCGTGATTGCTGAAGAGATTAATTTTACTTAAGACAGATAACATGTAATTACAATGGATAGCTCTTATATACAGTATCTGATATTTGGATAAAAACTGAAGTGACTGCTTCAAATAAAATGTGTGTTTATGCTAATCAGACTGCACCTTAGTCTATTAACCTTGACATTTGTGATCCTGTAGTTCTTCAGGGATTGCTGTGTGGTTTTTAGGACACCTGAGTCACTCTACTTGCTCCGTAAAATGTATAATTTTCCATAAAATACAAGACTTAAAAAGGTAATACCCCCATAATAAGGAAGCACACTACACCTCCTTAACATTCACTGTTCTTGAAAGTAAAACATTTAGCTTATTATTGAAATCAGTGGTACATTCTGTAGGTGTAATTGCTCTGTTAGCATTTAATAAAAGTCAGTTAAGTCCATGTTAAAATGTAAATTATTGTTATCTTTTGTAAGTATTTTTCTCAATTATTCTTGATGAAAAACTTCAAACACTTTTTACATCTTTTATAGTCTTTACAACAGAGCTAAATTTAATTACTTTACATGTACAGACTTGATATTTGGATTTGGAGATCACAGGAGAATCTCATACATAGTCCTGGGTAAATATTAACATTCCAGTAGAGCTTTATACTGTAAGTAATATTCCTAAAATGAATTAACTATCTTTCGACTTGATTATGTTTTACCCACCATGTTGTGAATATAAGGTACATGCACACTGCCTCTGCTATACAGTCCTGGATTTAAGCAAAGACCAGATCCATTAAAAATAGCTGCTAGACTATGAATCACTTTATGAATGATTTTGAGGCTGTATTTTGAATCATAATTCATACAGTAGTTAAAACACAGATGTCTGGTTTTTGGTAACATATGTACATACAATACAATAGATCTGGGGCAAAACTGTTAAACACACAATTGACTACATGGAATCTTGCAGTTATTACAATCAAAAACTGATTTGTACACTCTATATAAATTTAAGTAAATGTGTCCTAAGATTTATGGTCACTTGAAATCATTGAACACAAAGTATGTTTTTGTTCTTATATGGCCAAATTATGCATACAGTATGTACAATAATTAATACATACTCTGTAATACTGTATATATTAAATATATAATATATTATTTCTAATTAATATTAATCTTATGAACAGAAATGCAATTTGCTTGAATGTAAAGCAAAAATATGTTTTAGATTTTGCTATTACAATACTATTGGAAGCCACTGTATGTACCTTACATATGGTAGCTGCAGAGCATGTCTAACAAAACATTTTGAAATAAGAAAGTGTTGTTGTCATTTTTCATGGAAAATATATATTTTTTGGAATTTACAATTTCCTGCTGTGCTTCACTTCACTTCCTAACATCATTACCCACACATGTCATATATGGGCATTATCTTTCTAATTCACTTTGAGCTTCAGCTCAAGGTCTTTGCCAGGATAGATATCTTACATTAACTGTGTCAGAGTACCTGTAAGCTGACCTTTTCTAACATTGGTCTTGAGATGTGTTCAAAGTAAGTCATTGTTTAGACAGGTATTCATGATGATTAATATGCAAGTTATCACTATATATTAAGTAATTCTACCTCAGTATTATACTGTACTAATTTAAAATCATCAGTAAAATAAGTATGCAGTTTAAACAGTATTTGAAAATGTTTTTGAGCACACATTTGATCTTACAGATTCTCTTGCCGATTCTTTTGTGCTAGAAACAGAAAACCTGGCTTTGCGGGGGGTGAAACAGGACAAGACTGGAACATAACTGGCTTTATTGATGTGAATCCCAACTAGTCTATTTCATTTGACCATAATATATGATTATGGCTCAGTGGAGACCAGTTTTGCTTTAAGGGAGAATGAAATACATAAATTGAATGTTACTGGTGGATTCAACAGTGTAAAATCCTTTGGGTCCAAGCTTTACTTTATTATGTTTGTGATCTTAGATTATAGAGTGACTTTAGATGCACACTAAAACAAAGGTATTACCAATATATTACCGAGGATAGAGAAGAAATTACATATACATGTATCACTTATCCCTCATATTTTAAATGAAATAAGTTTATTATGCCATTTATAATTGTACGCTAACCTTGAGACTGAGTGAATCACTAGAGATTTTGAATAATGTTCAATGACTGGTGTTTTACCACACACGCGGTGGCAGATATGAAAATGTCATGCTACTATATTAAAGCATGTGTTTTTTGCTTTGGATTTTATTCTGTAGAATCCCACCTTAATACCAAGTGCTTTCACCGAAAGTCTATGCTGATCTTATAGCCTATATCTTTCTTTACAGTTAAGTTGGAGATTAAATCAAATACCAGGCATAGTGTACAGTACTCACCTATCTCAGTAAGAATGATCTTGATACAATCATCTTTAATGGAGCTGATACAATTATGGTTATTTGACACTGTCAGGATAATCATGTGTCTTTTAATGTCGATTTAAAATTAATTGTAATGCTCTTCAGAAGGTGTAAATTAAATATAATATTTTTTAAGAAAACATAAGTACTCCATTTTCATAAGGAACCATAGGCTTTTACTTAGATGAAATAACAACTTATCACTTGCTGTGAAACTTTTTTTTTAATTGCAAGGACAACATTAATCAAAAAAGGCATAAAATGTCATGAATTGGAATCAAGAAAAAATGATTGCTTATTCTATAAAAGGATACTGCTTAGTTTCTCTCAGGGAAAAAAAGCTAGTTTCCAGGAATGTCCGATGTTTTATTTATGGTTTCTTTATTACTATTTTTCTTCTCTCAGTTGGATCAAATGCTGATTAAGAGCAAGTAACACAACACTTTCAAGATGTGACCCAGGTTTCAATTTTAAACCCTTTACTATTTCCCCTATGTTCATTGTCATGCATTGATCTTTAAAATATTAATGCTATTGATATCCTTACAGAATCCCACCAAATGTCAGAGACATTGTTTACTGCACTGGAGTGTCTCTAATGGATGAGGATGTCTGGGAGTTCATTTGGATGAAATTTCACTCCACAGCTGCCATCTCTGAAAAAAAGGTACTGCTAGAGGCCCTGACTTGCAGTGATAACACATTTTTGCTGAATAGGTAAGTAAACGAGCAGGTCAAATCTGTTTAGACTCTTTGAACTTAAAACCAATTGATTCAGATGTAGTACAATATTCAGACAGGAAATAGAACATAAAATCATTTTATGATTCCTGTTTGTAAGGATAGTTTTCACAATGGTGGCACATGCCAAAACCATTTTCACAACACAGTCCTGTATATTTCTATTTATCTTATTTCTTTTTAATTCACATGACTGCAGAGGGCAATTAATGTAATTTATACTAACAGTGATTGGTAGATAGTGAATATTAATGTTTTGATAATTACCTTTAAAGATAAGGTTGATTTTACACAGTTAATATCAATATACTACTCTATTAACTGTAGTCAGCTCATATTATTATACTGTAGAAAATGCAATGGAAACTGCATGACAAATAACCAGGTTTATTGAACACACTGTCAGAAACTAATTTATCTTGGATTTCCAACTGAATAACAAGGAAACTTATTAAATTATCAAATTTAATAACCACTAAGCAAAAAATAAAACTCAACATTGATTTAATCTTTGCTACAGAATTAATTCCCATTAGAATTTAACATACTGTGAATAAGCTTGTTAAAAATGTTTATTTCTGTGTTGGAAATGGCAATCTATTAAATTCTGAAAAGAAGAAAAGTTCCTTGGATAAATTCAATTTAAAACTTAACTCACCAGTAGGGGAAAGCTACTTTAATGAGGGACTGTTGGCTCTCACTTCTCTAATACGAATGCTTACTGCGTACTGCTATATCCCTGAACAGTCATTCCAGACTAAACCACATAGAAGCGCTCAAACATATTACTAGTGCTTTAATGTAGGAACAGTACTAGAACAGAACATCCTTGAAACTGAACGACTCTGTTGAGGCTGTGTACAATGAACACATCATGTGTCTTTGCTTTAATTTGCCCTTTATTTCCTTTTTGGGTTTCATATCATGATTCACTAGGGACGAGGGTATTAAACCTTGACTTTCTCTCTCTGATATACCTGGCAACTGCACATTTTTTTAAAAAGCACATATCCCCATGGTAAAAACAGACCTCTTATTTGAGATGACATCCTTTTTATGTTATTTAATCAGTCACACCTTTTAGGCAGATGAGCAAGAAAGAGGATGAACCTTGAAGAAATCATCAGTTTCAAGTTAAATATTTGTGAAGAGCCTGCAGGCACGACCTTTTGGAGGTCATTACTCTGTGTGGTTTTTATAAACTAGCAGTATTCATATGCCATAGAGGGAATTTATTTATGAGCTACTCTTCTTTTCAGTCTACAAGGAATGTTTCTTCAGTATGTAACCGATGAGTTAGCTGTAAGTTACTCTCTTCCACACAACCTTTGATGATTTGTACCGACTTATTAAATGTTCCCACTTTTTCTCCTCACTCGGCAGTTGACAATTCCTTTTACTGCTCACCTAAAGCTCTAGTCTAGAACAATATCCCAAAAGAGCCACAGACTCATAGGATGTTTTTAAACCCAACATGAATTATTCTTTCACAAGCTTATTTTTGTGATAGTTTCATCACCTGTTGGTGATGTATATTGGTTTTGGTTTCTTGGTTTTGTAAGTTTGATTTTCTGTAAATATGAAATGTGCCTCAGTGGTTATTTTCAAGACTTTTAAAGACTTCATACATTTCTAAGCACTTTTTTTGCAATCCAGATGTAATAATATTGCTCAAATTTAAGTATAGTCTAATACAGTGTTTTTCAACTTGTGGGCCTTGGCCCTCAAATGATTGTTGCAATCAGGGTCGGTGCTACGGGAGGTGCAATGGGTGCAACTGCACCCAAGCCCAGATCTTAGGGGGCCCGTTGCTAAAGTCATTAAAATGACAGCTTTTTTTAAAAAAAAAGGACCATCCGTAAAAGAAATGAATGAGAGTTCGTAGTCTAGCATATTTTAAAATGAAACACAATGAGTAATTGGCTGCGTGAATGTTTTGCAATTGGTCATTGGCGCGTTAATTCCAGAATATGTAGAACTGGATAACGCATCTTGTTCTTCTGCAAGACTGAGCAACAGACAAGCTTAGCTTATTGTTATTATTACATTTAGCTAAACTATGTTCGTTAGTGTGCAACATGAAAGCGATCCAGAAATGTAAGTCGGGTAGCGAGAAATGCAAAGAACAGAAAAGACAATTAGAAAAGTTTAAACTGAACTTTTTCAATTGCTTACTGTACACTGTTATCAGTGAGACAGAGGAACGTTTTTATTTCTTGAGCGAATTCAGATGTCTTTTTGGCATTTTGTTTGACATAAAAAATACCGGAGATAATTCAATTGAAGCCTGCAACGAACTTGGCTTGTTTTTAGTAGACATGGCGGAGATTTGGCAACTGAATTAAAGTTTTTGTCTCATCTGCTCTCCAATGAAGTTAACACTCCATCTGATGTACTGCAGTATTTGGTCAAAAAAGATGTGAAATTTGCGTTTCCAAACACAGTGATAGCATGTTAAGTGTTTTTAACAATTCCAGTTGCTGTCGCTGGTGCTGAATGCTGGTTGTAATTGTAAAAGAGTCATAAATATATAACATTATATGTAATAGAAATTAAATAATATAAACATTTCATATATACAGGTATTATGACTTAGCGTGCTGCGTGACCGATGTGACCATTTAGCACCATTGTATGTGATGTCACAAGAAAGCTAAATCAAAATGTAGTATAACTGCCTAATTAGTCTTCACATCAAGGATAAGTGGTCTGCGTTTGGTTCTCTTACGAGGAAAAACATAGAGGAAGGCCTATCTACAAGCAAAGAAACCGCTTCAGTGTCTTATAACAATAACCCAAAATCCAAACTAAAGAAGAGAAAATACATGTATAGCAGTGAGAACTTGACTCTGGGCTTTACATGCATGGGAACTGAGAATGTGTCACTGCCACTGTGTGTTGTGTGTCCCGAAGTGTAATCAAAGGAGGCTTTAAAGCCAAACAAAATACATCTCTGAAGCCCAACATCCAGCATTTGGTATCTGTCAAACAGCACCAGTCCTTTCGCTAAGTGAGCCAGAAAGAAGATGTGCGTGTTTACTACCAGGCTAGTTGTAGGCTAATGAGTGACAGTGCATTCATGCGTCCATTGGAAAATCTATGTGTTGAAGATAATGTAATGGATGGGGAGTTAACATCTACGTCTGTTTTATTATTGTTCTGATAGTTATTGTGCATATTTTTTCATAAGTTCATTGGCACAGAAGGCTACCCCGACCCTCTGTAAAAAATTTCAGTTGGTTTTGATTCCACCCGTTCAGTTTTGTTTTTGACAAGGCTTGCGTTAAGTGCATGAGATATAATAAAAAAAGAGCATTTTTCTTATATTTATCTTAATTATTTATTTTTTTGTGAGGTGCTGACTGGACTCCTTCTGTAATCAATAAAAGGTCTTTGTAAAGCCATGTTTGTAGCTTGTATGTGCGTATTTTCTCTGATTACCGGTGTCGATTAGGCTACTTCTGAGGTATAGCGCTAGCTCATTTCAAATGGTGAGGATGGCCTGGCCCTTCTATGGGCCGTGGAGCACTCCTTTATATTTGGAATGACACCTTGAAAGCCAGGGTTTATTTTAATGTACACTTTTCTGTCTTTGCTGTTAAAGGCTACTGTTGTGTAAACTAAATAATATTCGCTACAACTATCATTTGACCTTGTGCTTGTCCAAGTACGTAATTGTAATTTTTCAGTGGCTGGCTTGTCTTCTGTTTTTTAAATTACAGCCTGCACCTTCTCCAGCAGCTGACCAACTTGAAAATTTGAAAGCATTCACCTGCATGATGCAAACTCAGTGATGTTAATGATGCATTTTCGTCATTGCTTCCTAGATTTGATACAACAAACTGGTGGTCTTATATATCTGATCCATATATAGGTGGATTCTGGCATTTATTGATTCATATTAGTAAAGTGGATTTCATACAGCATTTCTACA
Source organism: Lepisosteus oculatus (assembly GCF_040954835.1). Classification (NCBI taxonomy): domain Eukaryota; kingdom Metazoa; phylum Chordata; class Actinopteri; order Semionotiformes; family Lepisosteidae; genus Lepisosteus; species Lepisosteus oculatus. The sequence goes on along the minus strand of NC_090702.1, from coordinate 22,239,659 downwards.
TATAAACAAAAATTAACCCACACCTGATAAAATCAAACAATGTGAGAAACACTAACACACTCAACAGGTATATGTTGTAGAGCCATAAAATTAGAGATAGCAGAGACAAAATATTACAGCTGGTGTTAGTGGCTTGAAATATCTTCTTCTCTATTAAGTATTGATTGCTGTCTTCTCAGCATCCACCACTTTGTTATTATTCATGCAGACCACGTATAACACACAGAGGTTTAACATCTACTCGTAGCATGTGGGTCGTAGATAGTAATAGTGACATAATTGGCAGGAAAGCTTGGGAGTCTGGTTTCTTCTTCTGTGCCCTGAAGGGGTCATTTTCCTCTTTGCATGAATTTTTAAGGGATCTCTACCTCAATGTAGATGCATATGAAGAAAATGAGGAACATTGTTGTGGTCTGTGGTTACTTTTCTTATTGCTCTCATTTCCGTTGCATAATTTAAATTTGCTAACATTTTATTGTGGTTGGAAAACTTTGTTTCGATTCAACAAAACTGTAATTGTATGCCTTTACCTTCCCATTTGTTGTAAAGAAAGATCTGCAAGAATTCATGCAAGAAGGGGCACTTAACTAGATATACAATATACCAGGGGGCTACTAATAATTTCTGTGGGAATACACATAAACCAAAAAATGAGAAAAAAGAGTGAAGAAGTGCTGACATAGTAGTATTCTTAGAAAAAGTTTGAAACCCCAGATATAATTACATTTTTTTAAGAAAGTAATTTTACTCGTGGAGCACCAGATATTGAAACATTGAGTTAATATACTTATTCACACAAGAATACTGTATCTACCATTGGATCATTGGATCATTTTATTAATTCAGTAATCCAATATTTTGTCATTATGGAGACTTTCATGAAGATATAATTCCATTTTAGGTCTTAAATATATAAGAAAACAGTCCAACCTAGAAGGTTCACATAAATTAAACACACTCAACAAGTGCAGTACATTATCTTTATACTATATCATTGTGTTGTAAAACAAGATTTTAGGTTTTATTGGTGCAGTGATCCATTCAGTCGGACTTTGGAAAATTATAAAAGGCTATTTAATGTTGGCAAAGAATAAAAATCTTCACATAGAAGACTGAGAATTATTATAGAAACCTCTACCTATGAGACCTCAACACCAGATTTCTTAATATTTGGTATCTTTGAAACATTATTGTAAAAACCCACAGTAAGAGTACATTGGAATCATGGGGAAGCTTAGAAAGATATTAGAAACTACTATACAAATAAAAGGCAAGGAATAGCACAAAATACAAAAAAACTAAAGAAAGGTATAAAATATTATATACTGTAGTATTTCTGCAATTAACTTTCATTAGTGGATAGTAAATCACTCAAATAAGGACCAAAACTGAACTGTATAATTCTATATAGTGAACTGCTGTAATTCTAAGAGCTCACTCTAAGTTAGCCTGTTGTTTTAAAACTAGTGCTGGTACTAAACATATTCATGCACTGTTTTATTAATCATGTTTTATGACTGCAGATGATATAATTATCTGTTATATTGCTTTCTTGTCTTTTTAAGGCTCCTGAATCTATCTTTGAGCTCTGATCTAGTTCCTGATCAGGATGTCATAGATGTCATTATACATGTAGGTCGAAATCCACATGGAAGGCATTTAGCCTGGAAGTTCTTCCGGGAAAAGTGGAACATTTTAAATTCCAGGTATGATTTTTATTTTTTCTTATATGTAAATGAATTTTATTATAGCTAATTTGGATGAATATATGTTTACAGCAAATAGCTCAATAGAGATACATTTAGGTATTAAACTGATTATAAAGATGAATTTTTATACAATAATCTGTATTAAACCAACTGTAGGTACAGTATAGGCAAAATAGCTATGGCTCTACTTCTTAACTAACCTAAATCATACATGTGATGCACAGCAACGGCCACAAAACAATAACTGTTTTTAGGTTCATCTGTCTTATATGTCGTTTACTGTTAAACTGTATTGTCTTCACAGATATGGTGAGGCCTTGTTTATGAACTCCAAATTAATCAATGGTGTGACTGAGTTTCTAAATACAGAGGCTGAACTTATTGAGGTAAGTTTATTTGGAGAGCTGGCATTTCTAGTCTTCAATTGTCAGTCCCATCTGTCTGAGACCTCAAGAAGAGAGTCATCCTGATGATACAGGAATATTTTTAGCTAAATGAAAAAATAACTTGGTGGTTGATGCAGGATTTTCCAAGTCCAGGTGTCTGTGGCTTTTTGCTTCAAGTGAACTGTTGATAACCTAGCTACCTTTTAAATTAAAATTAATATTCGCATAAGCAGACAGTTTCTACTATTTCTACATTCTTTAAAATTGAGATTTTAATTTAGATAAGGGCTGTCCCATCCTTGTTCTGGAGGTCAGTTATGTCAGGAAGTTTTGTAGGCCTCCTTAAAGCAACAGCCTCTGGAGAGCTAGGAGAAGTGGTTAAACTAGTTCATGTAGGTACAGTAGCTATGGCAGCATGTGTAGGCTACAAAGGAATAAGTAAAGGTTTATTCCACGCTGAAAAGAGAAGAAAAGAAACATTACATTTTGGCCTTGGAGCCTTCTCTGGGTGGTTAAACTGAAGTGATTAATTGGTTATTGTCCAATTCAGCCAATAACAAGTTGAAACTGTATGTTTATCAAGAGTTGAGTTGAAAGGCAAGATCCAAGACCAGGACTGAACATGCCTGAAATAGATGCAAATCCTATAAAATAATTGTAAATTGTAAAAAATAAATTAAGTAAATACAGAACCATTCAATTTAAATTACTCATGATGGCTTTTACCACAAGAGAATAATGTTGGAAAAAAATATCTAATATTACATACAGTAGTGTTTAATAATATTTAATACTTAGGTAGCTGTTCAGTTCAAAATTCGGATTATATTAACAGTAAATAATTAAGAACATTAAATAAATGATTTTATCTGTGACAGTTTATAAAACTATGATTTGGCATTAAAAAAAAGCTGTTGATCAATCTAAGACCAAGATTTACTCAGGATGGCAATGGTGGCCCACATTGTATCTAAGATGTGTTAAAAATATAATATACTGTAAATACACATACTTCTCATACAAAAAAATACCAGGTACAGGTATTCTTACAACCATTTGTCAATTAGCCAGTGCCAGGGAGATACTGCTTTAATGATTATGCTATCAATGTAGAGCTATTGAACAATTAGTACAATGTGATGGCACATAAGATAGTGCTTAAATTGCAATTTAGAGCAAACAAATATAAAGAGCTAAAAGACTTGCTTTTGACCCAGTTTGTAATGCCTTACAGGCTCCAGAGGGTTACATGACCGTAACAGGCTCACACTGAATAATCCCTGTTACACTAGCTTGGAAAGATTGCTGGCAGTTAACTGCCAAATGTTAAATCACCCTTAGGTGCAATCAGGCTGATGTGTGTTTGTGGCTGGCCATCCTATTTCAACTGGACAATATACTGAAGCATTACAGTAATAGAAGCCATGACTTAAACAAAACATTAGATAGATAGGTTGTAAATGCTTTCTTACAAGAGTCTGAAAGACATTTGGTATGTATCAGCCAGTGCATTTAAATCAGGTAGTCCAACGTAAACTATTTACAGTTTGTGAATCATGTTATACAACAAATGATTGACATAATCAATCTCAATATTTATTTAGTTATTTGGTGGTGGTCACTGTAAACTGAAATGTCTGCTTGGCTTCTGCCAGAGGTTTGAGCTTGAATTAGTGTATACAAACATAGACTGACCTGTTGCTGTGTTCATGAGTTACACTTGCCCTTTGTGAATAGTATTGCAATATGTGGAAGCACAAATCTGAAATATACTCTGAAATAACATTGAGTATACTATCAATACCTTCAAGCTAATTTCTGAAGATAACATCTATAGGCTCTTGCTCCATTATCATACTGCTGCTTACATTATTGTAGGACACATTTATATCAGTGGTATCAGTGAGCCTTTTGTGGATTCTGTTACATATTCACATGTTATACCATCACTAAATCATATTCTGTATCATGATTTGTCAGAAATCATTAACCTTTGTCAATAGTGCATGACAATCAGATTAATGTACAAATTGCAGGTATGAATCTCATTGATTCTGAGATATGACTTTTTAGGAGCACCATTTTAGGAGCACCTTAATGATTGTAATTAGAGTTACAGTATAGGTCTTTTTGCTGATTTACTAGAGAGGACGTCATCTCTCAGATGGTTCCTCTCCATTATTGATTGTGTCACTAGGTGACTGTACAGTAAATGGTTAAAAATGTCTTGGTTGCTCACAAATTTTTCCTGTCAGCTTATTGAACAGTTGGTGTAACATTTTGGACACTGGATGGCCCTTGAATGACCTAGCTGCTTCTTGTTGTCACGGTCCAGTCAGTTGTGCTCCCAAACTGCTTGGCCTCTCTCATTCACTGAGCAAAGGCATTGTTGCAGCATGACTACTACCCCACGTCCTTTTTATACCTACAAGATTGTACAAATTCGGAATAATTCCTAACATTTGCAAAGTGCATTTCACACATCTCATGATATGCTCAAACAACCTAAATGGCATTAGCATGACAGAATAATTAAGTACATGCTCCATTTTTAAAATGTTGCTAATTTTTTTCTATAGCTGTAATTCTAAAAAGCACAGTAGTCCTGTTCAAGTTATAAGGGTAAATTATAATTTGCCATTTTATTCCTGTTTCTACACTCTTATCCCTCTTTCTTTAAATTATCCAAAGTTAATAGAAGTTATGTAGTGCCGCAAATGTATATCCTGAGGGGTACCAGTAAGTAAGAATGAGACATGACCACTTGTGCTGTAGGCACTCTGAGGCTGTTTTGGTGTACTATAAAAATGCCATGCCATGCCATCCCACTTATTTACAAATATACTGTTTAAAACGGCAAATAGTATTTGAAAGGAAAATGTCTGAAATGAAAAGGCTATGAAGGCTATGAAGTTACTGCATATTCAATCAGAGCATGACCAAGGTATGAAAAGAGCTTCTTCTGGTTTTACTCCTTGATACAACAGCTTTTTATGTGAATGGTATTCCAAATGCCCAGTACTGTACACACATACACAATCACCAAAACCATGGCTAGAAAATGCATTTATTCCTTTAGCTCTAAATCTTTGTACACATAAAAGCTATGGCTCTGAAATGTTCAATATATGACTGAAATTGTAATTAATATTACACACTCAGTGTCGCAAAAACATATTTTCTTCCAAGGTTCAGATATGATTGATGCGGACAACAAAGGATGCTCTTGGTTAAAATCACTGTGAAATTTGTAACTCAGAAAATGCTTTTACAGTTGTCATAGAAAGGTCTACTTATATCATCTGAGAAACAGTGATTGCTGTGCATTATACAAATATTAAGTTGCTCATTAGCCTTTTTAAAGCCTTTAAGTTTATTTTTCTTGTGTATAAAATAACCATACTCTTGTCATATTATCTATGTTTCCAATATCACTTTTCCCTTAATAATGGCATATTTCATTTAATAACTTTCAATGAATACATTAAGGTGTACTTTAGTTTGGAAAGTACTTAGTTTACATTATCTGTATCATACAGATGTAAAATGATTTTCTAAATACAATCTATGCTGCAATAATAGAGAACATTTTAAAGATATCCTTTTGGAGAAATTCTGGCAAAAATTCAACTCTCTCAAGGAAAGGCTTGCTTTATCACATAAATAATGTAATTAAACCATCTAAATGAATTAAATTAAAAGTTAAAATGGTTCTCTTTTAACAGTATTCTAATTCCCACTTTTCTTTTATCTGATGAATTTCTGTATGGAAGTTTGTGTTTTAAAACCATGTCCTGCTGCTGCACAGGATAAATCTGTGGCAGTGCTGTCATTGATTATCCCAAAAAAGTATACAGTATATGAACCTTGGCAAGAAGATATAAGGAAATGTGCACACACCTTTATATTGCATCTACTACATGTAATTTATTTTGCTACATACAGTGCCTTGCGAAAGTATTCGGCCCCCTTGAACTTTTCAACCTTTTGCCACATTTCAGGCTTCAAACATAAAGATATAAATTTTTTATTTTATGTGAAGAATCACCAACAAGTGGGAGACAATTGTGAAGTGGAACGAAATCTATTGGATTTTTGAAACTTTTTTAACTATTAAAAAAATGAAAAGTGGGGCGTGCAAAATTATTCGGCCCCCTTGCGTTAATACTTTGTAGAGCCACCTTTTGCTGCGATTACAGCTGCAAGTCGCTTGGGGTATGTCTCTATCAGTTTTGCACATCGAGAGACTGAAATTCTTGCCCATTCTTCCTTGCAAAACAGCTCGAGCTCAGTGAGGTTGGATGGAGAGCGTTTGTGAACAGCAGTTTTCAGCTCTTTCCACAGATTCTCGATTGGATTCAGGTCTGGACTTTGACTTGGCCATTCAAACACCTGGATACGTTTATTTGTGAACCATTCCTTTGTAGATTTTGCTGTATGTTTGGGATCATTGTCTTGTTGGAAGATAAATCTCCGTCCCAGTTTCAGGTCTTTTGCAGACTCCAACAGGTTTTCATCCAGAATGGTCCTGTATTTGGCTGCATCCATCTTCCCCTCAATTTTAACCATCTTCCCTGTCCCTGCTGAAGAAAAGCAGGCCCAAACCATGATGCTGCCACCACCATGTTTGACAGTGGGGATGGTGTGTTGAGGGTGATGAGCTGTGTTGCTTTTACGCCAAACATATCGTTTTGCATTGTGGCCAAAAAGTTCGATTTTGGTTTCATCTGACCAGAGCACCTTCTTCCACATGTTTGGGGTGTCTCCCAGGTGGCTTGTGGCAAACTTTAGACGAGACTTTTTATGGATATCTTTGAGAAATGGCTTTCTTCTTGCCACTCTTCCATAAAGGCCAGATGTGTGCAGTGTAAGACTGATTGTTGTCCTATGGACAGACTCTCCCACCTCAGCTGTAGTTCTCTGCAGTTCATCCAGAGTGATCATGGGCCTCTTGGCTGCATCTCTGATCAGTCTTCTCCTTGTCTGAGCTGAAGGTTTAGAGGGACGGCCAGGTCTTGGTAGATTTGCAGTGGTCTGATACTCCTTCCATTTCAAGATGATCGCTTGCACAGTGCTCCTTGGGATGTTTGAAGCTTGGGAAATCTTTTTGTATCCAAATCCGGCTTTAAACTTCTCCACAACAGTATTACGGACCTGCCTGGTGTGTTCCTTGGTCTTCATGATGCTCTCTGCGCTTTCAACAGAACCTTGAGACTATCACAGAGCAGGTGCATTTATACAGAGACTTGATTACACACAGGTGGATTCTATTTATCACCATCAGTCATTTAGGACAACATTGGATCATTCAGAGATCCTCGCTGAACTTCTGGAGTGAGTTTGCTGCACTGAAAGTAAAGGGGCCGAATAATTTTGCACGCCCCACTTTTCATTTTTTTATTAGTTAAAAAAGTTTCAAAAATCCAATAGATTTCGTTCCACTTCACAATTGTGTCCCACTTGCTGGTGATTCTTCACATAAAATAAAAAATTTATATCTTTATGTTTGAAGCCTGAAATGTGGCAAAAGGTTGAAAAGTTCAAGGGGGCCGAATACTTTCGCAAGGCACTGTAGTTGCCTTTCAAGTGTATGTAAGCATGCATAAATGCATATAAAGTCAATGTTCTGTTGATTTTAAATTAAGTTATTGAAGTTACTTTAGTGGATAATTTCTCAGGTAAAGCCCAAAGGGTAACAGATTCTAATTTGTGTTTTTATGAGAAAAAAAACCTCATCTTTTAATGACATACTGTAACACTGCCAGGGATTGGCTGTCGTAGCAGTTATGTTTTAATAGGCAGCTTTCAGGTAACAGACACATCATACCCAGCTGTAAGGTTAAAAAAAGGCGCTCTTTTTTACATTGTGTAATTAAACTTAAAACACAAATCAAACCTTTGCTCCTTTCTGAGCTTTAAATATTTCTCTCTATGCTTTCCATAGATGACAGTAAGCTAAGCGTCTTACTGTCATCAAAATAAATAAAACCAAAACGCTCAAAACCAAGAACTCCAATGGAAACCTTCACTTCCTGGTTTTTAAATGTCTCCCAGCCAATTATCTTATTATCTTCTTAATATTGGACATGACTGAGGGTGGCATGCCATTCCCCACAGCGTTATGATGAGATCTACCATGATGTCTGAACCTACTTTTCTAACAGCAAAGCTGATGATAACAGTGGTGATATTATTAGACCCATGGTGGTTAATTTTTTTATAATCATTTTAATACCACAATACATGTATAAGTGTCAAGCTGCAATAAAATTACCTCGATAATCATGTTTCCTATAAGATAAAAAATGCCCAGATTTGTATAGTGTTTTTAATCTTAAAGAGTTTAACATAAACAGTAGATAGGGAAACACTTCATCCACCACTGAAGTGTGGCACCCACCTGGGTGATATGTGGCAGAAATTTTGTGCTAGTAGGTCTTCAAGTGGAGAGGAAACTTAGAGATTATTTCACTAATCAATTAAAGCCGCTCTGTAGGCCCAGAGTAGATTTGACTACCTTGTAAAATCTTGCCGGAGTAGCAACATATTCTTGAATAATCTGAATAGTGCCATAGGATCTTTAGCAGTCAGAACCTCAGTTTAAAATCTCTCTGGTCCAGAGAGAAGAGTATCACTTATTGTTCCACCAATACCACTTACAGTACATAGCAAACTACTTTTCCTTCGAAGTCGTCCTCCCAGCAATGATGAGCATCAGTTTGCTCCAGCCTACTGTAACAAGGTAAAGTAAGGAGACAGTAACACTGCTGTGAAGTACTGTATGAAGAATATGAAGAATCCCCTCTACCCAAGATAATTTTTTCCCTTACACTCAATGTTTTAATATTGATCTTATAAACACATACACACATATATATATATACTGTATATAAAGTACACTTTTATTAAACAACCTCATCTACGCTTTTTGTGGGATTTAGGGTGTTTTTCTCTGATGTACTGTATAACAACTAGTATTGAAGCGAACATTGTATTTACAAAATTATATTCTTTGATTTTCTTTAAACTTAAGTACAAGTCTTTACAAAGATCAATACAAATCATGAATTGCATGTTGTTCCCTTTTCTGACATTTTACTTAGCTGGGCCTTAGGGGAAAAAAAAGATTATGTTTAGAATTATCTAAATTATATTGACATAAACCTTTAAAAACGTGCACAGAGAATTCTCGTGTAGAATTCTTAATGTCTTCTTCCTGATGGCTGCAAAGGAGAGTGGTTTTTTGCATACTGTAGATGTAAACATTTCCTTCATGATCAGATTAAGTGTAAATTACTGTTGGACTGTATTTGCAAATTAAAATCTTGCATGTAAGTAATGATTTTACATTTATGTTAATGATAATTTATACAAAACTAACCTTTTGACATTTAAATAGGCAGGATCTGTAGGGTTTTCTTTGTGATCTCACATCTGCTTTATAGAAGACTATTTTATTGTTGAACCATTATAATGTGTTTATTTTATTGTTGAATCATTATAATGTGTTTTTTTTTTAGCTGAAGGACTTTATACAGAACAATGGAGGAGGAGCAGCTGCTGCATTCGCACGTGCTGTAGAGATTGTGGAAGCTAATGTGAGATGGCACAGCCTCTTTGAAGAACAGTTTTTCCAATGGCTTAGGAAATCCCCCACCACTTAATCTGTGACAATTATAAATATTTATAGCATGGTATCTCTCTTTGAAACATTTATACTCTAAAAAAACACAAAAAAATGAAGACAGAGAATAATTTGATTTGAATTGCAAATTGTGAACTGTTTATTTTCTTGCAACATGAAAAGAAATTTTTCTGTGGGGAAAAAAAAGAAAAGAGGGCAGTACATTTTCACTGCCTTCACCAGTCATATACATGCAGGGCAAAAGAATGTGATTCCAAGTATTGCATGATCTTATCTACCATCTGTTGAAACACCTTTGAGTATTTTTTTGTGCATGATTGTCCAGACCCTCACAGAAATCCCAGCATGCTCACCTATAACGTTTCCCAGTCCTGTGTATCCCAATCACTACTGTGTAAGATAGGAAAAAGAAAGAAAAGAACAGCAGAAAGGACAATAATATGCAATTGTTATACACACACAACAACTATCATGACAATCAGTGTTCCAATACAGGAAAATACTAATCAATAATGAAAAAGGTTCCATATTCAACTAAATGAGTATAAACATGCTCATACTGAAAAAAAATTCTTAGACAGGCCATGTAAAATAATAATCAGTAAACATGGTGGCAGCACCACCTGAATTAACATCAGCTTCAGAAACTGTTCAATATTGTGTGATGTGTATAAAAATTGCTACCATGCCATCCTGACTGGCAAACAGTACTAATAACATGTGCCAAACGTAACAGAAGAATAGATCATAATTTTAAAGGCCTATCGATTTTGGTGTCCAAGCAGCAAGCAGAAAACATTATAAAAATCAAAGGATACTACACCTTAGAATAGGAACAAGGTGACTTCTAATGGAAATTGTGTCTTTTTCACTCTGTATCCTGACATTATCAGACTACAGATTTATCTCATGTTTGTTCGGGGTTATCCTGGGGTGTGGATAAAAAAAATATACTCTATATATCATAGTGCTGAGGCCACTGTGCAGAATAGCTCATATCTGTTAATCCACTAGCATTCATAGGCAGCCCAACATGAACCAGTCAGCATGGCATAGAACAGCACTTAATGATTTTTGTCCTGCTGAAGGGCATGATCAAATAAGCTGTATCTTGTGAAGATCAATTGTGATTTGCCCTCTTGAAGCTACTATAAGGCTAGATTTGAATGTGATATCCCAGCAGTTGAACCCATTTTGGCTACAAGTGTTCTGAAATAGAAAAAAAACAGTATCAGTCGATATGTGTATTTTAACTGTGTTTGGCTGAAATATTTGAGTGTGTTAATGAAGAAAAAGGGTATCCTTTATTTATATTTTAACATTAATCTGAGTGTTTTTATACCCTGGAATAATAGTCTAGACATCACAAATCCTTTCCATCCTTTTTTTCTCCCATTTATTAAAACTAAGTGTTGACATAGCAGCTTTTTCTAAATAAAGAGATTACTATATCTTCTGTATTTTAAGCAGAAAATATATGGAATTTTAACTCTGATAATAAATTTTTGTACAGTAATGCATCACTGTCTGGCTTTTTGACGTGTAGATGTGGGTTTTTGAAAACAATACTAGCTCTGTGATTAAATTTCCATTTTGTCTTGATAGGCATCTTTTTAATAATATTTAAGTGGATTCAAGTCTAGGAAAAGGGAGAATAGAAGAATAGACAGACAAAGATAAAACAATGGTGATTATTTTACTCTCTGACATAAATCATTTTTTAAAAATCTACCTAAAGATTATGATTTCTAAACTAAATGCATTTAAATACACTCATGATATATTGTCAAAAGTAAAAAATGTCTATGCTGTGAGAATTTAAAAATGACTTGTTTATCTTACCATAGTTGAATTCTGTGTGTTTAACTCACTTTAACTCACGACAGATGGGCGATTTACAGAGCATACCCCTGACATGATCTATAACACTTCTTTTTGTAAATATGCAAGTATTTAGAGTTCTTGGACTTAATTTTATTATACCCTCCATTACAAGTAGGAGGATTCCTACTTATATACATATTTTATCATTATTTATTTTTATATGGCTCACATATAAACTGGGCTTGAATAAGTGGCTCTAGTTTTTATGTCTTAAATAACATTAAAATCATGTGCCACGTCAAAATATGGTTTATATTAGTTGATCTCTCCCTACGTGATGTTTACATACTTGTAAACCTAAATTGTTAAACACGTATGAAACTGGAATATTCTGAGATAAATGAATGAAAAATCGACTAGGAAAGTCTTAAAGGCAATTCAAAAATTTCCTTATATTATGAATACTGAAAAACCCAAAGGTTCAAGTTTATGAGTCAAGGTAAGTATTCTTGTATTTTCAAGATACAAATACTGTATACAATTTCCAAACATCTGTTACTTTAGCTGGTATGCAATGATGAGACCAAGTCGCAAAATTAAATCTTTAGATTTTTTCAGTGACACCGCCATCAAGACAAAAACATCGCTGAACCTTTGCTTCCACCCAATGTCCTTTCTTTTCCAAAAGTCACCAAAGAAAATTGTATTTGGAGGGATTACTCCATGACTTGAAACTTTTCCAGACCCACTCATCATTTCATCCTGCCAACCACCTAAACAATGCAGCCTTCTTATACACCAAATAGGTTGGGTAGCACCAGAAGCTGATGCATTTCCTGCAAATGTACTGCATCTCCGATCAGAACACATATAGTATAGATCCTCTCTCTGTGTAGTGATTAGAAAGTTCATCATATCTGTCTACAATCCCATGTATTACATCTCTTGCAGAAAGTGCTCTGAGATGTACAGTATATTAGCAAAACAGAAAGGATGATCAACCATTGCAGTGAACAGAGCACAGTGTTGGAGCACAGTGGATCAAAGATCATACTTAGCTCCACATTTTATTTCTTCCACTCATGACTAAATTAATGCTTGTGCATCCTTTTAGAGGGTGTCCAGAAATCTTTTCTACACTGTGCAAAGAGTTATGGAAAGAATCTGCAGTCTAAATTCATGGTCAAAGTAATTTTGCCAGAGATTTTAATGGTTCTGTAACATAGCAGAATGAGGTAACAGGATCTTTAAAATAGACAGATCTAGGTAAAACACACAAATACAGCCAGAAGGCAAAAAGAAACCAGTGCCTTTTGTTTTGAAAAATTAAAAACATATTCTCCCTCTGAGCTTTAACTGCACTTCTCCAGTCCCACTCTGGGCAATCTCTTTCTGAGACTCTTAAAAAAATAACTTTGTTGGCTTGAAACCAACCTATTATTTTCCTCCAAACGGTCATGTGATTGACAACAGCAGGTCATTTGCCCAACTGCAATTTGACCAATAGTCTTCCAGAATCTGGTCAGTTGACTGGGAGCAGCAGCTCATTGACTTGAAACTTCCTGGGGAATGTGCTCTTAGAGGAGTTATAACTATTTTTGCATTTAACTAGATGGAGAGATTGAAGTTTTTTGTCAGGTATGTCTGACAAATAATGTGACTTAATCATATGTATTCAGTTGTGGAGTTTATTTTAAGGCAACAATTTATCTGTTATACAGTATTTCACAAGCTAAAAATATTCCACAGTAGGTATACAGTACTGCATGTCATTTGTACTGTACACACTGAAAAGAAAATATTTAACATATCAAATCAACAGAGTGGAGCCACTAGAAAACAAGCACAGAAAGCACAAAAGGAGACAGAACTTTCAGCAAATCACTTTAAACTTAACCACTAATTAAACAATACAGTAATAGTTCTTGTAATCAAATTAAATGATGGAAAAGAAAATCAAATTCCATTTATGTAGTATCCCAAAACATTAAACACTCAAAGTTCAGTAGCGGTACAACTGTCAAAATTAAAACACAAATGTTTGTGCATATCTTCTGAAAATGATTTCAGTAATTTTGCTGATTGTAAACTATGATTACAAATAAAAAACATTTATTGTGTCGAAAATGCAAAGAAAACATACAATATCTCTGATATACCTCAAGTACAGTAGGTAGCTGCATCAGCATGTGTAGGCTGCAAAGGTAAAAGGTAAAAGTAAAAGTTTATTCCATGCTTAAAAGAGAAGAAAAAATACACAACACTGTCAGACACCCAAAGAAAGTACGTTTATTTTCTTCTCTTTTCAACATGTATTAAACCTTTACTTGTTCCAATATCTCTAATATACTGTATCACTTTATCAAAACATCCTGTAAATGACTGTATTCCTGTATTACAATTATCTAACTGTTACCATTATTCATGATATCCTGAGATATCCTGGAACAAAAAGTGGTTGATTCCATGCTGAAAAAGAAAAAGGGAAAATAGCAGAATCTCAAAATGTTCTTTGGTGTGGAAAGAAGTTAGGGGTATGGCAGAAAACAGAGAGAGACAGGTGGAGTGGGAAAAGCCACAAAAGGGCAAAAAATGGGTTGAAAATTACACACAAAAGTGGTTAAAATTTAGTTTCAGGGATGCAGTCTGTAGCAAATGGAAGAAAGGTATCCATTTGTGAAATAAACGGATTTCATAAGAGATTAATCAATTGCTGAGTGCTGGAGGAATGTGTGTGTCACAGATGTCAGAAGGGCATTCTGTGGAACGACAAGGAGAGCAGTAGAAACCCTATGAGAAGGAGCAAAAGGGGCAACACGGAGGTTAGCCCAGGCTCAGGGGGTAGACGATGTCGGTAAAGAAACCTATGCCCTCAGGCAGCAGACAAGGCAACCTGGTACTAGGCGGGTCTCACGACATCCGTACCCTCAATGCTGAGCCAGGAGCAGAGCAGACACAGGAAGTAAATAGGCTACACAACAATAATAATCACAGGAAAGACACGAATAATCACAGGGAACAAGGAACGGGACAGATTTAGAGTGCCCTCTAGGTGTACAGGGTGTGACAGTGTGAGCACATTCAAAGGGGTTTGGACCCTGATATCTTTTTTGCATAGGGGTTTTTGAATCGTTCTCAAACAGAGAGGTCAGTGTGATCATGATTGAGGGAGGCAACATATGGGAGAATCCCTCTCTACCTCTTCATCCTGTCCTTTTATTGACGAACACACCCAAAAAAGGCTCCATACCCCAAAATTGAACTTTTTATTAGTCTTCCTGGGTTGTACACTGACACAGCTCCTACAATCAATAACATACAAAACATTTAAAGTATGAGATATTTAATCTAGAGTGGGATAAACAAAATAAATCTGTTAATTGAACAATGGCTTCGTGTAATGCAATGACAGAAGCAAGAAAAAAGTGACAGAATGACGATAGTAGAATAGTATAGGACGAGTATTATTCTCAGATATTCAGAGATATTCACGGTTAACAAATCTGAGCGTAATCAGTGAATAGAATATTACAAGGTTTAGAAAGATGTGTAAAATAGAATCTAAGCAAATAGAGCTTATAGGAAAATATATGCATTTTGTGTAAAATTCTCAACTTAATGATAAAAAAAAATGTTGTTAAACAAAAAGGTACAGGTTTTCCTCATTTCCTCATTAATATATACAGTACTTTGGGCATTCATGTAAACTGCATACATATTTGTCAGTTTATCTAAAGATTGACCAATGAGCATGTAAATCTAGCTCAATTTTAAACTTTAGAATTTCATAATCATCTGAATTTAAAATGTATTGACTTTACAAACCAATGCTTTTTGTCTAAATTATAACTCAGCACTAAAAATACCGATGAGCTTTAGATTTCTGCCAAGACTGTATATTTTCAGCAAAAGAGAAATAGGTCACCAACAATACTTCTCACTTCACTAGAATATTTCCCTCTTGTACAGCACAGAGAAAAGACAAACTCCCTCTTTGCCACATCCCACAGCAAATCAATCAAGTGATGGCCATGAAATTACCTCAGCTAACAGAAGTGACTCCTGATCCTTTAACTGATGTTGCAGACCTCTAAAATGGCATTGCAAATTAATTAGTTATAGACCATATGTTTGAAGGAGATGCTGTGGATGCAGGTGGCTCACAGATGTATCATTGGCATTTTCATTCTTTCCCTTTAATAGTGACAGACTGGGATACACACAAATTGATTTGTATCTGACCATTTTTTTTATTCTAATGATTTCATTCTTGAAGTTTTTGTTTGATTTTCTGCAAGCTGGAGAAAACTGTGCCAGGCAGTGGTCAATCATTTTTATTTATGTGTTTTTAAAGGGCACATGACATGTGAAATGAATCAAAGCAAATTACATAGCCAGAGGTAGATCATTGCATTCTGTCTGCAGCCCTCCTGTTTGCAATCAGAACAACCCTCTAGATTTACCAATATTAAGCAATGTAATAAGTCATTCGATCATGCCATTTTCAGTTCAAATCACCTCCTGAGAAGAGGAATGTATTGTAAGCAATTCAGTCTTGCACAGCAGGTTCCTGGTGCTACAGTTATTTCCAGAAGAGAGCAGTAGATGGCAGCATAAATAAGTAATTAAATGGTTTTATAGATCTATTTTACTGCTTCCAACATTAGCATGTTATTCATCCAGTGTGTACATACAAAGTGATTACTGTATATTACATTTTTATTCAAATCATGGATCTTTAACTGACATCTTTATTGACTGAAAGATTAATGATCTTTAAAACAAAACCTAATTATTTCATAGTATCAGAAATAAGTGTTTAAATTGCAAATTAATTAGTATTGTATTACATCTGAAAATGATGCATTTTTAAAATTGTAAGAACATTGTAAGAAGGTAGTAGTTGCAGTACGAATGTGGCCAAATTTGAAGACAAAACATTATAGACAAAGTCCACCAAATAGATTACTTAATGCATGGTGGAGAAAAAAAACAAAAAAAGAGCATAACTGACAGTTACTGCAAATGTGTTTAAGAGTGAAAGCAGAGGGCACTTTTTAAAACAAATGTGCTGGGTATAAGGAACAAGCTGCCAAACCATGATAACACAGTCAATGTCTTGGGAACCTTCAAGAACTTACTGTACATTCTCAGATCAATAAATTACTAGAAGTAAAATGAACTCCATGGGTCAAATGTCATCTTGTTTTTGATATTGTGTATATATAACGTTCTAAATAACATGATATTTTATTTCACCTTAGCAGTAAACCCAAGTCCCATAAGGGTAGAAATCTTACAAAAAGCACAGTCAGATAGTGCATATTCAGAGTCTTGGTAACAGGTAAGCACAAATGTTTTCTATGTCTGCATATTTCTGTATTCGTATATGTGCATAAGATTACAATCTACAGTATATGACCAAAATAGAAAAATCAAATTTGCCTAAAAATCAAAATATCTGTCTAGTGAGTTGTAGGGGACATTCAAAATGATTATACAGCTAGATTCTGTTGACAAAGAAAATAAATATTAAAAGAAAGAAGATTCGAAGAAAGACAAGGTTACTAGTCTAATTATCTCTGTTGCATGTTTGTAGCAGAGTATCGGCCACTTTGAATAACAGCAAAATACTGCAGCCACTGTCATTTACATTAAGTCACTAAGGAGTTTAAGAATTCTGAGGTAAATACAAAAGGTATATCTTCTGGAAATACAGTTGACTGTTGCTAGTGGTTTTATGCTCATGTTTTCTTGTTACCTCTGTCATTTCTCTAGAGCTTCAAAAACACAATGATTATCCCACTTCCTGCTTCAATTTTTAATTTTTGTAATTTTATGGTGCTAACTATATCATTGACAAAAAAAAACATATGAAAGTGGTATTGTTTAAAAAACTGCTTACAGTATAATCTCATTTCAATATAATCTCAGACAGTAAGGACAATGCTGGCAGATCCCCCTCCAACTCCCCCTATTCATTTTAGAATTGATGAGCCAGGAAGGCACTCCCAAGACTGATAAATGATATGTGCATGTGTGCACTAGAATCAGGATATTTATACACAGGTGAATTGAAATGTCATTGGTTAAAAACTTTAGACAGGAAGTACATTAATTGTAGCTGTTAGGCAGTTTGTCTTGAAGTGAATTATTTACTTGTTTCAAAACAAATTCACAGTTCCTAATGGAAATATCCTAACTCTTTTCATCTTGTGCTTAAATTATTCTTCTTGACTAATTGGACAGAGAGCAGACTATAGCCTTGATTCAAAAACAATATTTATTCTACAGCAGGTTTCCATTACTGTGTTTGTAATAAAGCAAGTACAGTAAGCATCCTAACAAGGCTCATAAAATTATTATCACATTCAACCATTTTGAAATGACACACTTGGCTCCAGTAATGGAGCCCTTGCTAAAAGAGATAAGGGATTGCTACCATATTATTCTGAACTATTAAGGAAAATTAAGCAGGTGAACCACTTGATTCCACAAAGTATAACTTTTACCTTGTTTATGAGTAACATACTCTCAACTAAACAGCCAGGAATTATTGTGACAGAAGTCTGTTACAGAGTTCATTATTAAAGTAAAAAGGGAAATGAGCACTAATGCATATAAAATTAAAGGCATTCAGTCTGCATCTTGCCTTGTACTGCATTAAGACTGAAAACTAGAATTTTACATGTAAAAAAGGGTTTAATAGGGTAAAAAGTGTAATCTGATTATGCATATGTAATTGAATAACTGTGAAACATAATCAGTCACCTCCAGTCTTACACTGCTCATAGAACAGAAGCATCTTTAATTAATGCTCTGCTTCAGAGATAATTCCATTATCAATGAGCTGTGGCGTTTTCTTTAGCTTTTTTCTATAAACTCCAACATTATCTCTTAGTTAAAAGAAATACTGTAAGTAAACTTAAAGTTTAATTAAATCTCCTTTAAATGGTTTGAAATAATTTTGAGGGTTTAACTGCAAGATGTGAAAGCACCGCAATTATAAACATGACATAATATATATATACAATATATTCATTGATTATAACATTAATGACAGTGTTACAACTAGGTGCCACCCACCAGGGAATGGGGGCAGCTGTGAAGGAGGAGTTATAGACCCAAGAGCTAGGGTGCCACAGTCCACAAGGAATGGCCAGCTCACTGCCCTTGAGTTAGGGAAACCAGGCTGACACAATGCAGCACAGCCTTAGACGAAACCATCCGGATTCCTTGTGGCCAGGGTCCGGAAGCAAGGGCTGCAAGGGCTGTTGGACTAATCAAGTTCATTCCAGACCCGTAGGGCTGGGATCCTGGAGAAAGGGCTGCTGGAATCACCTGGGATGCAGGCAGATGGGCTGAGGGACTGGAAAGCAGGGAAGGAGAGCAAGAGAAGCAGGTGCAGAACAGGGAAAGCCACCAGAGTCTGGAAATCTGCTTCTTTAGGGGTCCGGCCCTCAGGCTGAGCAGGGTACTCAGTCTGGGCTATCATCCAGGAGGCATGCCAATGCTGGGCTAAATGGGACACATGCTCTTTGGGGGGGTCCATTCTGAAGACCACGCCAGCACATGCCGTCAGGGGAGACTTCTAAGGCACTCCAGAGGCCGGGCTGTCTGAGTGGGATCCCGGCATCTCCTCCAGACTCAGCAGCCTGCAGCATCTTGACAGCACAGCCATGGGCAGAGCTCCCAGGCGGAGCCCGAGAGAACTGGAAACAAGAACAAGAAGGGCTCTGCTGGGATGCTGGAAGGTTTGTTCTTTAATACTCCTCTTTTGTCTTTGAACCCATATTGGAGAAAGATAAGAGCCAAATATATAATCATAAATTTAGAAATCAAGAGCACTAGCACATTGGCAGTATTAAAATTATTTTCATTCATCATGCTCAGCATGATATCTTCAGGATATCTTCTTTAACGATTTATATTTTTCAACATATCAAAAGAACAAGAAGTTATACTGGAATAAAATTACTATGTTGACATGTGTTGTGTTGAGGTTTGCAGATTTGGGTCAGTAGACTATCATTTGACCTCACTAAAAGAAACTGTTATTATTTGTGAAGAAAATATCAATAAAATGCTCATAGCAGAAACTATCAGGACATAATCCCAGTGGAGTCTGTCTGCCTTAAGGTGAATGCAGGCTGTGAACAGAAGCAGGAATGTGCTGGACAAAGTTCAAGACAACTGTTATACAGTACATATTTAAGAAAACTACTGCCTTAGGTATCCTGAATCCTTTAAACAAATGTTAGGTGTTATCAAAGTAGCATAAAATAATATGACTGACTGGTAGGCATATTTTCAGGGTACAATATTTTCAAATCAATTGTAATATAATTACTGTAACATGGTAGCATTGCAGGCTCACATTTCTTGGGTCTGAGGTTTGATGGTGGCATCAGGCATTTATCTGTGTGGATTATGCATGGTCTCTTTGTGTTTGTGGATGCCTTTAATAGATCTTTTGGTTTCATCTTACTTTACAGGCATACGAAAACAGGCCAGATGAAAGCAGCATGTAAAGGTCTGTTTGCCCAGCATGGGAAATGAGCTTTTGTAAGATCCAATTGCATTGCATTTTAAAGAAGTAGAATCCACATACAATATTCTGCACACAGAGAGAAAGCATTCTCCCTTCTGACTTAGGTATGAGGAGAACTTCACCTAATCCTCTAGTTCCATATTTTTCCAGGTTTATACAGTAGCTACTCAGTAACACACAGTAGCATTCAACTGGGAATTGATATCTGTGGAAGCAAAGGGTTTTCTTCAGGTGTGATGCAACAGGGACTGCGGTGGCTTACTAGGTCTGAATGATTTCTGTACAAGATACATCAGTCTTACCTCCAGTGTTTTAGCTCTTCTGGTTTTACTATGGGCTCACATTCGAAAAAGAAAAGTAGTCTGACAATATATGCTGTATAAGATGTACATTATATACAGCATATTGTCTTTATCTGCACTACACAATTATTAGGGCTGTAGCAGTGGGCAGAGATGGAAATGAATCACATGTTGCCAATAAAGGGTGCATAATAACAGAAGTTTATTTGTGATTAATTTGTCATATTTGTAATTCTGTTGTCCTCAGGTACTGTATGAATAGTAATAACTTTGTTTTAAGGAGAGTGAAGTGTTCTTGTTTTTCAAGCTCATCTATTTGGAGGGATTATTGTCTGTGTTAAGTATTTCCTTAGGCATGTCATGGTGTTTTAATCTTTAAATTTGAAGTTAACCTGACAAATGGACAGGCGTAAAGATGGCATTTAATTTCATAAATGTATTGTAAAAGGGTTATAAAATATGTATTTAACTTATTTTATTATTTGGTTATTATTATTTGGTAAAATGTACAAACCCCTGTCCATGCTTAATCCTGCATCTCTGTTTTTTAATGAAATAACAGAATTTATTCTGTTCTGGATTAAATTAGAGTATATTACATAGTCACAAGATATTAAAACCAGACATTCAACAGTTTAAAAAATAGGTTGTGTCTGTTTCATTTAAAACTAACTGCAATTCAATTAAAGTTATCTTCAATGTAATAAAAGAAAGAAAATTCATATACTGTATTTCACAACAAGTGGAACAATCAATGTGTTCAACATTAAGATTCCTTAAGTAAGCAAGTTTCCTTAACTTAATAAACAACACAATGAAAAGTGTCTTGACAGAATTTTTTTGCTATCTGTTCCAAAAATATGTACGCTAATGATCTCATTAGTATTGTTTGTAGCAGTTGTCATAGATTCTGCTTGAATTTCAAAGCTGATAGCAATGTACTTTGCTCCATTGTTTGCACATCACATTGAGACTGTCAGAGTAGAAGACAATTAAGAGCTCTGAGCCATAAATTGGGAGAAAATAAAATCCACTGCTAAAAACATCTAGAGAGAGGTATAATGAAACATCTCAGTTTGAAAACATCCTGTACGTGATCTCTATAAATACCAAAATTATTTCAGAAGAAAAAGTAAAGAAACAAGTGGGTTGAATAATTTCAGCTAAAATGACCATATTTACTAGATTGTTATATATTTTTCAGTACATTGCAATATTTATTCTCAATATTTTTTCAATAAGCTCAATCAAATACTTTCAACCTTCATTTAGAATAATAAAACTCCATGAATTTCTTACAAACACCAAGAAGAGAGTAAGGCATTGCATTGTCTGATTTTCAGATTTATTTCTAGGCAGAAAATATTAAGAACTTTTTATATTGGCATAAAAAATTAAAAATTAAAAATAAAAAATTATAAAAAATTATACAGTAGGCTTTGATGTTGATGTGACTTACAAACAAGTGCAATGGAATGTAAGACCCACCCTAAACCTTCCTTGCTGATCAAGGCTGGTTGTTGCTTGCATCGTTTTATACTGTATGTCCATTTTTTTATGCCAATTAAAGATGTTGCAGTTTCATTTTAAAACTGAAACTTCTTTCATTGTTTTTGTTTGGTGGTGTCACTTTCTTTCCATGATGTGCACTGGTGAACCAGCCCCACTAAGCTGTTTTATTGCTAGTGTCAGGGTGTATTTATGGGATGCGACTGCATCCAAACTCAGCCTTGGGCCCAGTTGCCGAACAAAGAGGACCAATTTCTTCACTTTCATTTTTTAAAGCAATTCAACCCTTCTGACTGAAAGCAACAATTATGCAATAAGGGACTCCCTGAAAGTAAAAAAAAAAGTGAGGGTGCCCAGAATAACAAATTCTAACTCCACCCCCTGTAAATGTAGTAATGTACAGTATACGTGAAGCTTAATCACTCAGTCAGTGTGTTATGGATACACTGTCTGAGTAGTAGTAGTGTGTCACTCTTATCCAGCCAGCAGAAGCAGAGACAACAAGGTGTTCCGTCAATAAAAATTTGACAATTTAATTAAAGACAATTTTAAAGTAAATTACAGTCAAGTTGGTCTTTCAATTTCTTTTTTGCAATATATTTTTAGACATTACTCTGGGTATACATTATACAAAACTCTGTACTTCCGTATCTTGGACAAGAGCGATGTTGTATAGAAAAGGGCAGCTGAAGCCTTTCTTTGAAAGCTTAATGTCTTCCATGCTGCTTTATGATTTATCTCTGATGTCCACTATTGTACTCATCATTGTGATCTTTGGTCTTTGATTGACTGTCTCTCACTGCATACTAGATGAATGCTTCAGTGCTTAAACTTAATTTGCAGAGAACGACCTCCCAAGAGCAACTACACACTTTGGATACAAGTCATTTCAATTAGCCCTTGACAAAAACAGGAACAGACATCTACAGAGTAAGCTGAAACCATCCACTTTTTTTAAAATCATTTTTACCTGATGCTTGCACTTATTAAAATAAGAAAGAAGTTGCCTGATCAGTGTCTGTGACTAGCTTAGATTCATTGGCAAAGACAATTTTTTTTGGAACAAAACAGATTTTTAAAAGATCAAACATTGATTACAATGTGAAAAAAGACAACAACTTTTAATTTAAAGTAGCAAAGTGAAAACAACTTAATAACACCTGAAATTCTGTAGTAAATGTGTTTATTAATAATAAGAAGAGATTGCATTCTTTTAACAATAAAGAGTCAGTTAATGTGGGTCAGATTTTGTTAGGATTACCATACATTCTATAAATCTCTTTTCAGGGTGATCCCATCTTTTTATGGTGGTTATCTGTTACTTTGTAATCTTTCATGATTTGGTCCTAATAGCACAAGTCATCTTTGTACAGCAATTTGAAGATAATGTTTGAGATTATCAAGCAAGTTGTCACAACTGTGATTACTGCCGGTTATAACCTGTAAAACAGAATAAATTAAAACCACATTTTCTTAAACCTAGCACTCATCCTTTATATCTAGTAGAGGATTTAACAATATTGCACATGGAGAATCCCAGAGCATCTCTTAATGTTATGCATATATTTCTTTGACTAAGAACACATTATGTTTTAGTGGAAACTCAACTGAAGTGTAATTATTATAGGAAGCAGTGTAGTGGTGTGATTACAGCTCTGACTTAACTAATATCTGTAAATTGTGGGTTCAAATCCCAGGTGGTGTACTGTTGTTGCATACTTAAACAAGATATTTCTTTCAGATAGTTTTGGTGAAGTGCCCAGCTACAGTATGCAAATTCTTAATTATTTTTAAAATTCTGTTCTTGATAAAAGTGCTATCCAAATAAATTAATAATTTAAAACATAATCAGTTTCTGATATACATACAGATACTGTACAGTATATATATATATTTGGACAACATAATTGTTTTGGCCCATGTTTAAAAGGGAAGATAATATTTTTTAAATGTATTCTTATAAATGTACATCATGAAGTCAAAAGCTGTATATATATTTTATTAAATACATAGCGGGAATTTTTTGTGATAAGCACTTGTTTTGCTCATGCAATATATGAATGATTTTTTGTTTCATGTGTTTTATTGTGGTTAATCTTACTCATTACAGAGGTTTTCATTATACTACAAGTGTGTCTTTGTAAGACAGCAATAGCTTTGGTGGTTACTCACAAAAGAACAATGTATCAATCAACATGTAAGTGCCTTATCCACATACAATTTAGCAGGTCATAAGCTGGATAGAAATAGGCTTGTTGGAGCTGAATGTAATGCTTGTTAAAGGAAACTCTTGTCCATCTTTGCCATTCAATACCAGTATTGAATTTTGGATTCTGCCTATGATTGAATTCTGAAATGCTTTTCTTGTGATAGGAGAAAAAATGATAGGAGATTGGGATTGTAAGAAGCAGAGTTGTGGCTCAGTGCTTTAATTGCAAATGCTGCAGGGCAGCTTTTCACAAACTGTGGTTTTAACACACCTTATAGAGTTACAAGGCAGATGGCAACTCATCTGTATTCACTATACATACCAGATCTAGCCCAAAGCAAACTGAAAAAACTACTGAAGTATTCATTTTAGATATTTTATTAATCTCCTATGTATAGAAAAAAAAAGTTTTTTACTGTTTTTTCTTACATTTTGATGTAACATCTCAAAGGTAAAAAAGCATTTCTCTTTTTTCACAGGCTGATGACATATAGGAAATGTTCAAACGGAGGGAGGGAAATATTCCCTCCAGGAAGTACAGTATGCAGTAGTTCACTATAGTATAGTATAATAATGAAACCATATATCAGAATCAACAAGATAAAAAAGACCATCCAAACTAGTTTGTTTCATAATATTGTATGAAGTAATTGTAGTTAAAAAACATTGTAAATTGTGAATAGAACTTCAGGTGGAAGTCAATTTCTCATCTCACACTTGGTTGAACATGACACTTTGCTTGCTTCTAGAACTACGCTTCATCACAGACACAGTTTTTCACATTTAGCGTTGTTGGGATCTTATCATCATTGCTTTCACCCATGACCAGAGTTGTTTTCACACCTCTTCAGCCTCAATGCTCCTCTGAAAAACAAGTGGGCTTTCTGCCCACCGTACCATCTACACTTTTCTCTCAGGTCTCCTGATGTCAGCAAACCTTCCGGAAAACCTGGAGCAATTGCGGCCGCTGCCAATGTTGCCGCTTTGTCCCTCTTCTGATATCCTCAGATGTCTGTTCTCCTTCCTTCTGCCCTTCCCTCTCTGCAGCCGAACCTATCCCCTCTTTGCTCAATGTGTGAGATTGGTGTTAGTGTTTTGGGGTTTCTTTTAGGGAATGTGATGGGGCTGATCTCCAACCAGCATTGCCATTTCCTCAGCCAGGCAAGCCAAAGCCAGTACTAAGCTTGCTATCTTTTTATTTTCATCAGCTAGCTAATTTAGAAATTTGATCCAACAGCTGGACTATCCTGAAATTCAGATTATAGGATTCACCTGGAATGATTTTCTGAATTTTTACATTAAATCATTAAATAAAAAATCATTATCTTGTGCCAAAATGAAATAGACTGTATGTAATATGAACAATAGGAAACATCACAATAGATAGATTTTGCTATTCAGGAAAGTATTACCACATCTTTATAAAATGCACAGCTATCTCATTCAGAAGGCTGACAGCTTTAAGAATTTCAGAATTTGGGAAAGAATAGATAATGTGTTCCGTGAGTTTCTGCGGCTCCAAGTAAATAGAAAAAAGAAACTATTTTTTAAAGTCCCAGGGAAGTCATTCCCTAACAGCATACACCATGCCAAATTCAAATCTGCAGAAAAAGTAAACTCATATTTCCAGGAAACCAATATGATGGGGAGAGCAGCATCTTAGAAACCTTGGCTGAAATGAGTAAAATAATAAAAAATGTACTGTACAGTATATAGTTGGCACAAACTATACAAATGAGACAAATGAGACACATAAACTCTGATTGTTTTTTTTTTCATTTCAACAGTAAACAATGTGTGAGAATAAAAGAAAGGGAAATGTTACATGGTGCCAATAGTTAAAGATGTAAATGATCTAATTGTGTGTTTTGGATTGCTTTTCGTATGCTTAGTTCAAAAACAGTTATAGTTGAGAGAATGGTTTATGTATCAAAAAGATCATTAATCCCCAAAACACTGCTGGAATAAAACGATGCTATTCTAATTAGAAAGAAGAGAATCAGGTTATAAATGGAATGTTCTGTTCTTGCCAGTGCCTTGATTTGAGCCTTACTGAAATTATGTGGAATAATCAAACAGCCATAGTTTATTATGGCCAGATGGCCAGCAGCAGATTGTGATTTATTGCTACATGTTTGTGACAGATATCTTATGTTCTGTGAGAAAAAAAAGTCTACTTTTCATTTTGATTTCAGGAGGTCAACTCATTATAAAAATAAACATTATACTCTTAATCTTCCCTTCCTAGTTGTATGCATTCATATTTATCTATCATTGTTAGGTTACCTCATAAATTTGAGCACCAATAAATATAGTATGAACAACATATCTGCAATAAGAATAATATTATTATTATTAGATCTGTGGTATCATAAACCTTGGCTACTTTGAGATATATATTTTTTTAATTATATTTTCCCTAATAGATACCAGTCGAACCAGTGACAACAGGACAAATGACAATATATTCCAATAAACACAATAAGCTAGTTTAATTATGCCATGTCCTTTATGGATATACTGTAACAATAAAGCCATTTACACTCCTGCTCAACAGCTGGGCAAATGTGAATAAATTCAAGACACACACAATATACAAGCCTCACACACTCCATTACTGAAGAAAAAAGTGGAAAAACTGAAGATGCCATTGTCAGAATATCTCCTTCCTCATTGCTGACATTAAACTTGCAGGTCCTTGTGTCTTTAACTTTTTCTAAATAGTGTCCATTGCCTCTGCTTCTGTCTGTCACCATAATGTCTTACTATCTGGATTTTTTTGGTAAATTAAAATAAAACTTCAGGGTTGCAGGGAAGCTGAAGTCTATCCTGGAAAAAAAAACAGGTTTAAGGCAGTTTACACACGGGACAGAATGCCAATTCATCACAGGGCAGACACACAGATCCAGACACACACAAACTCGCACCTAGGGCCAGCTTTACCAGAAGCCAGTTAATCTACCATTTTGTTTGTGAACTGTGGGTGGGCACATGCCCAGGACTCCAGTGCTGAGAAGCATCCTTTTTGAAAAATTTCAGCACTGTGCTTTCCATTTTAATTCTGATTTAATAGATTTAAACAGGCAGACATACAGTACTGTATGCATACTCCATTATTCCTGGAAAATGTTTGAATGAAACTATGTCATAAAGTCACAAATTGCGGAAAACAAGAAAGTAAAAAAAAAACTTAGATGGCATTAAAACAGTGTCTCTTTCTCTTCCTTCTACCTCTTTGTCATTGCATGACTGCCTTTTCTTTTTTTGTAAGCTGGTGCGTCTCTTACTTCTGTTCACTTGTTTCCCATGTGGAAAATATGCTCCAGAAAAATACCAGCAATTGTCACTCTCTGATAGTTCCCCTGGCTGCCATGAATGTTTGTAAATAAAAGCTGAGTCTTTTATAAATGCCAGGGTTACCAGATGTTGCTGCCAATATGCCCAAATGCCTATACAGTACGTTGACTGCTGGTTATTTTTTTTTCAAAGTCACACTGTCATCCTTTTTGAAGTAACAGTGCTTTCTGCAGTTCAGCTTTGCAAAGAAGTGTTTAGGGTGTTTTCTTTCTAGTCCTTGCTCTTTTTTACAAACGTATAACTTAAAAAACATTTTTTTTGTGAGCAAAGTGATAGCTAGATTAGGAATGATGGAAGATTTCTGGCAAAGAGCGTTGTAAAAATAACACTAAACTTGTGTATTTATGTCCGTTCTATAAATTTCAGCACTGACTTTTTCAGTCATTATCTGTGGTACATACAGTCCATTTGAAAGTACTGTATATTTCCTCTGTGTTGTGTTCATTTTCTAAAGTTTTGCATTTCCTTGGTTAAAAACATATAAAAACAGAACTGATTCCCCCTCTACAGTTTTCTAGGAAATATATGGAGTGAAATTTTAAAATAAAATTGTATTGAAACTTGTAGTCCCCTGGTGCCTGATGTTTTCAGGCTATTTAATCTAGACTTTCCAAAAAAAGAACATAAAATAATAATAACGCACTAACACAGCACAAGATTAAGTGAAAAAAATACAGACATGGACATTACATCATTCCATGATATACAGTACAAGTTCAAACTCTGTGAAAGTATCAAGCAATACTAAAACAGACAATTGACTGTTGCCAGTAGACCAAACATGGCCCTTACTCAATATAAATAGGGTAGTGTTATTACTATAACTTTGTCAATAGTCATAGATTACAGTGGTTGTAATCTATGACTTAATCTAGGACCATTCCGATCTTGGTCAACATACAGTATTTGCACAGATTGTGTATTGGGAGAACAATTACACAGATCACATATTTATAATAGTTACACTGTATCTGTCCTATTGCTGTTCTGCTTTTGTAACTTATAAACACAAGAAACAGTTCATAAAACCTAAAAATCACTTTCTATCAGGAATATATTATGATATAAACCATCAAAACTAGGTATATAAAACAATATTTTAACAAAAAAAGATTAATAACATTAACCAAATAATTAAGTTATATTATTATTATTATTATTATTATTATTACATCTTAATCATTTGTCTTAGGAAACATATGTACAAATTACAGTGCTTTTGGTTCTGAATCAGAGTCAAGTAGATGTGTAAAAAATATCCAATACTACACAGTAATTCGGGAAGAGAAAAATATTGAGTAACTATCAGATGCAGTTATTGCAATTGATCTTTTGCAGGAATCACACATCAATCACAACTGCATGAAGTGCCAGAGCAAGAGGAGGCCAAATGTGAATATCTAGAATTAAAATCAAACTGATTTATTTTCTGTTTTCCAACATATTTCTATAAACAGTAGTTTACTAAATAGTGCTCACAGAATTGTCTAAAATATTTTGAAGTGAAACTTCTGGCTAGTCTACATTACCTAATATGCCTTAATTTCTGAAACAATAATTGGAACAACAACAAAAAGAGCCCTAGGTGATTCATCATTGTTTTTAAAGAAACATAACAACATACAACATG
Organism: Lepisosteus oculatus; assembly: GCF_040954835.1. NCBI lineage: Eukaryota > Metazoa > Chordata > Actinopteri > Semionotiformes > Lepisosteidae > Lepisosteus > Lepisosteus oculatus. Next base: position 22,210,537 of record NC_090702.1, on the reverse strand, counting down.
ATCCACCCCTGATATCCACAAATAATGAGATCCACAGAGAGTTTTAAAAGAGAATGCATAACAAGTGGATCACCGATATAAGCCATACAGTAAAGTTGATTCCATGCTGAAAAGTAAAATGAAAAAAAAAAACGATTTATATAGTTCTTTTTCAACATTATAAAGAACATGTATTTTTTTCTTCATTTTTTACTTTTCAAATTTGCAATACCTTCTACTCATTTCATTAAAGCCACTTCCCATTCTAACCCATACATAATGCGAAATGCTTAAATGACTATGTGAATTACTCATCGGTGAAGAAAAACCTGGAGCTCATGACGCTTGTGAAATACAGTAGCACCTTAGTGTAGCACCCAATGAACACATTTGTTCTGGCAAATAATAATAATAATAATTATTATATGATTATGCACAAACCTTCATTATTTGTCTTTCATGGTTTTTGTTGTTGAACAAAGTTCTGGCCCTAAATGGTGAAAACTGAATCACACAACTCATGCTCTTGTATGAATCTATAGTGTGCCCTTCAACATTTCATTTCCAAAATGACTGGCAATTGTGTCACTTAGTCGCAAGCAGGCAAGGAGAAATACCAAGAGTACCCATTGGGTCTGGTAAATGAATGATCTATGCTTACAGTCACACCACTGTAGAACTGAGATCAATATTGCAGAAAGGTTGTAATCAGCTTGCAGATTAATGAGCAAGATCTTGCTCACTTGGGGCTTGTAGAACAAAGACCAGCTGAACATTTTAATTGCTGAGCTATTGTTGATTCCCAGTGCAGTATCAGTCTCAATCCATTATACCTATTGATGCATGACAGGTATTAAGAAGGGAACAGGAGCTTAATGATTCATAAATGGTGAGGAACACATGAATGGTTGGCACCACAGGGAAAAGGACTAAGGCATAATCCTGCTTCGAAGGAACTCTAAAGATGACTTTCTGTTGCCATATCTTTCAGTTTCAGCAATGGGCTTTGAAAATTAATTCACAATTAAAATATCTGAGAGTTTTAAAATTATTTAAATTGGCATATTTTAATACACTTGCTACAAATCATTTCATACTTTTTTTTTGGCAAAATAGTTATGCAGTACTGTTCCATCCTTTAAAAATACTGCTTTACTTGCTAAGCAAAATCTAATACTACAATCAGCTGTTCTACCATTCCTTCTACCAATCAGACCAAATACACAGGTTAGTAATGTCAAAAGGTTGATTTAAAATGAAAAACAGGTAAGCACAAATTTCATAGTTACTATAGACAGACATTGTGACTTGCAAATAGCTGAGATAAAAACAAGTAAAGTAATATAATATTTAACACTGATTTATAATCCTCTACCATATTTTCTGTACTGTGGTTTAATCATAAATATGTTGCCATTTATTTTCCAGTAATTAAAAAATCACTTTAACTTGTACATCATCTTACTAACACATTACTTTAGGAGCTGTGATAAGTTTACAAATTAAGCACATAGCTTAATAGAGAATGTTACAGGAGACCAACAATGAGGGTTGTACAGTGTAGCTTAAAAAATATTTTCATTACCAGTCAGGGAGTAAAAATTCTTACATTCAGAATTAATCAAAACCGCAATGTAGGGAAAGATAGAATTAATTGTTTAACACAATGTAGAACTACTGTATGCCTCAAAGGCTAGCACTTTGGTAAGAATTTTAGACCACAAAATGACACATAACTTTAGGAGCTGTGATAAGTTAACAAGTTAGGCAAATAAGAAAAGATAGAGAATGTTACAGGAGATGTATACTGTATATTGTGAAATGAAACCATGTAATTTAGAAAAACCTGTGAAACAATACTTTAAGAATTTTTACCCCTGTTTTAAGATGTGATTGATGGAACTGCTTCCTTTGACAACTGTTCTTCCAAGAACCGGAAATGACAAGTGAGATAAAAAGTTTAGGTTTTAATTTATTTAAACACGTCTTTGAAAAGAGTTATTGACAGATTACACACTTCTCAGCATAATAGATTTTGAGCTAGACTGGTCCAAGTATACTCTTTTATCAACATTTTTTTTTTGTCAAAACACAAGATGTGCATAGTAATTTTTAGTAGAATGGCAAAGTAATATTTCTTTATATTACTATATATGTTTCTTTATCTCTATATATCTAGAATATGTGTGTATGAGGGGATGCACTTCAAAATGCAGGTGCAACTATAGCGCTACTATACAGTATATACAGTAGTACTATATTGTATTTTTTGTGTGATGTGTATTTAGTTACAACAGAAATCATGTAATTAGTAGTGCATTTATACCATGAGGTTATCAACTGTATGCTGAATGTTTTAATTAGCATGTATTCAATTAACTACAATGCACGCCACATATTGTTTTACTTGCCGAGTATATATATATATTATAGTCATTATGATCTTGGGCATCAGTGCCATGCTGATGATATGTATATTTACTTGAAAACTAAATCAGATACTTCAGCTTTACCTTAAAGATAACTGCTTTATATTAACATATGATTACAACTGAACTTTTTCATAAGTTCAATGACCAGAATGAGGCCTCGCTTATGAGCTACTAAAAACAGCTACCCAAATCTAGTAATTTCAGTGACATTGTTGACTGTGATGAAATTATCCCTTGACTGAAGTTAGAAAACTTGGTATTACTTGTGACTCTGGGCTGTCATTTAAAAAGGCATGTTAAAATGCATCCTCATCTACCGCATGTTGTCATATGCATCTACCGCGGTTTACCATATGCAAATTAGATTATGTTAATAGTATCCGGAATCACCTTGTAAAACCGCCAGGTAGAGCTAATAAAGCTTAACTTCTCATGTACAGATGCAGCCATTCAAAGTGCGCGGCACAGACACGTACCGGAGGTAATTGGCTATGGCCTCGCGCATCACGATGCAAAATACCGCAGTATGTGATTGATTGACCGACAGGGGCACTCATGGTGCGTTGGTCGGTCGTAGATAGATTTAAATGTCTTTACTGTGCCCGTTTTAGTATTGAATATTTATATGGAATTTTACCACTGAAGGGAAATCTTAGAAGCTGAACATAAAAAGAATAGGAGCATCCTGTAATGCGTGTGAAGGCCATAAACGATATTAATTTTGGAACATAAACATACAGTATATGGCTAGTCTCGGTACTTTAAAGAAAACATAAACGAAACATGGTTTCATTATGACCAGAATCGGTCTTGAGATATTTTTAACTTAATTTACTGTATTTGAGAGGTATGTCTTAACACCGATACTACGTAAATACTGCTCACGTATATGTTTCTGGGTTTATATTATGCATTTCATACGGTCAAATTACTTTTGAGTAACTAATAAGAAGTGTGAAACGGTATGCCCAGGGCGTTTTAGTTTCGTTTTTTGCTGGGACTCTGCTTTAACAATGTCGCCGCGGATTGATTAGAGATATCAAGTACATACAAGTCATTTTTTAAATGTTGTAGTTTGTCTTGTAAAATGTTACGAGTACATCATATATCAACAATTACACAGGTTCTGTTTCCATATTGCGGATTTTGGTTACGTAATATTATTTTCTAAATTTCACGTTGTGATATATGATTTGGGCAAACAGAGCCGCAAAGAAGTACAATATGGGTTGTTGTGGTTTTTTTGCAGTTTTATCTAGAACAAGCGATGCTTAAACCTTTGTCTGATTCTTGTGAAACTGTCCCCATGAGAGTTACAGTACCTAGGAGTTGACTTCAGTGATGTCACTGATGGGATGTTTCTAAAAATCCATCCTCTGTAAAATGTCTTCTCTAATTGTCCTGCATATGTATTCGCTAATGAAGCTGTGTGTTCTGAGCCTGGATCTCTACATTTCTGTATGAACCAGCTTAGAGGGCTAAAGACAGCTTGTGTTTAAATTGAGTGTAAGGTAATTTGTGCTTCTAAAGTCATGGTCAGCATTTATTATTGTACTGTGCTGTAAACTTGTTCTGTGCCTAGTCACATTATTTTATAGCGTTTTTATAGCGTTATCAAATCTGGTGGCGCTGTGTGTTAGTTTCCTGACTCCCATGTCACATGGTCTGTGATTGAATCCCATGGAACTATGACTTTATTTTTTAACAAACATTTCTTTGAATAAATGAAACGTTTCCCTTGGTCAGAGATTAAATAAAACCTCACTTGCACCAAACAAATTTATATTTCTAAATATCACAACATGATCGAATGTAAGTCTTTTTAATAACAATGAATAGTCACCTATGTGTTACAAAATAAACATTTATATTGATTTGAATCGCGTTTTGATTTAAATCGTAAACGTGTGTTTAAATATATGTGTTTAAAGGCGATATACTGTATAAAAGCGCTGATTCTTATGGAGTGTGTTCCGCCGGGGATTCAAAATTTTTTTTTTTTTAATCGCGTATCTAAGGAAAATTGCAGTATAACTTTGTTCATGCACAAACAGTGGCATGTTAGATTATAATTTGGGTGTCTCCTCTTGCCAGAAAGCTCTAAATTGCATTTTGAGTGGGGTTTTTGACTTTTTCTAAATTGCAACCCATAAATAAAGCTGATAAAGCTTAGACTAACTGTATTCTAAACTGTATTACAACAGCACATTGGACAATGCAACGTAAATTGCAAAAATGCACTTGGAATCTGTCCAAGCCCTCCTACGAAAATTATTTAAACTGATCATTCATCTCTAAATAAACTTTATTTTATATAGCTTTTTAAGCGAATAGGTAATTAGATTGCTCATAAACCTAATCGCTTTTTCTACATAAACACAGCGTGATTGCTCTCTGAAAATCCTTTTCCTTTATATTTAGGCTCAGATTTCAACTATATATCGTATTATTATAAACTTTCTTGGAAAAATGTATTTTATGTAAACCACATTTGCTATTAATTCATTTAGGGCTAAAATACGTTCATTGTCTTCCAATCGAGTTGAGTTGACATCGGAAGCTTGCCACTCCCGGACTGTTACACCAACGCATTAGCATGTTAAAGCGATTTCATTGAGGAGCCCAGCTACCAGTTAACACTGTACTTCCTACTTTGAAAATACCTGTGAAACCGGTTTAATTCGTCACAGCCAGCACTCCGGCAGAGAGGGGGTTGTATTCGTAAAGTAGAAGCTGGCGAGATTTCCAGCGAAAGACACCTCCCCCCCCCTCAAAAATCCAGTAAGTACAGTACTAGTTAAGAAAGGCGAGGTTCCTCAATGAAATCGCTTTAACATGCTAATACGTTGGTGTAACAGCCTGGGTGTGGAAAGCTTCTAATTTCAACCCGACCACGGCGAAAGGAACCCTTCTTTCATTTGAAGACAATGAACATACTTTAGCCCTGAATGAATTAATAGCAAACATGGTTTACATAAAAGCCCTTTTAGCCTTTGTCACTAATGAAACAAAGGTCACTAGCCTTTGTCACTAATGAAACCACTAAATAAAGACATAAATATAAAAATCTTAAGATTTTTAAAATACATGACTTTGCTTAAATTTATTTGAAAATAAAAACGATTACAAACGCCAGGGGAGAGAGAGAACAGGGGAGGGATGTTGGTTTTGCATACGGGGCGGGGCTATGGAAATGAGGTCTGTTTGGGAATGTGGAGTTACATGTTCTGGCTGTTTGTGAATTATCGTTGTTGAGTATGGAGTGTTGAGGTATTGATTTTGTGTAATGCTTTATGTTGAAAATTGAGGTGGATTTTGTTTATGATAAAGAGGATAAACTGGGATGGGAGGAGGGTTTGGTTTTGCATAAGGGGCGGGGTTATGATAATTAGAGGAATTTGCGAGAGTATAATGGTTTGATATATTTGATTTTGTATTGTGGTCGTTATCTATGTTTTTGGTTGGTATTATGTTTATATGGTTGTTTTTGTTGGTTGGTTGTTATTATGGTTATTAATAATATGATCTATAGTTGAAATCTGAGCCTAAATAAAAAGAAAAAGCAAGTGATTAGATTTATGAGCAATCTAATTACTTATTCGTTTAAAACGCTATATAAAAATAAAGTTTATTATTAATTTGCTGGACAGAGCGGTGAACATTATTATGCATAAGACAAAGATAACGATCCTGATCAGTTTAGAAATCTGTGTACGCTGTAAGGTTTTTACTTTTTAAACTTTTAAAATACATGTTTCGAATAGAAAGAAATCCTCTTCCTGGTACAGTCGCATGAAGAGAGAGGCGAAACAGCCCTACACAGAATATAATCATATCGTTATTAAATTCTTTAGATAAGCGATTCCATATTATATTAGCAGAAAAGCTTAAAACTACCACTTTTTCACATGCTATTTCACGTTAGTTAAATTTAATTTATTTATATATTATATATTTATATCTCTGACCAAGGGAAACGTCTCATTTTTTCAAAGAAATGTTTGTTTGTTGATTGTTATCAAAAATGACTTAGAATCGATCATGATGTGATATTTTGAAATATAAAAGTCAATTGATTGTCCATAATATCGCTATTCTATTTTTTCGAAGAAATGTTTCTTAAAAGAAAAGTCCAGCACCAGCTGGATTTGAACACACAACCCGTGAATTGGTAGTCGGGCACGTAGACCAGTAGGCTATAAGGGAAGTCACATGAAGAGGGAGGCGAAACAGCCCTACACAGCCCTGTCGCAGTACACGAATATAATCATATCGTTATTAAATTCTTTAGATACGCGATTCCATATTATATTCCCTATTAATCAAATTCTAAAAGTATGCTTGTTGACTCCTGTATCTCTTTAGTTAAAGACTTCAATGCTTAAAATGTTTAGGGAGAAATGGAATACTGGTGTGTATTTTTTACTTTAAAGTACCAAGACCAGCCATATACTGTATGTTTAAGTTCCAAAATTAATATCGTTTATGGCCTTCACACGCGTTGCAGTATGCTCCTATTCTTTTTATGCTCAGGCACTAAGATTTCCCTTCAGTGGTAAAATTCCATATAAATATTAAATACTACAACGGGCACAGTAAAGACGTTTACTGTAAATCTTTCTACGACAGACCAACGGACCACGAGTGCCCCTGTCGGTCAACCAATCACGTACCGCGGTACCCCGCATCATTTTGCGTCACGATGCGCGACGCCGTAGCCAATTACCTCCGGTACGTGTCTGTACCGCGCACTTTGAATGGCTGCATCTGTATACATACTGTATACAGTACAGTATACATGTTCCTAAATCAATATCTTCTATGAGCATGTGAAAGACATGGTGAATCAGAGATTCTCAAAAATTACTGTACTTTGCATGATTGGAAACAAATGCGTGATTGGATCAACGGAATGCTGTGGTGTTACTTTTACAACGGTGAATGAAAAGAAGAATGTGGACCAGGGCAATACTTTGAGTTTACATCTTGTCCAAGGTCATTCATTATACTGTAATTACTATTAGTAATATCTACGGTAAAGACTTTGATGGCGACAGCTCAAACATGAGAGGTTGAGCTTTATTAGCTCCACCTTGCGGAAATTCAGGATACTATTATTTTATTTGAGGTATCATTTGGTTTCATGCGGCGATATGTGAGAATATACGGTATTAATACTGTAACTTGCGGTATACTGCGTCAAGCGCACCAGAATTGAATGCGGTATCGCCCACTTGCTTTGAATGGCTGCATCTGTAAAACATTTGAGCTGTCACCAGAAAACACCCGGTTTCGAATCCCGGTCACAGCTGAGGGACAATCTTTATTCAATTAAGAATTTAAGTTGTATGCTCTTTAGACTTTTTAATTTAAACTGTGTATTACAGCATGTTAATCATTATACATTAAATTTGGTATATTTTATGAAAGCAAGATTGCTCAGTTGGACAAAAGTACACGACCTACAGTACCACCTTTATCATAAATATTTAAATTATGCAGAAATATCTTATGCATTAAAGTCTTTACTGAAGATACAGTATTACTAATAGTATTAATAATGAATGACCTTGGACAAGCTGTAAACTCAAAGTATTAGTCTGGTCCGCTGAATCTCCAATTCTCAGATTTTTATATTTCTAAATATCACAATATGTTCGTACCATATGTACACAGTACATGTAGGGTGTAGGGTGTAGGGCGCAAACCCACGTGAGCCCGAAAGCCCTACATTAAAGTAGCGCATTCGCCCAGTGCTCCTGCTGAAGAGCACCCTATGAGCATTACTATGAGTCTTTGTGGCCGTCCTTGCCGTATAGTAGCGTGATGCAAGCTACATTAAGCGATGTTGGCTTGGCAGCACCTTTCATAATAAAAGTCATCGGTTCATAGCGGTTCATATAATCGTTTAACAAAGCAGGAGTGTACATGGATTGTACTTCCTCATGGGATCAAACGTGGAAAGATTAGACTGTGATTGTTTTTATTTTTAAAATAAATTTTAGAAAAGTTTCATCTATACAAAAAAGTTGCATTTAATACCACTCAATAGTTATATTAGAGATAAACTTTCTATTAAAGCTCAGATCAAAGATCAAACAGCAATATCTCACACACTGGGACTGATCTGTGATCTGTGATGTGGTTGAGAGTGTAGCGGCGAGGCTTATTAATAAGCCAGAATTAAGTGTTCTAAGCCTTCCCAAATGAGGCCCCATTTCTCTGTTCATCTCTGTGGTGCAGCCACAGAGAAACTATCCATGCAGGCTGATTAAAGGTTTCCTTTGATAAGGTTTCCTAGGAGAGCTCCTAAAGGGGGATGCACTTAGCTAAGCCTGGCTATCATGATCAATGGTCATCCATTGGCGCCTATCTGTCTAGAGAGTGCCAGATGGACATCTGGACTGCATTCCTAAGTGTCAGGAGTAAGTGACTCATATCTCACCTTGATCAACCAATCAAGGACTGGTAGGGCCGAGTAACCCACGTGGGACTCTGATGCCCATGGAACTTTCAGCCAATCAACGAGCTGAAGTTCCTCCAGGTAAAAACAGGCAACACAGAGATTAAGAGATTTCTGAGAATTCTGTGGACTTTTCTAAAGGGAATTCAAAGGAGAATTCCAGGGCAGGACGGCCCAGGAGCAGAAGGCTCCCACGGGCAGGACATTCTCGCAGCGCGCCTACTGACCATCCTGAGACTCAGTCCGGACCACCACGGAACGGCCGGTGTGTCCGAGTGCCAGAACTTTCCTTTGTTCTAAGAGTCGAGAGCGGAGGTTGCCAGAGAGTAACCAGAGGATCCACCCAAGGTTAGCACCAGCAGCAGGCCTCGTGAACAGGACAGAACTGTGGACAGCTGAATCACTATTCAGAACTAGCTCTTCATCAGGAACGAACTGGTCCTCTTCCTGACTTGCTGGGAAAAGTCACCTTTTCTCCTGTGCACAAACTTTGCTTGTTAAAGCCAACACTAACTAGCCGGTCAGTGAGCATCAGCAGCGCACCGTCGCAAGCCGCACAGCACAGCCTGGCACCGAGCCAGAGAGCGCAGATTGGACAGCAACAGCCTGCAACTGTTTCTTTGTGCCCGCAGGAGATCTGAATCCCCAGAGATTGGATGAGTATTCAACTTCACTGCATTACTGCTCGAGAATTCAATTGTTATCCCAACCAGTTGATATCAATTTAATTCCTAAGAGTTATGGACTTGTTTTGAGTATCTAATGTAGAAGTTATAACCAAGTTCATTTACGAAACGGTCTAAATGAATGATATACTGAACGTATGTCATGATATGTGTAACACTTTGTAACTGAATGAATATATACCCTTTGTATTCTGATAACCCTCTCGATAAGATCTGTTAGTTTTACATACATATTCTATGTATTAATAAATGTATCCTCGTGTATTAGTACCTGTGTGTTCCTTGTTTGAGTTATGTCGCATGGTTGGATTCTAAAGCCATCAAAAGAATCAATTTTGTGATTTACTGCTACAATTAATAATTGTCCCAGTAAATGCCCAAACCCTACAGAACTGGTGCCTTCAGAGAGCACACTACATTACAAGAGTGAATTGTGGTGCTCTAGCATAAATAAAAACTGGTTTAACAACTTTATCATTGAAAAGCCTACGGGCACTTTTCTTCCCTCCTACATTTTCAGAGGAGAATAAGCATACCTTCCAATGGAAGACAGTCCCCCTTCCTCCCACGGACAGACATACAAATGTTTTCACTGCCTATTATTTGACTCTATTCAGAGGGAAAAGCGGTGACGTCACCGCGCTGGCAAGCATGCTCTTTAGATGATGTGATTCCATATTATATTCCCTATTAATCAAATTCTAAAAGTATGCTTTTGTTTACTCCGATAACGAGCGTATTCGCAGAAAATGTTAAAACTATCACTGTTCTCACAAAGTATCTAAACAATTTGGTCAGAAGGAGCACGTAAAAACATTTCCAAAATAATAATTAAATTCTGAAAAGTATTCAATAATATTTATTGTTAGTAATAATATTAGTAGCAGTTTGGAATTATTCGTTGTTATTAATAAATGACTTTGAACATGTTGTAATATTTAGAAATATAGAAAATGTCAATATAGTGCCCATAATATTTGCTATTTTAGTTTTTCAAAATGATTAAATTTATTTAGTTTTTCAGATAAAGTTTTATTTGTTAAAAAACTCATGGCGACAGCTGGATTTGAACATCAAGCCAGACTCAGTCATGTGACAAGCAGTGAAACACCCGTACACATCAGTAGAAAGTCTTATACTACTTTGTGCTACAGTACATGGATATAATTATATCATTATTAATTTTGAATGGCTGCATCTGTAGATACTAATATTTGTGAGAGAGAGACAAATTATGCAGAGTATTTTTGGCGTAGCACACCTGACTCAGGGAATTTGGGCCACCCACCCCAGAAAGAATCCCCCAAAACACTGATGCAGTATTCAAAACACTTGTAGTTTTGAACTTGCAGTTAAACTTAGTTCCTCTACAGTTTATAGCCAAAATACATGTTTGAAACAAATAACAGAATGTGTATTTGTGAAATGTGCTCAGGATTGCAGTTGTTTGAGCAAGTACTGTAGTTTGGGTGCAGTGCTTGAAATGTTATGCAGCAATGGTGATCAGCAGAAGGCTCTGGATGACTGAAAGAGTAACCTTGATGGGAAGTAGGAGGAAGCTACTCTTAAGTTATTATTGTAGCTGTAGAACATAATTTAAGATTATAATTCTGTGGCTGCAGCAAAGGTGATGTCCACCAGAAGAGCTGCTACCCCTAAAGAATAGCCTAATGGGGAATGCAGAAGAGAGCTGCCTCTTGCAGAGTTTAGCAAGATAGTAGCGAATTTCGAGCTGAATCCCCCAAAAGTTAGGAATATTAGCAACACAGTTCAAAGAAATACTGGTAGGTTAATTTACTTCTGGGAAAAGTGACCCTCGTGTGTGTATGTCTGTGTCTGTGCGTCCCCTGTGATGTACTACAGGTGTCCTGTCTAGGGTGTTTCCCGCCTTACACCGTTTGCTTGCTGGGATATTCTCCATCTCCCCTGCAACCTTGAATTGGAAGACGCATTTAGAAAATGGATGGATCTTTGCGAAACAAAGTGCAGTATAGAAAAACTGATTTGCTGTTTCTGTTCAATGTCACAATCTACACTAAGAGTTTAGAAATATAAAGGAAATATATTTCTAAGTAATACCATACGTAATGGTATTCTTACAGCATATCATAACTTTGATGTTTTTTGTTGTATTTTTGTCACCACTGGAGCAACGGTTTTGCCAACTAAATGTTTTACATAGCAGTATAGGTATTCTTTTTTATTTTGTACTTTCTTTATTTCATAACACTGTATCCATGAGGCATCCATTCTTTTAAATTCTTTTAAATGTATTGTGCTCTCACATCCTTCATTATAGCTATTACTACAGTAGGTACCAAGCAACAATTTGGTTGTTTTTGTAGGAAAACATCAGTTGTTTCTAATAATAATAATAATAAAAATAAAAATAATAATAATAATAATAATAATAATAATAATAATAATAATAATACACCTGTATTGTATGGTTAAAATGTAATAATAGAAAAGTGAATACTAAACATCATCTTCAGTTCTAATCAGTCCTGTACCAAATCTGCTTTTTTGTGGCCTTGATTTAAAAAAAACACTACCTAAAAAAATATGATTTTCAATACCATCAGGTTTATGTAGTCTCTGTCTAATCTCCAACTTTCTCAATAAGAATTCTCTCCCATTATTCTGGTTTAAAAGCTTATAATAAGACCTTCATTTTGCTTTCCTTTTGCTACAATATTTCAAATCGTACATTCAAATAACCCACCTGATCAAAAAATACAGTTCATGTAAACATAAATTATAGCTCAAATAAGATTAGAATTTCAGAGCGAAAATAATTGTTAAGCACACATATGTAGGCAATAAGCACTGAAATTAAAAACACAAACTAAGTAAAATCTTTATATCTTTGGCTGTTTGGGGATGAGCTGATGTTGTGCGTTATATCACTCTTGCTGATACTGAGAAAGTGAAATTAAATCTTCACCATGCCATGAAAATTATAGGATTTATTGTATATTGTAATTATTTATTAATGTCATGCTTGTGCTATGTTCTTTCAATGGGGCATTACAATACTTGGTCTTCCTCTAGGTAATTGCAAAATAAATGCAGGTTGGGAAGTCTAGTTTAATGAACTTACACAGTCCTCCTATTAGCAATTCCAGAATAAATGCTGGCAGGAAATTGTAGCTTGCTGAAGCCTTCTGGGAAATAATAAAAGAAGCAGCTTTCTGTCTTCTTCAACATTCATGTCTCTTATGTTTAATAGATAGTTATTTTGCTTTGAATTTGCCTCGCTTGCTTCTTTGGCAGCCACTCAAAATTAAAAGATGCAATAAAGAGTTATAGCCAACCACACCTCTGCAATATACACTGCAGAGGATTTTATCAGCAGCAGTATCAAATGCAATGAGTAATAGTGGCTTCATATCATGGATAGTGCTCACTTAGATATTGATGCAGACTTGCTGCCAACATACAGTAAGTACTAGACTGTGAAAAAAAAACATTAAAGCATAATGAATTTCTTTGTTCTTTGAACTGACTGCTGACAATAACATCTCTTTTGAAAATATTTTTCTTTAAATTTCACAAACAGACTTGAAATAAGTTTCCTTAATTTTTTTGACAAAAAAATATTGGTTGTCAATATTTAGTGGTGTTGACTTTTTCAGGTACAAGGAGCAAAAGTTTGTACCTTTTGCTCCTTGTACCTTGTAAAGTTTCTATTGAAAAAAGTTATCAGTAATCAGAGTTGTGATGATCCTTGGTAACGGGAAAAAAGACACAAATGCAGCTATAAGGTACAAAACCAGTGTGTTATTCATTTTCTTTTTAGGGAACTAAACCAATAAACAAAACCAAAACAAAAGCCTAACAATTCTTCAAGCTCCGAACTGACACTTCAACTACAGTTTCAAAAACACAGAGGATCATCTGTGCTTTTCTTTCCTCTCAGGAAACCCTTAAGCTTCCTGGTTTTAAAGTATCTCCTGAAGAGTTGTCTTTTAGCAATATACTAAAATATTCTGTATAATGTACATCATTCTCCAGTTGAGTAAAAGTAAGGAATAACATTACTGATACAAAGAATTATTTTGAGCTAAGTATACCATTCTAACAAAGAATATTTAGGAAATTTCTGTGTACACATATACAGTATACTGTAACTGGATATTGTAAAGGTGTGGACTTTTTCTCATGTTAATAAAGTATAAATGGTGGCAAAAACTAAAAAAAAAAAATTATTTATTGTCAATTACTGAAGTTAGATGAAAAGAGGTAAAATCAGATACCAAAGCACAAAAAGCACTGCTTTATTTTTCTGTGTGTGTGCTAGTGGCGTTATGCCAGTTTTTCTTTTGATTAAAATTTCATGCATTTCCAGAATACATCTTTGATGTTTCAAATGATAATATAACAGATTTTGGTTTCATAAATACAGAATTAAAACAGTAAGTTTTTTTAAGATATACAGCATCAGGGATAGCTAGAAGGATGTTTAAAAATGCTTCTGTATACTGTTAATCATTATTAAATCCATTAATCCATATACTGTACTTTACACACATTCTAGAAGTCTAAATAATGTTTAAAACATACTTTTTGCCTCAAGTGATATTCAAACAATATATGTTCTGTAGGGTATTAACCTACGTGACTGGCAAACCACTAGGGTTGAAGTTATTTCTGCATGAATGGAATCAGTATACATTATTGATACATATAGTGTGTTTAGAGGTAGTGAGGGTATCTTAAAGCAGATGGTGCCAAACATATGCTTTGAGGTTAACAGGTGCAATTTAGCCCTGTCACTCAATGCCAGCTTGCCTAGTTAACCATAGACCACGCACACATTTGTTTTCTCAGACCCTCACGGGAAATTTAAATCTAATAATGAGCCTACTGTCTACTGTATGTATTTACATTACTGTGATGGTTCCTGCATTGTACAGGAAGACAGAGTGAATCATCACAGCTAGATTTCCAATGATGAATTGCTTGTAAAGAAAACCTGAAACTCTTTTTCTCAAGAGAGCATACTGTATGCTTTCACATCAGCATTAGCACTAACACATTAGTTCCTTCCAGAGACTATAGAAACTCAAAATCAGAATAACAGTACTTTCTAGTCCTCTCCTACCAAGAAATTCAATTCATTTATAGTAATATTTAAAAAAAAATGTGAAATCAAAAGACAAACTTTCAAAAGACTTTCAGCAGATGTATGTTTTAAAGATGATTGGCTGGCATCCTTCATAAAATGGTGAATCACGTCTTTATATCAATGAGTTACCAGCCACAACATGTAAAGTGAGCTGAATAGCTTTAGAATAGTGTAGCCACTTGTGTGTTCTTGTGTTGTTATTTGTAATGGTATTGGCGATATATTACAGAACAGCTCAGTGGACTTCTTGAGACAGAATATGCAAGTGGTAAAATGATAAATTCCATGTATTTGATTTTGGTGGGGCAGCAATAAGATCTTTGTATTAAAAGAATAGCGTCAAAATATCCACGTAGATCTGATGTTTTTCTTGTTCATCAAGTGGCTTGGTACTAAGAATATTGTGTTCTCCTCCTCCTACACTGTAAATAGCCAAAACAGGGGTTTCATGGTACATAATGCAATGCAATTAACTGTGAAAACAATCACGGGTGTGTATCTTAAAACTTTCATTCTGGTTGTTACCAAAATATTTTCACTTCCTTTCACTTCTTGCATAAGAGAACAATTAGTATGTGTGTAAGTCTCATCTGTCAAAATAAAAGTATTTATCCACTGTGTGTCTGGTGGAAAGCCATGAAGTATTAATTTAGAGTTATTTTAGTGTGTCTGGCAACCTGATGGAAAGCATCAAGTTTATAGAGGTCTACAAGTGGAGATATCGGGGAGGGGAGAGAATGAATCGAAGGGCTTGATATCTGTAGAACAATCCTGTGTTAATTAATCACCCAATATCAATCCTTCTTCCACCCCTTTGTTTTTTTTTTACTTCTTTGTGTTGTTTCCTTTAGCTTTCTTTTTTTACAGCATTCTAGAAAAGTGTTGTTCAATGTTTTTTTTTAATAGTACAAAACATGCATTCCTAAAAACAATTTATTTTTTGACAAAAATGTTAGGTTAAGTAAACATTGTTATTTTGGGGGAAGTGTCACCAGCTTGAATGTAAAGATTTAATAAAAGTTAAATAATCACACACTTCTAATAGGCATTTGAAATGTGTCTTATAATACACATTTATTACATAAACTGACACATACAAGGAACAAAACACACAAAATAATATTTGGGCAATATTTACCAAAGGATAGAGCCCATTAGCTAATGGTGACTACACCAAACCACACAATTGGATGTAAACTTTATGGAGGTCAATAATGCTGCCTAATCCATCCGAAGTTAAAACCAGAACCGGGTCGGGACCGGCGGGGCAGGGAATCAGGAACAAG
This sequence comes from Lepisosteus oculatus, assembly GCF_040954835.1. NCBI lineage: Eukaryota > Metazoa > Chordata > Actinopteri > Semionotiformes > Lepisosteidae > Lepisosteus > Lepisosteus oculatus. The sequence continues at coordinate 22,194,560 of NC_090702.1, read as the reverse complement.
AAACTAAAACCATAACGGAGCCAGACGCAGCAGGACCCTGGGCTCTCATGATGCGGAAATCAATGAGAAGCCCTGAGCAGTCGCCTGCGTCTGGCTTTAAAGGTGGAACTCAAGAGGGTCTGGAATAAGAAACAGGTGTGGGGAATGGGACAAAACGAGGAAGGGCTGGAGCGCCCTTAAGAGGAGGAGTAACAATTGTGACAACCTGACAGACTTTACCAGTGTAAAAGTACAGGTCCTTTCCCTAAATTTAGACCCTTCAGTGTTCAATAACTGATATAGACAATGACTCATCAAATAGGAATTCAGTGGTGAGTGAGGGCTGTACACTGAAACTTGCTCTCTTCTGTCTTCTTGCTTCTGCCTTTCATATTACTTTTCGTTTTTTTTCTCTGCGTTATATGTGTACTACATGGTTATTATTTTGACGTTTGATAAGGATCCAGCCATCTGATCTTCACTCAAATTGGGCTATCTAACTGGGGACCTCTGCGTCTGTGGTATCTACAAACAATGGAATACCCAAATTATACAGTACCTAAACAATACAGACTTTCTCATCCAATCTAAGGTTTGATGTTTTTTTTATTTTGAAACCGTGATCTTGACAATCTCTTTCAGAGCACCCTACATTACAAACTTTCTTCGCTAAATTCTTTAAGTTAAACAAATGAAGGAAGAAGGGTTATTTTTACAATTGGCACTCCATGATTCTGACTGATTTAATTCCCCTCACACAGCCCCCCTACAACGTCGTAGGGGAACTGGACCGGTCTCAATCATTAGTGCTGTGTTTGTGCTGGTTTGTGCCATTGAAAGTAGTGTGTGTGCTGCTTTCATTCCCGCGATATAGTGCCTTGTTTTTCCAGGTGACCACGTGACCATGCACGGTGACTTTGGCTTCCAGTATCCCTGTCTGCCAAGTTCAAGCGCTCTGTTACCAGCAGGAGAGTAACAATTCTGCAACTTTGTTCCTCTGTTTGCCCGGGTGGGGGATGGTGGTGGATTTTGCATTTAATATAATTATTTTCTATGCGTTTGTGTGAACAGGAAAATTAAATTTACTTCCAATATCATACCCCAGAGTTGCGGGTGTAGCCTTAAAAAGCAAACATTAGCAAACAATTGTTTGTTCTTACAAAGAGACTTTAACGAACACGTTTGAATAACTCGTAGTAGTTTCCTTTTTTAAAAATCTGAAGAAGTAATCAGTTTTGCATTGTCTCCTTCTTAAAAAAAATTGGCATCAAGGGTGAAGATTCAACCTGTCTGTCGAGCCATGTATTTAAAAAGACTTGAATTTGTAAATTTCTGAACAATTATTGCTCTTTTTTATGCAAAACACATTTGCCAACGAGAAAAGGAACCAGGACTTCAGGTTCAGGACTTTTTTTTTAAAGGGGCACTATGTACAAAGTTTACACAGTTCATAACACATCAGAGAAACAAGAGTCTACCATCTCACACATGCAGACCGTGGCAATATTGGTAAATATTTTTATTTTCACAGAACAGAAGTGAACATTTATCTAGATTCTTTGAAAAACTGACATTATCCACATGCTTGTATTTACAGGGGTCTTATGCGCAAACATTAAATGATTAGCTCACAGTCCTTTATCTCTGCTCTCCTCCCCACTGATAGCTGATGTGTGGTGAGTGTTCTGGCACACTATGGCTGCCGTCGCATCATCCAGGTGGATGCTGCACATTGGTGGTGGTGGAGGGGAGTCCTCATTACCTGTAAAGCGCTTTGAGTGGAGTGTCCAGAAAAAGTGCTATATAAGTGTAAGCAAATGTTATTATTATTATTATTATTTTCTTTGTATTTCTGGTCAGTCCTTGGTGTAAAATACAGCATGAGGGCACACCTTGACCTCTGAAGACCGAGATATGACTGCCTTTGTTAGATCGTCAAAATTCTCCCAGTAGCACTAATGAATGAGGTGGGTTTCATCGTTTGTACTGTCTGTAGGGGGCCAACTTCAAGGAGCTCAAAGTGAAGGCTGTGAAAACATTTATCAGTCTGTCCTTGGAGGGAAGGGGGACTGTCTTTCATATTTCTAAATATCACAACATGTTTGAAGCTAAGTCATTTCTTAATAACAACGACTAATTTCAAGCTAATACTACTGTCATTATTACTGATAATAAATATTATTGACACTATATTGGATTTGTTGGTATTTTTAAATATCTTGGTATTTCAACTTCATGGAGCTCAAAGTGAAGGTACAACCCAGTGACTGTGCAATACTGATGTGTATTTTTTTTTTAAGTACCAATATCAGCCATATACAGTTTACATAATATGTATACAGTATGTTCCTAAATTAACATTGTTTATGAGCGTGTGAAAGGCATGATTAATTGGAGATTCTCAAAACTTACTTTGTATGATTGAAAATTAATACATGGTTGAAGCAACAAAATGTTGTGGTATTACTTTTTGTCAATGAAAAAATAAAGTATTTTTGTTTACAAAGATGGTTACAAAGAAAGTGGAGCACGGTAATACTTACTTACAGACAGTCCAAGGTCATTCATTATTAATACTATTAATATATCTTCTGTAAATACTTTGATGCATAAAATATTTCTGCATAATTAAAATATTTATGATTAAGGTTGTAGGTTGTGTACTTTTGTCCAACTGAGCAATCTTGCTTTTATAAAATATACCAACTTTTTAATGTTTAATGATTAACATGCTGTAATACACAGCTTAAAATTATTAAAAGTCGAAACAGTATACAACTTAAATTCTTAACTGGAAAAAGATTGTCCTTCAGCAGTGACTGGGATTTGAAACCAGGCGTTTTCTGGTGACAGCTTGAATACTGCACATGAGAGGTTAAGCTTTATAAGCTCCACCTGGCAGTTTTAGATAGATAATACTTTATTAATCCCATAGGATACTATTTATAAGATACTATTATCATAACCGGCATGATGCAATATGATGCGTTATGACACGACACGCCCACCGTGTTTTACCGCAGCGTACCTCGCTTGTTTTGAATGGCTGCATTTGTATACAGTATGTAAAGCAAGAAGGGGTTATCATTGGATGTTTTAACTATATTCACATATATCATGACAAGCCATCTGGAGTGTCAATTAGGTTGCAGGTTTGTATCCCGCGGCCGGCAGAGGAATCCTACTCCGTTAGGCCCCTGAGCAAGGCAAATAAAGTGATCTTATCTTATGATAATGACAAATGTTTTTTTCTAAACAGTTGCTTTAATATTAACAGTGTTTTTGAACTCGTACAGTTAAGTTAAAAAAATAATATATAATAAAATTCTATATATTTAATATAGAATGCAAAGCAGTACAAATACATTTACTGGGGAGTTACTGTAGTTACTTAAATAGATTCGAAAAGAAAACCCAAGAAAAAAAGTAAATGTCAATGAGACAGGCAATTAGAAGTTTGTACCTAAATGGCAGGAGTACTTCAAATAAAATGCAGGTCATTTAAACTACTGCATTATCATTTCTTTATGATATTCTTGATATTGCTGAAACACCATTAATCATTAACCATTATTAGAGATGGTGACAAATACAGTATTAGTGGATACACAGCATTCCTAAGAGACAAGATAGATGGAAGCTATAGCTCTACACATGAACATGAGCATTCTGACATGCAAAATTAATCTAGAGGAATTGAGTGTCTCAGAATCTACAGTATATACAGTAAAGTATTCTAAAAATACAATTCTAAAAAAAAACATTCAAAAGGCATAATAGCCTAAACCACAGTCTTATATAAAAGAAACATAAGAAAGCTTGCACAAGACAGAAAGCCATTTGAAAATCAGAAATTAATATATAAAAGATGAAGTGGTAATTATGTGTGATTTTAATTTCCCCATATATATTGGGAAAACTATCTGGGACATCAGAAGCTAAGGATGAAAAAGGATGGATGGCTAACGATTGCTCTCTTAAGCAGTCTGGCAGAGCAGTGTTTATAAAAGTGCTTAGCGATTTTGTTACCTTAGGTGCTTCTAATAACTACAGTGCTTCTGCTTTTTCTGTGTTTATACTATTTAATATAGAACTTTTACTATTTAATATAGAACTATGTATGTTCTATATGTTTTCAGTTTCTTTTTTTGTAAAAACATATTACATATTTCACTACCGTGGTCTAAAATATTCTCATAATTATCTCTGAGACACTACTGTAGCAGTGATACTATAGCTTTAATCAAAGGATTAAAAGGGAAAATGTGATGGGGAACAAGGTTCTTTTAATTGGATGAACATTGTGGTGTCATTGTGGTAACAGAAAGGACACAGCATTCAAACCCACAAGGTTTATTATGAACAGTCAAGTTAATATTGATGTAGTATATTCAGCACCCCAGATCTGGAACAGAAACCAGGACCCCAGCACTGCAAGGCATCAATGGCAACTACTGCATCACCACACTTACCAGGAAATGAAAATACAAATAACAGAAACAGTAGACAAAACCAGGAGATAACAGACAGAAAGAGAAATCAAAATGATGGCACAACAGTCAAATCTATTTTTAATTGTGCTTGGATTTAATTAAACTCATTTTATTTATTTATTTCCTTATTAATCATTTGATAAAGTTCTTATTTTGTCATATTTTTATGATTTATTAAACTTACTGCACTATTCGATTTGTTTGCTCGTTGAATGAATTCATGCTGTGCTTCAAGGTGAATATCCTATCCTATCCCATTCAACTTCTTTTAGACTCTCTTTTAATTTTTTTGCCTCTTTTACTCTTGATATAAACATCTTCTGTATTTCAAGCAAACTGCTTCCATTCATTGTCCACTGATTCCATATTTATCGTGACACATTCTACTTTCATTGTGTTCCATTTAGTTCTTTCAAAGGATCTTTACTGATTCAGACTTTGTACAGCTTTAAACAATACTTCAACATATCATGTATTATCACTTTTTTTTCCTTATTCTATCTTGTTTATAAAGACTAGATCAATACAGGCATTCCTTCTTGCATGTGAAATAACAAATGGAGTAAAAACATTAGCCATATCTAATATTAAGTTTTTGCTGCTTTTCAATCTCTACCTATTAGAGAAAATGTGGAGTTTTCCATAAAACTTTCTTCCTTTTCACTTATATTTGATTATGCCGTATTGAATAGCTCAGAATAAAAATAACCAAGTTTAATAATATTTCTGAACATCATTTTTTATATTAATTTATTAATATAAATATATTTAGATTGCTGGTGGTGGCAACTGGAAATAAAAATCTGGTAATTAACATTTTCTGTATCAAAGTTTGATATATATTTTTTAGCTAAATTACTTGCTCTGCTATATTGAAAATGTTTTGACTGGCTCTTCTTAATATATTTTCTATTAACACTTGCCATTGTTATTGTTGTAGTGGAACATGAATTGCTTGTAGTTTCTTTGAAATTCTTGTAGAAAATGGTTTCATAGAAATGATAAAATTTATAAATTTACATTATCTGGCCATAATAGGCATATCCGACTATGAATCTTTGTTCATAGGAACATATCCCTTACCAGAGTAAAATGAAAGCACATGTTTATTTAACAATAAACATTTTCCAAAATGTCTCCTGATGTGTGCATATACAGTAGCATGTGTCATGGTTCTTTAGGTTTCGCTGAGTCACAGATTCGATTCATAACTATCTCTAGATATGTTATGAAGACTGTTGGCGAGATTGGGTCGCATTGTCATGTTCCTATCGACGTAGTGAACCAGTTTCCAAGCTCTTGTCAAACCTTAACAGCTGTTTTGGCATGATAGCCAATGTCTTCACGTATTTGTACAAGACGATTGCCATTGCCATACGAAACAACCTTTGTTCTCCAGCTACTATACCTTTGCCTACTGCGCTGTCTCTCTCACACCTGAAGAAAGCTCCACGTCTGCATTTTAGGGACAGAGTGTGGTGGAGGAGGTGTTTCATTTATTTTTTCCATCAGTACAGTATATATATATAATGCATCTTTGCAGTGTAATGGAAAATGAAATGATTGTAGTTTTTAATTGAGCTCATCCAAGTAAAATGACGCATTAGTAGAATTTTCCCCTGCAATCTGAAGGAGTTCTGGGTTCAATTACCTACCAGTGTACAAGTTGTAATTTTAACAAATTAGTAGTTCAAGTGGGTAGCTGCGTCAGCATGCATAGGCTGCAAAGGAACAAGTAATAGGTTTATTCCATGCTGAAAAAAAGAAGAAAGAGAACACAACGTTTCGGCCGTGGAGCCTTCTTCAGGTGTCTATTTATAGACAATTACCAATAATTCTGTATACTTAAAAAAATTATATTCTGTTAATTTTACTATACAGTACGATTAGTGCAGGAAAGCACTAATGGGTAAATAAATATTCAATGTTGATTATTGCAGCTGCAGTATACGCAGGATTTACTGCTCCACCTGGCAGTTTTACAGAGTAGTGCGGTCCTGCTTCACATTATTTGAAAAAATAAAAAAGTAATTATGTGGTGGTGTTTGCTATACCATGACACGTTGCAGTGTACTGCTTGACACTTCTTGCATTGTATTAATATGCTAGCACTGATAAAAAAGTAATTGAATAAATTATCCAATTTAAATAGAAGACATAAAACAGGAGGCATATATACAGAAGGTATTTTTATAGCTATTAGCATTCGCCAGCTACTAAACAAAACAATTATTAAATAATATAAGCATTATTACACATAATTCAATTGTAACAGTAAACTATTTTTATACTGCATGTTTTTGCATTAATGAATGAATTACTGATTTTAGTTGTTTCAGGCTTTTTAAATATTTACCCAAATCATTGGCTTTTATAGATACATTTTTATGCACATTTCAAACAGTAATAAATACTTTAAACATAAAGCAGCCTAAATATTAATAACTTTGCCTCTCTTATTACATTATGATATAGACTAATTTATCCTTTGGGAATCTAAACATGATTAGATAAAAAGGGAGATATAAAAGACATCTGTCAATGTGGTCTATTCTCATTACCCAGCCTTAAACCTAACTTTAATATTAACTATAAGCAAAACCCCAACATGAGACATGAGGTTAGTAGTAACGATAATAAAATCATGAAAACTAATTCTAAGCACATTACTGCAGAACTACAGTATTACTTATTACTCAAGCTTAAACACAAAAATGAATTTGCCTAACCGTTTTATCCTCCTCAATTGTACTTAATCTAAAGTCCTAACATTTATACAATGTTCATTAAACTTATGTTCTCCATAAACCCAATAATTACTTTATATACTGTACTATCCTTACATCAAGAAAAGCATTAGAGCACAAGATTACACTTTATTTTAAACATCATTATTGTTTTATTGAGATAAAAACTGTAAAAATTAATATCATGATATTTCCCTTAGTTACATTTTGCACAATTAGTAAAAATAAATTTGAAAGGTTAACATACTGTACTCCTTCCCATATTTATTATAGCTAGCACTCATTATTTTATTTATTCATGTTGTGACACATACTGTAACTTACATATTTCATAGCCCTCAATTTTTAAGCTTCTACTTAATGACCAAGAAAACACCAGTTTTTAATTATGCATCAGCTCTGTGTACCAGAAGAACAATTTTAATTTCACATTAGCTAAAATTTAGTCAAATTGCTTGTAAAAGGTTGTCAACATTTTAAAACATATTTTCTTCATGTGTATTATAAATGAGGTTCATTGTTATTTAATAGGACAACAAAAATAAAAATTAAAATATTCAAGTGTGAATTTTGATGTTCTTTTGAGTACCTCACAATAAAGGGATGTACATAAAGTATACATTCAAAGTATGTTACTACAGTTAGTGTGACTTCTATCATATATAATTTATGTTTTATGCAACAGAAATCTGGTATTATTCAACATGGTACACTTATGTAATGATTACTGGCTGTTTTTAATGTTATTAATTGAAAAAGGCAAGAGTGTAGACCAAGAAAATATGGTTTATGTTAACAGGCTTAAATGAGATTTTGGTTCTGCAGAAACTATCCTGGGATATGTGTGCATTATAACAGTATATATATATGACCATTCTAGTGAATTAATGGCATTTCAGCCTCTCCTCAAGAACAATATATTGGAAAGATTTGTAAACAAAAGGAGGCTACAGCTAAGATAAAGCAATTCCCCTGCAATGTCATCTTCCTGATAGCCTTGTTACCTCTTTGTAATAAATAGCACAGTTGAACCACATAGCACCTGAAAAAAACAGGAATCACAGGTGAGATGCTGCTGTTTGTCTTGGTACTCTCTTTTGATTTTATGACCAACTGTAAGGTACACAGAAAGGCTGATAAATGCTAGGAGAAAAGGCCATTCCTAAGCCACAATCTTCAAGTCTTATTGGTATGAAAATAATTTTATTTTTCCAGTACTACACATGCTCACAGGATAATACTTGATTCTGCCCTTCCAGTTTCTTCAATAGCAGTGTATCGCACAATATGGTATTTCTTTCTCTCTGGGAAACCATGATGCAAAAAAAAAAGATGTTTTGAAATACCTACTATTTAAAGCTTGAATATTGAATCACAGAAATTCCTTAACTTTGAGCTGAAAAAATATTCATCCATTTATTTTGTAATCGCTTTATCCCTTGGAGGGTCGTGGGAAAGTTGGAGTCTATCCCAGCAAACAACAGGCATAAGGCTGGATACAATGGCTGTCAGTCCACTGCAAGGTATACACAGGCACACACATCAGGGCCAGTTTTCACAGAAGTCAATGAACCTCCAAGCATGTCTTTGGAATGTGGAGGAAACCGTAGTACCTGGTTCTTATTACTATATGCTAAATAATGCATGCTTGACTCCACAACTTGATAGGTTGCTTGTGGATTGACTGGAATCAATGCTTTTACCTGAAAACATGGCAATCATTCATAACCAGCATGTCGGAGGACAGATAGAGGGTGGGAGTGTATGGGAATATTTAAAAAGAACATAGCTTGTACTATTTTTACAGGGCCGATTTAGCACACACAAAGGTTTTCATACTTTGATTAATTGGTTATGCACTGTATCATACATGTACAGTTCTTATTAGGAGTATGGAGAGTCAATCATGTCTTATCAGAAATGTGTGTCATATTAACATACTGTATTACAGTACAGGCTATGGTAATTACAGAACAAATATGATTTTCACAGAAATATGCTTTTTTCCATAGAAGTAAATAAAACTTTAAAAAAAACAGTGTAACAAACTTCTGTTGTAAACTTATTTTTAAATTCTACACCTAAGATTAAATAATGATAGTCACTTGCTGATAAGCAACAGCTGTTCCAATGTAAATCGCTTTATAAACACAATATAAGTTATGTAAAGCTTTTATTTTCTTTAGTTAATGTACATTTTTTGTTTGAATAAATAAGTTCCCTGTGCAAGTTCACTTTATACATAACTTTGGGGCTTTGGCAGCATGTCTTTACCTCCTGAGTGAACCTTTAAAACATATTTAGTTTTGAAGCTCACATGACATTGTTGGGTAGGTTTCCTTGAAAAAATAGCCAACTGTTTATTCACTTTCATGACAGAATGTTGTCTGAGCTGCATACTTTTAGTGGTCTTTAACCAGAAAGATATTAGAAGATTATGATGAATAAATAATTCATCAAACAACATAATATTTTTTTAATCAAGAATAAAGTGGTTGAAGATAAAACGCAAGTCCAAAGTAAAAGACCATAATCAGACGAGAAACCAGTGTCAATATAAATGAATAGTGTTATTCCACCGTTGTACAACAATTCCAATACCCAAATGGAACAAAAGTCAATCAAAATGAGATTTGGTAGAGGTTAGATTAGTAAAACACACAATACAAATCACATCCTGAAATTGATTATTATTTTTTAAATTGATTAAAATAGAACAAGAGGGGGATTGATTACAGCAAACATTCTGGGAGGTTATCACCCCTTTCACAGATGGAAACACTGAGAAAATAATCAATAAACAGCAAGCAGATGCATTTAAAATAACATGAAAAAAAACATAAAGTACATCTGATAAATTATTCAAATAAAGAAAGAATGCTTCACATATTCCTTCACAAAATGTGAAGAAGAAATGAAAGTGGAAACATCACAGTAAGAAATGATTAATGTTCGGTGTTGATAATATGTGAGCCCAGATTGAATTAGATTATTTCTTCCACACTTGCGTTTCATGAAAAACAACATAGAGAGAGAGAGGATGCATGCAAATGCAACTGATAATTCTTGTACACACACTACTACCAGGCTACATAAATATGATCTTTTGGGCACCATTTCTAATATTGTATATCCCACTTTGTTCTGTGCAATTTTTGATATGCTAGTTCTTAGTTTTAAGTGACTTAGGCAGGTAGTTAAAGGTATTCAAACATCGTTTTGATTTTTTTAAAGTAGTGTTTGTCTCATGTTATTATAAGACTGATGCAGGCTTCAGGACTTAAGTCCTTGGTGCTTTTGAAACTCCTTGTATTCATTGTTTATCCTTTATGAAATAGGGGACTTAAATTGACTATTTTTATTTAAATAGAGAAAAAATAAATGTTGCAAAAATGTTTTAGGTAGCAACTTTGTAATTTTATATATCGTTCATCCAACAGACCCCTAATAAAAGCAAAAATAACAAATGGTTTTACACTGAAAGACTCAGTGTATGATTTTTGCCACTAATATGAAGATGAAAGAAGCACTGATGTCAAAGAGGATGTGCTGCATAGATGGCCAGACTGAAAAAAAAATATTTCGTAAGAAAAACAGGACATTTTTAATAGTGCTTATATTACTATTATACTAGCAATAATCTATAAGTGGAAATGCAACATTTTAGTAATTATTATCATGCCATTGAAATACTGCACATGCTGAAAAGTAACTTGGATAGTAATGTACAAGAAACTAAATAGTATGAGATCTTTCCATCGATATGTGAAGCAGGGTAATGCTTGTTCTTAAACATTTTATTAAATGTGTATGTTTACTAGCTCTAACTCAAATGCAATGTTTCAAAAATTGACTTTAGGAGAATTTTGAAATATTACAGCAATTGGAAAACAAAGCTCATCTGAACATGAGTATATAAACAGATTATAAACTGATTAATAACATACACAATGTGAATGGTGATTATTTATTTTAATTAACATACACATAATTATAGTTTATAATAAATACCAGATAAAAACACATATTTCCAAATATTGCCTCTCTTGAGACTTTTTGTGATGTGCGGTTTTTCACAAACTAGTGAAAGCAAGTGTTCAATGCGGAAACATCCCCCTTTTGGTAGTCAATGAATGGTGAAGAGGAAATATGCAGAATTATCTTGAGGCTTCAGGAACCTACAAGACCTTTCATCACAAAGCAGAAGTACTACCCTTGATTGCTACTTCGATAATAATGTCATTAATGAGGGTGGACCTTTTTTTTTCTGGGAGTAGAAAATATTTTGAAAGCTTGATTATTGCACTGGTTATAAAAGTTGTCAACCGAAGCAAAGCAATGACAGGGTGAAGTCCACCAACACTCTTTTTTATTGTATCGATTAATGAATTGTTTTCAATAGACTCATGTCTTATTTTAGAAGTTTGTACAGTATATTGAATCCTTGAAATGTCGTGCTACTGTGTTGGGACTTATAGTGTGATCCAGGAAGTAACACCTTACTTGCTAGACAATAGACAGCTTAATCTGGGAGTCTGAAAGCAGAGCATGCAGAAAATGCACACTCTAGGGACAAGAAGCAAGCTGCTTGCTAACTGGCAAGCTGAGTAGCCATGGACACGGAGAGATGTGGTGGACTGGCTAACTAGGGAACCAGAGTGAAGTGTAGGCAAACACAATGCAGGATCATGATCCAAAACAACTGAGGGTTGGAACTGAGGAGACACTGTAGTGAAGTACAAGGGAATGTCTGGGAGACACTTTGAGGAGACAAGTCAGGGTCAAAGCCAAGAGACACACAGTAAACAAAGCCAAGGTCTGAGAATTAGTCTGAAGAAAACCTGGGATGGCAATGGTCGTAAACCTACTCCTGGTGTTCCTAGTTTCCAGATGATTAGATTCTGCGGCAGCTGGTGTAGAGTCTGGATGCTGATTAGATTCTGCAGCATCTGGGGCAACCATGACCATCCATAGGTAAAAATGATTGAAAACAATTAGAGCCTGTGAAATGTCCAGCATATTTAGACTTATGCCTTTCCAAAGATATGATAACATACTGAGTATTTTCACCATTGCAGTATTGAGGAACTAGTCTAGACTTCTAAGTCTAGGAAATGATGAGAAAACATAAGTCAGATGAAAATTTCAATCACTGTAGCTTTTAATAAGAGCAGAAGGCAAAGGGCTCAGGGAGGAAGAGACGGAATATTCATTTTAACCTTAATAATAATTTTAACTCTCTTAGCTATGATTACACTGACTTTTGGGTGATTACTTTTACAGGGATTCAAGGACTTTTGCTCCATTAAGTTATCAGGTGCCAAACCTGTCCTTAACTAGGCTCATACCTCCCCTCAGTTCTCAATTATCTCAAAATGTCTTTCTTGATTTCTCTGTTCATTTCTTTCTCTTGCACTTTCTCTGGAATTCATAACTCACTTTTCCAACTCTTCAGATGTCATTTCCCATCTTTCCTTCCCATTTCATTTATTAGCCTCATATTGATGTTCTCTGTATCATCTAAACACAATAACAAGAGAAAGCTCTACTTTTTAGAATTAACCTGCCTTTTCCTTTGCAGCTCGCATGCTGATGCACGACTCAACTTTAACCTCTTATGCAATTAACTCCTGTTCAAGGATTGCTTGGTCATTTTGAATGGAGTTTTAAAGAAATCCAGGAGGGAAGACAGCAAGGAAGGTCTCTGTCATGTACAGTACGTTTCTCTAACTTGTAATTCTTAATGACTTTCCTTCCAAAAAAAAAAACTATAAATACCATAGTGAACTTCTTTCTTGTTTTCACTAATCTTTCTGCATATACCAGGTACACGAAAACTGTACTTTGCTGCTTCATCTTTTTAAAGAAATTCTCTACCATTTCACTATGGATCTGTTGCTCAAATTATGCTCAAATTATTTCCATTCCAGATGAAAAGCACTTCATCAGCTACTTCTCAGTACACTAGCTTCAATGTTGGGACACCCTTTTGAAGTCTTCTCTTAACAGAAGTACTGTATACATTTTCACCTTCAAAATACACGCCAGCTGATATCCTTACACACTGGTGCCCCTGTATTTCTTTCTCTAAGCACAGCTGTTCCTATTATTAAACACTACAATAAAAGCCACGCTCCACCAGACCTTCTATAACATGGTATTTCTTTAAGAAAGTTTCCAAAGAAAGAATTATTTTGTAATTTCATCCATGTTCAAGCAACATATCTGGTAGCAAAGGTGGCAGTGGAAAAAAAACAAACAGAACAAGCGGTTCTTGCATATGGTGGAAAACAAAATAATCAAACTATTTACAAATTATCAAACTACATACAAATTAAAAGAAAAAGAGAACAAGAAGAAGAAAGAGTAAAAAGTAAGGGAGAGAAGATAAAATAAATGTATAAACAGCTGGGAGGTGAAGGGAGTTTTCTGAAGCTTCCTTCTCAGTCCTCGGCCTGTTGTGCTTTCAACAGGCGTCCTACAATTTATGTTCTTTTTCCTATGTCCCGGTGCCCAACACAGCGCAGTGTGTGTACCCATTCCTTACCAATCCCGCTCAGCACCACTTTCTTCCATTACTCCACTGACATCAGGTCAGTCTCCTCTTAAATCAACTCTCATTTTCACAATATAATGTCTAACAGTTTTTTTTAAGAAAGTTGGTCACATTTAATTTCCTTTACTGTTTTTCTAGTTACAGCAGTGTCTTGTTTTTGTATTGAGACACATTTATTTTCACTAATAATGGAAGCATATTTAATATTCATGCCATTACTATTTTCCTTCCACCTTCCAAGGACCTGCTGGTTAGATACATTTCTGTCTCTAAAGTTTGCATGTGCTGTGATGTCCCACCCAAGATGTAGGTATTGTTGTACTGTTTGTTTTGTGTTCTTTTGCTTTTTTTATTCTTGGAAGTGTTGCTTTCCAGATATGAGTAGCTTTCTGATAATGGATGGATGGATTTATCCTTTTTTCGTCTTAGGGCATGAAGTAGTATGCTATGAGGATAGTGGGCTTATGATATCAAGTTTGCCAAAGTATTGTTACTGAGTGAATTGCAAAAAAGGCAGTTATTACACTACAAATAAATTGTTTTGGACAAGAGCAAGGATATTATTGATGCTATGCAAATTAGAATTCTCATAAGGTGAATAATACAAGTCTTTAAAACAGTTGAAGAGAATATGAGATTGATTATATGCCATGGCAAGAGTTCTACCAGCTTTTGTCAGAATTCCCACAAATACTAGATTTTGTAGACAAATTATAAATTTAATGGGAAACACTTATACATGCAAAATTCTCCTCTTGATAATTAACCCAAGCAATTCAAAACACGATCTAAGCTTATAACTGAACATCTGGTTGTTTTTTTTGTGAGTGGCTACAATGACAAATTTACAACCAGTTATAAAAACAATTGCATGAGAAAGTTAGTGCCTTCTGTACAAATGCCATAAAAGACGTACTCATTTTAGTACTGATTCCTAAAACACATTTGAATGTCAGTTTTTTGGTTTTCCTTGTTTCTTAATGTATTAAAATATAATTTTTTAATCCAAAGTACAATTTGTTGAGACTTTGAAGTATATTATTACTGTATTCTTACTCACAAGTATTTACGTTGAAAACTACTATGAAATGCTTTAATCCTTTCTTTTTATTGCTAAAGGGTAACAAAACTAAGGTATCGTAGTACCTACCTTGAATGTACTTCCACCACTATTGTACCTTCTGGGGGGCATTAGGAATTACAGATTTTTAGTGTAGAGTAATACAAGTACAGACGGTTGCCTTTAGCTAAATATTTTAATGGTTAGTTTGATGACAGACATGGAGTGATGACTACAACAAGTGAATTGTTGGGGAAATTTAACAAAACAGCAAAAGTGACTTTGTTAATCATAAATGGACACTTTTGCCTTGTAAAGGGGAATGGCAGAAGAATGCAGATAAACCCCTGCTATTGAGAAGAAAATGAAGCACTGAGTGAAAAAATAAGTAAAATCACATACTTTTAATTAGCACATTAATCTTTCAGTCAGTGTAGAATAACTTATTCTACTTTACCCAAGTCAGATTTTACATTTTGCCGATACTTAAATGTTTGTCACGATTCCAACATATACTGTATCCAATCATTTAAGCAATATTCCAGAACTCATAAGACACATCAATTATATCCATATTTGTTGCATTGCTTATTGTATAGTGATTCCTGATAGGTTGTAAAAGTCAACAAACTCTAACCTGCCTTGAACCAGAATTAATCTCACATTCTAAATATGCGGGTAATTGTCTTTGAAAATGTTTTAAGCTTAAGCAATCATAAATGCTCTCATGTGGCTATTTTGTTTTCCACCCCAGACAGTTGTATAATCAATAGCTACAACACCAAGATACATAAAGGATAGAGAAACCTCAGTTATTAGCTTACATGATTACATGACAGACAATTTTCTAAATTACCTCAAACACCATTCTACTTTGAATACACAGTTCCAGATGTTTTAGATCAAATGGGAGAAAACACTTCCAATACCGATGATATAAAAAGGGCAGTAACCAAAATGATTCAGATTTGTTCACCTCCTTCTTCCATTGTTCATTAATGTGCTTTCATATTTAAAATGCTGTATTTGAAAATATTGAAGGATATAAAATAATATGGAAGTGGGATTAGATGCTTCAGTATTAACTTAACTTTGATATGATTTATATTTATGGATTGATTTTTCCATGTAGTGGTTTTTCAAATGGTAGATCTATTTAACTATAGTATATATGTTCCACTTTTATTTAGGAAGTTCAGTTGAGTTCTAATTAATGCAACTTAAAGAACTTTCTAGAGATGGCATATATGATATTTTAATATTTGTTGATAACTGACCTGGATTAGGAAATGACAATTTGTCAATAAGGTTGAAACTGATCAAATTCACCACACTTGTAAAGGAATACACCGGGGAGGCTGTTGCTGTGGTCAAGATGGGCAAGAGGGAGATGTGCACAGCAGGTGAGATTTTTATGTGTAAGAGAGCAGATGAAAAAGATTAAATGTGGACCTAATAATTATTATTATTTCTGGTACAGGACTTTTGTATTGTAGCGCTTTTCTGGACACTCCACTCAAAGCATTTTACAAGTAATGGGGACTCCCCTCCACCACCACCAATGTGTAACACCACCTGGATGGTGAGACAGTAACTATAGTGCTCCAGAACGCTAACCACACATCAGCTGTCAGTGGGGAGGAGAACAGATTGAAGAAGCCAATTCATAGATGGAGATTATTAGGAGGCCATGATTGGTGAAGGCCAATAGGAAATTTGGCCAGGACACTGGTGTATCACCCCTACTCTTTTCAAGCATCGACCTGGGATTTTTAATGGCTACAGAGAGTCAGGACCTGTTTTACTTCTCATCTGAATGATGGCGCTTTTTTATAGTATAGTGTCCCTATACTATACTGGAGCATTAGGACCCACACAGACCACAGGGTGAGTGCCTCTTATATGTACTGAACTTTATCACCTAAACTATGGTTTGTTAGTGACGTACATGTCATTAAACTGGGCATTTTGGATCATCAAGCAATTTTCTCTGATTTGGATATGTAGTTGATTACCCACAAACCTAAGTATGCCATTAAGTTTTCAAAAAAGAAAACTACTGTATTAAGATTTGTTTTCCCAATCTATTTTAGCCGTTTTCTCTGGCTCTCAGCCAGCTAGACCTGAGGCTACCATTACACTTTCAACACTTATTTACCCTTGGTGCCATTTTAGGTTCCAGAAAAAATAGAGAAGTCTTATGTACAGTCATTTCACACACCCATCATCACTCCATGAAATCTCTTGGGCATAAACTTAAATACAGTTTTGTCCGCATGTTTGCTTGCTTTTAAGCAACATTATCACTTCAACAGTAATGTGCTGATTTCCACAAGGTCAGCATTTCTTGGAAAGCTAATTCAAGAATTCTGTTTTCCACAATTCACCATCTCATAAATACAGTTAAGCACAACACTGTAAAATAATCTACAGTCCTAATTAATAAATAGAGTTTCTTCACTCTAAAATTGATAACTTCAGGAATCAGATTATATCCTTCCAAGGATAATTGATGTACTTTCAGGTATAGACTTTATTTAGTAGATCTAATAATGTATTGTTTCATTCAGTCTTTCCTCAACAGATACAGATGCAGCCATTCAAAATGCGTGGGCGATACCACATTATTTTCCGGTGCGCTTTACGCAGTCTACCGTGAGTTACCGGTAAATACCGCTAGTTACCGTAAATTCTCCTATAATACCGCAAGCAAAATAATAGTATCCTGAATTTCCGCAAGGTGGAGCTAATAAAGCTCAACCTCTCATGTTTGAGCTGTCGCCATCAAAGTCTTTAACGAAGATATTACTAATAGTATTAATAATGAATGACCTTGGACAAGCTGTAAACTATAAGTATTGCCCTGGTCCACATTATTTTTTTCATTGACTGTCTTTGTAAAAGTAACACCACAGCATTTCGCAATCACGCATTTGTTTCCAATCATGCAAAGTACAGTAATTTTTGAGAATCGATTCACCATGCCTTTCACATGCTCATAAAAGAGATTGATTTAGGAACATAAACATTACCGTATGCAAACTGTACTGTATACAGTATGTATATGTATATTTAATGTCTTAACTGTGCCTGTTTAAGTATTGAATAGTGTAACGCTTACGGCCGACAAGCAGTGTGTGTAAGAGCCGGCGTACCAGAGCGGGTGACGTCACCGCCCTTCCCTGTGATAGCAGGACCACAGCTACTGGGCTGTGGAGAGATCTCTCTTTAGCTCACGGGGCTAAGTTGCTGCAGAGAGACGCGGAAGTCCCGGGTTCGAGCCTCCAGTCGGGATGGGGCCGACCAGATGCGGCAAGGGCGCCCGCCTGAGCCCCCGTTGTGTTACATTGGTGTCAGAAGCGGGGCGGGATAGCCCTTCGCCGGGGACGGCGATTTAAGCGGGGGAGAGTGTAACGCTTACGGCCGACAAGCAGTGTGTGTAAGAGCCGGCGTACCAGAGCGGGTGACGTCACCGCCCTTCCCTGTGATAGCAGGACCACAGCTACTGGGCTGTTGAGAGATCTCTCTTTAGCTCACGGGGCTAGGTCGCTGCAGAGAGACGCGGAAGTCCCGGGTTCGAGCCTCCAGTCGGGATGGGGCCGACCAGATGCGGCAAGGGCGCCCGCCTGAGCCCCCATTGCGTTACAATATTTATATGGAATTTTACCACTGAAGGGAAATCTTAGTACCTGAGCATAAAAAGAATAGGAGCACACTGTAACGCGTGTGAAGGCCATAAACGATACTAATTTTGGAACTTAAACATACAGTATATGGCTGGTCTCGGTACTTTAAAGAAAACATACACACCAGTATTCCATTTCTCCCTAAACATTTTCAGCATCGAAGTCTTTAACTAACGTGATACCGGAGTCAACAAGCATACTTTTAGAATTTGATTAAAAGGGAATATAATATGGAATTGCGTATCTAAAGAAATTAATAACGATATAATTATATTCATGTTGCAAAAAAACTGCAAACTCCCTTGCTTTTAACAGAGCGTTCCATAATTTCTAACCACGAAAATGATTTAAACTGCGACACTGTATTAAAAGAATTGCGTATCTAAAGAAATTAATAACATTTAATTATATTCATGTACTGTGACTGGGCTGTGTAGGGCTGTTTCACTTCTCTCTTCATGTGACTCTATTCAAAAGCCATTTAGCAAAGAGGGGATGAGAAGAGTGACAAACTAGTACTGTATACAGTACTTTTGATCTTTTTTTCTGAACCGGGGAAAATCTGATCATGTTTCTCTATAACAATAATAAAAAACATTGCCACACCCGGACTGTTAAACCAACGCATTAGCACATCAAAGCCCATTTAGGAGCCGGGCGCAATAACTGTTTTGTCCCTTGATTTACTGATCTGCATTAATTACAGAGTTCCTGCTCTTTGCAGACGACCTGGTCCTGCTGTCGCCCACAGAACAGAGGCTGCGGCAGAACCTGGCACTGCTGGAGCAGCACTGTCAGACCTGAGCGCTGACAGTCAATCTGGACAAGACCAGAGTTATGGTTTTCCAGAAAAAAAGCCAGACCTCCATTAGTCTTCCTGAAATCATCGGATTATGAACTAATAAAAGCATCTTATTAAAAACACGTTTGCATTTGTTTGGGAGCTATATTATGTATTTTTCATATGTAAGATATAATGATGTGTTCTCGCTTACACATCGCACGACTTTAAAAGCTAGAAAAACAGGTTTCGATTCACATTATCTGGTGAGCCTTGTTTTGTCAAAGGACAGTACAAAAAAAAAACAGACAATACACGGGGGGGGGGAGGGCAAGCGAGAGGGAGCGTTTTTTACCCTCTGTCAAAAAAACCCAAATCACCCGGGACAGAGACACTGAGGGGATCATTGTGTGGTACAGAACAGGGCTCAGTCAATTCAAACAAGTTCAGCTCTGATTCAGTTTAAAAAAAACTGCAACGGACATAAAAACTCCCTTGCTTTTAACAGACTTTTTCATAATTGCCAACTACGAAATTTATTTAAACTGTGACACTTATCATTCAACCAGAACTCGAAATATCACAAGGATCCTCTAGAGCACAGTAAAGACTATATTAAAGTATACTAGTGACAAACTAGTATACTTTAGATATTTTTTTCTGAACTGGGGAAAATCTGATCATGTTTCTCTATAACAATAATAAAAACATAATTTTACATATCACCTTTATGTGATATCACCTTAAAGACAGCACATATAAGGGTTAATTGCACAATGGACCACGCAAAGAAATTTAAAATAGTCTTCTTTAGGTGAGAGGGCAGGAGTGGATCGCAGAAGGCATAATCAGCAAATTAGGGAAACAAAGAACAGGACAGGTGAGACGTTTATCCAGAGAGCGAGTGATCAGAAAAAGGAACAGCTGTTACGCCCAGGTTTTAGCTCTCTCTCTGCTGATTGAATAAAAGCATTTTATTAAAAACACGTTTGCGTTTGTCTGGGTATTTACTTTGTAATCTGTGGTTTACATCTACTGTATTGCTTTGAGATGCCACTTTTAAAGGTGATATGTAAAATAAAGTTTTTTATTATTGTTCTAGAGAAACATGATCTGATTTTCCCTGGTTCAGAAAAAAGACGATTAAAATCTGTAATCTTTCCACTTGTATGTCATCGGAAAATACAAGAAGTTTCTGCTTTGTGTAAGGATGTTATCAAAAAGTAATCTAAGTGGTGAGAAAGCTGTGCTCCTCAAAGCGCTTTACAGGATAAGAACAACAGCAATAGTGTTAAGCTGGACAAACGATTTTTTTATAGAAATGCAAAATGAGATATAATGATGTGTTCCGGCTAAGACATTAACAAGTACAACCCCCCTCTCTGCGGGAGTGCTGGCTGTGACGAATTAAACTGGTTTCGAAAGACACCTCCCCCCCTCAAAAACCCAGTAAGTACAGTACTTACTAGTTAAGAAAGCTAGGCTCCTCAATTAAATCGCTTTAACATGCTAATGCGTTGGTGTAACAGTCTTGGCATGGCAAGCTTCAAATGTCAACTCGACTCGATTGGAAGACAATGAACATATTCTAGCCCTAAATGAGTTAATAGCAAACATGGTTTACATAAAATACATTTTTCCAAGAAAGTTTATAATAATACGATCTATAGTTGAAATCTGAGCCTAAATAAAAAGAAAAGGCATTTTCGGAGAGCAATCACGCTGTGTTTATGTAGAAAAAGTGATTAGGTTTATGAGCAATCTAATTACTTATTTGTTTAAAACGCTATATAAAATAAAGTTTATTATTAATTTGCTGGACAGAGCGGTGAACATTATTATGGATAAGACAAAGATAACGATCCTGATCAGTTTCAAAATCTGTGTATGCTGTAAGGTTTTTACTTCTTAAACTTTTAAAATACACTTTTCGAATAGAAAGAAATCATCTTCCTGGTACAGTATGTATAGCAAACCAGCACGTCTTTTTTCTCCAATCAGAGGGGTTAGACGCTCGGTTAAAAGCAAAGGAGATTGTCTGTTATAGTGGACATAAAAACAAGAGTTTCCTGGCATTATATCCTAGAAGACACAGATCGGCGCCAGACCAGGAGAATGCCCGCAGCGTAAAAGAAAATGCCTGATGAACTAGGGATTGGACAGTTTCCAAGTGCTTGTACAATCGATGGAAATGTTCAAATAAATGTGCAAAAAAAAATCATTTATTTCTTTATCATATTGGCTAGCTAATGTTCTCTCTTTGCTAGTAAGTGGCTGTGTTTCTGCGTTGGGTAGCAACGGGTGACTGTTCTCAGGCGGAAGATGGAAACAGCTTAATTTTCGTGTTAAATAATTTTTTAAAATTAAAATTCATTCCATACAGCAATCACATATTTGGGTACCGTTTCATAAAACTTTCATGCTGAAAATGTTTAGGGAGAAATGGAAGACTGATAACGGAATGGAATGGAATGAATGATAAGTGTCGCAGTTTAAATAATTTTCATAGTTACAAATTATGAAACGCTCTGTTAAAAGCAAGGGAGTTTTTATGTCCGTTGCAGTAAAAGAAAATGCCTGACAAAGTAGGGCTTGGACAGATTCCAAGTGCATTTTTGCAATTTACGTTGCATTGTCCATTGTGCTGCTGTAATTCAGTTTAAAATAAGTCTAAACTTAAGGGAATAAGGGAAACGTTTCATTTTTTCAAAGAAATGTTTGTTAAAAAAAAAGTCATGGTTCCACAGTGGGATTCGATCATAGACTGCATGACATGGGAGTCAGGAACCTAACTCACAGCGCCACCTGCAAGGTCACATGCAGAGTGCTGAAAAAGCACTACAGAAACATTATCAACAAACAATGTATTGCGTGTACTATTCTTGTGTTGCGGTACATGAATATAATTATATCGTTATTAATTTCTTTAGATACGCGATTGCATATTATATTCCCTTTTAATCAAATTCTAAAAGTATGCTTGTTGACTCCGGTATCACATTAGTTAAAGACTTCAGTGCTTAAAATGTTTAGGGAGAAATGGAATACTGGTGTGTATGTTTTCTTTAAAGTACCAAGACCAGCCATATACTGTATGTTTAAGTTCCAAAATTAATATCGTTTATGGCCTTCACACGCATTACAGTATGCTCCTATTCTTTTTATGTTCAGCTACTTAGATTTCCCTTCAGTGGTAAAATTCCATATTAATATTCAATACTACAACGGGCACAGTAAAGACGTTTACTGTAAATCTTTCTACGACAAACCAACGGACCACAAGTGTCCCTGTCGGTCAACCAATCACATACCGCGGTAGCCAATTACCTCCGGTACGTGTGTGTACCGCACACTTTGAATGGCTGCATCTGTATCTGACGTGATCACCAAAATGAACCTACTACATGTTCCTTAGATTCAGTTCTACTGCCCTTCTGGGTTCAAATTTTTCTCTGCCCTCTTATAATAATAAAAATAAAAAAAAATAATAAAAATAATAATAATAAACTTTATTTTATATAGCACCTTTAAAGGTGGCTTCTCAAAGCGCTTTAGAGAATGACAACAACAATAAATAAAAAAATGCACAAGATAAAATACAATTACAATATACAGAGGAGACTGAGGATGGTGGTACTAAGAAAAGCAGAGGGGTGAAGAATGGAACCAGTTAAGTGAAAGCTCTTCTAAAGAAAAAGGTTGAGTCTGGATTTGAAGGAGTTTAGAGAAGGTGACTCTCTGATATCCTTGGGCAGAGAGTTCCAGAGGTTGGGGGCATAACAGGTGAATACCCTGTCACTCATACAATGTAGATGGGCTTGGGGGACAGTTAGGAGACCAAAAATTAGAAGAGCGAAGGTTGCAAGGTGGGGAGTAGGGCGATAATAGTTCAGACAGGTACTGAGGTCCGAAGCCATGCAGAGCCTTGTAGGTGAGCATGAGGATTTTAAAGTCCACACGGAATTTGACAGGAAGCCAGTGCAAGGACTTCAGGATAGGAGTAATGTGATCACTTGCACTAGACTTGGTCAGGATTCTGGCTGCTGAATTTTGGACATACTGCAGTTTGTTCAAAGTAGATTTAGATACCCCAGTGAGTAGAACATTACAGTAGTCAATTTGAGTGCTTTTTGGCCACAGTAAGTGATAGCATAGGACGTAGTCTAGCGATATTTCTGAGGTGAAAAAAAAGATGTTTTGACAATATGCTGCACATGTGGGACAAATGTTAAGTCAGAATCTAATATCACCCAAAAGTGTTTCGATTTAGACTGAAACTCAAGTACAGAACCATCTACAGATAGGGTTAAAGGATTGGCTTTACAAAGTTGATGGGGGGTGCCAATAAGCATGACTTTAGTCTTGTCACAGTTAAGATGAAGGAAATTTTGTCATGGGGGTTTTGTGCTTGGCTTTTTGGCATGGCAGCAGTTTTGAGGACCGTTGGTACAATGCCATTGCTCAAGGATTCATTTATAATATTGAGGACAACGGGACAGAGAGAAGAGAAACAGGACTGAAATAAAGTGGTGGGAATGGGATCTAAAATTGAGGTGGTGGGTTTCATGTGTATAACTAGCTTATTGAGGGATGCTGAGTCAAGAAGAGAGAGGTTAGAGAGAAGGGAACCAGAAAAGTTGGATAAGGAGGGAGGAGGTATGAAAATGATATGTAGTGGAGAGAATGTGATGCCGGATGTTGTCGATCTTTGAGCTAAAGAAATCTAATAATGTTGTGCAAAGTTGCAATGAGGCATTTAATGTGGTGGGGCAGTTTGGCTTTAGCAAGCTGTTGATGGTGGAGAAAAGATGTCTGGGGTTGTTATGGGGATTTCAATGATGTGAGAGAAGTAGGTGGATCTAGCAGACACTTATATCCTTATATTCAGACAAGCAATATCACCAAACCTGACAATGTACATTTAGGCCAGAAAGATGCCACCTTTGCTCATGTTTGCAGGAGGCTGCCTTCATAGATCGCAGATGGTCTTTGTACCAGGGGGCAGGGAGAGAGAAGGAGATGGTTCAAGTTTTTAAAGGAGCAAAGGTGTCAAAGGTAGATAAAAGACCACTGTCAAGTAACTGTATTTTGTCATCTAGAGGGTCAGAGGAAGAGAAACAAGATAAGGAGGACAGGACAGAATTTGCAAACCTTGGGTGATCAATAGATCGCAAATTGTGAAAATTTACAGAGCATGAGAGGGAAGTGTTAGAAACTTCCCTCTCACTAGGCATAAACGAGGCATAAAAATTAGAGTAAATCAGCAAACTCACCTAAGAAGGCTTCACTGGGTTTTGGTGGTCTATAAAACAAAAAAACAAGGCACTCAAAAGAAGAGGGAGGAGGTATAGTAATAGGACTTAAATTGTGAAAAAGGTTGTAAAAAACAATGATGTCCCCACCTCTGCCTGAGAGACTATGAAGGTCAAACAAACCATACCCAGGAGGGACTAGTTGGTTAAACAGCAGTCCAGCATTTTGTCTGTGCCAGGTTACGGTTAAGCACAGAAGGTCCAGTTCTTTTTCATATCCAATGTATAGTATGTTACTCATGGGTCTGATTCTCTACAGGTATGGCATCACTTTCATCACTTTCATTTATATGCTGAAGTTTATATTTGTACAAAACTGAACATTAGTTTTTGTAGTTGTGGTAGTTGTAGTAATAACCTTCCATGTGTTCAGTACCTGTGATTTACCCGTTAAGCTACCCTGTCCGTCAAGGATTGCTGACTTTTTACTAACACCTGCCAGGTGTTAGCTGCTTCTAACTGAAATTCTAATTCTAGAATCCCAATGACTTCCATTTTTGTTATCTGTGTCCATCACCTGTACATTTTTGACACCCTGTTTTTGATATACCAAAAGGATCTCGTGAGAATTTAAAACAGGTACAAAGGAATCAAGTTGTAGGTCACAGAGTAGGACAATTGAGCATAATCTTGGAAGATTACTGATGTTAAAATTGTTAACAAATTATGAAATCATTAATATAAAATAAGTATTGAAATATTGAAATGAAAGCACCAATTCTTTCCTTGACCAAACAGGTTGCATATGTGTCTAGGTTTCCATTTTGGATAGGACTAAAGCATGTACTGTACATAGATATTGATTATGCAAAACTGAAGTTTAATTAAACATAATCATGTACTGGACTCCCCATATGTAATAAGAACATTAAATGTGACATCCAGGAACAAGTGTAGATTGGGTTTGTCAGACTAACTTGGGTATCCTTGGAAACCTCAGAGGTAAAGTATAAAGTGTTGGCTACTGCCGGTGTTGTACTGAGAAGTCTCATTATAGTCAGGCTCCTGCTGCTGATTACCAGAATCCCAGGGGGCCTGAAACTCAGGCTTGGCGGCTTATTCTCTCCTGCTTCACCCAATGCTTATTAATGATAGGTTGTAACATTTACCCCCCCTACAGTTCATGGCTTTAAGAAACCAGAACCAAGTGCATACAGACTGAAACTCATGTAATGCTAGAAATAAGTGAGATAATGATGGATTTACCTTTGAATAACACAGAATTTAGGTTTCATGTTTACATTATTCTTGCTTTGTTTTACTTGGGTGATATCTTTGTAGTACTGGGAAGAAAATTTATATTATTGTTACATATTTTCATAGGGATAATCAGGACAATTGGGTGCTGTAACAATAAATGCAGAAAATGTGAAAACTTGTTTTTTTTTTTCCTTAAATGACCTTAGTATAATGATGTGGGAAGAGCATTTGAGACATACTGTATACAGTAATTGCAATAAAATATGCTTGGCTCAGCTCTTTAGAACAGGCTGCAAATTGCTTATGTGAGTTAGACCTACCCCAAGAAAATATTATTTTTTTAAAGTAATCAATTACAATATTTCACATAAGGGGGCATTTAAACATAATGCTTTCCATATCTTTATCCAGAATATGTCACCATGGCATCACATCCCTGCATAATTTTGTTATTGCTGTTGACTAGGGGAAATAGGTGTTCATGAAAACATAGGGGGACACTTCCACCTAGCAGAGCTTAAACATGCTGCACTAAGGAACTGGCATAGAGGAAAAGTGCCCAAAACTCAATCTTAAAAAATACAAAGCCTAATTTTAATCATAGCATGTTATTTACTATAGTTGAACAATTGTACTTTCTTGCACAACAAGCCATAAGTTGTCAGTTGTTGATTTTATGTAATATAATTTATTTTTAACCCAATACTTAACCCAATACTTAACTTAGCCATATTTCATGTAACAGTATTTAAAAAAGACATAATTCAAAACATTTCAACAGACCTCAGGTCAACCATTTTCACATTGTCCTTTTAGAGCCTGCACGCAGCATAGTAATCTCTTTTAGTCTGTATTCACACTTGTACAGTGCCTTCAGACTACAAAGTACTCTAATCTCACTTCAAACATCCTAGAAATGAAAGAAGACATTTTCAAATAGCCTTTATCCAGAATTCTGTGGCTAGTGATAATGCATTAGAGGTGTTGTACTGCATTCAACAAGCAATAAGATGGAAGTTCCACAGCAAATATTGAAGTTTTGTTATATTGTTTGCTATATTTAACTTCTTTCACCCATAGAAGTGTTCAGTTCGAACATTCAAGCTATGATAAAAAAATATTCTATTGAGAATAGAATCATTTGTAATTTATCAAAATGGGGATTAGTTAGAATGGAGAGAATACTTGCAGACTGTGCAGTCCTTCTAGTGAGTTTTTAAACTATAATGTCATCATGTCATATTAACACTCCAATTGCACACAGTCACCTTATACAACTAATTTATTTGCAGGCTTTAAGCACACATAATTATGAACAGCCTTATTATGCATACAGTAGATCACTCTCCTGTACTATTTCTATTTCTGCTATTTGCTATTTCTAGTGGGAAAGTCAAACAAATTGGAAGTAAAATTCAATTTGCAGAAAACTGGTTTCAAACTAGTTCCTAAGAAAACAAAATAGCAAGTTGCAATGATGCAATGATTTCATAAGCTCAATGTGACAAAGGAGTCTGTCAAGGGGTACAGATAGCACAGAAAATACAACATTCATACACCTTCCATTGAGTGGTTGCTAGATAAGTTCCTGAGGGTGCATACTCAGGGCTTGACTAGTAACTGCTATTACTTAATTTCATATACATTCACGTACAGAAACATACCTAATTTCACATACATTCAAATACTTAAACACAGGTATGAGTGAGTATTGTGGTGTGAATGGAGAGCATTCTCAAAATGAATGTTACTCACTGTTTGTTTGGTGTCAGTACTTCCGGAGTAAGTCAGCCTATGGTGGCCTCAAAAGGCCAAACCTAACCCCAGTTTCAAGGGTTACTTATGGAAAGGGAAAAAAACACTTTGAATTAGAGAAATGGTTTGTTCCGGGGGGCTTACAAGATATTTAAGTTGGCTCCGCAGACTAAGAGGGGTTGGTTGTTGGTTGTTGGTTGTTGGTTGTTGGTTGGTAGGGGATTTACCTTTATTTAAATAATTAGTTTTTGTTTCTTTTTTTTTATCTAAATTTATTTCAAATATTTAAACAGGATTTTAGTTTCTGTTTGCTTGTCTTCATTATTTTATGCATTTGACTGTATTACACATGACACAAAAATAAAACAGTGTATTTCCTTCCTTAAGGATTTTATATACAATATCCATTGATATTTAATTAAAGCATCCTGTAACTATATTGCAGCAAAGATGCCTATTATTACACTTAGAATTAATTGTTATTAACAATTTCTAATACTCTCTGTGTTGCCATGAACAAACAGCTTTGTGGTTCTCTCTGTAAGTTCAGAGGAATATGGTAGAGGCCCCTCTGATAAGAGATATCATTAATCTGTATCCATTTAATAATATATAGAGTAAATGGACTCCATCAAATCTGTAGTCTGTTTCTTCCCAACACACGGCCCCAAGGTCACTGTTCTTGTGTCTACTCGCTCTGAGAGGTAAAGAGAGTGACCAAATTTGGGTTTGGGTTGGGTTCGGGTTTCTAATTGGGCAGGTAGGGTGTCAAGGTCTCAGGTACGGACCAGGTTTGGGCTTCAATTTCATGCTTGTGCAGACCTCAGTGAAGGAGAAATGTTTTCCCACTTCCCCTTTAAAGAGTCAGGAGTCCGTCTCAGAAGTTAAAAGAAGTTTTTATTTCATGTGCATGACAGCGAAACACCTGCACCTCTTCCTACTTCCCTATTTGCTAAAGATTTTAAAATAAATTTTAAAAATAAATTGGTTACTTAGGTTCATATTAGCATGCATTCCAATAAAACGGTATAGAATAACATAGTAGCCAATCCAGTTCAAACCAGTTCTGAATGTCCACCTTATAAAATATTGCATCTTCTGCAGGAAAAGTGTGTACAAAGATCACAGAGACCCTCTCAGCATCAGCCTTATCTCAGGTTTACTCACTGGCTCCACATCTATCACCAAATGGAAATCTGACTTTTCCAACCACTTAACTGCAAGTAGTCTGAATCAGGGCATAAACTTTTCTCCAAGACACTGGTCTGACAGAGTGAGTCAGTAAAGAACATGTTTGAGCACAAGACATTTTTCCTGAAACAGAACCAATCTTGTGTTTGTGAACCCACTGTTAGTTTCACCCGATCAATAAAATAAGTAATTGCACTTTTTTGTCAAAGTCTTGAATGTCAGAGTATATTCAGCATCAAGTTATAGCTGGGCTAAACTGATTTCTCCTACCTCTCTACTTGCAGCCAGACCCAAGAAGACAAAATATGAACATACTTTTATTTCAAGACCAAAGTTCGACCACACTAACGTTTGAGAGAGATGCCTGAAGTTCAACACTAGGAAAAGCTCTTCTGTCTCTTTACTCTCCCTGCACAGAGCAAACAGCTGCCAAATTAAACCATGGATCAATCCAGAGTTTAACTCAACAAGGATATTTGATCAACTGATCATTGAGAATAAAACATCCTTATGTACATTGTAAATCTCATGAGTTGAACAAATATTCCAAACACATTTGATGTTTAATTCACATGTTTAATTCACATGTTTCCTTGTATTTGAGAATATGAATATGCTGTAATTCCATGCGTCTGATAAAACCTGTGAGTCATTGTATTTTAACTGTGAAGCTATTTAGTCTTTTCCTTGTAATCCATGAATGAATGACTAGCCTTGCATATCACTGCAGATTGTTTCACAGATACAATATATTCTATTACTTTTACTGTAATGCACGTTTTTGGTGTTATATCAATAAACTGTATATTTTATTGTTTTCTGTTTTTATTGCTTTCTTTTGTTACCATTCTGTAGTGCAATATTTTTAAATTTTGACATTTTACAAATACACGCTATGACTTTTATTCCAAAGTGGGTTAAATTCCTAACTAGAAATTTGTCTCTTCAGGTCATTTGTTGTACACAGTTAAAATGGGATCTTAGAAACAGAATAATGTTGATTTTCAATGTAACTAAGACTAGCACAGAGTAAATGTATATTTAATTTAGGAATAAATGTTTCATATGATTGTATACTATACCTACTTTAACCAACTGTAGTTTGAGATTCCTGGAATTCACTCACCCATCGTCAAAATGTACAGTAATAATGAAATCAAAATAGATATAATTTACTTACCCCTAATGTTCATCTCATTTATTACAAAGTATGTACTGTATGTTATTTAATGCAAGAGAGATATGTAAAGTACAGGAAATATTCCATGACAGAAAGTCTTTTTTATCGTAAATGAAAACAAAATATCTTCAAACTCTCCAGGGTTTGTTATATTAAATCAAGTTTGATTAAATAAGGAAAAAACAAAAACTGTTCCTCTGAACAAAAAAAATATCAAACAACTTGAGGACACTGAACATAGGGCGATGGATTATTTCCTAAATAAGTGGTGATTAAGGACAAAGATGGCATACATTTACATGTTTTATTGCAGAGAGACCCAAGTGAGGAAAGACTCTCATACAAGCAAAACTCAAGGTCCTCCATTTTTTCCATTGCTAAACATGCTAAAAAATCTATATTATGGAGCATATTTTCTGATTCACAAAGTGGTTCATGTATTCATATAGTCTTGTATTTAATTAATAAGAAAGCAAAATAACCTTAGAAAGGATAAGAATGTAGATGATTCGTCTCAGTTAATCCGTCTGGTTGTGAGTGGTTAACTAATCCAAGAATCTTGCTGGTTTTTTTTAGAAAAGTCAGATCATTAGTTTTGATGACAAGACTATAACGCACATTCCATGTTTCTACTCCTTCTCAGTTTTTTGTTCTCAGTGCCCATTTGTGTTCTGTCACTCATGTTTTGATTCTGAATAAGTAAATTGGGTTGAATGAGTCACTCCCTTTGAGAATTTTGAATTCTTGAAACAGGCCTTTGTAGAAGTCTAACAAAATTCAATTATTTTAACTATCAGCATGGGACATTCATTTAAATCCAGAACATACAGTAGATGACTGCTTTTCTTTCCGTAATGCAATCAAATTCTAATAATGACAAGAAGAGCTGACAAATTTAAAGGAATAACGTACAAATTGTGTTTGTATAAGATCAGTGATAAACTGTATATTTGATAACTTGGTGGTCAAAACTATACTGATGGAAAAAAGAAACTCAACATTTTCTGTAATGGGAATACTATAGTTATGGCTTATGTACAGTACTTTCACAAAAAGTTGTCAATTTGTTTTAAGCCCCCTGACCAGCAATACGGCTTGTGCAGTGAGGCACTGCAACTTGCCAATCACACGAAAGCTCGTTAGGTGCACTTTTACCCAACGAGGTCCAGGTGGAATAATGTTTGATCAGGTCACCTTTAAAAAGGCCTTAATTCAAAGCTTTGGTCACTGCAAGAAAAAGCCACACTTAGTCAGTGTTCTATGCATTCCATAATGCCTCGAATGTCACCAGAAGCAAGAGAGATGGCCATTGGTGTGCTGCAGGCAGGCATGTCATGTGCCAGCGTTGCTAGATACTATGGAGTAAGCTGTTCCACTGTATACTGACTGTTGAGAAGGTTTCAGTAGACCAGCGGGACAGATGACCATCCAAGATCCTGTCATCCTCGAATTACCACACCAGAGCTAGACCGACACATCAGACTGGTCCATCTCAGAGATTTCAGATCTGCCACCCGTACTTCTGCTAAAACTGTCAGCATCAGTGACAAGACAGTGAGGTTCCATGCTTCTGGCCTTAGAGCAAGGTGACCTGTCAGAAGCCCTCTGCTCACACCTCCTAGACGTTGCACCTGACTGGCTTGGACCATACAGAGGCTGCGATGGACTCGTCACCAGTGGCATCAGGTCCTCTTCAGGGATGAGTCACTATTCCGCCTGTTCCACACAGAAAGGGAGGGCAGAGGAGGTATTGCATTTCTTCCCCCCACACACGTCAGTATATATTCAATATCTTATACGAGGTCTTTATAATCCATTTCAATATAACATTGAATTAAATTCTATACTTATACGTTCAAGCAATATTTCTCAGGCATTTATTTTCTTCACACTGTTGAGAGGTTGAAAATGATGGGCTAATATACAATTGCAAGAAAAGGTTTATGAACCCTTTGGAATTACCTTTCTGCATTAATTACTCATAAAAATGTAGTCTGATCTTCAACTAAGTCACAATAATAAACATCTTGCAGGATGCCCACTCCTAGTTAGTGGCAACAGTACTGAATTTTCTCCATTTGTAGGCAATTTGTCTTCCTGTGGATTGATGAGCACCTAAGCCTTTAGAAATGCTTTTGTAGCCTTTTCCAGCTTTATGCATCTCTACAATTCTCAATTAAGGGCCTCTGGTAATTCTTTTGATCAGGGCATGGTTCACTTGAACAGCTCTTTCTTGAAAAGTACAGACTCTGTTAGTAACCAAGCTTTGTGTGCCTTTTTTATGGGGTAGGGCACCTCCAACCCACACCTCTAATCTCATATAATTGATTGGAACATCTGACTTCAATTAGCTTTTGGAGAAGTCATTAGCCTAGAGGTTCACATACGTTTTCCAAGCTAGACTGTGAATGTTAAAACGATGTGTTCATTACTGACAAGAAGAAGTACAATTGTTTGTGTATTATTAGTTTAAGCAGATTGTGTTCTATTATTGTGACTTAGATGAAGATCAGACCATGTTTTTATGAGTAAGTAATGCAGAAATCAAGGTAATCAAGGGTTCACCAACTTTTTCTTGCAACTGTAAATACCTGTCTATACTGTATATAGCCAGATTCATTGTTTCATGCTTCCCATCTTATATAGTTTATTGTTTATGATGCCTACACATATAACTCTTAAGTAAGTGTTGTAATGTCCAGTCTTGAGTTTTCCTTAAAACACTTTGAGTTTTCATTTCAGAATTACCATTATTCCAAATGTGAGCATTACCTTGAATGCCAATTAAGAATAAATGTTTTAAAATGTATCAGAAGGGTTCTGGAAACCTGAGTATACCCAATCAATTTACA
Source organism: Lepisosteus oculatus (assembly GCF_040954835.1). NCBI lineage: Eukaryota > Metazoa > Chordata > Actinopteri > Semionotiformes > Lepisosteidae > Lepisosteus > Lepisosteus oculatus. The sequence continues at coordinate 22,161,768 of NC_090702.1, read as the reverse complement.
TCCATCACTGCTGTATGCTTGCTCAAGAAATGTAACAAGTTAATCAATTAATGTGACAGACCTCACTAGGGCCTAGATGTTGGTCATTGTGTCATTAAAACTCACAATGGTTACAGTCCTGTTTCTGAGCTGATTTCAGTTACCTGCTTCCTGTTACCACACACTCCATTTTACTTTAGCATAGTATGTTTTCTAACACACCAAAGATTAAACCCATGTGAGAATGTGGACACTAATTATTCACAAAATAATCTAATGATCTAACTAGTGAGCCAATCTACAATTTGCATGTATTGTACAACCACTTTGTTTGCATTTAAAATTTTGTAGCGTCAGATTAGTGGCTAATTGAAATCCCTTCAAAGGCCAGCCACAAGGAAGAACTAACTGTTCTAAATCTAGTTTGACTGTTCCCTAGGATCGCATTTCCATATACAGATGCAGTGATCTAGAATGTGTGAGATGTCAGTCATTATACTGCTTAATGGACAATGGTATCCTGGACAGCACCTCGTAGTGACTGCAGCTGTTTGTGATTGTCAAGCAAATTGGTACAGTATTAAATGTTTATTAACCGATTAGTGCTTTTCGGTGATAATCATACTCTTTAAATACTATACTAGCAACAGACAATTTCATTTTAATACAATGTTTACTGTGTTCAAATAGGATGTTGTTACCATCGTTGCTACCACAACTCTAAATGAGATACAGTACAGTACAGTACAGTACTGTATGTCACAATACTGTAAAACACTAACATCATCACTCTCCTCTGTTTATTAAATGATCATGTTTTAAATACAGTATATACTGTATACTTTATAATAACGGTATATAGTATATAGAGAATACACAATTTTATTTTAGAAGTTGATTATAAATATATAGAGTATACAAAATACATAGTGGCTTTAAAAACATATCATATTTAAAAGCAACAAAACAGAGGCCAGATTAAAATACGTTTGTGCAGTGATTTGAATGACTTTTTTGGTTATGTACTGTAAGTTGTTTAACAGTATATATTGATCTAAATTTTAACAGATTTGTACCATGGAATTAATTGTTTTCTGGGATAGTCTGTGAAACCAGGCTGTTTCTATGTGTATTTGCTCCTTTCTCTTTCCGTCTCTCTCTCCCCCTTTCACTTTCTCTGTACAGGTACCCCGTTCGTCATTGGTACATCTTTCTGCCATTCTTCATTAGCGATGCCATCACCACCTTACCCCCAGCCAATCAGGATGATGACTATAAGTTTAGAAGCAGAATATGTTTTGCCCCCCCCTAGCTATTTGCTCGCTTCTCTTCGTTTTCTTTTAATCGCTGTTATCATATTTATTGCTATTGCTAGTTTTTTTGTTTTTGTATGTCAGTGGGTTACCTGTTTTCTCCATCACTGTAAAAACTAGTCACTTGTCATTTTGTTGCTTGTATATATTTGTTGTTGATTGTGACTTTGAGCATCCTGGGGCAAAAGTGAACAGGTAAGAATGTCACGTGACATACACTTTGCACAAACGTAGGTTTGGTTGTGACTGTCTAGACACACTTGGATAGGGGTGAGTGCCAACCTTTTATTTAGCTTTTGCTAGTTAGTGTAAATTAGTTAGCGCATCCCAAAAATGCTGAAGACCTTTTTGTTTGTATTTTTTTGGGGGGTAAGATAGGTTAGACCGTACTATATTAGCTACAGTAGATTAATTTGGTTTTGATATTTTCTTTTCTTTGGCACCACTCATGTTCCCTTTCCCTGTGTGTCTTCACATTAAAATATTGTAAAGTTTCATATTCCATGTACAGCGGCAAGGCTTATTAATAATACAGGTATTAAATTTGCTGCTCCCTTTCCAGTCCCTCTCTCCCTCATCTCAGTGGTGCTGGAAACAGAGAGGCCATTCCATTTGGTTCAGATTTAAGGTGTTTTTCTAACTGACAGAGTTTCCTGATAAGGAACAACTCCCAAGGCTGAGATTCTCCAGCCACCCTAATAAATAGTCATCTCTGGCCTTACTGTCTGGGAGATTCCAAAGGAGAGTCTCATCCCAGGTTGATTACAACCCTAATGTCAGAGAGCATTGTATCTCATCCTCCACCTCGATCAGCCAATCGGGAACTGGTAGAGCAGGGTAACCCCACATGGGTCTCGAATGCCCGCGGAACATTCAACCAATGAACGACTGTAGGTTCTCCAGATAAAACAGGCAGTACAGGGCCCAGAATTGCCTCCCTCCAGAACATTCTTAAACTCATCTTGGACAATCACGTAACGGCCAGTGTGTCCGAGTGCCAGGACTTTACTTTGTTAAAGTCGAGACTAAGAGTCGGGACCGGGGGTCGCCCGCAGGTAACCAAAGGATCCGCCCAAGGTTAGCTCAGCAGCAGGCCTCGTGAACCACCAGTACCCCACCGCAAACACTCACATGATCAACGAGTGAACTACGGTTGGAACTGTCGACAGTTGAATATCAGTATTCAGGACTAGCGCTACATCGGGAACGAGCCAGTCTTCTTCCCGTCTAAAGGGTGTGACTCGCTTGGACCCACAGTCACTTTTCATGTGCACAAACTCTTGCTAGTTAAGCCAGGACTAACTAGCTAGCTGGTCTTCAGAGAGTCACTGCCAGCGCTTCGCACTCCCTCCTTCCTTCTCCCACACCTCACGCCGGACCAGCACTGCCTGGCACTGGGCCAAAGGATGCCAATTGGTTGCAGCAACAGCCTGCCACTGTTCCTTTGTTTGTGTCCTTGGGAGATCTGAATCCACACAGATTGGATGAGTATTCAACATCCTGCATTACAGCTTGAGAATTCAATTGTTACCTCAACCCCAGTTGATATCAATTTAATTCCTATGAGTGATGTAGTCGCTTTGGAGTATCTAGTGTAAAAGTTGTCATCAAAGCTCATTAACAAAACAGTATAAATGAATGGTATACTGACTGTATGTCTCTCTTGGTTTGTAACTCTTCCTTATTGAATATATATCTTTTGTATTCTGCTAACCCTCACTCTTAAGATCTGTTATGTTTATATGCACATTTTATATATTAATAAATGTATTATTGTGTATTAGTATTCGTGTGTGCGTGTTGCTGAGTTATCCCGCAAGGTCGGTTTTCTAATAGCCATGAAAGAATCATTTTGTGACTTACTGCCACAATTAATAATTGTCCCAGTAAATGCACAAAACCCCTACACATGTATTCAATTGTATATAGTAAATCATGCTTGCACCTGATTTTAATTGTTTTTGTTGTTATTTTGTCCCTTTCCAAATCCCTCCAAATAGTTTAATGCTACACCCCTTTACCCCTAGATAGCCTGGGGTTGTAACACATGCACATTAAAAACTGAGGTCAGATCCAGGCTCCATTCATGGCATGCAATCCCCTTTTTCAGAAAACAAATTCTACAGCCATATTACATTTTAAAATGTAATATGGCTGTAGAATAACATATGTAATATGTTCTGTTTTCAAGAAAATGGTTATAAGACTAAGGAAAAAAAAGAAATGAAGCTTAGTATTACTACTTCATCTAATGCAACACAAGGCCACTTATTAAAGTTCTTTAAGCAGTGAAACACTGCATTCAGTGCAATATACTGTATCACAATTTGCCCGGCTCATCTAGTCCTTCTAGAAGTTAGTAGCTAATTGATATGAGTATCTCACCTAGCCATTTCTCTAAGGAAATCAGAGTATTAGCCTCACCAACATGGCTGTTTAGCTATTTCTTTATTTCCAAAAACCTATACGTTTTAAATGTACTTCCAAGTAGTTTTCACTATCCCCTGGTTCATGATTATTTATTCAATCTGAAGAAAACTGTTTGGTTGACTTTCTTAATGCCTTTGTGGATTTTGTATACTTGTATTAGGTCCCCTTGTAATCTCATCTGCTGAAGATTAAAAATGTTCTGTTCTTTCAGCCTGTCAGTGTAGGAGATTCCCCCTAAGCCCAAGAATGTATTTTGTTTATCTTCTCTGGATGGATTCCGGAGCAGTAATATTTTTTCTATAGATTGGTGACCAAAAGTTTACACAAATTGTATACATATTTTAAATGAATCCTTGTTAGTTTATGATACAATTTTAATTTTATAAGAATTTTAACTAAATATCGTGTTTTTGTCTTGTTATTACATCCTCACATCGTCTAGAATTAGAATTGTCTAACATTCTCTATTCCATGGACTACCATTTGTTTGTTAATTTTGTTAATGGTCTACAAATAACAAAACAAAAATGTTTCCTTAAGTACAATTGATAGGAAACAATCACACTTAAATTCTTATTTAATCACACGTAAGTTCTAAAGTTCTTCTGTTATTCTTCTAATATTTGTAACAGTTCTGCTTCTTCTGTGTTAATATTTTTAGCCTGAAGAAAGCTATCATCCAAAATACTTTTATTATTTTTTCTTGCCTCCACTGCAGTACTTTTTGTTCTCTTCTGGCTAGTGTCCATTTTCACCTCTGCTTGCAATTTGTTGTATTTCTTTAACTGGGTAAAATTTTTTTACAGGTGCCTTGCAGCACTGGTGCCCTGAGTACAGTTCTGGGGTGCTATCTGCGTAGAATTGTTCTGTTCTCCCCATGTTTGTGTGGGTTTTTACTGGGTGCTCTGATTTCCTCCCACAGTCTGAATATTGGTAAGTTAATTGGCTCCGTCTTGAGCTTGCTGGGATAAAGCAGTTAGAAAATGAATTCATTTTTACTATTTTACATAATGCTTTCTTTCCCCCTATATTATTAATTAATTTAAACTAAACTATTTGTTCAATTTATTAATTTAAATGAAACTATTTGGGACACAGCTTTCTAGTATTGGAATTAGTTACATCTGAGATACAGTACATCAAGCAGAATATCTATAAATTGTTGCCATACATTCTCAACCAGGACATATGTGCTACAGTATTTCATTCTAATTCTCTTAAGACATTGCGTCATTGTGTGCTTTCATAATGTGCTTTACTGAATTGAAAACTGTTGTTTTGGATTCTATAAGTTATAGCATATTATGATCATAGTTCCATAATGATTCTGTCTCCTCTGTCTTGATTATAAAAGACTAAATCAAAACAGGCCTTCCCTCTAAGAAGTGTGCTAACTGTGCAAGAAAGTAATCGCAACCCAGGTGTGTCTTTTGAATTTTAGCTTCAGACATTCCAGGGAGTTTTCCCAATCCATATGGGGAAAATTAAAATCACTCATAATAACCACATCTTCCTTTCTCCATTCTTGTTTTTGCATCATCTCCTCACATTTGCAACTTGTCTTATGTGAGTATTGCATAATACAGTATACTCTGAATAATATGCCTTTTGAAAGTTTTGCTTTAAATGTAGAAACTACTTTATATCATGTCTCAGACCGTTGAATTGTCTGGAGCTTAAATGCTTTTTTTGATGCATGAGTTTCTCTATTCTTTCTGTCTGTCTGGAATGCCATACAGTATATCCATTTATGTCTGTTAACCATGCTTCAGTGATGTTTCCAAGTACTGTACATCACAATCTCACGCTAATGCAATAGTTTACATCTGCTGTATTTTGTTCATAATACTCCTGGCATTTAGATACAAGCTTCTAGATATATGATCTATCATTCACCCATCCATTTTCTAACCCCTTTAACCAACACAGGGTTGAGGGTTTGCTGGATCATTTCCCGGCAAGCAAAGGCCACAAGACAGGAAACACTCTGGACAGGACACAGAGGATGTACAGTATGGTCCTTTTTTCCCTTAGATTTTCTCTTTGTGTCTACCTTATTGATTTCCATTGAATTCCCCTATCTTCTATTTTAGTTAAAGTATTTTTGATACTCCCTACAGAAATAAAAAAATACTATTGATGTTAAACCAACCATTTTGTGTAAAAACATGATTTTGTCATTATTTTAAGTGACTAGGCTTTAAAAGATTATTTATAAAATCTCTGCTGTGGTATTAGAAGAACACATCACTGCCTTGAAAAATAACAGTTTATTGATTAATATAAAGCTATTTTTTCACATATGAATTTTTATGATGGCTTGGAGATGTGAATAAAATGATTAGCCTTGTCATTCGTAGTCAAACAGTGTTATCTGGCTAGTCTGCTGAAAAATATTCAGTGCTTTGAATCTAGATGATTTGAATGATACACTTGTGTGATAACATTAAATATATTTTTAAAAATTGATAGACCAGTTCATTTTAAGTCAAATAAAACCACTTTTATCAAAATAAAAATCCATCCATCCATTTCCATAACCACCTAATCGTTAGGGGACTGTGTTGAGCTGCAGCCTAACCTGGCAGGTATAGGGCGCAAAGCAGTATAGTTCCCTATACAGGATGCCAGAGCATACACACACTCAAATTCATTCACTCAGATGTCCTTATGGGGGGTTGTTTTAGAGATAATTAAAAGCTAATTAACCTGGACAACATGTTTTTGCCTTGAGTGAGGAAATTGATGTACCCATGGAAACTACATCATTTTAATATCTCATGACACAAGCATGTGAGAAAATGGAATTGGACCCAAGAGCTGTGAGGCAGTAATTGTGACAATCATAATAAACATTCTGCCCTAAAATAATGTTCTTTATTTTTTATTCCCTTAAAAATATTCAAAGTCTTTAATAAGCTGTGTCTTCACAAAAGAGTGTGTTGTCTCATTGCCTTCCAGCTTGCTTAGAGGGAAGATGCTTTTCAACATCTAACATTAATAATCAAACATTATTTGTAGCACAATGACATCTGGATTTAGAATTCTTCTTCAAGTAGATACTAAACAGCCAAGAGCATTTAATGTCTAAAATGAGAAGTAAGTCATGGATTGCTTTTGGCCAATACAGACACTTTAAAAATAAATATTTATATACTGTACAGTAACATAACAATAATTAACCAACAACATAGAAAAAATGTTAGGTATCTTCCTCTGTTTACTTACTTCTATATATTGACATACTCTTTGTCTGCAGCAGTTTTTCTAAAATTAGGTTCATAGTAATTTAGAGAGCTGGACCCAACATGAGGACTTCTACAAAAGCTCTAAATCATACTGACAGCCATTAAAAGCTGCTGGAAGGGAAAAGCACTTGAAGTCTAGTCAGTTCACAATGCTGAAAGAAAATAAAAGCTAACTGTATTTATATACTTAATTTTCTTCTAATATCAGAGTATATTGGTAAAATGTTTATTTACATTTCTAGAAGAAGATACAGCAGCATTATTTTGATAATGTTTATTTGGTCCCAGGGAAATGGCTAAAATAATTAACATTATTAAATAACTTAGTAATTATATAAGTTATTTGTCATAGAAAATTTGTTTTCTACAAATTTAAATTTGTCTCTCACTAAGACATTACTCTCACAATATTCAAAGCTTTAAAAATCAGATTTAGAACCAACACTGATTATCAAAAACTACATATGATATATTTTATTTGGTTAAGAAAATAACTAAGAGATTTATCATTTCTAAAGGTCTTGAACCTTGACCTTGATTTTTTTTTCATTTATTAAATTAAATGATTTCATTGTTTCTTATAAGAAAACACATTTTATTTAAACTAAGTTTAAACACATGCATTATTTTATTAATGTTATTAATTAATATGTTAATCAATTAACCCAGGTAATTACTGTATATGGCTCAAGCCTTGCATAAACAAATAACAAAAACTATAAGACTGTTTTCATGAAGTCTTATATCAATATCGATTATAAAATCTTTGAAACAGAATCAACAGTACATTAATAATTACCTAACAATATGGGGAAAATGATCTAAAAATGAATTTTTAAAACTAAACATTTTAACATATATATTCAAAGAACAAAGAGAAGGGATAGAACACAGAACAAAAAAAAATATTGTAATTGCCCAGTGCTGAATCACTGAAATTGTTTTTAGAAAGTCAAAAGTACGATATATGGAAATCTCAAAGTGCCTTTATTTAAATCATGTTTAAAAACACCGCAATGGCTATTTTAGAGCAATAACATCTTTGCCAGCTTTGCAAAATGAGGTTTCTAGTGTCTTGCATTGTGACAGAATTAACTTTTTTCCATGTATAATTTACTTTACTCTCTGTAACTTGACTGGTTTGAAGCTCCAATGGATATTTAATGCTTACCTGTGCTTTTTTTGCTGATATAATCAAATTGTGTCCCTGTTAAGTTAATTTTGTGTGTTGGGTTCCTGCAGTAATCCACTGTCCTTCACTCACTTAACAATGTTGCATTTTCTTATACGAACAGAAAGAAGGGTCTGTGATCAGCCGGGCTGTCCTTTCTTGTCCTTAGAAGCAGAACTATAAGCTTGTTAGTTCCACTTGCTTAGGCTTACTTTTAATTTTCATTACACAAGATGCATCAAATTACAGTTTACCCTTTAGCCTTATTTCGATAGGGTTCTCATTAGTATCCCCTTTCTATTTTACTGGATGGCATCCAAGAGTTTTAGAACTCTCTGCTATATTAATTAATATTCCAAAAGACAGTCAGGGAAGTGACCCTTCCATTCAGCACCATTTGACAATCGTGTGCTCCTGGAGCTTCTCTCTTGGTTTTTAATTTATTTTCCAATCCTCTATGTTTTGAAAGAAAAAAGGCTGCACATGTGCCATAAACACCTGCAGTATACTTCTAAACTGTGTAATTCTGAGTAGTAATAAACACTGTATGATATAGTATCAGAGTGAAATGGAATGACATACAGTATACTGTATATACTGTATAAAAGCAGTGTATGTAGTTTGGATGAAAGTAAAGTATTAAGGAATCACTAGATGTCTCAGTACTCAATATTAAAATGCACTGTACTCAATGTAAACACTTTATTATCCATTTTTCCTGAAAACAATTGTTTGATTTCAATTGAAGTTTTGTATTTCTTTCTTCTTCCTTAGTTTCTTTGTTCTGTAGTCTTCACTAAAATGTACTTGTTCAGCTGGTTTTAAGGCAAGGTGTTCAGCTGGTTTTAAGTCAAGAAAGCTGTTAAGAAGGTAAGATTGTCACGGATGTCGGAAAGGCATGCCATAGAATGGCCAGGAGAGCAATAAAGACCCTATGTGTAGCGGCAAAACAGGGGTTAGCCTGGGCTCAGGAGGTCAGACAATGTTGGGTAAAAACCTATGCCCTCAGGCCGCAAGGAGACGACCTGGTGCTAGGTGTGTCTCAAGACATCCGAACCCTGAATGCTGAGTGAGGAGCTAACGGTGACCGAGAAATACTGTATATAGCCCCAGACAAAGACACACCAGAAGGACAAGAAAAGCACAGGAAAACTAGGAACAGGACAGAGTAGGAGCTATAGAGGGTATGACAAAGATAGGCTATTGAAAATAATCTCCATATAGTGCACAGTATGTGATGTATCTGACATAGCTACAGTCTTCAGAAGGCATCAAATTAGGAGAAATCAAATCAGTGCTATCAGTGAAAAGCTATAAAGCATTTTCCAACGTCTTTGTAACTGATTTGACTTTTAAACAAAAAAAGGTCCAATAATCATGGAAAAACAGGTTCGCCAGCTGTTTCAAAGACATACACTATTTGACCATTTCGAGACCAATACCAAATTTGAATTGGTTCAATCAGATAGGATTGAAATGTGTTATTGCTTCTCTTAGTCACAAAGGAAGACATGGATTCCACGAATGTTTAACAAAATTCTAAGAATAACTGATTCATATTTGTCATTTTAATTAAACAAATTAAAAGATTTTAATTAAACAAAGCTTTACAATTGCTTTACATGTACAAAGTGTTGCTATTAATCAGCTGCTGCCTGGATTCAATAACTAAATAGAAGCTCTCATCTGACTAAAGTCTTTGGCCAGTTCTAGTTTTACATGTTTTCTTACCCATTTTCCCATTTTAGGCAGTAAGTCTCAAAATGACTTTCTCTTTCTTTACATAATTTTAGTTCACCTTCATTTTACTGTTTTTAATCTGAAATTGAATTTCCAGGTCCTTTCTGTAGATCACAAAATGTTATGACCATTATTTGCAATTAAAATCTTTCTTTTAATACTGTGGCATTCAGGCCCCCAGCCCCAGGCTCCCAGCACTTCTCGCCTGAACTCCCCCATCCATGCTTAACTCCCCACATGAAAGGGAGAAGTTTACATCTTGAGTTACGTATGCCTGATATGGTGCAAGCAAATGCTACATGTTCCTCCACACCTTAGGTGACTAGCACAGTTTATAATTAAGGGCAATAAACATCTAAATGTGCCTCTGGCTTTTACAGTTTCACTACAACAATAACTTTATTGCTATAAAGTAGAGCTTATGAACCAAATGTAAATGTTGTTGTGCATACTTACTCAGTTGTGTGCTCTAATTCAAGGACAGCTTAAAAAAGTTAGTTTTTTACTTTAAAAAACTACAAGAGATTTCTGAAAATGAAGTGTATAATACAATACTGAAATAAAGTTAAGTAACATTATTAGAAATAGTAAAATGTCCTTTTCAGATCTTCCAGAATGCTTGTTGACCTCAACTGGTACAACATTTGTTCTTTCACAAAGCCAATCATTTAACTGGTCCATATTCACTTTATGTCATCAGTGTCTTTCAGTAAAATGTGGGATGGACTCTAAGGATATAATAAAGTATAAAAACTTAGAAATGGTTTTGCCTCATGTTTGTGTTTTCAAGGAGGATGGCATATCTGATGAGGTAGGGAAATGAAGAATCTAGAAAAAAATATATATTTTATTGCTATATGATATATATATATACTTTAGCATAGTCACAGTCCAGAACTGCTGTACAGTACTGTACATTAGCAACATTATCAACTGTATTGGCACCACAAATCACAAAACTTCATGATTCCAAAGTGAGAATACATTGAGTGAATACTGTCTTGGATTGAAACCAGCTCATCATGTGACCTAAGTAAACTACACATTGCTACTATACCACACATATCCAGCACTGCAATTAGTACTGAACTATATTGTAGAAGTCATTAGAATGATTGCTGAGCTCTGTTAACTCAGATTGTATCACAATATTCGTTAGAGAAAAGCGACTGGTACCAACAGCTGCAATAACAAATGCTCTGCTGCCAATGTTAAAAGAGGAAAATAAACAGAGGAAGCCATAAACAAGGGAAATGCACCATGAACAAGGGAAAACACTAAAAGTGTCAAGCCAACTCCTGCAATCTGTTAATGTGTGAAGTATTGTATTACCTTTGGTTCCTGTCTCCAATGTATATAAGAGTTGGGGAACCCCTTGCAGTTTGTCTGTTCTGTGGGACAGACCCAACGTGCATTGCTGTACTTATTGAGACTCTATAAAACTGAACCTGCATAAGACTGTGTCCTGCTCCTCTGATGAATTTCCCACAACACTACCACCAAAACTTTGAATATAATCATCCAGTTCCACACATTGTAAATGCTATTGGGTGTCATTACTAGATATTACTATAATGATTAATGTATTAAGTGTTTTTTTTATTTTCTGAGGAGGGTTGCCTTGTTTAATTTTCTTCATTTTTAAGATCGCTGTTGTCTTATTTGTTAACGTCATGTAGGAAAACTGTTAATCAGATTCTGTTACCCATATGTTCATATACAATATGTTCTCTTCCTGCATTCAGAGTTAAAAATTGATAGTTGAAGAAAACTATCAAAATTATAAATAGCAAGATCCTTGTTCCAGATATGGAAAGCAGAACACTATTTTTGCATATCCCTATAAATATGATGACAAAGTCAAGCAGAATAACAGAATAACTGAAATTTCTGAAACTCTTTAAAAAGATTACAAGTACAATCTGTTGTAAAATCATTTGTTCAGTTAGTTACATCACTAGACTCACAGGGAAACAATAGGATCTTGTTTTGCATGACTGAAATGCAACATTCCTCATACACTTTTCTGTGATCATTTCTTGTACTACACATTGTAATACCAAATAATACTGGAGGCTTGGTTTTACTACTGAATGTCTGTGAGCTGAGACATTTTCCTTCTTGTTATATCTGTATTAGTAAGCTTGTCTCTGATGCTTTTTAAAAGCCAATTAGAGTTTCCTACCATTTTCAAAGAAGGCAACCTGCCTACTCATTTTAGAGTTATGTGTTAATGCCAGGAACTGCACCAAAGGCTGTCCTCTCCAAAGCTAGTCACACAAATCATACTGCCATTAAGGTGCATTCCTAGTGATAAGTCACAGCATTTTCAACCTATACTCCATAGAGGCATGTCTCAGTGTTTTAAGGTTTTAATTAAATTCAAAAAGTCTGCAGTAAGAAAAGTAATAAAAGCCATTGGCTTTCATAAAACATTTGCCTTATAAATAAGTGCATTAATAAGCTGTTAACTGGCTTTAAGACATATGTCCTCTTGAATTAATTCCCTCTGTATTACATTTCATTAGCCATGAAAGAAAACCCTCATAGGGTATGCAAAATTACACATTTTAAGTATGCAGGAAAATAGAGTATGTTTTCAGATTATGGATTAGTGAATTAACACTGAAATCTTTTGATGCTTACATCAGCTTTTGAATGTCTTCAGTGTTTAAATGTTTTTCTCTTGCATATGCTGAAAGAGTCCTCCGGGACTCTGGTGCAGTAATTGGTTGGTGGATAATTATAATAATTAAGCCCATCATAAATTATTACAAGCTCATTCATAAATTCAAATGTTATTAGAAGTTTATTCAGTGATTAAACCTACCAACCAGCCATTGGAGCAGAAGTACGAAAAAAGATAAGAATAAAAAACGTAAGAACTAAATTTGTGCTACAGAACTTCAAAGTACAAATCCTTTTTTCCATCATCAGGCTTCCACTTATTAGGACAGCTTCTCTTTCCTTTGACATTTGTCATAAGAATGTCTTATAGAGAAACATCCATAAATTTACTTTGTGTTTTTTTTTTGTTCTAGGCCTCCAGCTTTCTCCAAACCTCTGTCACTTCCCAGAAAACAATTTATATCTAGGGGCTAACAAAGAACAAGACTTATTTATTTCATTTTGTTTTCTCAAGGAAAACAGAAAATGATTTATAATATGCTTTGGTGTTCATTGGTTTGAGTCACAAGCAATTTATATTGACCATTGTCTCCGAACACAAAACATTCAGATCTGTTACACAACATGACCAAATGCTACCCCCGCTAATGCAGTCTCCCCCAAAATAAACCAGAATAAATGTTATTTGCATTACAAACAAAAGCAAAGCTGTAATTTGGAGTTCATATATTATGTCAAATATATGAGTACTGCTACAAGTTTGTCTTGCTTTCAGATTTGAGCTGTTTGTCAGTACTTTATCAATAGTATTTTTTGTCAATTTGGTTTGTATCGTAACAAGTGAATTGTTACTAACCTCTGTGACACTGGAATGCGTGTGCCTCTAACAGTTTATACATTTGCAAGTTTTTCTTTCTTTATTAATTTCTCAGTTAACACTTGTACTATTAGTTAACCTTGTGGTGTGTCCCTTTTCTGACATTGACACTATGGTTACTCATCCAAGTAAAGAACTGTGTGTATTTTGGGAACCCCCAGACTATAAAATAGGGAGGTCCTAGTATTCTGTAGGTGGCACAGTCAGAATACTCATAGTCTTTCTTCTTTTATTTTATTTATGGAAGATATAGCATCAATTGCAATTGACTACAATTCTGAGAACCAAAAGAAACTTAGCACTCAATTTATAAGTATGTTTGGAAATCAAGTAAATGGATATTGGATCTAGCTTAAGGCCATTTGCAAATTAATTGATCATTCATAACTACAATACACTCAAATCATTCATACCGTTGAATCATCCCTAATTCAGTTGATAGGGCATAGGTGATGAGGTGTTGCTTAACCTGTTGATTGCCAAGCCAGGTTACAATTAAAAAAAAACCATAAATGAACCAATAAACATAGAAAGAGAGCCACACCTTTGTGCTGTTGGTATGTTGGAAGCTGTACTAAATGTACTGTCATTTACTGTGGTGTTCACAGGGAGCGGTATCTAATGTGGCAGGACTCTACAATTACAGTCTGTCAATGACAGGCCTTGACCTAGGACACCCTGTAATAATAAATTATTAATCTGAGTAGGAATGTTAAGTTACAATAGAACTGCAGTTACACTATAATGATTTAAGGCAGCTGGACTGCAAAGTTCTACATCCATCGAGTCCTGAATCTTCACTTGTGGGCTCACCCTGATGAGATAACATTGCAGCAGGTAAACACATGCCCTCACACTGCCTTTCTACATCCATTTCAAATACATTTCTTTTGGTGATCACTAATTATTATAATTATCATACTGAACATGTCACTAAAGTTATTAAATTTAAATATATCTGTGACAAACGCTGCTGTTGTTGCTCCGTGGATTATCACTAAGATTAGGTAATAATGAGATAAAGAAATTCTCAATACTAATCACAGCCATGAAAGCAAAAAGTCTGTTATAGATAAGACTTTATTAATCCTGTAGGGAAATTGATGTGTTACAGCAGTCCAGCCCAAGACAAGCAAAAACAGACATCAGAATAGTTATAAAACAAAAGACAACAAAATAAAAATAAATAAATACATAGGTTTGTGCAAAATGTGATGATCATAGTCACTGTAAAAACAATTAAATATGTGCAAAATGTGCATAGGTTTATACAGACTGATTAACCAAAAAGTACAACGGAGCAAACATGCTGTCCATAGACGAGCAAATGAAGGGCTAACAGTCCTAGCCTAGGGCAACGTTATACACCCTGACAGCCGCCAGGAGGAAAAACCTGCGGAAATGTTTACTTGAACATCGTAGCTGGAGAAGTCTGTTTCTAAAAGTGCTCCGCTGCCCAGTAACAGTCCCATGAAGCAGATGAGTGGTGTTGTTCATCATGGCTATGAGCTTGGTCAGCATTCTCCTCTCAGTCACCACCTTCATGGGGTTGTAGCAGCAATGCTTGTTAATAAGACAGAATTAAGCGTTGGTATGCTGTCCTAAAGGAGGCCCCATCTCACCCTCCATCTCTGTGGTGCAGCCACAGAGAAAGTATTCATGCAGGCTGATTTAAGATGTTTTCTTTTGATAAGGAACAAGCTCCCAGACGGGGATGCACTTAGCTAAGCCTGGCTATCATGATCAATGGTCATCCATTGGCGCCTATCTGTCTAGGGAGTGCCAGATGGACATCTGGACTGCATTCCTAAGTGTCAAGAGTAAGTGACTCATATCTCACCTTGATCAACCAATCAGGGACTGGTAGGGCCGAGTAACCCATGCGGGACTCTGATGCCCATGGAACTTTCAGCCAATCAACGAGCTGAAGTTCCTCCAGGTAAAAACAGGCAACACAGAGAGCCTAAGGGATTCAGTGGACTTCTGTGGACTATTCTAAAGGGAATTCAAAGGAGAATTCCAGGGCAGAACGGCCCAGGAGCAGAAGGCTCCCAAGGGCAGGACATTCTCGCAGCGTGCCTCCTGACCATCCTGAGACTCGCGGATTGGACAGCAACAAGCCTGCAACTGTTTCTTTGTGCCTGCAGGAGATCTGAATCCCCAGAGATTGGATGAGTATTCAACTTCACTGCATTACTGCTCGAGAATTAAATTGTTATCCCAACCAGTTGAATTTTAATTCCTAAGAGTTATGTACTTGTTTTGAGTATCTAATGTAGAAGTTATAACCAAGTTCGTTTACGAAACGGTCTAAATGAATGATATACTGAACGTATGTCCTCTTGATATGTGTAACACTTTGTAACTGATTGAATATATACCTTTTGTATTCT
This sequence comes from Lepisosteus oculatus, assembly GCF_040954835.1. NCBI lineage: Eukaryota > Metazoa > Chordata > Actinopteri > Semionotiformes > Lepisosteidae > Lepisosteus > Lepisosteus oculatus. The sequence goes on along the minus strand of NC_090702.1, from coordinate 22,145,989 downwards.
GATAACCCTCACGATAAGATCTGTTAGGTTTATATGCCTATTTAATGTATTAATAAATGTATCCTCGTGTATTAGTACCTGTGTGTGTGCGTTGTTTGAGTTATATCGTGCGGTTGTATTCTAAAGCCATCAAAAGAATCAATTTTGTGATTTACTGCTACAATTAATAATTGTCCCAGTAAATGCCCAAACCCTGCAGAACTGGTGCCTTCAGAGAGCATACTACGTTTAATTTGGCGTCCCTGGGCCGGCTATGGCAACGCTACAGGGTCAAGGCTCATCCCCAACACAGAGCCGGCCTTCTTGATAAGTTTATTGAGCCTATTTGCATCTTTTATCATGATGCTGCTGTCCCAGCACACAACAGCGTAGAATATGGCCGCCGCCACCACTGATTCATAAAAAACCCAAAGGACCTGAGCCTCTTAAGAAAATAGAGTTGGCTCTGACCTTTCTTGTACAGGGCGTCAGTGTTACCAGACCACTCCAGCTTATCATCCAGGTGTACCCCTGGGACTGTACGCCCTCTATGTCCTCACCCTGTATGGAAACAGGGTTCAGCGGAGACTTATTCCTTCGAAAGTCCAAGATCATTTATTTGGTCTTGCTGGTGTTAAGATCGAGATGGTTAAGATGACACCACTCCACAAAGTTGGTAATCAAGCTCCTATATTCCTCCTCCCTCAAGTCTCTAATACACCCCACAATTGCAGAGTCATCCGAAAACTTCTGCAGGGGGTCCAGTGCTGTACTCACCAGGATTCTGAGGTGGTCCAGTACAAGCCTTTCCAGAGTTTTCATTAGGTGTGATGTCAGTGGCACCTTGTCTTTGAGAAAATCTGACTGCTTGCAACAGTTCAAACCAAAGTTGAAAACATATTGATTTTCTTTCCAGAAAAGGCTTTCCCTCTTGAGGAAATCACATCATAGTTTAAAACTATACTCATTGGCACCCTGTATAATTTTAGCACAGATTGAGTGACCTTGAAATTCAGGAATTACTTTACTTTGTAGGTGACTACACTACCTATCAGTTATAAAGGGTGGTGAGCCCTTCTTTCCTTGTCACAGGTCTTTTTCATCTCGCAAAATCACCAATGCACACACAGACCAGCAACAGACGCCAGTATTGTTTGCCCATGGGTACTTGGTACTTATTGCTTGAATATAAACTATAATCCTACCTCTAGCTCCCACTAGTGAGCAGGGTAAGATTGCATTTCAACCCAGGTAATGTTACTGTTATTTCAGACTATGTGCATAACAAAATGCATAGAAAACAGATGAAATCATAATAAAAATACAGCATGAGATACAAAATATCACCTTAAGATCACCTTCGGTTGTAAACCTTCATAAGTAAGGTCTTTGTGTTATTTGAAACTCTTTCGCCGTCCTCTTTAGAATAGCCCTCGATTTTTTTTTCCTGCACGATGCTAGGGCTCTTCCATTCCCATCTACCTCCACAACATATTTACAACAATTCTCCTCCACTGTGTGCACTAAAACACTTCAACTCTGTGTGTGTGTGTGTGTGTGTGTGTGTGTGTGTGTGTGTGTGTGTGTGTGTGTGTGTGTGTGTGTGGCCATGAGGCTTTAAATGTTTCAGAGTGTATTATAAAGTACATCTGCTATTAAAAAATGTTAAGTACATAAATGCATAATGGGGCTCTGGGCTCTGTGAAACATAATTGCTTCCTCAAATTCTGTTAAGTGTGATCCATGACCACCAGTTCACTAAGTAATTATTGTATGGCTCAGCACCTTTTGGCTGTTGATGGTTCTCTGTCTGTGACAGGAAATCATTTACAGTCTTTGTGTATAGAGGTCTAATCATTTGTTATACATTTATGGAACAATGGAAAAGTTAAGTCCATATGACATTTGTGTAAAGCTTTACAGTTTACAAATGTATTTTAAATTGATTCACAAATGCAAAATCAGTAATACTGCTACTACTACTAATAATAAACATTATTAGTGTTTAAAGGTGGCTTTAAAGGTGCTAAGACTTTTCCAATGTATAAGAGCACAAGCGTTAATGTTTGCGAGTGTACAGCATATCAAGGGGGTTACGTGAAAGTCAAATTAATTCAAAACTATTTAATAATAACATTATGAAATTTGACTTTGGGCATTTTAAAGATGAATTTGTTTGTCTGTTTTTTGTAGCTTCATTCATATTTTCTTAGATTTGATTTTTTTTGTCATTTTAATTTCTACTAAACTAAAGTTAGTTTAATGTTCTTACTAATTCACTTGTGTCATGTGATTGTTGATTGTGCCTGCCCTCTTTGCTTTAAGTAGAAGAGATTAGTCATCCTGGTAGCCATGCTGTTAGCCATGTGAGAGTGGAAAAGCATGTAAAATGGAGCTCCAAACAAGCTGTCTGTTGATTTATTTCTGTGTGCTTGAACATGTGCACACAGGATATTTTTAACTATTAGATTTTTGTATGCAGCAAAGTATTGGCAACACAATATGTTCTATTTCTGCTTGTAAAACTGTACAACTGGTGAGTTTGTAGGCATTGCCTGATAAATCAGCTAAGGGTGCTTGTATTTTCTCAGAAGACAGTTATTTTCTTCTTCTAACTGTTGTAAAGGTTTGGTACAACACATAAAGAGAGACAAGGAAATATATACAGTATTGGAATACTAATGTCCTTTTAAAATGTATTACTGACAATGATGAAGATATCTTAGAAATGTGATGGTATTCAAACACTCTTCTTATCATAAACATCATGTTCTATTGAGCAGTGTGTGCTTTTACTACTGTACTGCTAGAGTATATACATGTAATTGAATAGTTGCTTAAAATTTTGAAGACATTCCACACCTTCAAAATAATTAGAAGAATGTAGTTGTGTGTTTTGAGACACCAGGATATTTAATATGTAAAATATATTAAGTTAATGTACAAACAGTACACATAACCTCACCAGTTATACAGCTGTGTTAATAAACCAAGGATACAGTTTGCTGCCATACTACTTACTGTATGTGCTTATATATTGTAGTATAAAAAGGAGACAATTGTCTACTCAGGAAGGCTGAGAATCTAAGAAGTGTAGTTAAGAAGAATGAGTATTGTTTTTCCAAGTCTGTACACAGTTTTTCAAACATCTGAATGGTGCTGCACCTAGTCTAATTATCTTCTTTTTCATTCTGGTAAACATTGATCTCACCGACCCAAATAATAGGATCTGTTGCGGCCAAAACAATTGCTTCTGAGGGGAGTGTTTGAGAGATTCATTATTTTATATGTCCCAGTAGTAAGAGGGTTTTGCGAAATACATACAAAGAAAATGTTCTTCTCAACATAAAAGCAATGATAGTTTTAGTTTTCAATTTTTCTTTGTAGTATTTGACCTTTTCATGCTCAAGGTATTACATTACTGGCAGTGGCATTATTAACATTTTTCCTCTCACAGCATCTGGTTTACAATGTATTTATACGTTTATTATTAATAGATATTGATTTTAATCTCTGTATTTCTGTGTGAGAATTGCTTAGTTTTATCCATCCATTTTCACTTTTCCTGGTGAGGGTCGCAGTTGCAGCAAGCTGAGTAGATCAGCCCAGACTTCCCTAGTTGTCTTAGATTTTTAGTTTGATAATTATTTAAATTGAATACATTAGTTTGATTTGTATTTTTGAAATGTGTTTTCTACTGCATTCAAGCAAAGATAAAAACATTGCATCAGACAAAAGACTATATTTGTAGAGTCTTTAAAATCACCTTACCATTAACAATGGATTAAATTTCAAATGATATCCTGGTGTAAATAATTTTTAAAAATATGTATCTCTGGAAAAGTTTATTTTTGAAACTTTTTTTTGAAACTGTTCTTTAACCCTATCTTGATAATATTAATTTCTTTAATTCTATGGTTTGATATTTATAAAAACTGCTGTTTTTTTGGCATTTCTGAAGAAGAAAAATTGTTAAAGTTAAGTGATTGTAATGGTGTAAATACATGGGCAGAATGATTAAAAGTCTGAAGAGGTAACACTCTGGACAGTATTTATGGACAGGTACTAAAATAAAAAAAATATATTTTTTTTTTCGTGCAAAGCAAGATAACTCTTTCTTCTCCTGCCGTAACTTTTATGGGGATAGAAGTTATTGATAAATGTCTGTATTATGTAACACTATTATCATAAAGCCAGATGCCTATCCACATTTGCAACATTAAATTTTCTCTTCAAGATGTAAACATTTTTAAGCAATGTTCTGTTCTTTTGAAAGAGGACATCTAAATTATCCCCGACAAAATCATTGATAGTTTAGGGATTCATTGGATTCATTGACTCTTTGCTTAACAAGTCATGCCTGTCTTTTATAGGGGAATATGATTTTGTTTACTGCACAGACTTAAAAAAGCAAATGTCTCATAATGTTAGAATGAAGAACTATGAAATTTTAATATAGTATATATTTTTACAATTTTTAGTACATATGTATATGAAGGAAAATTAATGCAAGTTATGTTGCTACACACCAAGGCTGTAATCACAGCAGGGGTTCCAAAGTGCAACCGTTGTCCTCATAGAGTAATAATGGGCAATGGGAAATGTAGGATCAGCATCAAGAATGGGAGCCCTCCTCCTAGATCCCATTTCATTACCATTGTAATCATAGCCGCTCAGGGACGCCATAAATGTAACGTTGCCATAGCCAAAATGTAATGTATTGGCTCTCTGAAGGCACCAGTTCTGTAGGGTTTGGGCATTTACTGAGACAATTATTAATTGTAGCAGTAAATCACAAAGTTGATTCTTTTGATGGCTTAAGAGTCCAACCATGCGACATAACTCAAACAACGCGCACACACAGGTACTAATACACAAGGATACATTTATTAATACATAGAATATGCATGTAAAACTAACAGATCTTATCGAGAGGGTTTTTAGAATACAAAAGATATATATTCAGTCAGTTACAAAGTGTTACACACATCAAGAGGACATACGTTCAGTATATCATTCATTTATACCGTTTCGTAAATGAACTTGGTTATAACTTCTACATTAGATACTCAAAACAAGTACATAACTCTTAGGAATTAAATTGATATCAACTGGTTGGGATAACAATTGAATTCTCGAGCTGTAATGCATTGAAGTTGAATACTCATCCAATCATTCTCCTGCGGGCTCAAAGAAACAGTTGCAGGCTGTTGCTGTCCAATCCGCACTCTCTGGCTCGGAGCCAGGCTGTGCTGTGCGGCTTGCGACGTTGCGCTGCTGTTGCTCACTGACCGGCTAGTTAGTGTTGGCTTTAACTAGCAAAGTTTGTGCACAGGAGAAAAGGTGACTGTGGGTCCCAGCAAGTCAGGAAGAAGACCGGTTCGTTCCTGATGAAGAGCTAGTTCTGAATAGTGATTCAGCTGTCCACAGTTCCGACCTGTTCACGAGGCCTGATGCTGGTGCTAACCTCGGGTGGATCCTCTGGTTACTCTCTGGCAACCTCAGCTCTAGACTCTTAGAACAAAGGAAAGTTCTGGCACTCGGACACACTGGCCGTTCCGTGGTTGTCCGGGCTGAGTCTCAGGATGGTCAGGAGGCGCGCTGCGAGAATGTCCTGCCCTTGGGAGCCTTCTGCTCCTGGGCCGTCCTGCCCTGGAATTCTCCTTTGAATTCCCTTTAGATAAGTCCACAGAATTCTCCACTGAATCCCTTCTGAATCTCACTGAATCTTACTGAATCTCTCAGGCTCTCTGTGTTGCCTGTTTTTACCTGGAGGAACTTCAGCTCGTTGATTGGCTGAAAGTTCCATGGGCATCAGAGTCCCGCGTGGGTTACTCGGCCCTACCAGTCCCTGATTGGTTGATCAAGGTGAGATATGAGTCACTTACTCCTGACACTTAGGAATGCAGTCCAGATGTCCATCTGGCACTCCCTAGACAGATAGGCGCCAATGGATGACCATTGATCATGATAGCCAGGCTTAGCTAAGTGCATCCCCCTTTGGGAGCTGTCCTAGGAAACTTTATCAAAGGAAACCTTAAATCAGCCTGCATGAATAGTTTCTCTGTGGCTGCACCACAGAGATGAGCAGAGAAATGGGGCCTCATTTGGGAAAGCTCAGAAATACTTAATTCTGCCTTATTAATAAGCCTCGCCGCTACACCATGAAGGTTTGTTTGCATTCCTCTGTCCTTCCTACTCAGTTAAAGGGGCTCAAGTCTTCAATCACAGTGCAGGCAGAACACGATATACCACCTGGAGTATCTCAAGGGCTGTTCTGATGGACAATGACTGCTGAAAAACAACACCTCCAATTGTCTTGGTCTCCCTGCCAATGTATCAAATTTGTATTCTGTCAAGATGTGTGGAAGCTGGTGTGCAATGGTTTCTCAACAATAAAAGTGCGATGTCTGAAACAGGCATCCTCTATCCTCAGCATATTGTATAAGCCCCTTGGTGACCAGCTAATAGTGACAAGAGCTGAGCAGTGATGGCTGGAAGCTCCTAGTCATGATCTGTCTGTCACAAGAGGGTCATTAAATATTTGGATTTGACAGCAGTACAGCACCTGTGCCTGAGCAGATGTTTTTAGAATCCTGTCAACTTACCCTTTTTACATAGTAAACTATGATGTCTAGAAATAACACCATTAGATAGTCGCAATACACAAAAAGTAGTATTATAATTGAGCTGTGGATCCCAGGAAATGTAAAAATCATAGATTATCACTGCTTTGAGTTCACTCTGATGAACTGGAGAAAGGCAATTCACAAACATGAAACTGCTGTATGACAATATTTTCTTATGGAAGACGAACATTTCTGGAGCTTAATTTACCATTAGGAATGAATTTATTAAAAAGTTCCTGCAAAGAGACGCTTGAATTTTATACCAGGAAAATAGGATATATACAGTACGCTAGGATAAATGACCAAAACTCCAAACAGAAGAAGTTGGCCAAGCAGTATTACAGAGGTATTTTCAAAATAGAACTCCTGACATGAAGAAAATGTGGTAGATCACCATCAAGGGAATTATGGTATTCAGCAATCTTTAGAATGAGAATTTTTAAAACTGAATGAATCAATAAGGCATTAGCATTGCTAGTAGTTTCACATTACATATTTACAGATATGTTTGTAACTCTGCCAAAAAATAATGATGTTATGAAAATTATCATACAAAGGAAGAAAAACAAATCAGCAAAAGGTGATGGAATTTACACTACATGTTTTTAAGAATGGTGAACAGGAACAGGACTACTGTAGGGACCATCATCAAATTGTTCTGAAGTGAAACGGAAATTTAATTTTATTTCAAGAATGCCTTATAGGTCCTTTTTCCTCAGCACAACAAAAGTCAATTACTTGAATTACAGAAGTAAATGTTCAATGATGGAATAAAGCAATATATGTGATGGACCCAAAGGTGTCAGAGGAAGCAACGAGTTCACTACAATGGGTGTACATAGGACACACATTGAGCTCCCAGAAGACAATAATCCTTGTCTAAGTGGGACACCCAGTAGAGCAGTAGGAATGGGTTTAGAAATAATGATAATTGGAAATCAGAGATGGAGCTTTGTCACAGTCAAACTTTAGCTCAAGGTACCAGTTACACTAAATGAATACTGTTCTACATTATCCTACCTGAGTGCTTGTAAAGAAAAAAATCTACAAAATCTGTTCAACCACTTGCAAAATGGCCAGTGTCTCTCTAAAGGTTAATACATTCCTCTTCTTTTTCTTTGAGCTTCCTCCCAATAATCAAAGTTCCTCCTTCCATAGAGACTCGTTAATGCCCTCATTCAGAGGTGATGAGTGGGATTGGGAGACATTACACCTGGCAATCTGCATAACACCAGTTTATCAATGATCCCTGAGCAGTTAGCTCTGCCCACGTACAAGACATCAAACGGACACTTCATCCAAATTCAAACCCCAGCCAGGAGGATTTAAGAGACTATTTGAAAGGGAAGAATTGAGGTAGACACAGATTGTAGTGTTGGACCCAGGGGAGGACTCAGACACCAGGGACTCTACAGAGAGCAGTGAAGAAAGTCCCCAGCATCATCTTACTCCCACCATGCCAATACTTGGAGTAAACGTCAAACAGGGTGGGGCAGGGGAGCATGAGATACCACATTGTTCAGGGTGGCCAGAACTGAGGGTGCTTAACACCACCAAAGGACTACATACATGTAGCCTGTGGCAGACTTCTTTCCTGTGGCGGAAGGAGGCATACCAGGTTAACGACTGGAGCTGATTTATACAATATAATGTGGATTCTTGACAGGTCCCTAGTACAGTGGGCTTTGGGGACCTGTGGTGTTAAAATGAGTCTCATATGGTCTGTGTCCCTTGTGGATAATTGTGAGTGTGTGTCCCTTGTGGATAATTTGAGTCTGTAATACTGTATATTGGGATATTATGTAGTATACAGTAGCTGTCTTGTCTGGTCTGTGGGGTGCACTGGAGGTTCTGAGAGATGTAAAGAACTTGTTGTGAGAGTAAAGGGGAGCTAGCACCCTTATAATTGTTAGATGGTGTAGTCTGCTACAAAGATGACTTTTATCAGTCACAGAAACCGCCCTAGTCAAAGTCACCAACGATCTCCTAATAGCTTCTGATTCTGGTTCTCTTTCCATACTCATCCTTCTTGATCTCAGTGCTGCCTTTGACACTGTTGACCATAACATCTTACTTTCTCGTCTCGAGACTGTGTTTGGAGTCTCTGACACTGCCCTCAAATGGTTTAAGTCTTACCTCACTGATCGCTGTCACTTTGTCTCTCTCAATGGGTACAGGTCTGAAATTGGTCTTGTCAAGTCTGGTGTCCCCAAGGGCTCAATACTGGGCCCCTTGCTCTTCAGCATTTACATGTTCCCACTTGGTCAGCTTTTAAGATCACATGGCCTCAGCTTTCATTTTTACGCTGACGATACTCAAATATACATCCATACCAAACCCGACACTGATGTGGCTGTCTCTATTCTATCTAATTGCATCTCTGACATAAAAATTTGGATGACTCAAAACTTCCTTCATCTTAACTGTGACAAGACTGAAGTCATGCTTATTGGTACCCCCCATCAACTTCGTAAAGCCAGTCCTGTAACCCTGTCTGTAGTTGGATCTGTACTTGAGCTTTAATCAAAATTGAAAAACCTTGGGGTTATATTCGATTCTGGCTTAACATTCGACCCACATGTACAGCATACTGTCAAAACATCTTTTTTTCACCTTAGAAATATCACAAGACCACGCCCTATGCTATCATTAACTGTGGCTGAAAAGCTGATCAACATATTTGTATTCTCTCGAATTGACTACTGCAATGCTCTACTCCCTGGGGTATCTAAATCTACTCTGAACAAGCTGCAGTATGTCCAAAATTCAGCAGCCAGAATCCTGACCAGGTCCAGTGCAAGTGTTCACATTACTCCTATCCTGGAGTCCTTGCACTGGCTTCCGGTCAAATTCCGCATAGACTTTAAAATCCTCATGCTCACCTATAAGGCTTTACATTGCTTGGCACCTCAATACCTGTCTGAACTTTTATTGCCCTCCTCCCCACCTCGCAACCTCCGCACTTCAAATTCTGCCCTCCTTACTGTCCCCCAAGCCCGTCTACATTGTATGGGCGACAGGGCCTTCTCCTGCTATGCCCCCAAGCTCTGGAACTCTTTGCCCAAGGATATTAAAGAGTCACCTTCACTAAACTCCTTCAAATCCAGACTCAAAACCTTCTTCTTCAGAAAAGCCTTTACTTAACTGGTTCCATTCTTCACCCCTCTGCTCTTCTTAATACCACCTTCCACGGTCTCCTCTATTGTTATTGTTGCATTGTTGTAATTATAATTGTGTCCTGTCTTGTGAAATCTTCTTATTTATTGTTGTAGTCTTCTTATTTATTGTTATTGTCATCCTGTAAAACGCTTTGAGAAGCCACCTTTAAAGCCACTATATAAAATAAAGTTTATTATTATTATTATTATTATTATTATTATTATTATTATTATCAACAGTTCCCGCATTTAAGGGTCACCATCTGTTACAGAAATATTTAATAATTTAAACTTTGTAATTATTTAATAAAACAATTTTTCTTAAAATTTCTAATTTGACAAATACTTTTTTTAGTTGGGCTTCATGTTCTCTTTTATTTCTGTTCCCTCCTCCTACTTCTGTTGTCTCAGCCCTGACTGTCCAGTCATTCTGTAATGCTAATATTCTTTTTTTTTTGCATTCTGTCCACATGCAGCATGACAAGCAAATAAATAAATAAATAGTTGTATTACTGAACAACCATGTACAATAACAAGGTTCAAAGAATAACTTCTTCATCAAAGCTTTGGGATACTTTTTTACTGAATTTTCTGAACAGCACCCAATCTATCATTCATTGTAGTTGCACACCATGTGCAAAGAACTGAAGCCTTCATTTCCAGTTGAAGGTCCCTCAGCTGAAAAAGAACAGCATTAGCAATATCAGCACAATTTTGTTTGACCAGTTGACAAAAAACAAAACAAAAAAATCTTTACAAATTACTACTTTTTATTTTCCTTTTAAAATATAGGGAATGCAAATTAATCAGTACCTTTGATATCCATACAGTTTCCATAGTTTTCACAGAAAATAAAATGAGCCTTGGTAATTTTTTTCTACAATCTGCTCTTGAATTTCTGCCTCACAACATCTGATGATTTTATTTTGAATAAATGTTGACAGGTGCCTTGCATTAGGTGGGGCTGCCTTTAAATGTTGGTCTAACATAGAATCAAATTCAACTTTCCATTAAATTAAATGATTAAAATTTCCATCTTCTACTCCTTCGCTCCAGCTGTGTTAAAAGGGGTTGTTGAGCTTCCCAGGAGCAATCATCACATCATTCATATAAAGACACTTTCCTGGATTTACCTTTATTTTCTTATTGTAGGCTGAATTAACTTAATATTTTACATTTCTCCTTTTGCAATTTCAGGAACGATTTCGGCATGTGGCAAAGCCAAAATGTGCCTAGTGCTACAGTTATGTTTTGTTATTATTCTACACTTGTCTCCAATAGCATTTTTGCAATCTCAAAAGCCATATGTAATAGAAGTAGGTCCTGACACCTTGTTGAATTTCGTACGACGGGTGTAATAAGCGACATCCTCTGATGGAGAATGCCTGAGCATGAAAATGCTGAAATGTTTTTACATTCTGATATACTATATATCGCGATGCCTTCCTTGTGTTCCAAATGTTCATCAGAGATTATTGAAGGCAGTTTGTGATTAATCTTGCTATTGTATATTTTATTTTTTCCTTCATTAGTCCATTCCTACAGCTTCTGCTTGAAACTGACTAAAGCATGTTCACTCAGAAAGGTATCATTTTCAGTTACAGTTTGTACTTCCTTATAAGTATTTGAGGAACATAAAGCAGACTTTTCAACAGATAAATAATCATTATGAGGTTCTTCGCTTTAAGGAGCTTTCTTTTCTTTGCAACAAAAAAACAATTTTTGTCGGACTTCACTTTTTGACACATCTCATCATGAGATGTTATTCAATGCTTTTTGACAGAACAATCTTTCATTTTCTTTCTTTTTGTATCTTTTCAAAATCAACATATGCTTTACTACTATTCTTGTAATTTATGTTTGCAAAGTAGTTCTAGCTAGCTGATATTAAACCTAAAAGTGTATTCTTTCCCTACTTCTACTGCATTTCCTAACATTTACTGTATGTGTGATGTGTTTTCTGGCCTCACATTCTCTAATAATAAAAAAAACATTTAATATAAACATTTAAAAAAAATAAAACTAGCAGTTTTTAACTTATGATCTGTGTTTTTTGTTTAATAAAATAAACTGAAATTCATACTAGATGAATCTATCCAACCATTACACATACATTAATCCTTGTAGAGGATTTAGTATTCCAGAGCTTATCCTGGAATCAAAAGGCACAAAATGACTACCAGACTATATCCTGGATGAGATACCAGTTCATCACATAGAATATACACATGGGAAAAATTCAGACATGCCAGTTAACCTAGTCCTCTCTTTGGTAGGCAGGAGGAAACTAGAACACCTGATTCTCACAGACATGGAGAGATCTTCACAAAAAAGGCACCCTAGCACCCTAGTTGTCCAAGCAAACATTCAGTGAAAAATGCAGAAATTGCACAAACTAATCCTCTGTGAAATTAGCTATGTTAATGCAAACAGCTACAGAAGAGAGCACATGAAATGATAAATGAAAGAAAATAAAGACAAAATGAAAGAGAACACAACATTAAATAATTAATACAAAATTAAGATAACCGTGGCCCTTTTGTCCTTTGTAACTTTGTTCTTATATCACTTGTACATATTTTCCACTCTAATAATCCTATTTATTCTGATGAACATTTTACATGGCTCTATAGAACCCCATTACCATATAAACTACTTTCATAAATATTGCCATTCTCCTACAGTATATTTCAGGCATTGATCTTGTAGAACCCCATGATAAGTCAGATAGCAAAAAGAGACTTCTGCACTGAGAATTAATTCTCAGTCAGTGCTTAATTTAAACTTTAAAATGAACACTTTGTAGGCAATATGGGATTTTAATTTACTGTAACAATCAGATTCAAAATATACAACAAAGTAAACAAAATAAAACATATCGGTTACAATCTGCTGTGATACAAATGGATCATTCACTCAGGGGTTACAAAGATCAGAGTTAATAAATTCAGAGTTCAAATACACACTGACTATAATGTAAGCCTCATAGGCTTATCAGTCTTATATTATTACACGACATTTATTGTTAGATTCAAGTAAATATGAATTTACTGTTGTGAACTAAGAGAAGCCAGTGAGTTGGGTTCATGTTTTTATGGAAAGGCATCACGAGTTGATGATTGGCTTAGATGATATCAGGTTTGGTTCTGGAACCCTATAGATCTCATTTGTGAATCTTCCTTTGGGTGATGTATAGTGTACATGGACCTGTGGTCTTGGGAAGTGTGACAAAGGGATCTCACATTACAAGACACTCATTATCCATCTTAAGTTACACATGATCTCGCATGCACTTTCCTGTCGGCTTGCTAGCTCATGAGGGTGCACACTCGGGGCTCAGCTAGCAGTTTCCTATTTTCATACGCGCAATACATTATCACCTCTTATTTCAAAATCAGTTTCTGTTACCTGAAGAGACTCAAACACAAACTGTTTCTCTTTATTTGTACTTATCTGTGTGAGAGAGCACTCTGTTTGTTTATCTCTTCCGTGTTGCTGTCCGACTTCCAGGTATGGTGGCCTCATGGGTCCAAACCCAATACCTGTTTTCAGCTGGGCTTTATAATGTCAATGTGGAGTGGTGCATGCGCACATCTTCAGGTAAAGGAAGTACCATTTTTACAGGAGGTTAAAAGTAACTGAAATGTATTCAGGGTTGGTGTTTTTTTTTTGTTCATTCCGTTTACAAAATTCTTTAAAAGAAATAAGGAATGTCTGCTACATGTGCTGTTAGGGAAATTAGTTTATCTGGGGTGAAATGCAGCTCCATAATTTTGTAATAGTGGTACAGTCCAAGGGGGCAGGGCTATATGGTACCTATTTAGGAAGGGGGGAGAAATCTAACAGGGCTTAGTCTTGTTATTGCTACAGTGTGGAGCTGATAGGACCTATGTGTGGTAGAACTGATCTCTTTCAGAGAAAGGGTTTGGTTTTTTGTGAGTGTGTACTAGTTCAATTTTGTTTTGTTTTTTTGTTTTGCTATATATAATTGTCTGTGGGGAGCATTGTCATAATATACCATCATCTTTGCACCTAATTGCAATTGCGGCTGAGCCATCATTTTGTTTTAAAAGGACTCACTTGGGCACCCCTCCTGCCCTCCCTGTGACATTTGGTGGTAGTGATGGGATGGCCAGCCGTAAGACAGTGTGTCCCTTGAAAAAACATGCTGGCCTGGGTTTACAAGGAAAGACACTGCCACTGCACAAAACAGATGAGCATTGGGACACAATGGCCTCAACAGAGGAAGAAGAATGCTGTGAAGAATGCTAGACCTAGAGTCATCTCTCAGCAAGTAACAGGTGTGAGACATGCGTCCATGACAGAACCTCAAGGGGAGATGGTGAGCCTGCTCCAAGACTTTTTGTCTGGGCAACAAAAGAGAAAGGAGGGATTGTTTGAAGAATTACGTGAACTTAAAACCTCCCTTCAGGAGATCTTAATTGTACCCAGGATTGTACCGGCATCGCAGGCTCAGGGAGCAACACCTGGAAGCATGGAGACAGCAGAAAGTCCATGGCTTGCTCTTCCTACACCAGCACCACGACAGCGCACTACAGTGACATCGGGGCAGGACCAGGGTCCACCAAGTTCAACACCCATGTCTGCTACATGTGCTTCAGCAGAGGGCATGTTCCGTAAAGAGCCTAAGATGCCCCCCTACTAGTAAGGTAAGGACATTGAAAACTATCTCCTGCGATTTGAGCACATGGCCAGAACCTGGAAGTGGCCAGAGGAGGAGTGGGCCTGTTGGCTAGTGCCTCTGCTTACAGGCAAGGCCTTGGAGGCTTACAGTGCCATGGATGAGAACTGATCTATGTCTGTCTCTGTTGTGACTGAAATGCCAAGTGTGAGAAATTTGCGTGCAAAGGGGTGCAAAAATAGATATTTCTGTATGTGAAAGTTAACCAATTGTTAATGCACAGAATTTGAAAAGCAGCAAAAATACAATTAAAATTGAATTTTATTTCCTAATTTATAATTATACTAAAGTGTAAAAGAAGTCTTAACATGAACATTTTTATTGCCTCAGCATAACTGATGACACAATGAAGGAACATTACAATGATTACATTTATCAGTCTTCAGTATTTTCCTCATAAAACAGCAACTCTACATTTATACTTAGATTGGGTTTTGGTGTCATTATGATTTAATAAAAATAACTGCTTCTACTTTAAATTGTAAAGAAATAGAAAAGTTACAGCAAAGAATATTATAGTAAATCACCTCAGATCACTCACCTCCCTGTGTCTTGTACAGCACCTGTACAGAGAGCACAAAATAAAGGCTTCAGCTTCTGAACTTCTTACTGCTGAATACCATGAGCTAATAACAATGATCATAATTGGAAATAAAGGTCGTAGTCTACCCAGTTACAGAGAAAGTAAAGGAGTTCCACAATGATATTGTGTTTTGTTCAATAAACAGTTTAAGTGAAAATTAAAGTGAAACCTAGGATTTGGTGAACTTTAAAGAGTGCAAAGAACTGCAAAAAAGCCACTGAACATACAGTACCACCTTGTGTTTGTGATTGTTAAATGCTAAACAGTATTTAGAAGAAAACTAAAATTGATAAAACTAAACAAATACTGGTAGTAAAACCTTGCATTGCTATGGAAACTCTGAGTCAAGAAATACAATAGTACACATAATACAATGCACAACCTCAGCAAAAAAGAAAGATGTGATAAGTAAAGCAAATCGATTTACAGTACAGCAAGAATTTGGTTTCAATCTTGGAAAACCTAGGAAACCAAGAATAAGGATTTACACATTAAAAGCTTGAGTAAAAAGATAGTGAGTTTTGAAAATGTCAGCAATTGCAGAGTTTTTTAATGGGTTTGGGTAATGAGTTTTGTAGATGTGGTGCTGCACAAGGAAGAATGTATTACCCATTGTGTGGGGCCTGGTCTCCAGCTGAGTAAAAAAGGTTAGATTCAGCAGATCTAAGGTTATGAACTTGACTCAGCTACACTCATGCATTAATTCCTTAAAATAATCTGGAGCTAGACAATTCTGTTCAATTCATGTTCCTTTTATGTAAGGAGGAGTGCCTTAAATGTCACTCAGAATTTCATTAGAAGCCATGGAGGATGGGAGTTATGTACTGAAAATTTAGTTATGAGCCACAGAATTTTAAAAGCACTGAATCTTCGTACCTTCGATGATACCCACGTAAGAAGGAAAGTACAAAGATTGGTAAAAAAATGAATATTTTAGACAGAACCAGGGTGTGAACTGTTCAATTTTTCACATTTGGAAGAAATATGCCTTTGTGAACTACTGAAAATGTTGTCAAGTGCTTAACTAATAACACTATGTAGGAAAACATTTTAACACGTAAACTGTAAGCAGGTTTGTAGGCTTATCCACTTTTGTCAATTTTTAATTGCAAGATCCCATCCACTTACAGTACTTTCTGCAGTGTGAATGAACTGCAGATGGATTAAGGGGAGAAAAGAATGGTTCTGTACCTATCAAATCTGAAATTAAGTGACTAAACAGTTTTTGAAGAGCAATCAAGGGTATGGGGTGTTTCACCAAGTGGATGATGACCTGTGTCGCTGCAAAGAGTAACTTCAAGAGATGCAGGTCTTAGTGGTATGTATTGAAACAAGATGAGTTCAGGAGTAAATGGTGACATGGTTCCCAAGATTATGATAGTTATAATTTTGCCATCAAAATGCCAGTCTGGCAGGAATCTATGCAGCTTTGATTTAGAAAACCTGTGAAAATATTAAAATGTTCCTTGTTAAACAAATGCCAAAAAATGAATTGCAAGGGTGATAGTGGAATTCCCTCGCTTCCCTCCTTTTCATGCAGGCTTTCTAGTGTACATCACACAGTGTCAGATCCTGACTTTCTCCCCCAGCCTTCTCCACCCACTGTCCCAGATTCCTGCCTACCGAATAAAAAAAAATAGTTGGTAGTCCATTCACAAAATGTCTCTAGTTGCTTTATTTGAAGCATCTATAGGCAGCAAAGCTCCAAAAGCAGTGCCATCATCTCCTTCTTCTGCAGAAGTTGTTCCAGTAATCCTTTTTTATTTGTTCTCTCAAATAAACCTCCTCAGAGCATCAAACCCTTAATAAAATGTCCACTTTCAATAGTCAGCTTCCATTGAATCCCTCATCTCCTCTTTATTCATTTGATCTGTTGAACCATATGCTTGTCCCTACAGTATGTTCAGTCTTCAAAAATTAAGAATTCTGCATCAGCATTATGAGGTTCAATTTTTCGTCTGGGGGTCCTTGTCACAGAAAGGTTGTCACTCTTTTCAGTAAGTCTAATTCTGCCATTAACAGTTATCATCTTAAGGTTTCTGTTCAACCTTAAATGTGGGTTTGGCCTAAATTATATTATTGTCTCTCTTGAACACTGTTGTAGCGGCAATGCTTGTTAATAAGACAGAATTAAGTGTTGCTGTGCTTTCCCAAATGAAAATCTCTCTCTTCATCTCTGTGGTGCAGCCACAGAGAAGCTATTCATGCAGGCTGATTTAAAGATGTTTTCTTTTGATAAGGGACAGCTCCCAAATGGGGATGCACTTAGTTAAGCCTGGCTATCGTGATCAATGGTCATCCATTGGCGTTTATCTGTCTAGGGAGTGCCAGATGGACATCTAGACTGCATTCTTAAGTGTCAGGAGTAAGTGACTCATATCTCACTTTGATCAACCAATCAGGGATTGGTAGGGCAGAGTAACCCACGTGGGTCTCTGATGCCCACCAAACTTTCAGCCAATGAACGAGCTGAAGTTCCTCCAGGTAAAAACAGGCAACACAGAGTTTCTGAAGAATTCCAGGGGTGCGAGACTATTCTAAAGAATTTCAGGGCAGGACGGCCCAGGAGCAGAAAGGCTCCCAAGGGCAGGACATTCTCGCAGCGCGCCTCCTGACTATCCTGAGACTCAGCCCGGACAACCATGTAACAGCCAGTGAGTCCGAGTGCCAGAACTTTCCTTTGTTCTAAGAGTCGAGAGCGGAGGTTGCCACGAGTAACCAAAGGATCCACCCGAGGTTAGCATCAGCAGCAGCAAGCCTTGTGAACAGGTCGGAACTGTGGACAGCTGAATCACTATTCAGAACTAGCGCTTCATCAGGAACGAACCGGTCTTCTTCCTGACCTGCTGGGACCCACAGTCATCTTTTCTCCTGTGCACAAACTTTGCTAGTTTCAGCAACACTAACTAGCGAGTCTTCAGAGAGCTGCGCAGAGCATCAGCAGCGCACCATTGCAAGCCGCACAGCACAGCCTGGCGCGGATTGGACAGCAACAAGCCTGCAACTGGTTCTTTGTGCCTGGAGGAGATCTGAATCCCCAGAGATTGGATGAGTATTCAACTTCACTGCATTACAGCTCGAGAATTCAATTGTTATCCCAACCAGTTGGTATCAATTTAATTCCTAAGAGTTATGTACTTGTTTTGAGTATCTAATGTAAAAGTTGTAACCAAGTTCAATTACAAAACGGTCTAAATGAATGATATACCGAACGTATGTCCTCTTGATATATGTAACTCTTCGTGACTGATTGAATATATACCTTTTGTATTCTGATAACCCTCTCGATAAGATCTGTTAGGTTTATATCCATATTTTACGTATTAATAAATGTATTCTTGTGTATTAGTACCTGTGTGTGCGTTGTTTGAGTTATACCGCAAGGTTGGATTCTAAAGCCATTAAAAGAATAATTTTGAGACTTACTGCTACAATTAATAATTGTCCCAGTAAATGCCCAAACCCCTACAGAACTGGTGCCTCGTGAGAGCACACTACACTGTTAAATCAAATAATGATAACATATAACTTTGGGATTAGTCTTGAAAATGTCTTGTATAAATTGGAGGGGTCAGGAAACAGATTGGTAACATAAAATGTCAATGTAATTCAACGTACCTTAGCGCTAAGTGACGATTTGAGGCAGATGACTAGGTTCTTTATGTTCTTTGGCACAGCTCGGGTGAAATAGAAATTAATTAAAATGCAAACGTGGACAAAGAAACAACAAAAAGCTGTTTAATAAATAAAATAACATGAAATTAAACAACACAAAATACTAAACAAAAACACATAAATACCAAACTATGTGGTTCAGAAGCCTACATTCTGCAGACCCAGAATGCTAGCCCTAAACCTAAACCTAAAATACTATTCTCCTAAAAAGCTGGAAGAGAACAAACCCTGTGCCCAATATAAAATAATATAACTCAAGATTAAATGTTCCTTCCTACAACATGAATTCCCAAAAGTAAATGGGACTCTAAGTCCCTATTCTACAAATGCACTACCAAATTAAGTTATAACTATAAATGAAATCAGAATTTCCTAAAATAAACATGACAGCAAACTCTCTAAATCAAGGTTCAAATTACTTAGCCAGAAAGTGGTCTCTAAGACTGATCAGAGTAAGGTCTTCTTGCATGGCACAAGCTCAGAACAAGAGAAGGCTGTGATGTCTGTCTTCCTTCTCTTTCCTTTCTCCTCCTTTTCTATCCCTTTTTTGCTGTTTCTATGATGAAACTTCTAATGATTTGTCAAGATGTCGATTAACTAGAGCAAACCATAAAATCCCTTTTGAATATCTGTGTTTACCTTTATATCAGCCCACCTACAGTTAGGCAAACACTTCAAATTAAACCCATTATCTGAATAAGGCTTTGACTATTCCAATACAATGTGAATGGCAAATGTTATAGATTTTATGACTCTCATGGTACCTTGATACAAAATGTTTTGTATGCATTGAGTTTTCTGAAGAAAAGTGGCTTTTGTTTGGCCCTGTGCATTAGAAATTCCTTTTGTTTAAAAAACGTCTTTGCTTTGCATTATTCTCATGACAAAATTGGGTGGTCTTGTGGAAAGTGGAGCTTTTGAAAGGAACCACCTCAGTCTTTTGGGTGCAGGTTTAACCCAAATGTGAAAATAAATATACTGTAAGAACAAATCCTGTCCTAGTAAGTTTGAAATAACAATAAGAGAATCTAATAATATATATAACACATATAACAATAATAATAATGATAATAATATATAACAAATCAAATAATATAGTGATGTATTATCTATTAAAACCATTATACACATATTATATATACAACTCATTGTATCTGCATAATTTATCATTCACAATTACATGATGTAATGTTAGCTTTCCCCTGATGATTTCCTTTTTTTAATAACATCACAGAGCAACTCTCACTTATTATTTGTAATCTTTATGAGGGTATGTCTGTAATGTAATAGAACATAAATTACATAAAATAATTTTGCCACAAGGTCTTCATATCTCTTTTCATTATGGTGCGTCTTGTCTTCAATACCTTCAAGTTAGCTTTTAACAGATGCCTTCAGGCTTTCATCATCTAGAGATCTCATACCATGAAGGTTTGCCTTCAGATTTTGAAACAGACAATAACCACTCAGGGCCCAATCTACACTGTGGCATGTGTGATTCTGCTACTCCAGGCTGCAGTCATGACTGGCAGCTTGAGTGATATGGGGCTGGAGTTATGAATGCATTGTGACACAGCTGCAGAACACCTTTGATTCTAAGACTGGTAAGTCAGTATCAATAACAACACAGGCATGACATATAGCATAGATCATACATAAAGATTTCTTGGAGAAGATGACTTGATTCCTTCTGCTGATAGTAATGTTGAACACTAAGGTCTGGGGACACTCGTATTGGTGTGTCTTTGTACATACCCAACTGCTGATAAAAGGTTGAAAATGATAGCTCAAACCTAAAATAAAAGTGCATTTTAGAAACGCTGACCTCTATCACCTTTTGTCTTTACCTAGGAGACTATTGTATGTTATCTGTAGGCACAGGGCATTTTCTATGTTCCAACGGGGAACTGCAATCCCAATTCTTCAGCCAGTTATTTAATCTCTGTAACAAAATAAATTAATTGAAAATGACAAATTTCAAATTAAGCACAAAATCGTGAACTTGGTAAAAATACTGTAAATTGCCATATTGTCGCAAACCCTTGGTCTCATCATGGGCAAGGGTGAGAGTTCCCACGAATTGTGATGTGATGTGTCCCTTCCTGCTAATTACTGTAATGACTAATGTAATTTGATGTACAGTACGAGCAAATAAGTAAAGGTTGTGCAGACATTTCACCACAGAAATGTTCCAACATGATTTCCATGCTGAGTTAACAAGTAAGTTTTGTCAGCAAAACTGTCTACAAGTTGAAAATGTTTCTCTTTCTATTGGTGTACCAAAAGCTGATTTTAAGAAAGTTATCTGGGCTAATCTGGATGAACTTGAAAGTGAGTTTAGAGTGTATTTTCCCACGAACACATGTTGCAGACAGATGGATCAGAAATCCATATTCAGAGACAGTTAACACAGAGTTATAACTTGAATTTGAAGATCTTACAATTGACTTGGGTCCAAAGCATATCTTCACAGAGAGCCCACTGGCTGACTTTTGAATCTCAGTGCAAAGAGAATACCAAGGTCTTAGTAAAATGGCCTTGAAAAAAATTCTCCCATTCACATCAACCTATCTTTACGAGCTAGGCTTTTTAATGCTAACTTACACGAAGAACAAATACAGTATCTGTCTCAGGTGTGTGTGACTATTTTTTTCCACTATTTTTTTATGGTTTTATGTGATGCAACATGTTTTTTTTTTCAGTGGTGTTGTGCACTTTTTCACTCATCCAAAGGGGATCCCACTTATAAAAAGGTCAAGAACTGCTGATATAGACAACTGTAAGTCAGCCCAGAAAGGGTCTCCATTTGCAATGATAATAAACGTAAAGACAAAATGAGCACATTTATCAAGATCCGAAAGACACTGTGTTCTTTATCATCATATGCAAGCTTTCAAATGAGAGCTAGCCACTGGGCCTTTTTATTTTGTTTAGTTACTAGTAGATAATTGAAAGAAATAATGATATTTATCTTAAATATGGTTGGGTAGCTCATTCCCTGTTTCCACAAACCTTTGAGTAAAGACATACCTCCAGTTCTTGGTTCTAAATGTTGTTCCCTTGAGATTCTGTTTCTGTCCTCTGTATCATATTTTACTGCTGACTAAGTTCTTAGATTTTACTTCGTCAATGCCTTTGAGGATTTTATATACAGTACTTCAATTATGTCCCCTTGTATCCTTCTCTGTTTGAGTGTTTTTATTTAATTCTGTCAGCACAAGACATTTATTTGAGTCTTAGAATGTATTTGGGAACTATTTTCCAGCACAACAATATTTATTTGTAATATGGCTGCAAAAATCGTGTGTAATATTCTAATTAATGTTATAGTAGTGCATCATTGTAAATAGTGCATTGAAACTTTGAATTTAAAATCCTTTGACATTTTTTAATTATATGCAGTAATGTTCCATTTTGTTGAACTATAATTAATGTATACATATTTTAAATATTGTTAATCAGAAGTTGAATATTCAGATTGAATACTTTGAGTATTCAATGAGTGAAACAATTTAATTGTCAGAAAAGTGTAAGAAAGAAAACTAGAATTTCTCTTTTGAATAAATATTCAACTCCCCTAAGTTAATACATGGTGGAAGCACCTTTGGCAGCAATTAGAGATGCTTATCTTTTTCTGAATCTCTTCCATAAATTGCATACTGCATTGGTACCATTTTTTTACCATTCTTCTTTGCAAATTTGCTTAAACTCTGTCAAATTAATTCCCGGACAGCAAGTCGGGACTTTGATTGGACCGATTGAGGAAACTTACTTTCCTTGGAAATGCTGCATTGATTGCACTTGACACATTTTGCATTTTCGCATTTTGGCCTAGATGTCCCAATTTTGTCTAATCTGACCACAAAACAAATTTTGCCACATTAATCTATTTTTCACCATTGTTACCTGGTCTGCAACTTTATCCTTGAGTTATTTTAAAATTTTGATTGAATCTTTGCTTGAAATTCACTTTCTCACTGAATAACCTTACAGAAACAGATATACTGTATTTATTCTGAAAATGTGTTTACCATTATTTCCACACACAGACACAGGTTTGTTAACCGTTTTTGTCAATTTTGGACACGGGAGTAGCAATCTATAAAATTGCAGTTTACATTCATAGGCAACATGTTTTTTTTATTATTTCATTATGTACAGTATTGCGAACACAAATGATCTTCAATATCCTTTCAATCCAACCATTTAATTTGTCTTCAAAGCAGTGAAAAAAATAATCACCCAGTGTTGACTTCAGAAATAACAACACATATTGCCCTAACAGTTGTTTTAATAAGCTTTTATCAGCAAAATCAAACCACATGGCAACAATATATATATATAATAAGAAACAAGGCAACCTCTCCTTCAAAACAGTTTATTTCAGATCCCAATCTAGCAAAATACTAGTTTTTTGTATTTAACCATTTTACTGATGATGCAGTATTATGATGCTCTATACCCTAAGTACCACAAACTGCTAATTTGCCAGTTTTAAAGTCAAAATATAATCAAAAAAGCAAAAACTCACCAAAATATAAAAAAGGTTCTTATGGATATATATCATTCAAATACCTTAAGCCTGTGAAGAGTAATCCACACATTAAGCAGTACAGAAGGATGAGAGAAATAGAGGTCCTGAGGGCAGCAGTCATATCACCCTGCAACTCACAAACTGGCAACCCACTGAAGCTAAGCAGGTGTGAGCCTGGTCAGTACCAAGATGGGAAACCTCCTGGGAAAAACTAAGATTGCTGCTGGAAGAGGTATTAGTGGGGCCTGTAGGAGGCACTCATCATGTGGTCTGTGTGGGTCCTAATGCCCCAGTATAGTGAGGGGCACTATACTGTAAAAAGGTGCTGTCTTTCAGATGGGACGTAAAACTGAGGTCCTGACTCTGTGTGGTCATTAAAAATCCCAGGGTGTTTCTTGAAAAAAGTAGGGGTGTAACCCTGGCATCATGGCCAAATTTCCCATTGGCCTTCTATCATGGTCTCCTAATAATCCTCATCTATGAATTGGCTTTATTACTCTGCTCTCCTCCCCAATTATAGCTGATGTGTGCTGAGTGTTCTGGTTCACAATGGCTGCCGATGCATCATCCAGGTGGATGTTGCACATTGGTAGTGGTGGAGGGGGGTCATAAAAAAATTGATGTTTCAGACTTGATGTCTAAAGGGGCTACCTTGAATTAAAGCCCTCAGCCTGACCTGTACTGTCTATACTTTTCGAGATAATGCAAGATGTTTAAGGGCAGATTGTTCCAGGCAGATATGGCCTCTGAAGGGCTGGGTTTGGAAAAGGTTTGTCATTCATAATATCTAATTACATAATATCTTCTTTCTTTTTATGTTTTGAATGTGTGAAATGCATTGTGTACATGAAAGATATTAATAACGTCTTCAAAGTGCCATGACTATGAACTTTAAAGTAACAAAACATTAACACTATACCTGTATGACGATCAGAATATTTTTTTAGATACTTTTAGAATCAATATACTGTAGTTTAGGTTTTAATTTTCCTTTGCTTTTTTGCTGACTTTTAACTTCTTCAACCAATAAAAGTGTTCAGTTTCAGCATTTTATAGTGGTTTTCATAAATTTTAGAAGTAGAAACTATATAGAAAATCCTTTTAGACTAGGAAGAGGAGGCACTTATTTATAATGGAATCATGAAACACATTACCAGCCCTATCATTTAAGTTGATACCCTGGTTTCTTTCAAGATGTAACTGGATGAGATCCTAGGATGAACTACCTGATAACTACCAGATTGGATAGATGGATTGAATCATAGACTCAGATAGAGGGCCTTATCTCATTTGTAACTCTTCTTGTACTCTTCTTTTGAATCCACACAATTCCCAGAGGTAAAAGAGGAGCCCTTTGAAGGAAATGATGGCTGGCTGTGACTCTGGCCTGAGCCTCCTAATGAGGAGAGGAGCAGACAGCATGCTGCCACTGAGGATGGAAATGATTCATGATTCATGATTCAGATGAGGTAGACAGTGTGCTGGAGCCTTGGGAAGACTCTGAAGGCTGCCAAGAGAATGAGAGGAGGCACATTTTCTAGAAAGCCTCAAGGTCAAAAGAAAAGAAAGAGAAGTTTTAATAAGGCTCTAAGCTAGAAAGACATGGTAGACTAGAACTTTCAAAGTTGCCACAAGGGTAAGAAGAGTGAGATTTTATGGTGTCTGGGATTCATTGAGAATAATCTACATGTTGATCAAACTGCAAGTCACAGGTTTAATGACCATTTTAAATCAGAAACCTAATGCATTTCTTATGTATAACAGTGTGTAACATTTGCTCCCACACGTGAACAAATGATAGACGATAGACGATATAAATCGTCTTTTACAGTATGTTTTGGTGAAGAGTAACAACATACCACCTACAACAACAAACTCGTTTTCCTCAGAGGTGTTCCATTCTAGCACTAACCAGCCTCAGCCTTAGTTAGCTAGTGAGATCTGACATGATCAGATTAGAAGGTGGCAATGCTGCTGCTAACTGACAAAATATAAAAAATTACTAATCTCATCATAAACACCATGCAAACCCTACCAGACTTTTTGCTGGCTGACATGTCCTCTGGTACAAGACATTTTTTAGTCTTGTAGAGAGATATGTAGAAATTCTATGTAGAGAGTGATGGGGCAATATGAATCAAATATTTAAAATTTAGTTGAATTAAAAATGCATAGATACAGTATATACAGATACAGAGTATTAAATGTTTTGTTTGAAATAACCTCTGTTGGAAATAAAGTTTAAATACATCAATGGCTTTTCTTGAGCTGTTTGATTAAGATTACAAAAATAGCAACATTTTGTAAGAGTTTATAGGCTAGTGTGTGATTTGTTAAAATAAATCTGATTATTATTCATCATACATATCAAAAAGTAGATTAATCTCATAAGTGGGAACAAAAGCTCTTATCTTGCTTAATACATTTGTAGGCTTTGCAGTAAAGACCTAGTCATCTTTATAAATTCAGACAGACTGGCTAATGGATTTATAATGAATGTAAAAATGCAAAAGAGTTTGTAGATTTGTTTGAATTATCTAATTGCAGCATTACCTTGGCATGAGAAATTAACTCCTGGAAACCATCCAGGTCCACCACTGTGCAGAAGCATGGGATTTATTTGGTATTTGTTAGCACTCCATTGTGTGATGTTCCTCTCAGTAAAATATTTTTGACATAGAAATACCTAACACATTTCTGAAGAATATTCTATTCATTAGAATCAAAAATAAATAAAACTATAAGGACAGTGATGGATATGTATGCATCAAAATGGTAATAATATAGTAATTTTAAAGAGTCCACTTCAAAAAGGCAAAATAAATGGTTCTCAATTTTAATGTAGTGTCTTTATCATCATTCCTATTGACTGATATTTTACCACTGATGGTTTAAAAACATAAGTATAACCCATTACTTTTGCAGAATATTTGAGACAGATCTCCTGTGTCATTACTATGTCAATATCTACTATGTGTTAATGTTAATACCATAGCATAGGCTTCAGCCAGGGACAGTAATTAATACAAGTCAGTCTAACAATTACTGTACTTGTTTTATGGGTTTCTAAAATAAAGTGGTTTATGCTATTTTTGTTGATATTGTCTGGTGAACAGCACTGGGCTAAATAAATTCTGTAGCATCACAAAAGGCACAACTACCTTTGTGCATTTTCTTCTTCAATATACCACAATGTTCTTGTAAGCTATTAAATTAAAACTTCAATACATCCATCCATTTTCTAACAGAGCACGGGCATAAGATGGGGTACACCATGGACTGGAGGCCAGTCCACCACAAGGCAAACACTCAGACACAAACACTCAAGCCAGAGTCAGCTTTCCCAGAAGCCAATTAACCTACCGGTATGTAGACTGTGGGAGAAAACCGGAGCACAGGGAGAAAACCCACTTGAATATACATGCAGAAAGCAACCAATGTACAGAATTGAACCCAGGGCTCTAGCACTGCAAAGAAGCAATGTTATCCACTGTGCAAACCTACCGTCCATTAAACATTTATACTGTTTTAATAATTAATTTTATTTTGATGTTCAGAAAAATATTTCGTATGAAAAAAGGAATTTATAAACTGTAATACAACATGTCAACAGCTGTGTCATCCTGCAATTCACATCTGGCAACCCACTGAAGAGCTAAGCAGGTGTGAGCCTGGTCTGTACCCGGATGTGAGACCTCCTGGAAAAAACTAAGGTTGCTGCTGGAAGAGGTGTTAGTGAGGCCAGAAGGGGGTGCTAACCCTGTGGTCTATGAGGGTCCTAATGCCCCAGTATAGTGATGGGTACACTATACTGTAAAATGGTGTCGTCCTTTGGATGAGATGTAAAACCGAGGTCTTGACTCTGTGGTCATTAAAAAGGTGTTTCTCGAAAAGAGTAGGAGTGTAACCCTGGAGTCCTGGCCAAACTTCCCATTGGCCCTTACCAATCATGGCCTCTTAATATTCCCCATCTATTAATTGTTCTCTTCCCCATTGAAAGCTGATGTGTGCTGAGCATTCTTGCGCACTATAGGTTGCTGTTGCATCATCCAGGTGGTCTTGCACATCGGTGGAGGAGGAGGGGAGTCCCCATTACTTGTAAAGCAATTTGAGTGGAGTGTCCAGAAAAGCTTTATATAAGTATGAGCAATTATTATTATTACAACATACAGCACGTATGGTACAGCTTGGAAAAGCCATACTATTGTTTTATTTAGGGTAGATAAACAATTAAAAATTAGAGTTAAGTTATATAATTGTGTTATTACAATTTTAGCTATTTGCGAATTATGACAAAATACAAAAATCTCACCAATTTAAATCTGGCAGTCTTAAAATTGTGGGTGTTAGGTAAGTCAGAGGTGGTGACTCCAACAAGGAACTTTATGGATTTTCCAGTTGGATTAATTGGGGAATTCGTTTTCACTACAAATTTTAAAGACTCTTAGTGTACATGTGTACTGTACATTTTATATAATATACATTGCACAGTATTTTTATCACTTAACATGAGATTATATAGAGGACCCATCTGGTGGAATCTTTTGTAATAATCATTTATTATGATGTTATCTCATAACAGTATTACATTATAATTCATGCTTTATTTAAAGGCGATTTCATCAGCTTATTGTGACACAGACTGCTCTGTAATAAAGGCATCAGTATCATCTGTAAATGTCTTCGTAGGACACTATACTGTATCTATCCATTCTCAAACCTCCTTGCGGTTACAAAGGGTCATGTGGAAGCTGAAGCCTATCCTGGCAAGCAATGGGCACAAGGCAGGGACTTCTGAAATATAAATAATGGTTTTATTTATTTGATTTCTGGAGGGTGCAACAATGGCACATTGCATAAGCACTGTTGTATTGTTTCAGTTGTCATTCAACTTGACTATTATCAAATTTGAGTTGCCTCTTTTTGTAGTTCACTCCCAGAAGAAGCTTCTTCCTCACAGCCTATGAAAGTCACATTAATGCTAGCAACTTGAAATTATAGTTTTCTTTATACCTTGTGTTGGCAAGATACACATACATCCTATTTCTAGCAGCTATAGAATTACTATACCAGTCGTGTTAAATTTCAACCCTACAGTAGAAAGTGTTAGATTCAGCTTTTTATGGATTTTTATGTAGCCATACCCACCTTGTGGAGGTCACTGACCACTTGTCTGCAGTCTTCGAAGAGCTACTGTAGCTCACCTCAGCATTATACTACTGAATGTTTTCCATGTATTACCTCCTTTTAAACCAAGAGAAATGAAACCACTTCCAAAGACAAGAAATTTAGTAGATTTTCTTTGTTGAAGTTTATTTACAGGAATACATATATGTGTGTTCTCTGGAATTCAATTAATTATGTATGACAAGCATGACTTTGCTCCATGTAATGCTGTTCTGATTACAGTATAACATTCTTAGAATTGTTTAAGTGAGACACTTTATCCACTTTGCAACTTGTTCTGCTATATAATATTTTAGTTCCTGTTTCATCATTATATTAATAAATCTAAAGGTTATTGTATATTAAATGTATTTCAACGTCATTGGAGCAATGGTGCAAATTCAATATAACAAAGCACATAAAATTATTTTGCATTGAGCAGTGAAAATGAAAATTGTTGGTTACTCAGTCACAAAAATTAAACATCCACCGTGCTTCAAACAATTCTACAATTATACCTACTGTACAGTTATATAGAAAGATAGTAAGATAGAACATCCCCCGTTTATATACTGTAGGGGGAAGGTAATTAAATAATGAAGAATTCATGTTTTAAACCCTTAATTAGAATTAACACCAAATATACCATACACTAGAAATATATATTACAGTAAATTAATTAAGCATTAGAGAGAATTACCTTTTAGAAATGAATAAATGCTGTTAATTTCATTACTCTGCACTGTATATTCACACTTCATGCTCTTAATTGACACAAGAAACTTGTTCTTTATGTATGTAATGTAAAGTTTCCTTAAACATATTTTTAAAATAAATTGGGATGCTATGTCATCCCAGCCAGCCTGCATGGGTCTCCAAAAGTCCATAAAGTCAAATTTATGGAATTCATATCTTACATAACCCTAGGAGAGGGTGTCTTTAATTTAATTTATATATACTTGTGGCAGCCCCTAATCTAAAATGTAGCCATGCTGAAGAAATTGTACACATTAATAATGATTTTCAAGGGAATTTTATGTTAATGACATTTAAGAATTCTAAATATTTCTCCATGCATACAGAAAGTCATTTATTCCTGGAGAGGGTCACAATACCCCAAAGCCTCTCCCAGGAACATAGGGTGAAAGAAAGGACACCAATCCTAATCCATCATAGGCAATGTACACACACACAAAGACAACATAGAGAAAAAATTATCAAGTCAGCATGTCTTTGGAAGCTTTGTTACAGGTTATAGCAGGTCATGAGCACCGAAGAGGCTTTTAACTTAGGAAAAAGAGCTGCATTTTAATATTGATTGAAATATTTGATTTCTTTTTAAATCTGCCAGGCAGAGTTTGTCACTTGTTTATTTGTATTTTCTTACTAGCTAAAGGTGTTTTCTTTTTAGCTTCAGTTTAGAGGACAGGCTTACTTGTAAATTATTCTTAATTTAGTGAAAATAGTCTTTTTAAAATTTTAAAACAGTCTACAATTTTTACAAGTCTACAATTGTAAAAAAATCAGGGTTTTTTAAGTTTCTCAGAGTAAGGTCTGTAGGAAAAGGCTGAATATACAGTGATGGAATCTCAGATCTCACTCCTATTGTACAGTTGTGAGAAAAAGTTTGTGAACCCTTTGGCATTATATAGATTTCTGCATGAATGACTCCTAAAATGTTATCTGATCTTCATCTGAGTTATAATAATAAATAAAGATATTTAACAATATCATATTTAACAAACAACACACACAACATTTTACATTCCCATATCTTTATTGAACAAATGGTTTTAACAATCAAGGTCATTGGTGGAAAAAGTATGTGGACCTCTAGGATAATGACATCTTGAAAAGAGGGTAATTGGAGTCAATGAGTCATGTGTTCCAATCAATTCAGGTGTGGTGTGTCCTGCCCTGCCATATAAAAAATCACACACTTTTGGTTACCTGCTCTTCACAACAGAATTCTGTTGAAGTGCATTCAAAAAAGATTTCAAGATTTCAAGAGTTCTTGAAGCTCAAAAGACTGGAAAGGGCTACAAAAGGATTTCTAAAGGCTTGGGCTTCATCAGTCCACAGTCAGGCAGATGCTTTACAAATGGAAGAAATTCAGCACCATTGCTAATCTCCCTACTTTAAAAATGTGTACATGTGATTTGTAATTCAGTGGGACATCTTTGGAGGGGCGTGAATACTTTTGCAAAGCACAGTCAAAAAACTAGGCTAACACATTTTACCAGAAGGAAGACCCGGATTCATGAGGCTTAGCTGACACAAGCCTTTCTTGTTTTCACAGCTCAAGAGAAACTTGATGCAAGTTAAAAATGTTTATGTTTATTAAAAGATAACAGCAGTATCAATTTATTTCTAGTAAATACACTTGAAGGAGATTTTAGTGACAATCTTCATCCAGCAGCAGAAGAAGAGCTTTGTGCTTTTGCACTTGTTATCTGTAATTTAAGATTACAATTGTGAGAAAGGGTGATGTCGCACCATTCTAGAAAATAACTTTTATTTCTAATTGACAGCCAGACTCAGCATGTTCAAAATCTTTTCATGGATGATAGTGCAAATTGGTCTTACTGTAGCTATTATCTGGAAAAAGAGAAGGAGAATACATGTCTCTGGTATTTTGCATTTGAATTACTATCATCCTTTTCAAGGTAATCTACTCAATCTCTGACTGCTTCTATATTTTACAATGCAGTAACTGAAGTATTCCACATTTCTTTCAAAATGTGGAATACTAAAAATAAATTATTAAATGGGGCCATTATAGTAGTTGAGTTGTGACAGAATAGTACCTTATAGTATTAATTACAATCTACACACCATAAGTATACCTGAAGGAAACCAGCCTATCTTGATTCTTTGCAAATGAAGGCATCTAGTCAGCCAATGGGATGACAAATTATACTAGAAGGAGAAAGCACATGTAACTTTAAATTGATCTACAAGCCTTTTCAATCTTTTGGGAGCATGAAAACGTTTGAGAGAACTCATATTAATTCTCCTGATTGACAGTGGCGGCTTTATATTTAATATTAAAAGAGAAGATAATTTAATTTTAAAGACCATACGAGGATTATGGAACAGGTTATTTCTGCAGTTGCTTTGTTTTTTATCTTGATAAATATAAAATATTTTAATTAGAAACTGAAATTCCTGAAACTGAATAGCATTTTTATTAAATCATTTTTATGAAACTTTGATTTCAATTGATTACATTCTAGAGTTACAGTTTATATATTTGTATTGTACTCTACAGGTAGTGTCCAAAAAACAATGGTTTGACACCTAATAAAAGCAGACTATTGAGGATAGGATAGATGTGGATTCTGTGGAGAATGAATGGAAGCAGTGTTTGTAGTCAGGAAGAGATTTTTTTTGCGAGAATAAGTAAATCAAGGGCTAGAAAGCAGTGTCAAAGACATTTTGCTAAATAAGAAAATAAAAGTAGAATGAAATTAATTAAACACAAACAGGATTCAGGTAAAAAAAAGAATACAATAAACCACTAACAAGGAAAAAGGATATTAGAAAGGTTAAGAAAGAGAAAAGGATTATTGGAAGGTTATTATTGGAAGGTTATTATTGGAAAAGCATCATTTTATTTTTAAGCATTGCAAGACCACATAACACTAAGGGAAATCAGAGATTACATTAGGATGTAGAGATGGAGTATAGAGTTAGAAAGAGTATATAACAGGCATCTGGGAGGACGACAAACCCCAATTCCTGCCAATCTCTGATCATCCAGCACAAATACAAACTTCCAGAAAATTATGCATTTTGAATCTCTGTAACAACAAGGAAAACTGTCAATTATAAAATCATTCTTCAATACTGTGATACCTCGGCACTAAATAGGTTTATTTATATTTGGATTTTTAAAATCCAATTGTGTGATTATTCTGTAGCAGATCAACAGAACTCTTGAGAACTCTTGATTGATTATCTTTAAGTCTCTGAATTAAAAAATAAAATAAAAAATACATAAACATAAACTAAAAAAAAAGCTTTGAGCAGTTGTTTGAGCAGTTACTAGGGTGTCCAATTTCCTCATCAATATGACACAATGGTCATTGCTCGAACCAAAAGGCTTAAGGAAAGTATCAGTAAAGATTCTGCCTGCAATTGTATTACTGAGGTTTGTCTGTTGTATTGTTCTACATAAAAGCAAAATGTTATTTATTAAATGCATATAACAAGAAAAAAATTACATAATGCCTTAGTTCTACAAACAAAGTTTTATTTAAAATACAACAGTATTAGCATAGAAGTGGCAGACGTGTTACACTTAAGCACTTACTGTAAGAGAGAGCACATCTCTGGTATTCTTTTAATTTTACTTAAGAAATCAAGAGACCTTCAAAGGCCATCAACAAAACTCCTCCAAGTCCCTCAAGACAGGAGTAGTACCCATGAACTGAAGAAAGGCTAATTTAGTGTACATCCATAAAACAGGTGATTAAACTGTACTACATATTATCAATCAATACATTACTTCCTTCAATTACTTATAAGGTTATGGAAATTACAATTAGAACTATCTACTTTACCCATTACAGGGTCAAGGGGAGCAAAAGCCTGTCATGACAAGCCACAGGCACAAGGTGGGATATACTCTAAATAGGGCATGAGTCCATCGCAGAGCACACAACGAAAACATGTACAATCACAAGAGGGACAATTTTCCTAAATGCCAATTATCCCACCAGTAAGTTTTTGAACTGCTTGACGAAACCAGATCTCCTGGAGGAACCACACGAACAAGGGGAGAAAGTACAAACTCCACGCAAACAGCACACCAAGAATTTAACCCAGGAATCCAAAGCTGCAAAGTGCAGTGGCTGTCATTGTTACCCTGTTATGCCCACTAAGGGACCATCTGCAGTGTATGAAAATACAATCCCAGACATTCAGCATTGCTTTGTAAAAGTTCTTGCTTAATTAACTGTCACGCTCTCACATAATCAGTCACATAATGGTGAAAAACGCTGGCCCATTCCCACAACCTCAATCAATCAGACACCAGCCCAATCTGATTCCCGGAATCTAACGAACAATCTAATCATCCTATCACGTCTCTTGCCTCTCACCGCACCTTCTATTTAAACCTCCTCAACCTGCACTTCACTGCTTGGCATTAAACAGTCAACTGTTTCTCTAAGGTCTTCACCCTCAAAACCCTTTTTGCGAAACCTTTCTTCATGCCTCCTGGATAACAACCTGCCTGCCTGCCTTCCTGACTCCGGCTTCGTTTTTCCCTGTTGGATTCATTTGCTACCCAACCTGCATAGGGTTCTTCACACCATTCGTGACATTAACTTGTTAGAGTTCTTTTAACAAGCAACATTAATGATGGATTTAAATTGAGCACATGTCAGAAGCAGCCATGCATGCCCAGGCCAGAATGTGCAGAAGAGGTGTTGCTCTGCATTTCCTTGCCTTCGCCACCCATTGACCTTTCCATCAGTTTGGTAGAGGTTTCTCTAGGACTCATGTGACCATAAAATTTTGTTCCAAATCTGCCCTTTTATTTTGTGTTTTTGTATTTGTAGTTTCATACATACTCTTATATATCATACATATAACCAATGCAACCAAGGAGTCCATTAGGAGAAAAAAATAATGTTATAGAAATTAAAAAATACAGAATGCTTTTTATGAGTATACTAGTGTGAATGAATATTTAGTACATATCAGAACTAAGACTTTTCTTCATTTCTTCTTTAATCTTTTTAAGGATCTTACTCATTTTAGTTCTAAATGTCATTGGATTGTAAAACTTATTTACTTATTTTTAATTACATGAATACCAAGTTCTACATACTGTACAATGTGCCAAATAATCACTAGTCACTGATGAATTCAAGCTTTTTAAGGAATAGGATTAGAAGTGTTATGCAAGCCTTATGTTCATTTAGGTTTCATAATACTGTTATTCCACTTTCCTTTAAGACAAGAAACTATCATGAGCAAATCACATCACCTGTCCATTGCTGACACTAAGACCCTGTTAGTGAAATCATAGGTGATCTCAAGTCTGTAAATCCATGCACACCCCTTCACATTTTTGCATTGTGAGTTTTGTCTCAGAATAATAATTGATAATAATAATAATTGCTTACTCTTATATAGCGGTTATATAGCTTATAGCGCTTATATAGCTGGACACTCCACTCAAAGCGCTTTACAGGTAATGGGGACTCCCCTCCACCACCACCAATATACAGCATCCACCTGGATGATGTGACAGCAGCAATAGTGTGCCAGAACGCTCACCACACATCAGCTATCAGTGAGGAGGAGAGCAGAGTAATGAAGGTACCATGATTGGTAAGGGCCAATGGAAATTTGGCCAGGAGGCCGGGGTTACACCCCTACTCTTTACGAGAAACGCCCTGGGATTTTTAAAGACCACAGAGAGTCAGGACCTCAGTTTTACGTCTCTTCGAAGGACAGTGCCTGTTTCCAGTATAGTGTCCCCATCACTATACTGGAGCATTAGAACCCACATGGCCCCACTAACACCTCTTGCAGGAGCAACCTTAGTTTTTCCCAGATCTCCCATCCAGGTACTGACCAAGCTCACACCTGCTTAGCTTCAGTGGGTTGCCAATAAGATAAGCTCAGCTTTTGATTTAGCGATGAAATGCTGGGAAAGGTTCTCACACATAAGGAGCTCACATATTGCCTGATATGAAAACTATTAATATATGAAATGCTGCTCAAATTATATCCATTCAGAAATAAAAATATGGCGTTAGTTAATGAATCCCCTGTAAAAATAAAGATCCTTCATACTGAATTGAGAGCATTACTCCTGAAAAATAACTGAAAAATAAATTTTAAGAAATTATGAGAAACAATTCAAAATACAGGACATTAGAAGCAGAAGAGATGAAAAGTGAAGTTGCTTGTACATTCAGTTTAGTGCAGTTGACCTTAAAAATCCTTTTAAACTAAGGAGGCTGAATAGAGGCTTTAGTCCAAAAATGAACTAAAATACTCTCCTATTACACTAACAGCTCACAAAGCAGCATTAAGTGTTTGGGTGGATGATATACTGTAATGCAGAGCCTCTCAGCCCAGGCTATGAAGCAAAAAGCACTGATCTTAATTTATTATTCTTTTAGTATTCAATTATATTTTCTTAATATACCTTCCCTCTCCGGAACCCTGGGATGCTTCCCTTTGCCTTCTGTGTAATTTCTACTTCTGGAAAAGAAGGTTCTGATAAGGAAATTATGTCTTAGAAACCATCTTTTTAGTTAAACAACATAGTAATGTACTGTATTGTGCCCTGTTTCAGAAATAAACCAAAAGCTATTTTACTGTTTACTTTACTTTATGCAGTAATTTGTAGAAGACAATCGGGTTCAATCTTTTAGCCATATGGGGTAAGAAATAATTGAATATTGAATAAGGATTTGACATGGACTAAAAAGGACCATTGCTAAAGCAAGAGCTCAGTACTGAATCAAGAAAAGACTTTGGTCAAATAATAAAGTTGTGTAGAAAACCTGTCAGACAGCATCAAAAATACATTCTCTTTACACAAAAGACTTGAGCTGAAAATTCTTTGTCACTTGAACTTAGAACTTGACATGAAAGCAAAGGGTCAATTTCACAATTCACTGAGGATGCTAGTATTACAGAGTTCAGACATCTGTGAAAATGCTCCTCAACAAAAGTACACAGAACAAAATTGCACAGAACTGAAATGAAAAGATTCCAATGGCAGTTTGATGATTTTTGAGAAATGAATAAGCACTCTATTTCTGTTTATTTTCATTAAAATTGCTTAATGATCTGTAAAGCTTTGTTAGGTTTTAATGAATAAACAGTGGTAAATTATCTATAATGTCTGTCTTTAACATTAAAACAAATATTGAAGCATTACATGGATTTTAACTGCAATTTTTGTATTTCTTTTTGTACATCCTTATTAAAGAACATTTAACAAATAATTCTCAGAAAATATTGAGAATTAAAGATAAATGAGCATTTGTTATGCATATTTTGTGTATTAATTATCATTAATATTAAGCCCATAATTAATTATACTTATTAAACTCCTAACCTATACAATTGATTGTTTTTAAAAATGTTTTTTTCACTTAAGGCTTTATGCTGCAAATAACCACTATTATTTGTATAATATTCAAGAAATTACAATCAAACAAGCTCTTTGAGCTTTAAATGTATTGATCTCCTTTAGATATATAGTAGATATCCAAGTCCTAATTGTTTATCACTGTTAGCGTGAATGATGCTGTGTCTGACATTCTGACTAATAATTTATAATGCTGCATTGTCCTACTGGCAAATTAACCAAGTCAATGAAACCATAAACCTAAGTGAGAGGCAGTCTGAAACTCAGCATCCAACACAAGCTTCATGCTCCTCTAACTCTGTCCTTGTATTAAAGAACTGAATCTGTCAAAACCTAAAAGCAAGCAGGTTAGTTTAAGGGTTTAATGATCCAAATCAACACAGTTCAGTTGGAATGAAGACCAGAAGTCACAGAGGGACTCCAGGACCAGGACTGTGGAATCTCTGGTGCAGGGAGTTTTACACTTACTTGGGCTTTGCAACTTCCCTGCTAATAATTTGTTGGTCTGAATCTTGGATCCAGCTGCATTTGCCAGACAAGAGTTTCTTTATAACTTTGTACTACAAGATGAGTCAGAGAAAAGAGTGATATCATTTTTAGTTTAATGGTCTTACTGTATTTTCTCTATATAAGGCAAGCAACAAGGACATTAATTGGATGTTTTAATGTGCACTTAGAGGATTGCATAGCCCCACATGTGAACCTGAGAATCAGTCTGAAAGAACCAGAACTAAGCCTGACAAGACAGAGTATGAGGGTGAGTGGAGAGCCCAATTTAAAGCAACCAGAAAAACTAACTGGCATGTTTTTTGGTGAAGGGAGAAAATTAGAGTACCCTGTGACAACCCATGCAGAGGATAGGACATTTAATCTTCACACAGAAAGGCAGGAGCCCACAGGAGAAAACAAACTCAGTACCCTGAAAGTGTGAGACACTGCTAACCACTATGCCATCATAAAACCTTCATGAAGTTCTTATCTTTCCTCTGAACTTGGTTGGAAGACACTAACAGATGTCAGTTCAAGGATGTTCTGATAGTGTAGTCACAGTTAGTGTAGTTTGTAAAATGTGTCCACATTCCTGAAGACATCCATTAGATTAGTCCATACATTCACAAACACCCTGACCTAGCGGTACTGTGGGGCCTTTGATTTTGGGACAGATGAATGACTGCACAGTTTAGGGAACCTTGACACATAGAACACTCCAAGACAGCTGTTTATTTTAAAGTTTAGGAGCCTGATAGGTCCTTTATTAAAAAGGTATTAATAATAGAATTCACTAAATGTACATAAAGAAAATTTTAAAATAATATAAAAATAATAAACAAATACAGAGAAAAAGGTTTCCACTATGTAGCGGTGAGGCTTATTAATAAGGCAGAATTAAGTGTTTCTGAGCTTTCCCAAATTAGGCCTCATTTCTCTGTTCATCTCTGTGGTGCAGCCACAGAGAAACCATTCATGCAAGATGTTTTCTTTTGATAAGGACAGCTCCCACAGGGGGATGCACTTAGCTAAGCCTGGCTATCATGATCAATGGTCATCCATTGGCGCCTATCTGTTTAGGGAGTGCCAGGTGGACATCTGGACGGCATTACTAAGTGTCAGGAGTAAGTGACTCATATCTCACCTTGATCAACCAATCAGGGACCGGTAGGGCTGAGTAACCCACGTGGGACTCTGATCCCCATGGAACTTTCAGCCAATCAATGAGCTGAAGTTCCTCCAGGTAAAAACAGGCAGCACAGAGAGCCTGAGAGATTCAGATTCAGTTTCAGATTCAGATTCAGATTCAACAATTCTAAAGGGAATTCAAAGGAGAATTCCAGGGCAGGACGGCCCAGGAGCAGAAGGCTCCCAAGGGCAGGACATTCTCGCAGCGCGCCTCCTGACCATCCTGAGACTCAGCCCGGACAACCACGGAACGGCCAGCGTGTCCGAGTGCCAGAACTTTCCTTTGTTCTAAGAGTCTAGAGTGGAGGTTGCCAGAGAGTAACCAGCAGCAGGCCTCGTGAACAGGTCGGAACTGTGGACAGCTGAATTACTATTCAGAACTAGCTCTTCATCAGGAACGAACCGGTCCTCTTCCTGACTTGCTGGGACCCACAGTCATCTTTTCTCCTGTGCACAAACTTTGCTAGTTAAAGCCAACAGTGAGCATCAGCAGCGCACCGTCGCAAGCCGCACAGCACAGCCTGGCACGTAGCCAGAGAGCGCGGATTGGACAGCAACAGCCTGCAACTGTTTCTTTGTGCCCGCAGGAGATCTGAATCCCCAAAGATTGGATGAGTATTCAACTTCAATGCATTACAGCTCGAGAATTCAATTGTTATCCCAACCAGTTGATATCAATTTAATTCCTAAGAGTTATGTACTTGTTTGAGTATCTAATGTAGAAGTTGTAACCAAGTTCACTTTACGAAACGGTCTTAATGAATGATATACTGAACGTATGTCCTCTTGATATGTGTAACACTTTGTAACTGATTGAATATATATCTTTTGTATTCTGATAACCCTCTCGCTAAGATCTGTTAGGTTTATATGCATATTCTATGTATTAATAAATGTATCCTCGTGTATTAGTACCTGTGTGTGCGCGTTGTTTGAGTTATGTCGCATGGTTGGATTCTAAAGCCATCAAAAGAATCAACTTTGTGATTTACTGCTACAATTAATAATTGTCTCAGTAAATGCCCAAACCCTACAGAACTGGTGCCTTCAGAGAGCCACTATGATTACACATTTGGCGTCCCTGAACCGGTTTTCTCTACAACTACCTCTTAACTGTTCCAGCTATAAACTACTGTAAATCGAACAGCTACAGCTACAGCTACAGCTAACTAACTTGCTGAATCTCTTCTAACCTCTATATCCCAGTTCCAAGAACACTTTTATATACAGAATCAATACCAGAATACCAGTGGTGGTGAACCTTATGAATCTGATATCTATGGCAGAAAATGGAAAAATTGGAAGAAGACACAGGAAATGGTGAAATAGACAATAATTTACTTAGTTCAGGTGGGTAGCTGCGTCAGCATGCATAGGCTGCAAAGGAACAAGTAATAGGTTTATTCCATGCTGAAAAAAGAAGAGATAAAACCCAACGTTTTGGCTGTGGAGCCTTCTTCAGGTGTCAGTAAATAATTTACTTAGAAGATATGATTGAATGAAATTAGCATTTTTTTATTTCTGTTGAGCAGGTATGATTGAGAAGAAAAGTGAAGCCCATGTTTGAAAAAGCATGTCATTCCTTCAATTACATACTGTACATATGTATATATTTTTTCTGCTTTAGAGTTGTTCTGTATTGAAAAATTCCACTGTTTATCAGGATGTTTTAGCGAAAAACTAAAGCCTTAAGACAAGAAGCTTCAGCTTGGACTCACATAGACATCAGTACAGGATAAAAGCACAAAACTTGCATCAAGCTCAATTACCACATGGTAAGGACAGCACACAATTGGACCTCTTGATTGGTCATCATAGCCTGTATTAGAACATTTATTTTAGAAGCTGAAGAAAGTGCAGGCAGCACAACCAGGAAGAGCCTGAGATGTTATAAATGGTTAATAGGAGAATGGTTAAATATTCCTAATGAGAGGTCCAGGAATCTATTCAAAGGCTACAGGGACTGATTGTGTCAGTGTCAAAGGATAGTTTCAAAATACTGATCGGTAAGGCATGAATAATTTTAATAACATGTTTATTAATAGACAGTAACTGGGCGTTGTGTGTGCGATTTCTCACACTAGACCTGGAGTGCGAGCATGCAGCACCATGAGGCAGAGGGAGCAACACCAAGTCTCTCCTGTACCCTGGGATCCCTTTTGTCCCACAGTTTCACTGTCCCTGGATTGAGTAATAAATAGAGGCAGATGTCCTATAATTAAGGAGTCCACAGAGAAGTGTCCTTGCTGTCACATGTTGTTCTATATCTGCAGTCATCATTACATTAGTGGTGGAGGTCAGGCCACTGTGAAAATGACAAAGTCCTGTGGGGTAACCAGACAGCATCATTACATCAGCTACGTTATGTTTTCATTATTCACTGTATTAATACCAACTGATGATATATGCAGTCATTTAGATCTTTCTTACATTGCATTATATGCTTTATTAATCCTTGGAATAATAGTGATCAATGATAAGCACCAATAGGTAGAAACCTATGCAGTGATAACATATTTTCTCACATTGACCATTAAAAGAAAATGATTAGAAAAGTAATATTTTAATCATTTATAGCTTGTGAATAATTAAATATAGTGGCAATAATAAAAAGAAATATCAAGTCTTGACACCAGCTTGCGTGGCAAAGAAATTATATAAGTTAACCATTGCACACCCCCAGGGGTAACTGAGTCCTAACACATAGAGCGTACAGTACTGTATGTGTTTTTTTTTTCTCCAACAAGGTAACAAAAAAATAAACCAGGACCCAGACTAACTATTTACAACAAACTACACACAAGCACACAACATATTTTGTACAGGCCCAGCATTCTACAGTGAGATAAAAAAAACAGAAATTACACTGTGACTGTGTATTATCAAAGAAAAAAAATATTGGAGATTACATTCTGCTGCAATCTTTATTTGACAGAACAGCCATTAAGATATTCCAGGCTAACCTCCTGCTCTTTTATTGAGAATTTGTGTCTCAGAGTATATAGGTATGTAGGTATATACTGTAGGTATGTAGGTACTGTATGTAGGAATCCTTCACAATAACCAAAGTGGCCTAGAACAGAATGAGTCTTTCCACACTTCAAAATGTACTCTCAGAGAGTCTATACCATTTCTACGCAAAATGAGGAATTCCCAGTTCATTTTTTGGTACCAATAGTAAAAATCAAAAACTACATTCATAAGTATATCATGAAGACGTATAGGCAAAACCCTGGATGGGCCTTCTGAGTGGTTTAACAGGCTGAGCCTTAATGAGGTGGACTCGCTATTGGGTCATGTCACTCTCTGACTGTGACCAGTATTCCTCAAGGTACAGTGTGCAATTTGGCAGGATTACAGTTAAATCTGTTGACTAGAGCTCTCTCAGTCCCCAGTGACATAGTAAACCCCGCATCATGTGATGTTATGTTATGACAGGCTGTGATGTATCCTGAAGGTGGGCTTAAACTTCCTTATTTCCCTCTGTGTACAGTCAAGAGTTTGCATCTCTGAGTCAGTACACAAAAAACATGCAACTGCCTATTCACAATTGGACTGGTATAACAGAAATAATAAGTGACTTTAAAATAAAAAAAAGAAATATTTGCCATTTGTGCAAAGCAGACAAGGAATAAGTCAGAATGAGATTGTACAGATATGGAATCGCTAGAGAGTGGAAGGCAACAGTTTAAAGATGTTGTAATTGAAGCAGAAAGCAGATTCATCCCCAAAGTAAGCAAATCCAAGGCTAGAAAGTAGTGGATCAAATGTAGTATAAAAATCATTTGAGAAATATACAAAGTTGAAGAAAGTATAATAAACTCATCAAAGGAGATCCAGATAAAGATAACAAGTAGAGATTTCCCTCATGTAACTGCAGGGATTAAGTTCTTGAAAACCCCTACAGTGTTGTACATTGAGGCAGAGGAAGACAGAAACTAGCTCTAAGAATGTTTCTTAGATAACAGCACAGAACTTATCCACACACTACAGTACATTTCTGTTAACTAACTGTGCTTCCATATGCTAGTAACACTCATAGCAACATCCAGCAGCACTGGGTAACAACGCCACAGATGTTTCGTAAAACTGCAGATAGTAAGTACTTGCGTATATGGGAAATAGGATTAGACTACCATGTTCTATGCTGGACTCATCAATGGTTAGCATAACTAGCAGATTTCTGCCTTAGCAAGTACAAACACAATAACATGAATTAGAATTCAACATTTGGAGGTGCTATAAGACAAAAGTAAAATGGAATATAAGTCTCAGGATTCAAGGTAACTTA
The DNA here is from genome assembly GCF_040954835.1 of Lepisosteus oculatus. Lineage (NCBI taxonomy): Eukaryota > Metazoa > Chordata > Actinopteri > Semionotiformes > Lepisosteidae > Lepisosteus > Lepisosteus oculatus. Next base: position 22,103,470 of record NC_090702.1, on the reverse strand, counting down.
AAAGAGTTAAAACAGAATTAAACCTACTTAAGATAGCACTAAAATCCTGTGTGAACCCTAATGTGAAAAATACTCAGCCGAGTGCCAGTTTAGTTAGAGAGATGAGGTTAGGGGAGACGTGTGAAAACAACTAAGATTGACAAATTGGTGGAGAAGGTGTTTGCTTTTTGAAAGTTTCCAAGGGAAGAAGTATGAATGAGCAAAGGTTTCCCTATGGCCGGGAAGACTGGTACTAAATACGGAAACTCAGTACAGTATGAGTAAGTTTCTTAGTTGTCAAAACCACAGTCAGCAAGGGAAGCCTGTATAATGAATTACAAGCACTGGGCATAAAAAGATAGCAGAAAGGTCAAGAGAGTTGGAAAGGGATATTGAAATGAACACTTGAATATGTTTTTTTTCTGTTTTCTAACAGAAATGGAACTAAAAAGGACAAAGTAAAGTCTGTCAGAGAAACAAATGGGAAGCATTTATATTATGAAGGAGAAATAGCCTGAAGTATTAATACTTGAATATTTAAAATTAATATTTAACTCAAGTGTTTCCTCAGGCTGAGGAAAGATAAAGTTCTGTATTAAATATTGTTGATAGAAGAGACAGAACTGTTACAGGTACTAGATACACTTGAGATGAAACAAAATCTCCTAGCCTTCATTGTCTTCTAACAATTGCAATTAAAGAAATAAGATATGTCACTCATAAGCCTTTAGCAAAACTTCCAGCTCACTCAAGATACCTACTGTAAAAAAGTACCCTTCAGAGAGATGCAGGTATCCTCAATAGAAGCAGGCATTATTTATGAACATCCATGGAAAGCAACACTTAAGTCCTCAAAGGAGAAATTATTGAAAATAGTTTGAATGAACAATAGCTACAGCAAAACTTCTAACCAGTCACTTAATCCATACATGACAGTTCCTTATACGGTACGTTTTCACTTTGACTATTCTGCATGGAGACACAGTCATAAACATGCTCTTGCCTGCACTAGGAATTTAAATAACTTCCAAGGACATTTGTTAAAAAAACAACCTAAAATACAGAAAATTGCAAACATGATCGCAAAAAGGCCAAAATAATAAGCGTGCATAGTGGCTTATTTAAAAGCTCTCGTAAAAAAAAACTTCACAATAGCATGTCCAAAGGCAGTTCTTAAAGAAGCATACAGAGCAAATAATACATGTCAGAATGGAAAAGTACAGAGACTGTTTTGCACAAATGATTATCAATTGAATGTACATTTTAAAGTAATCTCAATTTGTCACTTCAGGTCCAACAGCACAGATAGATAAAGACAGCATATTGTTCAAATAACATTTACTTTTACAGTACCATATATTTTTACAACACAACAGTTACTTTATAAAAAACAATTTTCAAAGAGAGTACAGGGAAGCAATGAATGCTCAAATTGTGATGCTTTTAGTGGAGTACTACGGGGATCTGTATTTGGACATAGTTGTGCATGTGATCTTTCATCCAAACTGTAACAAATATTATTGTTAATACAGTATTTAAGTTAAGTGATTCTAGAAGTTACAGTAATTTACTGTATTCAAGAAATCCACCTGATTTTGTGGTTATAATATCAATTCAAACTGATTAAAGATATTGAAGAGTAAATGCAGTATCTTCAATGACTGGGTCAATGAAGAACCCATCACAGACTGAAATACTGAATGCCTGCCAATTAGATAAAATACCAAATATCAACATATGCATAACAATAAAATAAAAAAGATAAATATGTCTCACTCATAATGTATATTTAGTTTGTAATGCAGCATCAATACTTCATTTGCCGATTTATCTTTTTTCAAACTCTTATATCTAGCCCAATGAGAAATATGAGATCCATTCATCTTAATATGTGTTATCATAATCTATTAAAATTTATATACATTTTATATCAATAATTTAAATGAACATTACAAGGAACATCACTTCTTGTTCATAAGTGAGTTACCCCCTGGTAAATCTATTAAAAATCTATCTCAGGTAGCATTGGGCAGTGAACTGGGCAGGTACCAAAAACATTACGGGTACTTTGTGTACTCTCTACGAATTTACGTAATTGCCCAATCTTGATGATGCCCATAGCACATAGAATTAAAAAGGCAACACATGGTATAGGTTCCAGTCAATGTTCCATTTATAATTGCCTGTGTTGTGCAATTTTTTTCCCCAGTAATAAAAAAATGTGCGCACCAAACTGAGTGTACAGTATGTAAAATTGTAAACCTGAAATTATTTTTTGTTAATATAGTCATTCTTATGGAAGCATAAGGATCCAAAAGACCGGGAGAGCGATTCAACGAGCCCAGTCACAGAGATTGAATGCCGAGCGAGCATAACCAGTGAGGTACGAGACGACGAGAGCATAGATATCGATTATCGAGTTGCAAAAGTCTCGTGGTCAATTTAGCATTTTTCAGTTGATGACCTTGTTTGTTTTATTATCATTTTTTAAAATTAAATTTTTTGTGCATAGTTCAATTTCCTACTGTATGTGCACTGATTTCATAACCTGTGTGCGCACGCACACATGCACAGTTCAGAGGGAACATTGGTTCCAGTACTCATATTTATGTTTTTAAGCTCTCTCAGTGTATATAACATTTTAACAAATTGATTCTGGTCAGGAAAAGAATAACTATTTTTGATATCTGGAAAATATACTCATTTTGAGGGCATACAGTGTGGTGAAAAAGTAAGTACACCTCCTTATGATTTTATAGATTAACATATTTAGACATATTTGACCACACCAAGTCCTAATAGTAGATATAACTAACCTTGTTTGAGAAAATAACCCAAATAACACAAACATTCTACTACTTCAATTTCTTCTAAAAAATACCTAGCATTGAGGCATCTGTGTGACAAAATTAAGTGAAGCCTTAGTTCTACCACTTCAATTAAGATGGTATGTAAAATAAGGAGAACCACAACTCCTTATCAATGCAAATGATTAGTTAATCATCAGAAAGTGATTCCACAAGTACAGTATAAAAAATCAGAAATGTTCTTAGTTTGGTCTTATCAAAAGCTCATATCAAAAGAAATCAGTGACAATCTTGGAGAAAGAAGTGTTGCTCCTTATGAGTCTATGAAGGGTTACAAAGCCATTTCCAAAAATCTGAATTCAATTTTTCCAAAATAAGAAAGATTATTTACAAGTGGAAAAAAATCAAGACCGATGCCAAACTATCCAGGAGTGGCAGTCCTACCAAATTATATCCAAAATCTAACTGTATGATGCTCTTTAAAGTCTCAAAGACCCCCGAGGTTACATCATGAGAAACACAGGCTTCTTGCTATAGTCAGAGTGCATGAGAAATGAGTGAATAAACATGGATTTCATGGAAGGATAGCTAGGAGGAAACCCCTGATCCCCAAAAAGATAATTTCTGCACAATTTGCAAAACAGCACTTGAATAGCAAAAAAATCTACTATTATTATTAGGACTTGGTGAGAACTGGTTAAATCTGTCTAAATATGTTAAACCATCAAATCTTAAGGGGGTACTTTTTCACCACACTGTACGTCTAGACTGTGGATAGTAACAGAATTATCACTTTTTATGTTTGCAAGACTGAATGAATTTTCAAGGTGAACACAGTATTATATCTGAGTATTAAATATATACACATTTCATTCATATTCTAATAAGAAAGGATTTTTTAAGCAGGCCGAGAAATAGTGCTCCAGGAATCTTCTGGCTTTCTTAGATGTACTATGATAGAATACAGATTCTAGGTTCAAAAGCATAAAGACACATCATGATTAAAAAATGATCCTTCACCTAACTGCAGTACATTACAAGTTAGCAGTGCTGCTACAAAGTCCTGTCAGACCTTATCAGAACACGAACAGGTTGAGCACGACATTACCCTTGGGCTAATCACTGTGCTCATGTCTTAGGTTGAAGGGATGCAATGTAGCACCTAGTCCTTAATTCTCTCTCCATATTTTGAAATATAAGTAAGTACATCACTTATAACGAAGTTCTAAAAAATGCACAGAATAAAAAGTGGTATGAAAAAATGTTCCACATATAGTCATTTCATCTGTAATAAGCTTGTCCTCTCCTTGACTTAATAAAGAGTGTATTTTTGGATAAAAAGGTTGTTAACTGCTGTTGTTTAAGACATACTTTGTTCAAAGTCATTTTTGGTATCCTGTTTCTTATGACTGCAAGATATTTTTATTTACAATATTTGATTAAATAATCATTATGTACTAAACAGGCTACATGAAAATACAATAAAACTAGCACTGTAATTACAGTATATGAAATTTATATTGAACACATTCTTAATATCATGAGGCAGTAGAAAATAGGATAACCTTCATCAGGACAATGCAAAACATCTGCACTACACCAGGCAAGTCAAACCCTGCTGGAAGAAAGGTTGGTGAGGGTGTGGGGGGCATTTGGAATGTTGGTATGGTTATTTCAAAAAAAGAGCTACACTTTTTGGTTATTCTTGTAAGCCCATTTGTTTAAGCATCAACTTAACCTCTCACAGCTCCTGGTTGCATTACATTTGGTAGAGGATGTACGCATAGGCTGGGGGGCTTGAGATAGTGCCTCTTATTGACAAGACTTCAAATTGCAGGGAATTTTTTAAAACATTGTTTTATACTACAGTCAGAGGCCTTAACAAAATGATGGAGCAGATTGTAGAGCAGCTCCTCCGGGGCACACTCACACAGCACAAGGTTGACGCCAATCAGCTCCTCTCAGAGAAACGAAGATGCCACAGGAGCTCCAGAGACTGAGCATTTGACGCACTGACAAGGCTCCAAAAGACAACGGTGTTGGAGGATGCAGATGCCCATCTGAAAACATGTGGGAACTGTGTATAGGAATGCCTGACCAAGAGAACAATGGGCAGGATTGGTGGCCCCATATTTAACGGGAGAGGCCCAGAATGCTTATTATGACTTCAAAAGGCTTGACTGATGTTGTCTTAAACAAACAAATTCTCACTAGATTAGATGTAACCATAGCTGTCTTGGCAGAATGATTTCGTAGCTGGAGTTTCCAAGAAGAGAAGGCACACTGGTCACAAATGCTTGACCTGGGTCACCTGGCCTGGAAATAGCTTGGGAGAAAATAAAAACATTGGTTATTTCACAAAAAGATCTACACTGTAGTGTAGTTATTCTGGTTAGCCCAAAGGTTAGCCCATTTGTCATTTTAACGACTCCCAACCTCGGTTGCATCACAACGTGTTTAATTCTTGATAAGGGAAACAGATTATTTTTGGCAAAATATTTGATAAAAGTGAAGAGATACTGTAGGCACTGATTGAAAAACAATAAAGAACTCAGCTTAGGAACCTGGAAAAGCCAAAATTTGTATGGTAGAGTAAGTGATCTGTTTAATTATTCATAATGTGAATAACTGGTATTTAATCTTCTCCATCCTCTGTAAATAACAACAATGAAGCAGACATATATTAAATATCAACAAAGTACACCATTGCTAAAACACAAATGTTGGGTATTGTAGTGTACTTTCATTTATAGCCTTTATCATGTGCTTTTAATAAAGATATTTTTATTAAAAAATTAGGGCATTGTCAAAGAGATAATTATTACAGTAATTTTATTTTATGTAATAAAAACAATGAAGTCCAGTTATTGGCTCACATGCATCACTTTCTCACTATGGAATCTGGCAGTAAAGATTTTTCATTTTGAAGCACATGGCACTTTGGAGGTGGTTATAAGAAGTACTGACGCACATTTTTTTTTAGCTTGTATTTGATTACATGCAGAAATGACAGGCGGCTAGAATGTTTTTGTATCATTGCGTGTACTTTGTAAAAAGTAAGAATCAGTTTAATCTCCCTTGGTATCCATGTCATTTAATTTGACCATATTATTACATTTAGCAAACTTAACGTGGCAGAGTGACCTGTTGGCATGACTGTTACTGTTTTTTTCCCTTCAGGTTTCTGATATGACTTCCACATATTTCACATACACATACTGTATGTGTGTACACATATCATCTTTGTCGCTAAAAAGGTTATTCATTAACTTATCTGTAATAAGTATTTCTCTTATCTTTTAAAACACAGTAGAAATAGCTATCTGTATGTTTGCAGATGAAGCACTGACTGTTTCCATCGGCTGTTTCACATACAGGGTGTCTTTTAATGTAACTAACAACTCATAATCCACCCCTCACTTCTGAATTCTTTACCTTCAGAAGATCCTTTCGGTAAATTACATTATAATACAGTTTTTTGTAATAAAAACACTTAAACATATCTCAATTTTATGTCCTTATAAAGCAAATCTACTGTATAACAGCAATGTACAGTAACAGCATGCTATATGGCAGTTAAAGGGGAATTGCAGTCCCAGTTTCTCAGACTAGTTATTAAATCTTCTTAACATAATAAATTCATTGACGTTATAGAAAGAATCAACACTTTTCAAATCAAGCACAAAATCGTGAACTCTGTGAAAGTACTCTAAGTCGCCAAGGTTGTCGCGGACTCGCAATCGAATTCCCATTAATTGCAACATGATTCGGCCCTCCCTCCTCACTAGTCTCCATAAAGACTAATGCAATGTGGTGTACGAGCATATAAATACAGGTTGTGCAGCAAACATTTCACTGCTGAGATGTATTGGATTAAATGAGATGTATTCACAAGCCTGCTTGTTTATAAGCGGTCATAGGGCCACACACGTCACCGGAAGTCACATAACATGGCGCTCCACATACTTGGAAATTTCATCTTTTTTGTGGTTTATAATGGAGGTTATAAAAGTTACGGGGTACATTTTACTTTTATTGTGGTGTGAAATGCACTTATCAATACGGATTCTTTTTAATCCCAAAATATAAAAATAGCATTGCGATTCCCCTTTAACACTGTTATGCTTTTTTGTGCCTCTACATCGTGCTTGTGTCAGTACAGTATGTGTATAGACTTGCATTCTGTAAATGGTGATGCTGCAACCCTTACCAGGAGTAAGAGACTTTCTGACCATCTTTCTGGATGAAAGAAAATAAAAATCAAATAAGGATATTAAAATTCTCCTGGTCTTATTTAATACCAATAAAGCAAATAAGAACTAAAACTGCTTAAAACTAGTTATAAACACAATGGAACTCTAATGTCTAATGCAATGGAGCTATGCTGGAAACCATTCTTTTTCAAGTATCTGCTCCATTTTATTCATCCATTTTCGAACTACCATCATCCAGTTCAGGGCTGCAAGGGAGCTGGAGCCCATCCTGGCCAGCAATGGTTACAAGTCAGGAAAGACCCTGGAGAAGTATCTGCTCCATTTTCAAGTTTCTTTTATGGTTTCCAAGTTTTAAAATGGGAATATATTAACATGACTTAATTATGCAAATTGGATTTTTTAATATTTTAAATAAAAAAAGTTACAGATTACAATATATGCATTATAATCTTCCAAATCTGCCCAAATCTGGATTTTATTTTTAAAAGTCTGAAAATCATAATATTCTGAAGATTCTACAGTATATCTCTGTTACGCTGGGTACCAGCAGGTTAAAGAAAATGGATGGACCCTATGCAGGTGACGAGATAACTGTCACGGACATCCAAAGGGACTAACCGTGGGGAGCAGGAGAGCAGAAAAAGACCCATATGCGTAGCGGCGAGACGGGAAAAAGGCCCGGACTCATTAGTGCAAAGAGTTCAGGAATGCCATATAGAAACCTATGCCCTCAGGGAGCGGACGTGGGGCGCCCTGGTGCTAGGCGGGACTCAGGACATCCGAATATCAATGCTGAGCCAGGACAGAGTGCAAGACCCGGAAATATATAGCCCAAAAGGGAAAGCAAAAAGTTCCAAGGATATGAAAAGGCAAGAAATCTTCAATATCTGAAACAAGTTCCAGGAATTGAGGTCAAGTAGGCTGTCCAAAAGTCCATAAACAAGGAAGCAGTCAGGTTACGAGAAGGCTCTGATGTGAACCTCACAAGGTACAGCCCAATACTGAGCAAGGTAAAAACAGACAGCAGGGTTTAAATAGACTGAAGGGGATGGATTGATGAGACCTACGCCTCCCCAGAGTGGATAAAGTAGGCTGTAACCATGTTGTTTCCCTCTGGTGGCTATATGCCAGTGTAGTCATCCTCTCACGAGGCACCAGTAAATGTAGGGGGTTTTGTGCTTAACTGGAACAATTATTAATTGTAGCAGTAAGTCACAAAATGATTATTTTGATGGTATTAGAATCAACCTTGCAGGATAACTCAAACAACGCAGACACACAGATACTAATACACAAAAATAAATTTATTAATACATAAAATGGGCATAAAAACATAACAGATCTTATCGTGAGGGTTAGCAGAATGCAAAAGGCATATATTCAATCACGAAGAGTTACAAATACCAAGAAGGATATACGTTCAGTATATCATTCATTTAGACCGTTTAGTAAATGGATAAACTTGGATTACAACTTCTACACTAGATACTCAAAAGCAAGTACATCACTCATAGGAATTAAATTGCTATCAACTCTGGTTGAGGTAACAATTGAATTCTCGAGCGGTAATGCAGAATGTTAAATACTCATCCAATCTGTTTGGATTCAGATCTCCTGCAGGCAAAGAAACAGCTGCAGGCTTGTTGCTGTCCAATCGGCACTCTCTGGCTCAGTGCCAGGCAGTGCTCGGTGCGGCTTGCGACGTGGTGGGAGAGATTCCTGCTTCGATGTGCTGCTGATGCTCTCTGAAGACCAGCTAGTTAGTACTGGCTGAAACTAACAAGAGTTTATGCACAGGAGAAAAGTGAATTGGGGTCCCAGCAGGTCAGGAAGAAAACCGGTTCGTTCCTGATGAAGTGCTAGTCCTGAATCCTTAGATTCAGATTGGGTTCACGAGGCTTGCTGTTGGCTAACCTCGGGTGGATCCTTTGGTTACACGCTGGCAACCTCCGTTCTCGACTCTTAGAACAAAGGAAAGTCCTACACTCAGACACACTGGCCGTCACGTGGTGGTCCGGGCTGTATCTGAGGATGTTCAGGAGGAGCTCTGAGTCAAGAATGTCCTGCTTTACCTGGAGGGACTGCCGTCGGTCATTGGTTGAAAGTTTCATGGGCATCAGAGACCCACTTAGGGTTAACCTGCCCTACCAGTTCCTGATTGGCTGATGATGAGCAACCATGCCCTCTGACCTTAGAGTTGTAAACCAACTTTGAATAATACTCTCACTTGGAATCCCAGACTTTAAGGCGCCAGAGATTACCATCTGTTAGGGTGGTTGATGTGTCTCAGTTTTGGGAGTTGTTCCTTATCAGGACACTCTATCAGCTAGAAAACACCTTAGATGTGAACCAAATGTAATGGCCTCTCTGTATCAAGCACCACTGAGATGAAGGAGAGGCGGACTGGCAAGGGAGAAGAAAACTTAATTCCTGTACTTTAATAAGCCTCGCCGCTACACCGGTCAAGTCAAGTAAGGCTTTTTGAAAACTACTGAAATGTGAATATCTGTGTAAAGTATAACACAATGCATAGTTGTATTATCTATCGTAATATATCCCTGTATTGTCTTAGTTAATTAGTTTGGGTATAATTATTACTTCATTATGAATCTATGCCAGAGAATAAAAACGGACTCAGACTTTCCTGACTTGGAAAGGGCATGAAATTACTAATATTTATTATTTGCTTGCATAGCAAGCAGGTGTCAGAACCTGATTTTTTAACACCATTTTCTTTTAAAAACCTATGTTTGTAAATCAATGTGATGTAAATTTAAACATTTATAAAGTCAGGATTATAAAGTCACCATGTGATTTTCTGATTGATTAAAAAATGTATTTGATTTCAAGAGTATAGCATATGCTTTCTACAGTGGAAGGAATACTTTAGTGCTATATGATACCACTGATTAGCTCATATTCACAGAACAGAACTGTATACACTGGATAAATCATTGTATGTGAACTGTAGCTGAAGATGCAGAGAAGGACAGATGTCCACAATAGCAGGGTGCAAGATCACTGAGCAAAATAATTACTAATAAGTAGGTTTTCACTTTATCTAAAGGTACTAACTGTATTTATACTTCTTGATTGATTAGGCATTCATTCCTGAGGTTCTTTTACAATGTAGTACAATTAATATATCTGCTTTCATTATAAAGCCTGTTTGATAACCATAAGCATTATATTTTTTAAATCCATAAACAATATTTTTTGATGTGCTGTCATATATTCATTGACTAAGCTTGAACTGATAGGCTACTAAAACGTGTAATAATCCAATTTACTCTGAAGAGTTATACACATTTAATATTTTGGATTTTGTACTTTTTGCATTTTTGCCTTACTTGCCGAGAAATCACTTTTTATTTTAATAAAACAAAAGTCTCCATTACACTCAATGTTCAGAAAAGCATTAAATAGTTAATTCCGTGGTCTTTGAAAATGTCAGTACTTTTGTAACAGTGTTCCACTGAGCTGTCTGTGTTTCATGGCTTACTGCCTCAGTTCATCACAGTTTGGAGCAATGACACACAACACTGCTACAGTATGAAACACAAGATCCTTGGCTTGACATCCTTGGCTCAGAATGTAGAGATTGACAGTCTTCTTTTTCATAAAGTCTGTAGCAGGCAGAAAGTCCTTCTAAAACTGAAAATGTGATCCTTGGTAATATTTTTTTCTTCTAGTATTGACTTACGAGTGTTTTTCGTTGATATTGCATTTCTATTGGAAATACTGCTTGCACATATGTAATATGAAAAATGATGAGAGTGCAAGCCTGTTAAATCCATACAACAGGGGGATTTAATCAACAATTGAATACAAATCAAGCCACCCAGCCTATTATTACACCCACATGCTTCTGTATGACCCATGATAATTGGCAGCCTGACAAAAGGAGATTTCCTCATTTCATATTTTGCAGATAAAGTACCATATCAGCACATCTACTGCTTTTACACAATTTATTAGGCTTTCAGAAAAACAAAGTAGTGTTAATATTCACTGTGTCCATTTTTTAAATGAAAATTGGGGAATGTATAATGTGATGATAATTGCAAATTCCACAACAAAAAAGATGCTAAGCCTCGTTAGAAAATAAAAGGTGTTAAAACAAGATAGTGGAAGTCTGGAGCTGAAATCCATCTCTAGAAAAGACATCAACTCACCCCTGAGAAAATAAGGGAGGGGGAAAGGGGGATGAATTCATACAGCATTCAATGGAGAAACTGTTTGTTATAATCACATCTGTCTGTAAACTGATGAACAAAATATGGTTAAAAAATGTGGTAAATGTACCGAGAAGTGTCACAAGTACAACATACACTATTGGTTTTAATACTTATTTGTTGCATTTTAATGCCTCAGAGTATGTTAAATTCCACTCATTCTGACAAGAATGGTGCTTGACATTTCTACTTTTATCTGTTTGGTCAGAGAATGGAACATTATGGTGACATCAGTATACAGTATGTATTTTTTTCTTTTCCTTAGAAAAGAATATACAGTGTTACTATGCTTCATTGAACATATTTCAATGTGCTGTATCTGTACTGGATTAAAAACAAAGTTTTCTAAGGAAAACTAAGAAAGAAATATATATTTTTAAAGGTTTTATAGTTTTCTAAAAGAGAAATGTAGTAGACTAACATACTACTACAAGGTTTTATTGTGAAATTAATATTTTAGAGGTACAAAATGACAATTTAGTCTTTCTTAGCATATATTAAAATATTCAGTAAAATTATGACGTTTGACTGCAGAGGAAATGTGATAAATGTATGCTTGTGTGATGTTATGCATGCAAATGTGACACTTCCAAAATCGAATGGCTCATAGTTTAAGTCACACTGCATTGATGCCAAGGCTCAGTGAAAAAAAGAAAGCACTCAGGGGATGTTGCTGTCAGGAGTCATGCAATATGAATTTTGTAGGGCATTCAGGTCAACCATCCACTATCACCAGGGCTCCAGTAAACATGAAAGATTTGTGATCAGACCCAGTTAACCATAGCAATAGGTATGTCTGCTAAAACAAAGTGTCATGGAAGTCATCAGATGACTCAGACCTGAAAACGTCTCGGGAAGGAACCCTTAAAAGGCTAACATGATTACACAATCACCAGGCTGCAGTGGTTTTGTTTTCCTTTTGCTATTCAACAATTTATTGGAACATTTGTGCTCATTGGAGCTAGTTTATATTCCTGTGGTACTGTACATCCCTATGTTGGAGCTGTAGAAGTGTACAGTATTGCTTGGAACTTGTTCAGGTTAAAGCCCAACATTTACCTCTACCTACACGTTTTAACATTCTTTTGTCCACAGGCACAAATATATCTGTATACTATATTCCACCCACTCATGAAAAAAACAAACAAACAATGTACCACAATGATGCGAGGGTCAATATCTCCTGTCCATGTTTTGGTACACTGGGGAACTACTTATGAATTTTAGAACTGACAGCACTTTTGTCTGGTAAGATATTTTACTGTGAAATATCACTAGGTTAGCAGTACATATGCTGCTGAAATCCTGTGAATATATTCTTTACAACCCTTACAGTTACTGCCAAGGCCTTAGTGTGACATTGTGCCTCTTTTATGTGGTGTAACATCAGCCCATATTTCCTTACCATTTTTAGTAATCCAGATTTTAGCATGTGAAATATACAGCAGGAGCTACTGTACATGGGATTTGATTTACGTCACATGCTCATGACAGAAGCTGGTCAAAGTACTGTACATTAATAAAAAAAACTGCATGTAAATTCAACTATTGGTTTTTAGTGGATGACATTTTGGTTCACATGCAATGTCTCCTCCAGATGATGTCAAAGTGTTAATATGCTAGTGTTAAACAATACAAACACAGGATATTGATCATTTCATATAGAATAACTTCACTTGAAAACACAACGTGACCCATTCCACAAGTGATTCTCTGGCATTCCTTGTCAGAAATGTATTAATGAATAATGGAGTTGCATTACTGCTGAAATTTATAGAACCTACTTGTATCCCTTCTGATGCTTATCTTCAGTCTAGGGTTTTCTTAAGGAATTCATAAAACACCACTGTTCCCACTATTCAGGTACAGAGCCCTCCTCCCAGCCAAGGGCAACAAGAACTGCCTGAAAGATAATACATTCAACCACCGATGAGCCCGGCGAGTGGCTGGGCCTTGTCTTGCATGACACCTGTTCTCATTAATAATAATAATAATAATAATAATAATAATAATAATAATAATAATAATAATAATAATAATAATAAATTTCATTAATTGTTATTATATTATAGAATTGTATTATTATAATTATTAAATATGTGTATTGTTGTTGCTATTATTGTATTACATTATTTAAATGTTGTTGTTGTTATTACACTTAGTGCTTTTCTGGACACTCCACTCAAAGCACTTTACAGGTAATGGGGACTCCCCTCCACCACCTACAATGTGCAGCCCCACCTGGATGAGTGGGTGTGTGCATTGCTGTAGGGGCTAGATGGCAGTGGCTCAGCCGTGAAAATAACTGGTGTTACTTAATTGCGGTCTTATAAGTCTACTGCAGACTCATATCATTTGGGGTTGGGGTGATGATTGTAGTAGTTTATGAATTACCAAGGTGTGTGATATGAAGATCATGTGTGGCCTGGTATCACTTGGGTTATATTAGTTATCTACATGGATTGCAAAGTAGTAGATGTAAGTTTTGGCACTAAAACTAAGCAGTGAGTCAAACAAGGTACTGACAGTATCATTCATCTTTCTTTCTATAGTGTATAAATCATTTCTGTAGTGTATGCATTGTTGTAATAATGTTTTATTTTTGTATGTGCATATCATACTGTGTCTATTTGGTTTTAAGGTACTGTTGATGTGAGTGAAATGTTGCATCATTAAATTAATTTAGAGTCCATTTAATTTTAGAGTCAATAGAGTTTACAGTATGCTCCATTTTTTTCTGTCCCAAGAGCTTTTAATAAGCGATCAATTTATGATGAAAGACATAGTTGGTAATGACAATGTATCAAACACTCCCATCACTAATATTCTTTTTTTCCCCCATATGTAGAGGTCCAGCTAGTTACATTCAAGAAAACATACGTGAATAATGGAAGTTTTTAACCCCAGAAATTGGTATTGGGTTGATGCCAATTGTGTTACGATCCCTGCCTCTCGGCAACGGAGGAGGCAGAAGTAGGCGTAGCCCCTATCCATCAGTTCACCTATCAGTTTTCCCATTCACCACCACACCCCCGTCTCATCCTACTTAAACACCTGTCCTTCCCTACATCGTTGCTCAGTATTGGTTTTCCCTTTCGAGCTTCCTGGTTGCGCTACTTCTATCCTGTGTTTGTCTTGGATTTCGGTTTGCGGTTTTTCCCTTTGGACTTCGGCTTTTCGGATCTCGGCTTGGATTGGTACTTTCGCTCTGTTTTGGATTACTGGCTACCTCTGGATTCTCGGATTGCTCTACGGACTACGACTTCGGATCACGCTTCGGCTTCGGTACTCGTTCCCTTTCGGATTACGGTTTGCTTTCGGATTTCGACTTGGCTTTGTTCGCTCCTGCAAGTGGGTTCACTCACTGGATTCGGTTTCTCTTACCGAACCCGTAACAGAATACTGAGCCATTTAACATGGACCCAGCGGAGCAACAGGAGATTCGCTCGGCTTTGGATCAGCACGGACAAGCCTTACTCCAGCTCCAGGCTTCTGTCCAACAGATCTCTGCGCACCTGTCTGCAATGCCGCCCATTGGCAATCGAGGAAGCAACGCTGGAGCTGCCGCTTCGGCTCCGCCCCCGCCAGCTGCTACACCTGCCCCTTGACCTCTTCCACTAACTCCATCTGACAGGTTTGACGGCAACCCTACCAAATGTCGGGGCTTCTTAGCACAGTGTGCGCTGGTTTTCAGGCTCAATCCGGAAACTTTTTTTTCTCCTCAGGACAAGATTGCCTTCATAGTTTCACTGCTAACCGGCCACGCTTTGGAATGGGCTACTGCTCTGCTTGATCGCGGGGCCCCTGAAATTCAGGATTATGATCTTTTTTTAGAAAAATTTAAGGGGGTTTTTTAGAAAAATTTAAGGGGGCAGCAGAGACTCACTGGGATGATGAGGTCCTTATTTTTCTTTTCCGTCAAGGACTCAGTGAAGAAATTATGGACCATCTGGTAAATATGCCGCAATTGGGCAATACCTTGGAGGAAGTTATTTCACAGGTATTGCAATTAGAACTCAGAATTCGTCATAGGAGTGCTGAGAAGGGTAGTTTCCGTCGCTCGAGCTTGGAAACTACCCTTGACCCTGGTGTCTACCCCTCTTCGTGTCCAGTCTATTGATGGCTCCCCCGTATCTCCAGGACTTATTAGGTGGCAAACGGAAATTATAAGCCTGCAGATAGGCGCCACCCTTGTGGAAGACATCTGGTTTTATCTCCTGGAGACTCCAACACATCCTCTGGTGCTAGGCTTTCCTTGGCTACAGCAGCATGACCCACACATTTCTTGGTCCCGTAAAGAGATTGTAGCTTGGGGACCCAGATGTATTAGAAAATGCTGTCGCCTACCAGTGAAGATTGCACTTATGGCGATGTCCCCTTCAGGGGTTCCTACCATACCCCCTCAATACTCTGATCTAAAGGAAGCCTTTAATGAGCAGGAGGCCTTAGCCCTCCCCCCTCATCGACCATACAATTGTGCCATTGACCTTTTGCAAGGTACTATCCCTCCCAAAGGTCGTATTTTTCTACTCTCCAATTCTGAGTCTGAGGCCCTGAAAGTCTATATACAAGATTCTCTGAAGGCTGGGCTTATACGTCCATCCACTTCACCAGCATGTGCCAGTTTTTTTTTTGTGGAAAAGAAGGATGGTGGGCTCCGTCCCTGCATCGACTATTGTGGCCTCAATGAGATCACCATCAAGAATCGGTACCCTTTGCCTCTAATTCCAGCAGCACTTGAGTCTGTGCATGGAGCCAAGATCTTTACAAAACTGGATTTACGAGGGGCCTATAACCTAATCCGCATTCGGGAGGGGGATGAATGGAAGACGGCATTTATGACTACCCATGGACATTACGAATATTTGGTCATGCCCTTTGGTTTGGTTAATGCTCCAGCAGTGTTTCAATCTTTTATTAATGACATATTTCGTGATCTCCTACAAAGATTTGTCTTGGTTTATCTAGATGACATATTAATTTTTTCTGATTCCTTCCAGGATCATGTTCTCCATGTCAGAGAAGTACTCTCCCGGCTCATTAAGAATAAACTATATGTCAAACTAGAGAAGTGTACCTTCCATGCTTCGAGGATTCACTTTTTAGGGTACGTCATCTCGACGGAGGGGGTGGAAATGGATTCGAGTAAAGTCTCGGCGATTACTGATTGGCCCACTCCCAAGAATCTCAAACACATTCAACGATTTCTTGGCTTTGCTAACTTTTACAGGAAGTTTATTCAAAACACTCCCATAACCTCTTTGACCCGTAAAGGACCTAAACAAGGCAAATGGACCCCTCAAGCCGAAGAAGCATTTCAGTGTCTGAAACACTGAACACTACAGCCCCCATCCTAAAACACCCTGATCCAACTTTGCCCTTTGTGGTCGAAGTGGATGCTTCTGGCCATGGTGTGGGTGCTGTTCTCTCCCAACGTCATGGAGAAAAACAGATTCTTCATCCCTGTGCCTTCTTCTCTAAGAAGTTATCCCCTGCCCAAATGAACTACGGTGTCGGTAACCGTGAGCTCTTGGCCATTAAGCTGGCATTGGAGGAATGGAGGCACTGGTTAGAGGGTGCTCATCACCCTTTTTTAATTTACACTGATCATAAAAACCTGGAGTATCTGCAGTCGGTCAAACGTCTTTGTCCTCGCCAAGCTAGGTGGTCCCTTTTTTTTTCCAGATTCAATTTCTTGATCACCTACACTCCAGGTTCCAAGAACATCAAGGCAGACGCCCTTTCACGGATCCACGACCCCCCTGAGGCCGAATTGATTCCAGAACCCATCATCCCATCTGGTAAGTTCCTGGCAGCGGTAAGATGGGACATTGAGGTAATTGGCCGACGAGCCTTGGTAGGGCAGACGGTACCTCCTCAGTGCCCTCAGGACAAGTTATTTGTCTCTAATTCCGTCAGATCGGCAGTTTTACAATGGGGACACGACTCCCGTTTCGCCGGACACCCTGGATTCCACCGTACCTTGGATTTCATCTCCAGAGACTTCTGGTGGCCAACTATGGCCAAGGATGTCAAGGAATATGTCCAGGCCTGCTCTATCTGCTCCCAAATGAAGTCTTCCCGGATGAGGGCAGCGGGCCTTCTTCAACCCTTACCCATCCCGGACCGTCCTTGGACCCACCTCTCAGTAGATTTTATTACTGATCTTCCACCCAGCCATGGACACATGACTATTATGGTGGTGGTTGACCGTTTTTCCAAATCTGCCCATTTTATTCCCCTACCATCTTTACCTAAAGCTCGAGAACTAGCAGAATTGTTTGTACAGCATATCTTCCGACTGCATGGCATCCCTAAGGATATTGTTTCTGATAGGGGTCTTCAGTTTGTCTCCCGGTTTTAATGAGCAGGATTGCTAATGCAATACTGCGTCTCACAATGATCTAAACCCACTTCCTGCTTTTTATCAGTGGGTGAACAATCCATTACTTGTAACATTCAGAAATGAATGAAGAGTTAAAAGAAAAAAATAAAACATTCCTCAAAAAG
Organism: Lepisosteus oculatus; assembly: GCF_040954835.1. Taxonomy (NCBI): domain Eukaryota; kingdom Metazoa; phylum Chordata; class Actinopteri; order Semionotiformes; family Lepisosteidae; genus Lepisosteus; species Lepisosteus oculatus. The sequence continues at coordinate 22,085,725 of NC_090702.1, read as the reverse complement.
AAAATGTAGATCCTCTGCAACAAAAAAGACACAGGAGGTCCCCTGGGAACATGGTTGGGTAAAAACACTTTTAAAACAAAAAATGTGTTACTTTATCTAGGTTTACTCCACATTTATTATATATTTATATTATTAATAATTTTATTATAATATTTGTGCTGTTAAATGAAACAACAAAACATTGTTTAATATTTCATATTTAAATTACCTTATATATCATGATTTCCTATCCATTCTCAAACCACTTCATCCAAATGTGATTAACAGCAGCTAATTAAACATGTGGTTTCTTTTGTTTGTCAGACGTGTACAAGGGTCCCTTGAGAAAGTTATGCCCTACATTTAAAATAATTCCCACAGGAAAATTTGTTTTTGTAAGATTTACATTTTCAGCAAACAACTTGCTGCATAATTAGAAAATATTCCTACAGAGCTCCTAAACACCTACAGTAGTTGAGAATGTCAAACACACTCTGAGTGGAAAAAAGATGGAGTATTACTTTTCTAATATAATACTATTACAGTTCTGGTGTGGTCAATAAAATGTATAACATTTGCCATTCTGATCTTATTGCCCTACTTAAGAACTAAACACAGCAGAGAATCTGGGTACAATGGGCATCGTTTGAGGTGTTTGTCTAGCTGCAGATGGGCCAAAAGACGGGTAAACATATGATCAGAGGGGATTTTTTAGTTTCCTTTGGTGAATTACTGTACCTTTAAAACACACTGCATAAAAAAACAACGCCATCATCCTCTTCTACCTGTGAGCTTGTGATGTGTGATGCTGCTGGGGTGCAGTCATCAAACTGGTCATTTTAAACAAACCCATAAATGGGCATATTTTATGATGATAAAATAATAAACTGAAATAAGTCCTAGCTTGTGGGTCTAGCACTTGTCTCATTTTCTCTACTAACAAACTATCAGGAGTAGCTAGTCTGAACACAAACAAAAATATAGCAACATTTATCCAGCTCACACACAGCACCCTTAATCGTATTCTCCTGATTTTCAGTGTTATTCAGCTCACTTTGTGCTCACAGTCACACATCCTCATAGGATTTTGTCTTTTATTCAGTTCACTTCCTCAAGTTCAGATGTGCTTTATTTTTTCCAAGATTATACAGCTTCTCTTTTGCTTTCTCGTGCCTCTAAGTTTAAGAGGACGTTATTCCTCCAGACATATTCCAAACAGCTCATTTACTTCACCACATACTGTGTATTATTTCAATTGCTGCTGGTCTTTAAGTATCTTCCTAACACATTTAAACATAAGTTAAGCTACTTACAGCATAATGCAGCAATCAAGGTCTGGCAGCTTCCACATCAGTTCACAATAGGAGGAGCTCTCTCTATGGGTTCAGATGTTGATGTATATTGACTGGAACAGGATGCACACCTGTGCCCTGTTTCAGGCATTAAATCATAACGCCATTTTGTATGCTGGTTTCTCTCGCTGGGCATCTTGGTGCAGACAAAATAATTTAAAAATCCATGACGTACATATCAAAATACAGTCCATAGTCTATACAATCCCTTGTGGCATTACACATGTGAGAAGACCTTGTTTTGATCAGTCTTGGAGACCGTCTGGCTAACTACCTTGAGCCTACAGTAGTTATAGAGAGCTGGCGGTTCTATTTATTTTCTGAAATTGTGATTTCATTTATGGTGGAACACTCAGGTGAAAATACTTTCTTCCTGTTTGGTGATGCATCTTCAGAATAGGGAGATATATTCCCATTCATTGTTGGGCATCCATGTTGTAGGAAAGGAGATTTATCCTTGAGACATATTCTAGTTTTAGGATGAGGTTGTATTTCTCAGTTTCTCTTTCACAGGATTTCAGTTACCGGGCTAGCATTCTGGGTTTCTGGGTCTACAGAACATTGGGCTTTTTACAATTTATAGTAACTGGTAAATAACTGGTGTATGTTGAGTAACATGTTTCTTTGGTGCACCTGTTAATTTAATTTGTATATCAAGAAATACTTGAGTGAATATTTGTAGTATCAAATTTAGACATTGATTTATTACTCTTTTGCCAGATCTGTGCCACAGAATATAAAAAATCTCACAGGCCATTTCTCCCATGCCTCAGATCAATACCTACCACTCAGGATTATTTTAAGCTTTCCCTATTTTGTTATAGTACCATGCAGTTTACCATGTAAAAAAATGAAACTATAAAAAGGGTCCTGTTGAGGTAACCTGATGGTCTTATGATCACTGATTCTGAAATATCAAAGTAAAATAAAGGCCAGGTCACCCTAAAATGGAGACATACAGTAAGTGTATATAATTACAATACCTCCATATTGGAAAGAGTACTTTTTGATCCCTTGCAGTTAATACTTGGATACTGACAATTTCTTACTTAATTACATTATAAGCTCTTTTAAAATCAGGGTACCATATATCTCTTTTTAGCAAGGATGGGATTGAGCTTTGTCGCCTGTCAAGCAGCACCTCACTGGAATCCTGCTGAAACTGCAGCCGCCTGCAAATTAGTGAGGATATACAAGCCTTGGGTGAGCTTAGATGCTTTGTGTCATACTTGTGTGAATGCAAGCTTACACAACAAAGAAAACACTATGGCAACTGGCAAAGTCTCCACTTAGTCTGCCAAATCACCAATTGTCATGACGACAAGGTTGGAAAAATGATCAATACCACCAGTACACAATTAGGTAATTATGTACCATATTGCGGCAGGTACACTGTACATCCAACAATGCTCCTCACTCAGTCATCTAGGATTTTTTGTTGAGTCTCAGTTTGTTGAGTCTCTAGTTGTGAATCCCTCGGATTTAAACCTCCTTTGTTTTGACTATGGCTTTAGATTTCCCCAACGCTTTGGCAACTCTCTCTCTGTGCTTCAACCGTGCATGTTTCACCATGTCTTGGACTGACCCCCATGCTTTGAACCCTGCCTATTATACTACTTTCCTTTGGACTCTGCCTTGTGCTTTAATCTGCTCCTATTGGCTTTTTCCCCTGTCTGTTTGCTTGCCTCTCTGGGTGGTGTGTGTGAAGTTTTTAATTTCATTTACACCTGCCTGCCCTGCTTGCTTCCAGCAGAGCCTGTGCCTGGATTCACTCTCCTGTCCCCTAGCTGCTGATTCCAAGTCAGTGCAGTGGGCATCATACTCTACAAACATATTTGTGATATAATTTTTGAAACTATACATCACTTATAGTATGTACTTACAGGACAGGTCATTTAAATATACTTGTCTTTATTGATCTCATGTGCATAATAGCAGTGTGTAATTGATAGCATCCAGTAAACTAGGAAACCTGTACCTCCCAACAACAAGCACATAATTTGTCCTTTTTCGTGGCTCATGGGAGACAAAGAAATATTAATTTCTTTGTCTGCCTTAATAAAACTGTAGTTTTGTCTTAGAATGCATACTATACAGTTTATGGACAGTATGATAGTGTAGTCGTTAGCATTGCTGTCTTGCAGTACTGGTCCCCTGGGTTCAATTCTAGACCTGGGATGCTATTCCTGTGTTTGCATGCTCTTCCTCTGAGTTCTTCAATTTCCTCCCACTGTCCAAAGACATAGTGGTAGGTTCATTGGCTTCTGAGAAAATTGGCCCTGGTGTGAGTGTGTGCATCTGTCTTTGTGTTTGTGTGCTCTGTGATGGTCTGGTGACCCATCCAGAGTGTACCTTGCCTTGGATGAAGGAGTTAAAAAATGGATGGGTGGTTGGATGCAAACTATATAGTATTCTGGAATGAGCCAGTGTCTTAAAATGTACAGTAAGTGCAGCAGAGACCCTTAGTGCTACTTGTAAAATAGTGTGCTCCCTGCATTTCTCCTTCCAGACCAACCTGAAGGGGTTTGTAAATGTCAGTAATTGCCTCTTAAAATAGCTGCATATGAAGTTTGTCAGACAAGCTCAGTGAAATTCTAAATATTTAGGGATGTCCACTCCCTATCCTCATCCTAACCCAAACATGTAGTTCAGATGGGTAGCTGCATCATCATGCGTAGGCTGCAAAGGAACAAGTAATAGGTTTATTCCATGCTGAAAAAATGAAGAAGGAAAACACAACATTTCGGCTGTGGAGCCATCTTCAGTTGTGAGAAAGACAAGGCAGTAAGCAAAGGTAATGTAGCGGGAGAACAAAAGCTGAGAGAGGAGACTAGAGAGAGGCGGGAGCAGGGGGCAGAAAGAGAGGCCAATCAAGAGGTGTGAGTCAGAATATGTGTAGGGAGGTGTGAAATGAAACCTACAATAAATAGAGAGAATTTAGAAGAAAAGTAGTCTGTCATTAAGAGAAGGGGGAAGGTGTGATCCTAGCTGCAGGATAATTTTGGTTTCTGTAGTCTTTCTGATGTATGAGTTTGGAAAACTGTCTTTGAGAACACAGATGGAGAGATTAAAGTGGTCATGGCTGTCAGAGGTGAAATGAGAAACAATGGGCTTGGAGAGATCTTAAATCTTCACAGCCCTAACATGTTCTCTGAAGTGGTCTCCAAGTCTCCTTCCTGTTTCTCCACTGTAGATGGCAGGGTATTTACTGCAAGCGATACAGTAAATAAGGTTGCTGGAGGTACAAGATGCCATCTGGGTGATCCGGAATTGTCCTGAGGGGCCTTGAATGAGTGTGTACTTGACCCAAACATGTTAATATTTTGTACTTACCCAAACATGTTAATATGTTGATAAATCACTACTGGTTTTAAACAAATTTAGGACTGTTTCCTAAAGCTCAGGGATAACAGGCATTACAAAATGTTTTTGAAATCATCTCAGTGTGCATATGTTACTGACATATTCACCTAATTTTGGTGCATTCCTGATGAGCAAAAGTGATTTGGAAAAGCATTTAATGGTTTGCAAGTATAGCTATAGCTTTTTTTGCATTTGAACACTGAATATTCTTGTATAACTCAACTAAAAATAGCTAACAAAAGTCTTACAGATCTAGTCTGCTAGTTTACTACATTTGTTATTTTATTATCCATATCTGGTCTACAAATAATCAACTGTGCTGTCAAAATAAACCTTATATCAGTAGTATCTATAAATGTTACATTGTTGAAGTCTTTCTTTCAGTTATGTTTCATAAGGTGTTCAAGCATCTGTCATTTGAGAAATGAGAAATGTTTAATTTCTTGTTTGTGATGTGTAATCGTCATAGATGGGATTCAGACTTGTGTATCACTGATGGCCTAATTACTAAGTATGCGGTTATTAAAACTATGGGTCTAATAAAGCAGTATTACTGACATGAGTAGTTGGACTGTTTTGAAAATGTTTTTTTTTTAATTTTGAAAAAAAAGTACAGTTTATTAAATGTGACCCAACATCTCCATAGTGAGACCTACATCTGTAAAAAAAAACATTCTTCTTCAGTTGAATACAAATGTGAAATTAACCTGAAGATAGCAATTTATTTTGCTATGTTGACATGTTAGTTGCATGTGCATGACTCTCATGTAGCTGATAGTTGTTAAATTGAGACCAAGGGCTCTTACTTGATCTGTGTATTGATCACTCCATTAAAAGAGCGGCAGTGCTGTTAAGCAAAATAACTTTTGTTATGCATGTTAAATTGCTCAGTCTCTTACTAAATGAAATGGAAAAAGTCATTGTAAAAATCATTTTGCACACTGCATGTCCATGTAGAACTTTGATATTCTCATTCAGTTTAAGTACAGTCTGGCAGTAAAATAAATACTAAATAAAACAAGATAAAAGATGAAAGTAGTATATTGATCGATGAACTAAGCACTAATACTTAAAATGTATGTAATTCTTTCTTTTTGCCTGAATAACCTCCAGAATAACGAATACATATCGTTTGATATCTGACACATTGTAAATGTAGTAATAATACCTAATCTGAGTGGTGCAAGATGAATAGGTGTTTTGGCATATACGTTCTGGAAAATTACTGATGTTTTGTTCTGCTACTAAAATATCTGTTATTCATTGTGATGTGAGCAAGCCTCATCTCTTGTCAGTTTTGCGGGCAGTATAAGTTTTTCCATAAAACAAATATAATAATAATACAGAAAACCATTTCTATCTGCACTGTCTTTTCATTTAGCAGTATTAGAAAGGAAAGGTGCAACTATCCTGTTGAATCTGCCAAGCCAAAGAGAAACTTTTTCTTTTAGTTGATTTAAACAGTTTTAATATATATTTTTGATACAAAGATAAAACAAACTTCTTAACTGAAAATAACGGCATCTGGGTGTGAATTTAAGAAAACCAATCCAAGTCAAGTCAACTTGAAGTCAAGTTTCAGGAATCTTGATGTAAGGTTCAACAGAAGCATAAGCTCTGAGAGTTAGGTAAAACGGCTTTAAAGCTTTGAATCAGCTTTACAGTATGAATCCCTGAATGACGAATGAATTGGTTTTGAACTAATAAGAACTGTTTTTGTGTTTTTTCACCACTGTGAATTTTTTCCCTTTTTTTTCTACTGCTTTGTGTTTTCATCCTGCTTCATTTTGTGTTGGATACTGGGATGCTGTTGCCATTTTTTATCTAAATTGCTGCATCCAACATTGCACCATACCTGGCAAATAAAACCCTCCTGACTTGTTCTTCCTGAGTGCTGTGATTGATTCTTGGCTCCCACTGAGAAATATGTGTCGACCACACATGCTGGGCTTTCACATTTTTCCAATGATAATTTAACAAAGACTTCAATGCTTTATTTGAGAAAAAAGAGATTAATAAAACATTGGCTTCACAAATTTGACAATTCTGCTCTTCATAATTATAAATATTTTTAAAATGTGTACCTTACTATGATCCTAAAATTATTTACTGATTCACTGGTGATAGATGTACTGTATACCATCACAGTATTGACTAGACTTGGCTCTACTTAGCTTCTGGGATCTGATTAGTCTTTAAGGTAATAATGCCTTAGGGTTCTGCTAACATTAACGCTGACACTAATTCTAAAATCCTTTTATAGGAATTACCCATTTCTCCCAATACTTACAAGACAACTGAAAATTAATAGGGTTAATCTATTCTGAACAGAAGGGCTTAACTAATGATAATTACTGTCGATTGTGAAAACAAAGGTTCTTAAACCTAAAGTAACCTACCAAAAGGCCAAAGAGAATCAAAATTCTGTTACTCACTAGAACCATTAAAATCAATACAATGCTACATGGCATAACAGCCCTGATTCTGAGCTTGCCAGTCAAAGAAAAAAAGTAATGTACCTTTACTGATGTCATTCACAATTTTGAATTGTTTCATTATAAATATATCAAACATATTTGCCATTTCAGTTACTCTAAAAATGTTTTGAAAGTTATATTGGATATACAGTATTACTACAGAATCACTGCAGTTAATGTCACAAAGACCAATACTCCAAATAGAGTACATAAGTGTGCAGCATATTTCAATGTGTGCTGCCACGTTTTGTGTCCACTAAAAATATGTGCCACAGATGTTCTCTTTGCCTTATTTTCAAATGTCTGTTCTGTGTTTTTCACAACTCCACTAACACAAACCTAAATGTTAGAAAGCTGAATGCATGAATCATTCCTTTAATGATTTAAACAAAATAATTAAAATGCAGCAGCTGATGGTTCTGGATTAAAAGGTACAGTATCAGTAGAAGACCGTATATAACCACAGCTAATTGATTTACTCTGTGTAATGAGGGAGGAAAGTCATTGGGAGCCTGCTTTTCTTCAGTATTGTAAGAAAGTTTATTACTGGTCAAGGGCTAAATATAAAAAATTGCAACCCATTTATATTTTTTTACTGCATATACTTTATAGTATGTGATACCTGTGCAGATTCCAGCTCATATCATTTTCATTTCCCAAAACATTTTTAAAGCAAAAATGTTAACTACCTTCAGCCTCAAGCAGAATTGACCTCTTTAATATTTGGAGAAATGTAATTGCATCTAGACTGTGAGAACTGCTGAACAAACCAACAAGGGAACTAACTTCAGCATTTCACTAATGATACAGCTTGTCTTTCTGCCCCCTGCTCCCGCCTCTCTCTAGTCTTCTCTCTCAGCTTTTGTTCTCCTGCTACATTACCTTTGCCTACTGCCCTGTCTCTCTCACACCTGAAGAAGGCTCCACGGCCCAAACGTTGTGTTCTCTTTCTTCTTTTTTTCAGCATGGAATAAACCTATTACTTGTTCCTTTGCAGCCTACGCATGCTGACACAGCTACCCACCTTATTTATCTAATTGTTTTTTTAATTTATCAACGTACATGGCATTGTGAAGCTTTATATACTGTTTCAGAGGAAGAATTAATGAACTCAAATTAAAAGGAGCGCTCAAAGTATGAAGTGAATAATCTTTGAAATATGTTTTTTTCTGTTTATCTTTCTTTCATTGTACTGTTTTTCAGACCTACAAGCCTTTAAAGATGTTAGAAATGGTAAAAGAGTACATATTTGTGACAATGTATTAATTAGATGCTTTTAGATTTTGTTCATATGAAATAATGTATATAATGTGTTCTATAAATATTAAAAGTGCTGAGAAAAAAATGTATACTGAAAAATTATAAAATGAAGAAAGCAAATATATAACAAGGAAGTTCAGAAAAATGTAGGAATTGCAAGAAATCTTCCATAGACCGGTGACCCTTCTAGGGTATGTTCCTGCCTTTTGCCCTGTCAGATATTGGATTAATGGACACTATAATACAACAAAAATGCAAATTCATATACATATATAATAAAAAAAGCAGAAAAAAAGTCTAATAAAAGACCCAGCCTTTTAAAGTGGAAATGTCAAAAACAGATACTATGTGAAGCATTGCTGCTACTGAAATATCCCCGAAGTGCCAATGATATTAGTTAAAAAACTTTCCTTTCATTTAATTTTAAGTGTTTAAATATTCTATTGAAAATGTAAAAGTTTTTACAATTGGTGTTTACCAAAACATTTTTAACATTTACTAGACAGACACATTTCAATGGTCCAATTCTGAGAGTCTGTTCACGTGTCAGTAACTGAGCATTTGAAAACTGCATGATTACAGCGAGGTGTGCACCTGATAATTTCGTTTGGTAATTTTGAGGTGTTTACATTCAGAGTGGAGTCGTTTTTTTCACAGATTAATGTGCTGCCAGAGACATGATTTTTCTGAAGCTTTTGCTTTGATAAAGATGATAGCAGCTGCTTACAAATCTGACATTGTCTTGGATTTCTTTGAATTTACATTTAAAAAAATGCATACCACTGGGGATCAATAAGTTTCATCTATAAAACACGTGGTGCTGTTTCCACATCAACAGAAAATGGATCAATGAACATTTGGAAGTTTTTTCTCTGCTTTCTGAAATCTGCAAGCCGGTTACCAAATTCCTCTATAAACAGGTCATGCTTAGCAGCATACTCAGCACTATAGCCTCCATGCTTCTCTGACTTTTGTGAAAATGCTGATTCAAAGAATTACAAAGTAAGTTCATCAATTATCTTGTGTCATTTATAGTTGCACAAACTATCAGACTTGAAGTAGGTGTGCATCAAGCTGTTTGTTCCATTTCGCATCCCAAACTTGAGCACATTGGTAATAATTCTATTACCAATTCGTTCTATTACCAATGTATATTTGACTCTTTCTATTATATGTGTATTTCACATACACAATGTGTATTTCACAAAACAACAATACTGTATATGACCTACAAGGAAATTCCAGCTATGAATTTAAAAATCTGAAATAAATTCTAAATACTCTGACTTTAGGTTTTTATACATTACAAAACATTTTAAATCTGTTTGCTCAAGTTTTATATACGCAACACCATATTGACAGTGAAATTATGCAGTGGGATGAATTGTAACACAGTGGGTCATGGGCCATGAGTTGGAGACCCCTGTACTAATGGATGCTTGCCTCAGAATTTTAGGAAAGTGTCCTTTTATTGGCAGACCAATTTTTCACTTGAGCTACCTAGCACAGACATAAGAGGGTCATTCAATAAGTAACCTACTGTACCTGAAGGTGACAGAGAAGACTTATTGCCAATTTAACACATTTACAGGGCTGTGCAGTCTCATCAAGTGCAGTATACACACATTTGGATGTCATCTCATGCTCACATCTGAAAGTTCTTTCATACAAGCAACAGATATCCACCTGGAAGGCAAAAAGTTGCAGTCTCACTCTTCGGTTTAGAATCTTACTCTTTTGCACTGTAAATCTCATTTTTATTGGGGAAGAAAAAGAGAAGCCAGACTGAAAGCAAGTAAAAGATAAATTCACTGCTTCAGATTGGCTAATCTGTTGAAAAAGAAGAATGAGGTCCTGCTGACTGAACTGTGAGACCCCGAACAGTCAGTTTGAAAACAGTAGCAGCCTTCAGACAGAGCTTAAAAATGTCCAGCCAGACCTTGATGAGGACGACAATGGAGTGACACTGCCTTCTTGGCCTGAACCTCCAAGAAAGGAGGGAGAACAATGGGAAGAGAGGCTTTGCAACAGTTCCCCGAAGGAGATAGAAGAAGAGTGGAAGAAGTTGCCTGACTGTTCCATGACAGGCAGCAGTGCTGTGGAAGAAAGCAGGCTGCTGTTGCTACAAACCAGAATTGAAGAAGTAAAGTTGCAGCTGACATCTGTGTCCCCAATACTCCAGAGGATGGGATGGCTGTCATTAGCACTACAAGACCTGGTAATACACTGCATGCAAGATCCATGCAGGTTTGGGTTTGATAGTTTGTCCCACTTGTGGAGGTCACTGTGAAGTTACCAATCTTCATTCAGCTGATGGCCTTCTTCATGAAGGTGAGAGAATATACAGTATGTACATGACAGGGTCAAGTGAAACGACAGCCTGAATTCCCAGAAAGCTGCGGGGAATGCACTGTCATCCTCAACCACCTGACCAGTGCCAGGAAGGAAATGGGACTTTCTGAAGAGAGAAGAGGCCCTGCATGGACCCAGAAATTCTGTTTAATGTGAGTTTTGAGTTTAAGTTTGTTTTTGAGAAGCCAGTAAGATAGAAGTATGATGGAAAGGGAACCTGAGTTTAGACAGAAGCTCCAAGAAGATCCTAGTCTTATATTTTGGTTTGTTTTCTTTTATGTTCCTGCACTGTGAACGAAGTGCACATTTTGTGTTTTGTACCTTACCGATGTCTTTGTGTCTGTATTCCTGGGAAGAGATCACTTGGTACGACAAATTCCTGGAGATGTCATAGGTGTTACAGTATATAAACAGAAAGATGATTCTTAATGTATTGGATTCTGTGCTGCATGAGGTTTTCCCAAAATCTTAAACTGAAAATACAAAGATGACCTCTCCCCTTAAAAAAAACTAAAAATATTGGCAAAAAGATCGCTATGCTAGAACACAATACAGTCCCATGACAAGCTATGATACTTTACCCAAAATAGAGAAGTTTGAACTTTTTGTATTCTGCAGGTGTCATCAGTAGTATGTTACTTCTTTTATCCATGTGTTTAAATGTTTAACCTCTGTAGTGGTTATAGGTACTGTACACTACTCACCGTCAGTTACAGCTGGGCTTTATGACACAATTGCACAAATTGCAAAATCTAGAACAACTATAATGAAGGTAATAAGGAGGAGTGTAAGAAATAATTAACCAGTGCACAAAAAGCGAAAGTAGAAAGTTCACTGTATATTTATAAAGGCACTAAATCAGTCCATTCTTAAATATCATGCCACAGAAAGCAATGCATAAGCACAGGTCATAGCATAAATTGTTGAGTAAAACATAAACATGTCTAACTTCCACACTAGACAAACGTAAAAACTTTTCTCTAATATAGGTTCAGAATTTACATGAGAGGACACTTCTCAAAGTCACCAAAACCTACCATCAAAAGCCCCCAATGCCAAAATAAGTCTACATAACACTTAAAACAATGATTGCTTTATGTAGGTCAGGGACACAGAGAGTAGTACAAATTACGTCCTGATTTTAGCCTTGGAACCCCCCCTGAGGCACCTACTGTACAAGTATCAGTAATGCCAGGCCACATGTTAAAGGGCCCCCTTGAGTGCTTGTTAGCCAGATATCCCATCTTGTCATTTGACTTTGATAGAAAAACATAAAACAATTTTCAGAGTCTATAAACCAAAATATTAACAGTGCAACAACTTAACAGGGCATTGTGATTAATTATAGCAAGTACTTTAATTGGAGGACAAATGTTGCTCCACTGTAGACATAAGTCATAAGTGATAGGTCATAAGTGAAAGCACATGGACTTTGAAAAATCTGTAAACTCCACAGCTTCATAATGGTCTGAAATGATATCCAAATGTTTGTAACATGTAGCCAGGTGTATAATACCAGTCAGATCTACAAAACACTTGTATATCACATAGTTAAATAATGAATCTTCTGAAACAAGTTCATAAGCATGCTCTATTTTTTTTGGTTCAGCATCTTCTTAATTTATAAGTGATATAACCATACACGATACACTGTTTTATAAGTCAGTTAAATATAATTTTGCTACAGTCATTGCTCTGCATCATTGCTCTTGCACTATTCTCATGAGGAACAGATAAAACATTGTATTTTGTATAGAGAGGAGAAAGTGCACTTGAAGAAGTGTTGGGGCTTAGAAATATATTAAGAAGGGATATTTACAAGGTTGATAGTTTTATTTATAACTTTTTATGTACTTTCTCAGTTTCTATGTATTCAAACTTTAATTATCACCAATGACCTACAGTGTGACAACACTATATATATAGTATATTATATTTATAGTGTATAAAACACTATATTTGTCTGAACCTATACTCATGTTTATTCCAGCATTGCACTGTAGAATTTTTAGATTTTTGGGGGTTCATTAGTAGAACTAAAGTGACTTTTTATTAGATTGTTAATATACTTTACCTTACAGCTTTGGCCATGTTTCTATTTCACACATGATGTACTATACTTCTACAATTGTGGATTCTTAATATTAATAGCAATATTAATTATGTTCAATATTGCTATTTGTAATGCATATTCCTTTTAAATCTGGAAAGAGTTTCTACCTAGAGGCCTGTGTTAAAATATGCTTCGTCATAGACCCAGTCTGTGAGGCATTTTGAGCTTCACAGCTCACTGAATATAGATATTTTCATCTTACTTAGGGGTTAATTACATGGGTCTGTAGATTGTAAAAATGTGTATCCAACAATTCATTTCAGTTGGATGCAGCTGTATTTGACAATAAAAATACATTGCTTAATAAAATTGACTTTCCTGAGACTTTAAATGTAAGTATTATTCCACTTAATTGACTTTGGTGCCCTTGAGCTTTTGGAAGTGCATTCAAAACGGAGTACAGGAAGTAGTTTTTTTTACACAAGGGATTGTGGGAGTTTAGAGCAAGCAAACAAATCAGGCATATTGTAGAAGCCAAAACCCTGGCTTCTTTAAAAAAATACAAGATCCTAACATCAATTATCTGCTAACAACAAAAAGAGCTAGATAAGACGTATGGCCTGTTCTTGTTTGTAAACTTTTTATCTCCAGAAGACTATGACCTGAAAAACATTTATTTATTGTGGCTGTGGATATTGGTACATAGAGCAAGCTACCAATTTTGGATGAAGAGTACTGAGGTTATTTAAGAAATGCTGAAGAGGTCCTAGGAATATCAACGATCTCAGTTAGTGGATGACAAAGATTAACTGAACTTGTACACACAAACTTGCTTTTATCTTTTTAACATACACAGCATTGACATATTGGTGGTGCATTATTTTTCCTTTCTTTCACTCTCCTTCCCTCTATCCTGGAGCCTATACAAACACTATAACACTTTGCCTCCTAGCTGTTCTTATAACCCTTTTAATTAGCATGGAGGAGTGGCAATTTCATGCAGAGCCTACCCTGACAGTTTTCCCACACATGGAATCTCTCCCTCTGTGTGTTAATTACTCATTCAGACCAACTGTGCCTCATTATGTGAGTTTTCTCAATTAACAGTTGGCCATTTTGGATCAAGACTACGAGTGCCACACCACAGAACCTGATTTTTGAGTTTCTTACGAAGCCTATTCTCACCACATTAATGATAATTTATTAGTTTTCCACTGATTGTTAGAAACCAAAAAAGACTAACATTCAATAATGTATCATAGCCTTAGAGTTTCTTGACCATGTTGAGTAAAAGATGTACCTCTGAAGAACTGCTAATCTATATTCATATTAAAGTAGATGGTATAAGATATAGCCAGATGGAAATAGGCTCATATGAGTTTTTAATAATACGCAAATCTTTAGGCACATTTCTTACCACACAAAAAGTTTCTATTATGTCCAAAAACAAATTTCAACAAAAAAAAACTTTTTTTTACTTATCAAAAATACTTTGAAAATGAGTTTTGACAGAAAATGGATATACAGTATTCACTACTTGTTTTCTGCATTTAACAATCATTCACTATTACAAATTGGGGTAAATTTGAGATTTAATTAAGGGAAAAATTGCTGTACAGATAAATAAAAGCAAACAGTGGCTTCATTTATTTAATTACAGCACAATCCCTATTTTGATCTTTAATGAAGGTTTAGTTTACAAATGTAAACAATTAGTTTACATCTCACAATTTATCTACCTATTCTTGCTTATCATATACTGTACTGTAATCAGGTTAAATTAGGTATAAGGTTTTCATACTCTATGATACTGCAGTTCTAACTTGTGGTGATATTTAACAGATGTTCATGAGGAGGTAAAATTTCTGCCCTCCAAACGATGAATACTCACCGGAGGCCAAGAATGTTGTGCACCTCTATTCTAGCACTCTGCATTTTGTTGTTGTGTGAGACCAACATTTCTTACACTTGGCAATACTAAGACCTTACCTTGCAACATTCACCAGGATTGGACATTCTTTATCACCACTTCTCAAACAAGCAACCTCAAATTTTTCATCTAAAACAAATGGTTCTCTGCACCTGCAATAACTGTCTCTTTGATTCAATTCTCCTAATGTCAACCACTATTCTTGGAACTCCAATTAACCACAATCCCTCCTTATCCCTCTTGTACCCCCTAATCTATTTGCTAATATTTATTATTAAATTATGCACACAATTATGTACATTTCTTAGTTGTCTAGTATACGTACCCTCTTGTTGTGTGTATACTGTATTATTTAATTCAAATGTTCATTGGTGATCAATCTACCTCCATCACCACCACCTTTGCAACTCTGTGTCCTGGCTGTTCACTTGTCAGAATTCAGCAAATGCTGAGCATGACACCTTTCATTATTTATAATGCAATTCGTTGTATACACAGGATGATTGAGTATGTATCATGTGCTGAAAAAGTTTTCATCTGACGTTCTCCAAACAGTTACTTCATTTACTTATTGTATTGTTAGTCTTTCTCTTTACAGAATGAAATGTAACAAATTATTTTGAAACTTCAGTAACTCACCTGCAACAGTGACTATTAGGTATGATCAAAACGTATTATTAGAAACAGCAGAGAGAAAACCATCTTTGGAAACTGATCATGTTAATATCCTTCAAATAGAATTGTTGATGTTTGGCATCAAACCAAAATCTACAGTTTTTAGCATAAGAACAATTTATTAGTCATGAGTTCCCAAAGGTTTTTGTCAACAAAAAGCAATTAAATTCTCTATTTTTTCTCACTTTCCTGCTTACTAGATTAAGTACAGTAGTAATCATTTTTAATAAGATAGCATTAGATTAAGAGAAATACAGTGAAAATTGTAATTGAGTATTAATGTTTTTTTAAATAAGATACCCTCACTTGCATTACAGCATAGAAATTTCATAATCCTGACATCCAAAATATTATTAATTTCTTTAGAATTTCATGTGAATATTGGCTAGTTATTAATTTTTGACCTACTGGTTGCTTTTGCTATATTTTGTGGATATAAAATTTAAATCAGATTAAGGGATGGGGGCAAATTGTAAAATACAAGGTTATTTAATCAAATATCTAAATCAAATAAGACACAAATAAGATTCTGATCTTGACACTAGCTTGGTATTGTCACAATCATAATCCCTCGCATAAGGGCGCTCTGGCTCTTTCACATTTTATGTGCACCTGCCACCTATTCCTCCTTATTTAAGCCAGATGCTCTTGCTACTCCTGGCTGTGCATTGGAAGACGGACAGCCAGAGGCCCGCCTACCACGAAGTCGCCCTACATCAGTGGCTTGAGGGCACAGGCCTCCAATCGGAGTCCTGACCCAGCTAAGTCCGGGGTTCAGAGCGCCTGGCCTCATCATCCCATTTTTATTCCCTCTCCCTGCACCGGATCTCATTCCGGTTTTTATCCTTGTCTAGTTTTTGTTTAGGATGGATCACCCGGCTATGGACTTTTGGACTGCTTCCTGGTTTCCCCTTCTGGATAGTTTTGGACTTGTTCGTCTGTGCCACACACCCCGAGCAGTCGTCACACCCCCCCCGCCAGTCATCACATCCTGATCCTGTCTCTGAAGGCACCGGTTCTGTAGGGTTTGGGCATTTACTGGGACAATTATTCATTGTAGCAGTAAATCACAAAATGATTCTTTTAATGGCCTTAGAATCCAACCATGCAATATAACTCAAACAATGCACACACACAGGTACTAATACACGAGGATACATTTATTAATACATATAATATGCATATAAACCTAACAGATCTTATCGAGAGGGTTATCAGAATACAAAAGGTATATATTCAGTCAGTTACGAAGTGTTACACATATCAAGAGGACATACGTTCGGTATATCATTCATTTAGACCGTTTCATAAAGTGAACTTGGTTACAACTTCTACATTAGATACTGAAAACAAGTACATAACTCTTAGGAATTAAATTGATATCAACTGGTTGGGATAACAATTGAATTCTCGAGCTGTAATGCACTGAAAGGATTCAGATCTCCTGCGGGCTCAAAGAAGCAGTTGCAGGCTTGTTGCTGTCCAATCCTCGCTGTCTGGCTAGGTGCCAGGCTGTGCTGTGCGGCTTACGATGGTGCGCTGCTGATGCTCACTGAAGGCTAGTTAGTGCTGGCTTTAACTAGCAAAGTTTGTGCACAGGAGAAAAGATAACTGTGGGTCCCAGCAGGTCAGGAAGAGGACCGGTTCGTTCCTGATGAAGCGCTAGTTCTGAATAGTGATACAGCTGTCCACAGTTCTGACCTGCTCACGAGGCTTGCTGCTGATGCTAACCTCGGGTGGATCCTCTGGTTACTCTCTGGCAACCTCCGCTCTCGCCTCTTAGAACAAAGGAAAGTTCTGGCACTCGGACACACTGGCCGTTCCGTGGTTGTCCGGGCTGAGTCTCAGGATGGTCAGGAGACGCGCTGCGAGAATGTCCTGCCCTTGGGAGCCTTCTGCTCCTGGGCCGTCCTGCCCTGGAATTGTCTCGCACCCCTGGAACTCTCCTTAGAATTCTCCGAAAAAGTCTCTCAGGCCCTCTGTGTTGCCTGTTTTTACCTGGAGGAAGTTCAGCTCGTTCATTGGCTGACAGTTCCATGGGCATCAGAGTCCCACGTGAGTTACTCGGCCCTACCAGTCCCTGATTGGTTGATCAAGGTGAGATATGAGTCACTTACTCCTGACACCTAGGAATGCAGTCCAGATGTCCATCTGGCACTCCCTAGACAGATAGGCGCCAATGGATGACCATTGATCATGATTGCCAGGCTTAGCTAAGTGCATCCCCATTTGGGAGCTGTCCCTTATCAAAAAACATCTTTAAATCAGCCTGCATGAATAGTTTCTCTGTGGCTGCACCACAGAGATGAACAGAGAGATGGGGCCTCATTTGGGAAAGGACAGCATCACTTAATTCTGTCTTTTTAACAAGCATTGCTGCTACACCCTTCTCCAGTCTCTTCCAGATTTCACTGTCTTCTTAGGGTCCTGACCTACGCATTGTGACAGGTATGGAAGTAAATTATACATTTTAGGAATAATATTGCCCCCTAAAGTCAGGGATCACTGTTACAAAAGGCCCTGTATTGGCCTTTTCAATGCAAAAATATATATTTAAATTGGTCTATTTATAATGATGAGCACCTTTCATTAGTTTCATAGAGTTGAATGGCTTTTTCTGAGACAGCTACTTCTAGGTTTATTTGAGCTACATGTTATGGTGATAATGGTAAGTGGTGTTGTCATGCCCATGCAGGGAGCAACTCACAGTCTGTAGTTACCATAGGAAACTGCAGCATTCCTATGAGAGAAACCCATTCCACCCAAAACCATGAGAATGAGGTCGGGGTACCATTCCGGCACCATTCCATCCAGGAGCCAATTCACCATATTTTAGTCTAAATCCTTATTTAAATCCTGAAATGCTACTGGGAAAGTGCTCTAGCATTGAGTCTACCCATGATAGTGCAGTGTCCAGCTCAGCTCCACGAAATGCATGCTTAGAACCCAGAAGAAACTGAAAACCAAAAAATCTAGATCTTGAGTCCCTGAAATTACCTGATTCCTTGCATGACGTGTCTTTCCAGTGTCATCCTTTCCTGACTGCTCTGAATTGCTTTTGTCCCTGCAGCTTTCACTCAAATTGGCAAATTCTCTGCTCACTGTTTACTCTGCCTCAGCTCTTCCTTCATTGGTCTTTCATGGAAAACCCAGTGAAATACCCCATGTCTCAGTATTTGGATTTCATTTCACCACATCTGCGTGCAGCTCACCTCCATGCTGCCACACTAGCTCCTGGAATTAAGCCTTCCATTCCACCTTGGCTGACTACAGTCCACAGCTGCAGCATAATAGATTTTTATTAAAACAGAAGTAAGGAAGGAGGTCCGATCATAATCTTGCATTTCTGCTTGCCTATGCTTATAAACTTAACATAACACAGCACACATCTTTTCTAGCACTCAGTGTTTTCAGTGAAGAAAGGGATAAAGTTCTTTAATAGTCCTGAGCATCCTTTTCTCTTTGCAACAAATACAGTGTAGAGGTAGGAAGATAATAGCTAAGGGTTCCTTTGCTGCTTTCTGTGGAGTCTTCTTCTGGTCACAGAGTCCTCTCCTACAGTATGTCTACTGGTGCAATCCATGTCCCGAATTAGACATCTCATCGAGTAATAATGGCTCAGCTTAAATAGACCTTACCTGGCCAGAACTCAAGAATGAAATGAGGAGTAGGAGTGTTCCAGTAATCACAGTGGGTATAGACTGCACTACTAAGTGGAGGCAAATTAAAGAAATGACTGCATGCTTTTGATCAGGTGTAACATGTCCTGTCTTCCTTTGTTCTTTGTCTATCTCAGGCCCAGTTAAACCTGTTCTTCAATCACACTTCACCACTGAGTGTGGGGTAATTAATGGGCATCTAAGCAAAAGTTCGATTAATCATTATTGATTGCCATTTGCCCTGCTTTTTGTGCCAGGAAAGCTTGGAGAACTGAATTAAAGGAAGGAAGCTACATTTAAATGAAAGTTTCTTATCCTTTGTAAATGAGGGGGGTGTGACAGCACTGATCAGCTCATTCTGTCAATATTAACATTTGACCAAACTACTGAGCTGCTAAGAGTCCAGATAAACAGGATAATACTTAATACAGGAAGAAGAGGGCAAATGGAGAGAAAGACACAGCACAAAATGCAAATCAATTCACAATCTATGATAAAATTGTACATTGCACTAAACTGACAAATCTGGAAGGCAGCATACATTCATGTTCTAAAGTGAAAGTTCACAAAAGAAAACCACATTCATTCCAGACTGATAGCTTGAACTGTGTGAAGGAGCTTTTTTTAAAATTTTCACAAGCTACAGCTACTACATTCATTCAAAACATACCAAATGTAATAAGTAACAAAATTCTAAGAAAATGAAGGGGTTACAGATTAAAGGGGGGGCATTCAGCATACTTGTTTCTAGTAGTTTACTGATTATGAGTTTTCACTTTGAAATACTGAATGAGAGAATTAGACATTAGTAATGGAATTATGTGTTGGACAATGTTGTGATTGAGCACTCAAGGCTGAATGAATTAATTACACAGAAACTCTGACCTAGTTATAATTACAAAGAACTGAACTGATACCTTTGGTTCAGAATAAAAATGTGACCTTTATTCATGATTTTAAAATACATTTTTTCACAACATACCCTATATTTAAGATACCATCTGATACTCATATAAGGATATTTGTCTCATTTAATCCACCTCAAAATATATGTGCTGGGATTCTTTTAAATGATTTCAACTACTTCTTATGAATTATTCAGACTGCATCACGAAACAGACCATAATTCTGACTGGTGCTCTTCAAACTACAAATTAAATTGCTTGAAGGGGAACTTCTTTGAAACATGAATGTAACATTTCTGTAATTTTATACTCAGTTATGCAAGAGCTGTCATTGCATTTCTTTAATTTCTTGCTGAGCTTTAATCACACAGTTTCTCTTGTTAGAAAAGAAACATCACATGGAAAAATGACACTAAATTCTGGACTTACACAGGCTATGATATGGCTATGACTTATAACTGGACTTTTTTCACATTTGTTCACTTTAAAAAACATGTATATAAATTCTAAAAACATTAACTTAATTATATATATTTTCCTAAGAATGTTTATTTAATAATATAAGGCTTCACAGCCAAAACGTTGTGTTTTCTCTCTTCTCTTTTCAGTATGGAATAAACCTATTACTTTTCCTTTGCAGACTATGCATGCTGATGCAGCTACCCACCTGAACTAATATACAGTATTCTACCAATTATTCTTTGAGAAAAGTATTTGTATGTGTCTAGATAGATGGAAAGAGTAGATTAACAAAGAGGATATATACAGTATACTTAGACAAACCTGTATGTCAGAATAATATTAATCCTCAAAACACAGATAATTTTCAGCTTTCAGTGTTTTTATTTTTATTTGTTTTGTCCTTTCTTTTGCATACATTGCAAAATGGAAAACACAAAGCCATAGGACCTTGCATCTGCTGTCATGGAGAAGGTAAATATAAAGTAGGTGCTATTGATTGAATCCTCTTAGATGTGAGTCATAATCTTTGACAGCATTTTTTTTTGTTCTTTAAAACATGTTTTGTAAAGATTCCCATGAATTCAGTATTTGTCAAAGATCTTTAATTTTGAAACTGACAGAATTCTATATACACTACTATTATAGTATTCCCTGCATTCATAAACCAAAGAGATCTTAAGTGATCTTATTTAGTGGTATTGCTTTCAACAAGGACACCTCATAGCTTGTGAAAAAAGTACACTGGGAAGGAATGGAGCCCTCTGTATACCTAAGCAGTGTAAAAGTAAGGCTAGTTTATAATGGTATGAATTGAGGGATATTTTCTTAATCATTTTTTAAAGATATTTTATTTTTAAACAGCTTTTGTTATATAAAATACTTTAAAGTATTCTATCAATAATTTTGTATATTATTCAAATGTGGGACTTACTGAATTATTTAGAAGAATCTCAGACAAAAATTCCGGGAATTATATTGCATCAGTATTTTTCAGATAAGTTAGTCATATGCCTATTCTCAGTCCAATTCCAAAAACAATTCCATCAGCATTCCGAATTGTACTCTTGCAAACCTGCTATATTCTTTGACAACATTCTGTGTCATGGTCTTTTGTGTTCTTGCATTTCACATTCAGGATTC
Source organism: Lepisosteus oculatus (assembly GCF_040954835.1). Classification (NCBI taxonomy): domain Eukaryota; kingdom Metazoa; phylum Chordata; class Actinopteri; order Semionotiformes; family Lepisosteidae; genus Lepisosteus; species Lepisosteus oculatus. The sequence goes on along the minus strand of NC_090702.1, from coordinate 22,064,118 downwards.
TCAGCCTGATGTGTTAGAACCTATTAAATCACCTTCACCTACCCACTTAGCTTTGACCAGCTAGAAAGAGAAAAAAGAGGTAGTAAAAACCAGAAGACATTGTGGATCTCACAGAAAAAATACTAGAAACACTTTTGTATTAAGTCAAAGACTGAAATATTTCCAAAGCCTCAACTAAAATTCAAATGAAGGACATGGAGAGATCTGTAAACAAAAGTTCTTTGTTTCTACTGAAAAGCTTCTCTGACTTAAATCTTCTAATATTCAAACTTCCTCTGTGTGTGAAGAAGTATATAAAAGAAGCATAAAAGGGTAGTAAGTCAATTATGCATAAGATATTAAGACTGACAGAGTATGACATAAATAATACTTATTGAATTCTGATGTATATGAAAACCATATTGGTGAGTCATTAATATGCAATGAATAAATGAATACAGAAACTAGAGGATAATCTGTATGGCAGGGGACAGTCAACATTGATTAAGAAGAGGCTTTATTTAACTAATTTGTTAGTGTCCTTTGAGCAAGCAGTAATGATAATTAATTGAAAATCTGTTCCTCTATACAGTATTTGTTATACCAAAGGAAGATGTTCCCTGTTTAAATGTATTGAATGATGAGCCAAATACAAAATTGACAATGATGCAAAAGGGGATATAGTTAGCAGGTACTTTGGCTGCCAGAAAATGATAGCACTGTGTTGGCTGACTGCTGGTATTCTCCTTTGATGTCAATGAGATTTTTGTTTTTGGAAATTTTATTTCTGGAACTTTCCACAGCCCATAACCACAGTGATAAGACACAGAGAGTTAAATTGTGGGATTCAAGAATTGTCATAGTTAAATTATTATATTTGTTTCAATATATATTTTTTTATATTTTCCATTTCTGTCATAGTTGCTGAAGTATGTTTTTTCTTCCCCTTTTCTCTGCTTTAGGTAGCCTCAGTGGGTGGGGATGGGAAAGAGGGGGTCAGGGCGAATAATAAAAAAATAATGGAATAATAAATGGAAAACTATAATTATAATTGATAAAAACAGAACAAATATGATATGGGTTATTCTGGATTTTCAGAAGGCTTCTGCCTGACATTATAAAACCTAAATTCTCAAAATGCAGGCAATAGTCATTCAAAGTCATAGGTGGAGAACTGGGTGATAATTCATGAAGCTGTTTTAACTATTTAAGGATTTAGCTCAATTGAATTAACTCATTAACTTGGTTTCAGTTCAAAATCAGGTTTCAGTTGCCTGGTTAAAGCAAGTATGGTATAAACAATCTTATTCTGTGTACACACCAGATTTTAGAGGGTATAGCATCTAAAACTTCAGCCACACAAGGAAAACCACAGCAAAAGAACTTGAATCTTATTTCAGTGATCATGAATTAAGTATCCTTATGGAATAATATGAAGAGAAAAAGTCATAGCCAGAGAATATGCCAGACAAAGAAGTGACAATAAAACTATCACATTTGTGTGAGTAAACATACATTGTTATTATCTAATTAACATCAGTATTGCATTAAAATGAAGCTCCTATTTAAGCTATGTATCCAGTTATATCCTTTAGATATATATTAATTCATATTTAATCTTTAGATATATATGAATTCATATATAACCTTTAGATATATATGAAAGTGTATAATTTAAATTAATGGATTTTATAATAAAATTAAATGTACTTGTAAAATTGTTTAGAGTATAGCGAAAAATGTCATCAACATATTATACTGCTTATTTGGTTAAATTAGAGACTGAGTGTAAGGAGAACTATCCTAGTGTAGGTGTTTTGTGAATTTACAGGGAGAATTTATTGATTGTAGCAGTAATCATGAGGTGATTCGTTATGGCTATTAGAAAATCAATTGACCAGCGATGCACACACACGGATTCAATAAACAAGATAATTTACTAATAAATTAATTGTGCATAAATCATATAACAGTCTGCCTGGATAAAGTTGGCAGATCATACTGTGAGGGTTATCAAAGTGCAAGGTATATAATCACGAAGAGATTCAAAACACAAAGAGATACAAAGAATATGCTTCAGTATACCATTTGGCTATACTTTCATTAATCAGTCTCTCTCACAGTCCTGCTTTTGTCTTGTCTTTACAAGAGCCCGATTATAGTAGTCCTGGGTCCAGGATGTGGATCAAGTTAGTGGGTCATTAAAAAAGGTGATTCAGGTTAAAACTCTAGCCTGAACAAGAAGCCCAAAAAAATGACCTAAAACATGATGAATCGAACAAAACGTAATTGCTTTAAATACATTGTGCTTAAGAGCAATGATTGCTTATGCTGCCCAAGCGTGTTGTTTAAGTTGATAACCTGGTTTCTATAAAGAAAGGACTGGAGGAAATCCTTTGACCAATTAGCCACTAACTATCAAATGGGCTTGATGGGCCTCCTCTCATTTGTAAATGTTCTTACACTCCTATGATAGGATCAGCAGTCACTTTAGAATAGGGGCAGCTGACCCTTGTTCTCAAGTGCTGCATTTGTTTATGGCTCTTTGGCTTAATATTTTCAATAACACTAATTAAGTGAATATGAAGAAAAACCACCTAGGTATTGCCATGTCCCAGTCTTCATCTGAAAAATACTGCTAAAACCCAAAGAAACAATAATTCAAAGGGCTGCTGTAGAATATTCATAGAAAATTGTTAATACAACAATCAGAACTGGGTAAACACCTGGTAATTGACATTTAATGTAGACAAGTATAGAGATTTTCTTGTACAGTAGGTAACACAAGTACAGATATAAACACAAGATGGGAGTTTTAAGATTATGATGATTATTATATTTTGGAAAAATGCCATTCCAGGTGTAAAGGAATTCTGACAGGCTTGAACAAAGAAAACTGTAAGGAACCTGATTCAAGATTAAAAATCCTTAAATGTATTGAGAGTCAACCTAATAGATTTCACCAGAATCAAAATACTAGGGAATAGAAGTTGAAACAATGGCAAAGTGCATTTTAAACAGAGCAGAAGGCACCTTTATTATTATGTTGTTAAAGGCCCCTGGTCTCTTTCAAGGAACAACTGGATGAGATTAGCAAACATTTCATTTGTATTTGTATAAAATAGTACTGTAAATGAATATATTGTATTTTTGCTTACTGAAGATAGTACAGTGAATGATGTTAGAGGAATGCTAGTATGATTCTTTCTTAACATTTTACATGATAAATAGAGCAAGAGAAATTTAGTGTCCTATTAAAAACTGGGGAGACATTAATTTATAAAAATCACAATAAATTCAAATTATGGTGATAGGCAAATTAATATCTATAATCCAAAATGCAGATAGAATTTCCACTATATATGAGGAGTGGTTATTAGAATTAATGACATCCTGGCCAATATATTAATCATGATCCTGTAATATTGATGCGTTTGTACATTTCAGTATTGGATGATTAATTACACAGAGATTTAACTACAATATACAGTTTTAAAAATGGATTGCTTTATACTCAAGACTAATACAGGATATCTTTTTGTGTAACTTTATGAATGTCAAAGAGTGCACCTGTTTTGGTAGGACAAACAAAGCAAACTTGAGAGGTTTTGATTCAAATGGCTAACAAAGGAACTGGATCTGAAAACTTCTTTTATGTTTGAAAAAAATCAATATTTTTCTAATAATTGTCTCATGCTGCTTTGAATATTTTCACATGGTTCAAAAGAGGAGAAGAGCATTACCATATCAAATAGAAATTAATTTTAATTACCAGGAGGTTCTATGTGGTATGCTTTTCAATGTCAAGTAATGAAGGGAAAAAGTCATGGTATATATTTCAGAATCAAAAATTGTTCAGCAGAGTTCGACTGTTGTTATGTTGCAGGGTACATTTGAGTACGTACTCAGAATTTGGTTTAGCACTTCAAATAAAAAAAAAATACAATGATCTCCCTTTTCTGACACATGAAAACATTCCAAATTATTTGCAGTTTTACTTTACCTTTAACAAAAATTCACAGCTTCCTTAATGTCACTATGCAGACAGTTACAAAAGGTGTTTGGATAGTGATATTCTGAAAGCTGTGACATTTAGTTCATGCCAAGATGTGTGCTTTAAATGTTAAGTTTATACCAACAGACCAAAACATCAATGCAGTAAATAACTCTTAAGGTTTCAGCATAACTAATATTTAAGTTTAATGTAGAATATATCTGAATTGTGCAACAAGGGCCCTTTGCACATCATTCACAGTAGCTGGATGCTCGACTGCTTTTTGACAGCTAATTTATTAGATGATTTAAAGTATCCAGTTTTACATTACCTTAAAGGGATTTCAATCCATGCATGTGAAGAGCTAATGGACTTTGGTATGTGTTCACTGCTGAATAGCTGAACCTAGTGGAGGGCAAATATCAGACAATGAAGCTGAAAATTTATCTCACTTGATTGCTGCTACTGCTGCATGTATTATTGATCTATATGTGACTCCACTGTGGACATTAGTACAATATCAAGGCTTAATGGACTGCAGAATGGCATCCATTTTCATCCTTGTTATAATGTTGACAAGTCCATGACACATTAAATAGGAAATTGATTTTTCCTGTTAGGATCTCCAGACCAAATAAAACACACACATACATATAAACACAGTTTATTATGCAATACAGAAAGTTTTCAACAACATGCTTAAACTGCTTAAAATGTTCTGCTTTAGTAACAGTTACATGAACCGTTTTAATGAAGACTTTGTAGATGTAGAGAAGTATGCATGTGAACTTATTTGAAACCATCCCCCGGTTCATTCTGCCATTATTGATAAATCTCCAGCCTGAATAGCTGCAGGAGATTACAAAATCATCTTTACTTGCACTGTCAGCATTTTCCAATAAACATTGATGGACAGGTTTACTCCTCCACTAGGTGCGTAAAACAAGTTCAATGGAGTTTCATTTCTAATTTATAGTTCTATTATTCCCATTTAATATCTGATTTGGTAGTTTTATTTATGAATAATTCCTCCTGTTTTGTCACTCCTGGATTAACATGAAAATACAGATGAGTTTTGAAGAATAAAAAAGGTAAAGGAAGAATTTAAAGATTTCACTTGTGTTTTCTAAAAATACAGCCACTGTTAATATGCTAGTAGTATTTTACTTTAAATACTGAAGTTCTTGTTCATTTAGTTTATTTCTGCTTTTAACAAAAACAAATTTGTAGCAGCAATCCTTTTTAATAAACTACAGAAATAGGTGTTGCTGCTTATCTCCAGTGAGGCCACTCTCTTTGATCACCTAATGGTCTTTGCGTGTGGGAATGTAAGAGAGATGACTTTGTCTTTTGGATGAGGAGCTTTCCCAGGAAGTAGCCACTATGCCAGAAGCAAACCAAGTTTCTCCCCATTTGTGACTCACCCTGACAAGCAGTTATCCTTGTGCACAGGCTTTGCCGTAGTTCAACTTAACATTATCCCAGACTCCCCATTGAAGAGAGCTGTCATCGTGAAGCTACAATAGAACTTCCCTCCTTCCCTACTACTTTGAGCCACACCAGGACTGAATTGCCGTCTAGCCAGCAGAGCATGGACTGGACAGAGCTTCAACAGACCCTATCAGTTGTTCCCTTAGCCTTCTGCGGGAGAGTTATGAATCCTTGGTTGTGGATGAGTATTCAATTCAATTTTCAACATGATAAATCTCAAGAATTCAATTGCTATTCTAATACATGTTGATATCCATTTAATTCGTATAATAGTATTTACTTTTGAATACCTGAATGTTGAGATTTTTAATAAGACCGATTACGAGTTAGTGTAACCAATGGTATACTAAACACATAACCCTTGCTTTTGTATCTCTTTTTGACATCTGCCATTTGTATCCAGGTGGACTTTCATGTCTTTACTTTGAATGCTTTACAGTATGTACATATTTTATGTATTAAGAAATGTATTCCATATATTTTGAATCCATGTGCAAAGTGCTTGTTATTCTATTGATTGATTCCTAAAAAGCAAAGGAATCTTATGCAGTCTACTGTTACAATTAATACAATTTGTCAGTAAATTCCTGCAACTCCTACAAATGCATCAAGCTGAAACCATGTGATAATCAATCAATCAAGGTACTTTGAAAGGACAATGCAGAGATCACATTAAAGCAGTCTGCTGTATCTGATCAGCAGATGCACAGATATACTACAGTACATTGCCTTACAGTACCGTGCACAAACACAGATAAACAACACTGGTCTTTAATTATTCATAAGTAATAATGTTAAAATTATCAATATCTCCTAAGACTTACAAGTAACATTTTCAATCAACTAAATATCAAACAATCAAACAAAATAAAAAATCAAACTACATTATTAGTTAAAGTGTGTTTTAAAAGGAGGGTGACTACATTTTTTCTGTGACTACATTATCTGTATGAAATCATCAGGTGAAAATGGTACATACTGTAAAATTACTTGAAAAGAAAAGGAGTTGAATTTAAAAACACAGAAAACTGCCAAGGAGTATTTCATTTTTCTGAAGGTCAAGGGATAAATAATGATCCCAGAATCAAATTGACTAGGGGACTAATTACTAATGGAACCTATTGTCTATGGTCTCCCTATGAGCTCTTAGAGCACCATCAATCCACCAAGAAGATCAATATGTTCTGGAGCTTAAAGCCTTAAAAATTAGATTTCAATTTTTTGTGGGCTGTCACAAGAAGAAATTATTCCTGACAGTGAGTTTTTAGATAAAAAAAATAATATTGATTTTTGAAAATCAATGACATAATTACACTTTGGGAACTGAATTAATTAATAGAAATATTAAGCACAAAGAGGGAATGAATGTACTGTATAAATGCACCGTCTTAATAACAAGATTTGTACCATTTGTTGAATGTGCACCATTATCATTGTATTGCCAATGAGCAATATTATTACTTTCAATCCAATAGCCTACATTACACATAGAAGAGTGGAACTCCTTTAGAAACTATTATGATGTCATCCCAGCATCTATTACACAGGAATGTGAGGAAAATGAGTTACCAAAATTTCAAGGAAGAAGGAAATACAGCTATTATTATTATACGCAAACACGTTTTCATAAGGAGGGGGACTGCATGAGAGAATATGAAGAAAAGGTCAATATTTTTTCATATTGCTTTTAGCAGAGAAACATACTGTAATGCTAAAAAACTCTCATAATGTTTCCCTGCTGTTATCACATAATGTGCATGTGATGTCTCATAAAGTAGACAGATCCACACATGAACAATATTATACATTCCTTGTTTTTATCTAAGGATACGATCCAGTAAATGAGCCTGTGGAATTTCATGGGGAATAATACTCATCTTCCACCCTCTACAGGATATTCTTTATAGAAATAAATGATTAAATTTTGTTGCTTCTTTTTATTCCCTTTTATTAAGATATACTGTACTCTCATAAACCACATTTAAGTAGGTTGATTTGATCAAAAGACCATATCCTTGATAAGAACTATATTTTAATGTATTTGGAATAATCAGTATATGTCTTTAATAACGCAGACCATCAAATGATCCTTTACAAATCCATAAACATGACATACTGAACCCAGCAGAAATATTTTTTTATGCAACTAATTGATTCTCTTTAATTTACATTATGTCCTTGGGGTATGGTGGGAAGTTTTTGGGAATGTCCATTTATTTTAAATGAATGCTTTTATCTTCTTTATCTACAATACTTGAGAGAGATATCCTTAGTCTTATCACACAACTACTTTTCTTGAATTATGTTTCCTCACTGAAACTATCTACAGAAAAGAACTAGGCACGTGGGTACTGCAGCAGCCAAAAAGATAATAGCTCTGAGCTAGCAATCTCTTGGCACTCTTCCCTGGCCCTTTACTTTTTGGATGTTTTGTTTCTGGAGCTTTCCACAGCCCAGATGCCTTAGCCTGGAGACCAGACAGTTTGCTCCTGGGAGTATGCAATTGAATTCCAGAAGCTCTCCTACAGGCTTTTTAGATTTTTCTCATTCTTCCCTTATCGTGTTTGCTGCACATTTTTTTTCTTATCTGTTTTTTTTATACTCGTCTTTTATGCTGGCAGACTGGGAGGGGTGGGAATTGGGACCTGTGGTGGTATACTGTACAACTTGGTGTATCATAGGTGGATGTTTATACTGTAAACTGCCACAGTTTACAGTAACAGTTCGACTGTGTTATTAATAACAGACTGTCCACTAAAATATTTTGCATAAAGGAATATGGTGCAGAAACAATAGAATAAAACACAATGGTTGGAAAAAGGTCAAAAACAGATTTAATTCAAAGAGAATACAGACAAATTGATATTCAAAGATTTCTGTTCAAATAATTCCAAAACTTCATAGTTATAAACATTTTGATATAGTTGAGTCAAATAAGTAATTAACTATGGTCATACAGTATATTTTAATATATGATTTTATATTACTTTCTGTGATGAATGATAATGATGACTTCCATCTACTGTATATCAGATCAGGGGTGAGTTTCCCCAAAAATATTAATCTTAGAGATTAACGAGCAATTTAATCCTTAATACACTTAATAAACTTAATACACGTACATAACATACATGCTACTTTTTCGAGTATTTCCCAAAACCCCTCTTATTCAGTCATTTTACATGTGAGTATAAAGTACTTCTTTGTTAACCCCGCCCCTGAAATCGCTTAGCAAAAAGCATCACAAGTAGATTGAAAAACAATCGATTGACAATACTTTCATTATATGATATCATTTTTGGTCCTTCAGTGGGATAAAATAAAGTTGTGAAAAGGAACATAACATCATAATTTAACAACCAATTAGGCGAAAGCGTATAGATAGGCACAAAATCGGACACCTATTGTTTCTAAGAGAAAACAAAATAAATGACTGACACATCGTAAAAGAAAAACAAGATTGACTGCTTGGATGGTTTACAGTATGTGTTCTGCACGACATCTTTGATTTAAAGCAATACTTTTTTTGGTGTGATGCCATTGTTAAGAATCAGTGTTTCATGAGAAAATACTGCTGTTATTTATTGTTATTGTTATTGTTATTAACTACTAAGCTTGGCATGTGTCACTGAAGAAATACAGGACCTATAATCACTTTAAAAACAAGCAAATCTAAGCATTACCGTCAACAATCATGACAGAACATAAAACGGTATTCGAACTTTAGATATAAATAAATATTAGGCCCAATGATTTAACTTAAATAATGCATTACTGCATTTCATCATATCATCTAGTCAAGTATAAATCTTAGCATTTATTATTTTAAATTAATGTATTGTAATGGATTGGGGTTCTCTGGGCATGTGCCCTCGCCACTCCCACCCCAAAATAGAGGAGAAAATACAGATAAAAGAAAGAAAACATAAACAGAACAAAAACAAATTAACTGCCAGAGGTATGTAAACATGTTATATTTTTACATATATCAAATGTTTTCCTTGCTTTATCATTTTTCACGTTTTTTATAGAATTTAAATACAATTTCAACACAACCACAAAAGTACTAAAAGAGGGAGGATTATTGGACCATTTGACTTATGAATATGAAATTTACAGTACCTAGGATTACTAATAAATTCATTACTGTATAAATAAATGTTTTTTTTCCAAATTTCTTCTCACATAGTACAACAAAATATAAAAATCCTTAATATAAAATCTTAGTATTCTGAATTTCAAGAGAATTGTTATGACATGAATTTAATTTGCTCTGTCTGGCGATCTCCATTGCTAAGGTTGGCACAAGAGGTAGCCAGTTTAAGAAGCACTTAGTGATTAACGAGTGGGTCGGGGAGCATGTAGATTACAAAAGATTTAACGTGCTACTTTAGTTACGATGGGTTTTGGAAAACACTTGTAAACTAATGATCAATCTTAAGATCGAGTTTACAATGTCCTTAGTGTTACGATGCTTTCAGGAAACTCACCCCAGATTAGTATAGACAGTTTGGTTGCATGGTCTGACAAGAAAGCCTTGATTTAAAAAAAATACAAAAACAAAGATATTGTTCTTGGTCTTGAACATGATAAATGCCCTTCCCTGGTCATAATACATAATAAGTGCATGAAGCAGGTTAAATTCTATAAATATCTGGTAATATGCAGTAGAGTATGTAGCTGCGGGCCTTATTAATAAGGCAGAATTAAGTGTTTCTGAGCTTTCCCAAATTAGGCCCCATCTCTCTGTTCATCTCTGTGGTGCTGCCACAGAGAAACTATTCATGCAGGCTGATTTAAGGTTCCTTTGATAAGGTTTCCTAGGACAGCTCCCAAAGGGGGATGCACTTAGTTAAGCCTGGTTATCATGATCAATGGTCATCCATTGGCGCCTATCTGTCTAGGGAGTGCCAGATGGACATCTGGACTGCATTCCTAAGTCTCAGGAGTAAGTGGCTCATATCTCACCTTGATCAACCAATCAGGGACTGGTAGGGCCGAGTAACCCACACGGGACTCTGATGCCCATGGAACTTTCAGCCAATCAACGAGCTGAAGTTCCTCCAGGTTAAAACAGGCAACACACAGAGCCTGAGAGATTCAGTAAGACTCAGTAAAATTCAGAGACTTTTCTAAAGATAATTCAAAGAAGAATTCCAGGGAAGGACGGCCCAGGAGCAGAAGGTTCCCAAGGGCAGGACATTCTCGCAGCGCGCCACCTGACCATCCTGAGACTCAGCCCGGACAACCACCGAACGGCCAGTGTGTCCGAGTGCCAGACCTTTCCTTTGTTCTAAGAGTCGAGAGCGGAGGTTGCCAGAGAGTAACCAGAGGATCCACCCGAGGTTAGGTTTATATGCATATTTTATGAATTAATAAATGTATCCTCGTGTATTAGTACCTGTGTGTGTGCGTTGTTTGAGTTATGTCGCATGGTTGAATTCTAAAGCCATCAAAAGAATCAATTTTGTGATTTACTGTTACAATTAATAATTGTCCCAGTAAATGCCCAAACCCTACAGAACTGGTGCCTTCAGAGAGCCACTACATTTACATTTTGGCTATGGCAACGTTACAAGTACATAAGGTAGATGTTACTCTTTTAAAGTGATTTACAGTTTACTTTCTTTACAGGTTACAGGCTTTTGGTGTTAGTAAACAGATTCTGTCAATGTTTTTCAATTCTGTGATGCAAACTGTAGTGCAGTATGGAATAACTGTCTGATATTATGGCATTTCTGTATAACAAAAACCTAAGATGTCCAGACCCTTGAGGATGTGTTCTACAATAGTGGAGCAACCACTGGTGCAGAGTTTTCATACTCTTTATATTAAGTTTATGTTAAGACTATCTTTTAATATCTCTTTTGACCCCTTGCATGTTCTGCAAGAATTCCAACTGATGCTTTCAAACAGATGTTTTAGAGTCCTTCAATGTAGACTTAACAAAATGAAGAATTATCTTGTCCTATACTGAATCAAACTACTAATAAATTAGTTCACAATAAATGAGTAATGGTTTGTGGGCAACTGTTATCATTGGATTATGTGCCAAATGTAATGTGTAATTGTATGGGCTTTGTATATTTGTGGGGGAAGTTAATTTACAGGGTTCTGGTGTAATTGTGTGGATTCCTGTAGGAGTGGTGTGAAATGGATACATATGAGTAAATGTCTGTTATGTAATGTTTACTGGTACTTTACGTGTACTCTCTGTGTATTTTGTAAATTTCTTTGTGTGCAAAACATAGCTGCTTTGATACAAGACAAATTTATTGGAAATCAGACAATAATGTATTATCAGATTGTTTTGTATTATTTGTGCTTTTTTATAAGAATCAAGACATGTGAAAACACATTTATGAACAAAAAATAAAAACATTAAAGTCTGAAAAGCAGAATTCTTCAGATATGCTCAGCAATTTAAGCATGTGCTACATAAATTCAATTCTTCAGTGTCTTTCAATTTGAAAAATACTGTCAACCTTTCAATCATTTCTGTGTGATTCTAATCGTAACAATCAGCTCCTGAGTGATCTCCTGTTGCAAAACCTTTGCAAAATGTTGTAGTATGTGGGGTGCCTATCTCCTTGATGTCACCTTAACTAAGAGTTATTTGGAGTTATCTTAAGGTTAGAATACTATACGTACTACGCAATTACTGACTTAAATTCTTAATTTACAATGGAAGACCTGTTATCATAGTTTTTTCTTAAATTTAATCACAATGACAGCACAATGACAAGCATTGATAGAGTCATTGTCCTTTTCCATTTGTTGTTTTGAATGGACAGGTTTTTTCCTTGTACCCAATGTGTTAGTGAGAAGCCATTGTTACCTCAGTGAACATCATAAAATTAAGTTCCGTTATTATTTTCAGTCTGTTCCTCCATTCTTTTTATCTTTGAATCAAAATATTTAAATTTTGTCTCCGCATCCCTGTGTTCTGCCAATTGTAAATGTCTCCCTGTCATAGCAACTCTTGCATGATGAAAGAGGAACACGGCTGTCGTATCTCATGATTTGCCAAAACATTTTGATTTCACCAGACATTTAGTATAAAACATGCATATTTGTTTGAAAATCTTCTCTGTGATGAGTATTTTGTTATTATTCACTAGTTTGCTGTATTGTGTCTTCTAGCTTTCCTAAATTTAATCCCCAAATCTTATCTAATTGGTGTTTCATACCTTCATTATCAGAATACTACTTATCCAGGTAAGAGTTCTAGAGTCCATCCTAGCACAGGGCACAAGCAGGGACTACACTCTGCACCAAATGTCTGTCCACCACAGGACATCCCAAAACAAGTAAGAAACACCACATAAGCTATCCAGCATGTGTATGGAATGTATGAGGAAAATAGAGCACAGAAAAATCCCAAGCAAATATGCAAAACATGCAAACTCCATACAGAGATCCACCCCATTTTAACATTTGAACTAAGGACCCGAATACTGTGATACAACAGCCCCAATGTGGCACCTTTCACTGTTTCTGTTGAAAAAAAAAACAACCATTAACTTTTAAACTTCACACTATTTCTCAAATTTACTATGTACAGTAAGTAGTATATTTCCTAAAGATAATAAATAAGTGCACTGTTACGGTATGTAATGCTGTATGGCAATGGTTTTCAAAGACCAGGTTGCAACCCAGTAGGTCAAAGAATTACAGGCACTTGGTGTCTTTGTTCATTTAAATTTTACATAAAGTATAATTCTAACATCATTAGATTAACAATCCAATTATTTCTGCATATCACATTGTTTCTGGCTTTTGAGTATAGATGCATCATACACCTACAGTACTACATATTATGTACGACATGTCACATATGAATGACATACCTGTAAGTATTTGGGTCTACTCTAAACAATCACATGACTTGCCCAGTGCTGCGTGGATACTAAATCATTCAGTCTTAACCACAGAAAAGCTAGAAAATATGTATAATTTAGTAATAATAAAAAAGTTTTTTCCCCTACCATCAAATCCCTCAACACCTGCAGGAGGAAATGTAAATATGAGATGCACAACAGGAACTTACAGCTGTTGAAACAAACAAGTTGCTTATACCTAATCTGAACTGCCTGTTGAAAACAAGCAAAAGAAATAAAAGCTGAACTTGTAGAGCATTTACAGTCAGTAGGGGATTTTGCTATACAATTTAGTCCGAAGCTACAGTACCAACATATGCAGTGGAAACACTGATATCCAAAGTACTGAATGACAGAGTAGATGGAAAATTTTAAACACGATAAGTGTAAAGGAAATACAAGTGATGGTGCATCACATATGAGTAAAAAACAACAACCAGTTTTGAAAAAAATCTTTGAGAAAAGATGGCAATGAGAGTGTTTAGAATTACCACTTCATTAATTGTGAAGCTTTGGCATCCAGGAGTGTTCCTCGTCATCTTATGACAGAACTGAAGGAAGCAGTGATAGAGTAAACTTCATGGCAAGGAGCGCAGGGTCCTGTAATGAGAGAGGAACAATTAATACTGAGGTAAGGTACCTAATTTACTATGAGTAGACTACTTACCAGTGTGTATGGAAGAAGGAACAGGGTTTATATTTTTTGGTTGTTCTTTTTCTGGTGGACGGTCAAACCTGAAAATGAAGGCTGGCTTACAAACGTGTCATACCCTGCTGACTTTTCTTTTAAATGAACTGAACTGGACTTTACAAGGCATATGCAATGATTTTTTGACAGTGTTAGGAGATTAAAGCAAATCAAAAGTCATTGGCAAGTGGCAAGTATAGTATATATGAAAAGCAGTCAGCCCACCTATTACATGTTTCCAGCACTATTATAAAAACTTTGAGAATTAAATCAGTGTTGGAAAGGTGAACAAAATGATTTTGTATATCACTGCTCTGGTAGTTCTAGTCATGATTCCTCAGCAAGAAAATTTGAAAATGAATGAAAAATGCTGGGTGTAAAATGTGTATGCTTTTGAAATTATAAGGCAATGATGGAGCAACATTAGAGGAACAGAAGGAACTGCTGCATCTCACCTGTGATGACACCCTGAAAATGCAGCACAAGTATTTTTTCTTGTCATTTGAAATAACTATTTCCAAAGACTGCCCACCACTAAGAGAAATAAGTGTACTCTTTCACAATAACCCACATGTGTGAGTTGGAATTTTAGCTACAATAAGATTGTATAGCGAGAAAGAAAAAAAGTGATCAGCGAAGCCTATATGTGAATAACCCTTCCGTGGAATGAAATCATGAGGAACAAACAGGACCACCATTAACTAAGTGAAACTAAGATTGATTTCCCTTATGATGTTTCAAGTAATGGCTTTGTGATTTGTCAGTTATGTGAACTGGGTCAAGCTGTAATGTATTACAATATTGTGATTTTATGAAAACTCTCCCTTGTATGGTGATAAATTGAGCAAGCGAGGTGAGTAGAGTAAATGAGCAGACTTCACTGAAAGAAGAAAAATGGATATGGTAAAGGACTTTGCTATTGTTACTGGATTTGGATTATGGATAAACATATGTTTGTTGTACTTGGCAAGCAGCTCGGCTGCCCAGCTTACAGGTGACAGAAGGAGATGATGTATAGACCTCTCTTAAGATACCTGACAGGAATGTTAAACAATTGTGGTGACATAAAACATAGGGCTGGAATATTAAATGCATTTTTATAGGGAGATAAACATGGAGATGATAGAAAAGAACACTCAAAGCTTTTACTGAAAAATGGAAGGATGCACCTCACTGAGAATAATGTCACACTTTTGGAGAAAGAAGAATTCTGACTTTGGAGAGAAGAACAGCATTTAGACATAATGACAGTAAATTGTCCAATCCTATGCTAAAAGACATTGAGAGGTTTTTCAATGACTTATAGAACTTCAATCTGATGCCCGAACTTGATAAACCCTCAAGGTGGATGAGCTAATCTGCTTTGGGAAGGTTATTAAGAAAAGTTAGGAAGTTATGCTGAAGAAGCATGTATAGTAAGAGTGAAGACAAAATTTGATACATCAGATGTACTGTCTCAGGTTATAAGGATACTTGGACAGCATGCACCCATGTCTTTTCAGGGCATCAAGGAGTACTCAGGAAGCACATAAATGATTACACACTGTTACGAACAGTTCTTTCCAGACCCTATGCGGATGACACAATCCGGGATAGTGAGGAAACACTGGGGAAAAAGCCGTGCAGGAAACGGGGATCAAAACAGGGGGGGCGTGTCCTTGGTGCGCTGGTGTTCAGGACTTGCACGATACGGAGATCAGATGCAGAGCCCGGATTAACGTCAGTGCCTGGCTTTTAAGGTGGACTGGGAACAGGGGACAGGTGTGGGGAATGAGGCAAAGAAGGAAGAGCCGGAGCGCCCTTAAGGAGGAGGGACTACAATCATGACACACAGTATACAAAAGATGTGATAATTGACAGCCCAGGACTAGCTGTCCTGTAAACAAATTTTTAAATCAATTCTATATCAATGTGATCTCGAGTGTAATTTCAGATACATCTTTGAAGCATTACATCAGCAATCCTCTTTAGGGAAACAATAGAATCACTGGCATGTCCAGTTTAGTGTTCAGTGTTCATTCAGTGAAGGGTTGGCAAGAAATACGTTAATGAACTTAAAATGTCTTGAAAACTTTCAGACAGTATTACAAAGGATATGAGATATTAAAGTACTTCATACAAAGCATTTTACAAGAACTTGAAAATCCTGGTATTCCTAATAGTATCGTTTTTTTGTTCTCATCTAGTTCTTAATTTAAAATATTTATGCAAGAAACATCTTTAAATATATTTTTGAGGAGGCATACAATTTTTATTGGCAGGCACCTACCTATCATTTGTTTCAAGAGAACACAGAGTTGAAATGACAGATCTTTAATTTTTATGCACATCAATTATTTGCGATTCAGGGATGATGCTATTTCAGCGTTGTCAAAGGGAAGATGTCAAACTACATTAATTCTTAAAATGTCTTGCTAAAGTAAAAAGTCTGATCTAGATTGTAATATCCGATACATCTTTGACAGAAGATATAGTAGATTTGAAATAACACTAACTTTAAACAGCATAACTATTTTATGCTAGCTCACAGTTGTGAGCTTATCCATCTTATTTTCTTTTCATTTTGATTTCCACAGCAACATCCTTTGTGCAGAATTTGTTCGCACATCATATAGAGATATTTTGAGCACCAGGTTACAATAGGGGGAGTTTTTAATTGTTTAGCATTATGAAACAGAAGACCTACTGTAAATAGAGCTGTCTGCCCTGTCTTTCTCACACCTGAAGAAGGTTCCACAGCCGAAACATTGTGTTTCCTTTCTTCTCTTTTCAGCATGGAATAAACCTTTACTTGTTCCTTTGCAGCCTACACATGCTGACACAGCTACCAATCTGAACCTTTGAAATATTTTGAGAAAACACTCAGTTAATTATAATGTATATTATTTTAATGTATTTCCAATCATCTTTCACTCACAAATGTTTTCAATTTAAAATGAACATTTTGCTAAAAATATAATTTTAAAACAATGTGTACAATGTGTGTCTATGAATATACTGCATTTTGTAGTTTCTGTGAAACACTGTGAGTTAAGACATTTTCTTGTGTTTAATTACCATTTTGCTGTTATATACTAAAAATGAAGGAGGCTAACAAAACAAACTATATTAATAATCAATAACATAGTTCTGCTTCTAAAGCAGAATGTGTGCCATGGTAATCTTAATGTTTTGGAATATTTAACCAAGGAATAACTACAGGAAAAAATATTGCTTTTTAGCAATATGATTATTTACAAGATATATTTTACAAGATGTATTTTGATAATATTTTAAACATAAAATGTATAAGGTTCACTAAACAACATGTGTTTTATAATATAAACATAGTTGAGCAATATGGTGTTTGGGACTCAGAAATCAAATATTACAGAAACAATGTACCAGGTAAACACCAGGGAAAACCAGGAAAAGCAAGAACTTTTCAAAGTGTTATATTTACAGGTATGTAACTATTAAAAATCTTTGTGAATGTATTAAAACCATACAATATACTGGCTTCTACTTTATTTGCATTTTAACACTTATTTAAAGTACTTTAAAATGTCCTAAATCCTACAGTAAATGAAAAATCTTCATTCTTAGTACACATCTAAATATATTATTCAAGGTGTTTGGAAGTTTTTTTTTTCTTGAAGGCTCTAAGTACCTCAGCAGGGATTCCATCTGGACTTACTGTAGCACGTCCGTCCAGCTTGTGACCTGATAGTGCTTGTAATTTATATTTCGGCTTATTCATTATGGCTTTTTTATCACTATGTTAAAATAAAACAGTGTAGACTTCTGAAGTTTAATTAATTGAAAGAAACAATTTCTAATTGTGTGCATTACAGGAATACTTATAATTTAGGGATTCATTTATGGGTTGAAAAAAATACTAATCAACATTATACTGTTAAACTCTTACATTAAAAAACAGTATAATTAAAAAATATATATGGCTAGTTTTACTTTTAACATTACAATATTTAATGTAGGGATTTATATGTAATGTGTGCACTGACCCTAAAATATGTGGTTAGAAGCTATTTATAATAAAATACAATAATAGCATTTATGGATGAAATGCACTCTACAGTATTTGAGTATTACAGTATTACAGACAAGATCAAAACTATTACAATTATCTACCATTTTTCTTGCTGTTTCTACTTCACAATTAAGAGGCTGACATAGTACCGATATTCACTCTGCGACAGACATTGAAATATTCTTAAAACTTTCTTCTCTTAATTATTTTGAGGATTTTACATAGGGATAATGCCCTGTGGATATCAAGAAAAAATCAAGAGACTTAATCAAGAACCCATATATTAAAGCTATGAAGACAGGTTGAAGGTATTGTTCAGTTATAGAGCAAAACAGCAAATGAAGACTTCTTTATCTATCTTACCTTTCATTCCACTAATACGAGTCCTATGCCTGGTAACAAGTACCAATGGCCAGATTGCTAGCAGCCAGTGAATATGCTTATATTTTGCAGCACTCTTTTGCCTTTACTGCTGTGTAGCTGTCAGTTCTGGCATTGGTATTTCTGAGGTGACCTTTATTTGCTGCAATTTTAAAAGTCCATATTTGTTCTCTTTTTTTAATGTTTTGCCTTGAGTATAACATATTTCGAGAACCGAATCCTTGAGAAACTATTTTGATACGAAGTGACAATTCAAGATGTTGCTTTTTCACAATTAGTGTTTTTAAATTATTTGCCAGTTATAAATATTAATTTCTCACCCATAATCAAGTTTACTGCATAGAAATATGTATTGTTTCATTTTTATTTAAGCTGTTTATTTCTCCCTTAAGAACCTTACACATGAAAATGATGTCATTTAAATTATCTAAATATACCAATCTGTATAAGATATCCTAAAATGTTAACTCTCAGCAACAGATGCATTTTCTATGGATCATGCTCATGCCAAATCAATTATTTTAAAATGCCACCCTTTATAGATAATGCAGACTGTGTAATCTTACTATTATCTGCATCAGTAAATTAATTTTGGTTTTAGAAATCTATTACCAGAAAATTTTGTGCAACTTTCTATTGACCCCATTGTGTTTAATGTAACCAATAAGATGAATTGTAAGCTTGACAAGATGATTAATTAAGTTATTTTAATAAGTAAAAAGAGCTTTGGTTTATTCATGTATTACCTTCTTTTTGCACATACTGTATTGTGAGCTGTCCAAAAAGAAACAATCAATATTAGGTAGGAAAGCTGATTTCCAGACCTACTGTATGTTTGCTTTTCAAAATAGAGTGGTCTAACCCTCAGAGGTGTCTCCCTGTCATCCTAAGTACCACTATTCATGCCAAGTCTGTACTTATGCCGTGTGAAAAGATTACTTCTTGGAAAAATCTATTGCTATGCAGTCCCCATTATGCCTGGCAGTTTCTGACCTTTTCAGTTGGCAGAAACTGCTGTCATAACAGTAGTTTTTAGGGAGTGTAAGACTGTTTGGTTTGTCCAACCTATCTGCATCATCTGAGATCATCCTAGAATAATGTTTATGTTTTTTTGCACTGATTGTTTCTTCTATGAGGAACCTCACTGTTTTAGTTCAACGACATTAAAGATACCCACATCCTATATAATTATAATAAGGATAATTATAATTACCCTAACCTAAATTTGACTTTAAAAATCATGATGTGGGAATGAGTCTGGTATTACTTTTTGCAAGGTTGTTCCCACAAAAACCATAGGACAAATAATAATTTAATATTTCTATCAAACCTAAATTGAGGTGGAGAAGAGGCATGTTTCAAATAGTGAGGTTTCTTGAGATAATCCTCTTTTAATAAAGGATCATCCAGGGAGCTGTTGCCAGTGATTGGAGGGATCTAATTAGAACTGCGCAAGTGAATAAGGAAGAAGAATTATATTTAGTCAGAGGTAAACAGATATGGGAGAGGGTTAGAGATTGACCCCTTTCTGAACTTTTGTTTTTAACTCTGTTTATAGTAGTGACTAATTTATATATATATATTGCAGAAGTCTGGAGGGAAGGTTGGGTCCTAATCTCACTCACTTACGCACACCTATGTACAGTCTATAGTCTTTCAACTAAAGCTCCTCTTTGAGTATCTCTCTCACTCCCCCCTCCATACCCCTCCATCTACACCCTTGCAGTAAACTGGCTGCCCACAATCGTGTTCACATTCACTTCCTCCAGGCCAGGACTCGAGTCAGTTTCTCACCTCTTCTCAAATAAGCAGCTCTTCAACCTCAAATTCCCCATGGAAAACAGTTGGATCTCCTCACCCGCCATACTGTCTGTTTTTTTCTTTTAGTTCTACTGATGGTATCAACGCCTGCAGCCTATCTTCATTGTTTCATCTCCATAGAACACATCTGATCACTCCACCCTGAACTCATGGGTCTGCACTGGATCTGGGTCTCCTCGTTCACGTCCCTCATTGTACCTGAGTCCCTGCCCCGGTTAAGCCCAGGCTGCTGAAGTGATGGGTTTCTCCCCTTTACTCCTCTGCTGGTTAATCTCAACCTTTGGCTCTTTCCCCTTTTCAAGCTTTCACCCATGAATATAGTTGATATTTCTTA
The DNA here is from genome assembly GCF_040954835.1 of Lepisosteus oculatus. Taxonomy (NCBI): domain Eukaryota; kingdom Metazoa; phylum Chordata; class Actinopteri; order Semionotiformes; family Lepisosteidae; genus Lepisosteus; species Lepisosteus oculatus. Next base: position 22,043,520 of record NC_090702.1, on the reverse strand, counting down.
TTCCTTTGAGGTACCACCTGGAATCTGTCCTCATCCATTCAGTTTTAGCAAACTTCAGCAACTGATAAATCACTATCAGTTCCTTTTGTGATTTCACAACAGAGATCCAGTCTCAAGAAAGCTAGGATTTGGTGGCGTGTACTGCTACCTCTTTGTCAACTTGAGTTCCGTCGCCTGCATCAAGTGTGCTTTTCATTCACTTCATTCTCCATCAGTGGTTTACTTGATCAAACAAAACTTAAGCCTGTATCGTAGGCACTTATCACTCACTCCATGCTACAGCACATATTCTGTTATCAGTTTCTGCAAAACATTGCAACAGAATCAATTTGTTCCCATAGCTCCATGTTTAAAGAAACTTGCATTGGTATTTTGAGGGTTTTTTGGGAGGTTGTGACAGCTCTGACCTCTTGCTGGGCTATCATTTCCTCAGCCAGGTGAGTTAATGCCAAAACATTAATTATGCTAATCCTTTATCCTGGTCTGCTCATTTAATCATAATTAGAATTTGACAAAATTACTGAAATGAGAGTTTCAGCTGTAATTCAGAGCTAAATAGCATCAACTAAATTGTTTGGGGCTGTGATAGCTCTACTACATCCTTTTCCAACTTTTAATTGCAGTTGTTTTTATTTCATCACAGTAGAAAGATTATAGTTTTGTCTCCAGTTTCTCATCATCAGTTCTGTCCATATTTAAATGTGTTTTTTTCATGCATTTAATACAAAACTTTATCTATAACACAGTGTGTGAATAAGAGTTGTGCACTGCAGTAGAACCTGGAAATAATATGAGTTAAAACTACCAATATCTTTACAAATCTTAATAAACAAATCTGAAAGAAATAAAATCATAGATCTAAAACAAAAAAAAGGTTATTACAACCAGTATAACTATAAAATTATTATTTAGAAAATAAAAGTGTCCTAGTAACAATTCGGTAAAACCTTCTGTGTCTCCTTCATGATGAGTGAGTACAGTTCTATTTGTTCTGGCTGGTAGTCAGAAAGATACGCATTCAAAGACAGTTACTTAGTTTGTTAATAATTAATAGTTAATAATTTATTTCATATTGGTATTAATGGATCGTGTAATATCTTATTGAAACTATTATGATTAACCTTTATTGTTTCTAATGCTGAAAATTATTTTTTTCTAACTAGACTTCTTGCATCCAACATGTCTGTCATTTTCTGATGTCTTGATACAGTACGTCCACCTGCTGTGCTTGCTGGGAAGCAAAGAGAATAGTTACTGCACAGTAGTTTCCATGGAAATAAAGGTATTACTCACACTATCCTGCTTAAAATAAAACAGGAGATTAATTTATAAGGTGTGTGCTGCTTCTTTTGCTTACCAGTATGTAAAAAAAAATTGACAATGTCATTGAAATAAATGAAAGAATACAATGAAATTTCAAAATTTTACTTTGTAACAGTCGAGGCTTCAGAGTTTATCACTTTGTTTAAACAAGTACGAGTTTTTCTCATGTCTTTCCATCTTGTAACCTTTTCTTAATATTGAAATTACATTCAAATATCCTATGAAGAAGTAGTAATTATTATATATATTTTTAATAATTACAACTCCTTTAATTGTTTTATCATGTTCATTGCTTCTGGAAACATCAGTACTTAGTTGTGTGAAGAAGCTCCTAACAAAGTCTAATCAAATTAATCAGTACTCTCAAGTTATTCTTCGGTATTGATTTTCAAATTTCTCTATTGCTACACCATATGCTTGGTCATTGGTGGTGAAATTTTGGGTCACAATTCATGCATCTTTTTCTAAGCTCATTAAAGTTCTTGAGATTGAATTTAGTTTTCAACAACTGACTACCCCACCCTGCAGGTATCAGAATCATTATGAAAATCACTATATAAACAATAGATATCTAGAAACATTAATATGCCATTCAAAACACATTAAAATATATTAATATAAATATTAATATAATATGCAGAACATATTAATATAAACATATTAATAACAATAGATATCCACAAACATTAATATGTCATGCAAAAACGTTTTGCAATCTGGAAATAAATTAGTATTTGGTTAAAACACATACAGCAATACTACTTATGCCCCCATTTGCCCTTGTAACCCCCTCCCTCAACCTGGACTCCTGTCTCATATTCAGATAGTGTTGATAGCCCTATAGTACAACTCTTCCTCTCTGCACAAACACATGACACATCCATAATTCTCCTACAATAAAAATATGCATGTGTTTTACTATATGTTGTTTTGCTGTATGAAGCCATTTCTAAAAGAATGAGGGACCTTTTCTTACCTAGTGTTTTTTTGGCGGTTGGACAGCACAAAGTAATGGGAATGTAGTTATTTTGGATTTTAAGAATGAATTACATTTGAAAAAAATGTGATGGATGTTGTCTAAAATGGAGCACATTACAGAAACATATTTGTTTATATAGATATGAGAAAATAATGTTTGGTTATTTCTGATAGACATACATTTATTTCTTGCTACTGATTATTTAATATACTTTCAAAATGTTTTTACATTTTATTATTTATGTTATAATAATACAAAATTTACTTTATTTACAAATAAAATACTTTTTTCATTTTTGAAACATATGTAGTCTTGTCCATTTTTAAGACTTTTCTACTCCATTTACTAAATCCATAAAATTAGAATAATAATACTGTGCTGTATTGACAACACCAAATCTAGCTTTTAAGCCCCTGGGCAATGTATCTATATTTATTAACATCACTCACCAATATTCTGCTATAGCCTTCTTTTAAGCTTTAAATTATTTGCTGAATTCCCACCTCTCCAACAATAGAACACATTGAAACAACCTAAAAAACCACTTGGGCATTTATGTATTCAGTAATGAAGGTGTTATCCAGCTCTTCTAAATTTTTAGTTTTCAGGGAGTAGGTTAATGAATACTTTTCTTTAAGAGAGGTATGCTTGGTTTAATTAACCTTGCACAAACATTTTCCAGTCATAGCAATGAACAGACAGGCTTTTTATCCACTGCTTAATCTTAGGTCACCTTTCCTGTCAGTTCAGTTGTTTTTCCTACTTTTCTTCTCTTATTAAAATAAAAGTCTGATCACTTTTCCCGATAATGTCTGTCATACTCCATGGTAATTTTTTTTTTTACTTGTCTTTTTGAGAGAACCCTATGTGGAGTTGGGGAGTCGAGTCAGACCAGATATTTCTGGTGATTCCTAAACAATTAGCCAAGATGTAGTCAAGGGCAAGTTCCGAGTTTGATACCAAAGATTATCCAGGTCGAGAAAAGGCAGACAAATCCAAAGTACTAGACAAGATCGAGGTCAAAGGTGAGTTACGGGTTTGAATATCCGGAAGCAAGATCCAATGGTTCATCAAAGCGAGGCAAGAAGTTCCAAAAAAGCTAACAATACCATGTGATGCTCAGTGAAACGGAGAAGGCTTAAGTATGTTTGGAAGTGGAGGGTGTGTTAGCAAGTGAGGCGCTCTGATCGGATGAAAGGTTAGATTAGCGGCATTTGCGGGGATTGCCTCCGGCTGGTGCTTGATTGGGCAAGACCGTTCGTGTGGAGGATTCCTATTAGCAGCGGATGTGACAAAAAGGAGATTTTTTCTAATATTAAGCAGAACATGGGATTGGAGGCTTTTTCAACATGCATTCTGAGAAAGAGTGGTGGAGACATAAATATAATTATCGAGACCATGAAACAGTGACCAGTTTTCAAAAGAGACCACTGCCATAAAAAGTTAAGATATCATAGATCATAGAAAAAGTTAAGGTAAACTTATTTTCTTTGTTACATATGGCAAATGGGGATGCTCATCACTTTTATACTTACATGTATAGAGAGATAAAATAATACCAAAACCACCATAAGGTAAAAATAATAACAATATTACAAACACAATAGCTTTTGAAAAGTGTCAGATGAAAAAAAAAAAGATGATCAAGCCAAATACAAAATTGCCTAACATTGGTGACTTGCGTGTATTGCTCAATTCACACAGTTATTTCTGTGTAACAGGAATTGGAATTATTCATACACTGCCAGAATGTGATTTTAAATTAGATGTGAAAATACCTTTACAGGCAGGAAATTATCTGGAAGGAGAGTAACTGTAGTTCCTGTGTGTTTTTTTAATGAATATCAAAACTGCCATATTTCTCAATGCAATGATCTAGATTCCATTGATGACTTGATGATCAACAAATCAACAAATATTTACTCAGTTTTGCTTTGAAATGCCCAGTGGACAAGATAAAAAAACTTTAATCTTAAAGAATGGAGTTGGTGTTCACTCTGAAAATAGGTTCAGTTAAAAGTACTTATTACTGGAGTATTTCAACAATAGTAGAGTATTCAGTTCTGATCTTTTAGGGCTGGTATGACAACAGGAACTACTTCTCCCTACTTTTGGCTAAATGGGATACTTTTGATTTAATTTTGCAGTTTTTGTTTATTTCATTTCACCTACAGTGCCCTGATAAAGTTTTCCGACACTTCTTATGGTGTCCATTTTGTGAAATGACAAAATTAGACATACACAATTTTATAAATTAATATTGTATTCAAAACCTGAATGTTCAAGCCGAAGACCTCCATGGGTAAGATATGTTGGAGAAAAAACTAAAGGGCAAAATTGAAATATATTAATTGCATAAGTATTTTGACCCATATAATCTCTGGCATTGTAGCAACAAAACGTATTATTTCACTTGGAATTAAACGTTATTAAACATTATTAAAGATTTCTAATAATCCTTGTGTGCCTTGACCAAGCAGCCTGGTGCTGTCTGTATGAAGGCACAGGAATGTGGATAAAGAGGCCCCTATCATAAGAGATGTCATAAATCTATATCACGGTAAACAATTTAATGATAAGTATATAGTGCAGATGGGCTCCAGGCCAGTCCAGGCTGGTTTCTTCCCAAAACCACAGGTTAAAAATCACTATCCACCACCCAAAAGAAGACCCACCAATTAAGGATCTGTAGAGTGGGTACCAGAACCAAACTTGATGACATCTCAGCCAATCACCAACTTGTGATGTCACCCAATATAAACTGTAACCAATTTCATTCTCTCCAGTTTACTCACTGATTTGAAATCCCCCCATCTAAACTTTAAAACTGACTTTTAAAACCACATGACTCCGAGCAGTCCGAGTCAGGATTTAAACTTTTCCCCAAGATGCTAAGCCAAGCAAATGAGTCAGTAAAGTGCAGAATTCTGCCCAAAATATTCTTACTGAAACAGAAAAATCCTTGTTGATGCAAACCCCCTGTTATTTTCACCTGATCAAAGAAATTAGACAGTTGGACTCTTTCTTTATATATTATTGAAAATGCACATTTTATGTTTAGTTCATGATAGTAAATGCATATTTACCTGTGTCTGAGAATATAAATGTGATTTATTTTTATGAGGCTATCAACTTAACTGTAATACGTTATAGTCAATGCAATCAGCTTTTGTATCACAGCGGATCATTTTAGAGATATACAGTACTGTATATTCTATTACAATTGTTGCTTTTTGTGCATGTTTTGGTTATATCAATAAAATGTATATTGTGCATTTACAATCTGTCTGTGAAAATGGAAAGTGTTCTGTTTGATTGGTTTCTTAAAGTTTTCAAGTACTCTTACAATTTACTGTTACAAGTTCTGATTGCTAAGGCAAATTAAAACCCCCAATCTCCTACAGCAGAAAGTATTTTTGGCTACATTTCCACCAACTTTACACATCAGCTTGGTGTAATTTTTGCACATCTTTATCTATGATTTACTCACAATCTCTAAATCTGCTTTGATATACAGATGCAGCCATTCAAAATGTACGGTACAAACCCACGGTACGGGAAAGCCACCGCAGGGCACGGCGGTAAGTGGTTGGCTGGCCAAAATGACCGACAGGGGCACTCGTGGTGCATTGGTCGGTAGTGAAAAGATTTAATAATTTAATCTCTTTACTCTGCACATTTTAATCCGCTTAGTATTGAATATTTATATGAAATTTTACCACTAAAGGGAAATTTTAGTAGCTGAGCATAAAAAGAAGAGAAGCATAACGCATCTGAAGGTCATAAACGATATTAATTTAGGAACATAAACATTACTTTATGTAAACTATACTGTGTATGGCTGGTCTTGGTAGTTTAAAGAAAAACTACACACCAGTCTTTCATTTCTCCCTAAACATTTTAAGCATGAAAGTTTTATGAAATGGTACCCAAATATGCGATTGCTGTGTAGAATGAATTTTAATTAAAAAAATTATTTAACACGAAAATTAAGCTGTTTACATCTTCCGCCTGAGAACATAGTCACCCGTTGCTACCCAACGCAGAAACGCAGCCACTAACTAGCAAAAAGAGGACATTAGCTAGCCAATGTGATAAAAAAATAAATGATTATTTTGTTTATTTCTTTTGCACATTTATTTGAACATTTCTATCGATTGTACAAGCATTTGGAAACGCCTGTTTTCCATGTAAATAGTTCCGTGGTTCCGCACCCCGCACCAAACAAATTTATATTTCTAAATATCACAACATGATCGAATTTAAGTCATTTTAATAACAATGAATAGTCACCTATGCGTTACAATATAAACATTTATACTGATTTAAATCGCGTTTAAATCGCCTTTATTTAAAACCCATAAATAAAGCTGATACTGTTTAGACTTTTAATTATTTAAAACTGTATTACAGCAGCACAATGCACAATGCAACGTAAATCGCTATCTTTGTCTTCTGCGTAATAATGTTCACCTCTCTGTCCAGCAAATTAACAATAATACTAATAAACTTTATTGTATATGGCGCCTTTAAAGGTGGCACCTCAAAGCGCTTTACAGGATAAAAACAATAACAACAATACTGTTAGGCTGGGCAAACGATTTTTTTTTAAAATACAAAATGAGATATAATGATGTGTTCCGGCTTAGACATTAATGAAAAGCATAACACATGGGCGGTGTAGCGGTCGGCTCTGGCTTTCCCATCTATACCGATGCACTGCAAGTACAACCACCCTCTCTGTGGGAGTGCTGGCTGTGACGAATTAAACCGGTGTCACAGGTATTTTCAAAGTAGAAGGGGGCGAGATTTCCAGCGAAAGACACCTCCCCCCCTCCAAAACCACCCAGTAAGTACAGTACTTACTAGTTAAGAAAGCTAGGCTCCTCAATGAAATCGCTTTAACATGCTAATGCATTGGTGTAACAGTCCGGGCGTGGTAAGCTTCTAATGTCAACCCGACTATGACGGAAGGAACCCTTCTTTCATTGGAAGACAATGAACATATTCTAGCCCTAAATGAATTAATAGCAAACATGGTTTACATAAAATACGTTTTTCCAAGAAACCACTAAATAAAGACATAAATATAGAAATCTTTAGATTTTTAAAATACATGACTTGCAATACATGCTAAAATTTATTTAAAAATAAAAACGATTACAAACGCCAGCGGAGAGAGAGAACAGGGGAGGGATGTTGGTTTTGCATACGGGGTGGGGCTATGGAAATTAGGTATATTTGGGAATGTGGAGTTACATGTTCTGGCTGTTTGTGAATTATCGTTGTTGAGTATGGAGTGTTGAGGTATTGATTTTGTGTAATGCTTTATGTTGAAAATTGAGGTGGATAACGAGGATAAACTGGGATGGGAGGAGGGTTTGGTTTTGCATAAGGGTTTATGATAATAAGATAATAAGATTATGATAATTGGAGGAATTTGAGAATTTGAGTTTACAGCTTGTCCAAGGTCATTCATTATACTGTAAATACTATTAGTAATATCTTCGGTAAAGACTTTGATGGCGACAGCTCAAACATGCTCCCCCCCTCCCTCTCTCGATTCATTTCAATTTAAGGTGCTTTATTAGCATGACAGATGGGTACAATCAGTGCTGGGTATTTACTTTGTAATCTGTGTTGCTTTGAGATGCCACTTTTAAAGGTGATATATAAAATCAAGGCTTTAACTTGATTTAACTCCGCAAGTCTGAGTTCTTGTGTCCGTCCTATCCGAGCCCGAAAGTATTACAACATGTATCTTCATTTGTCTGATTGTGAATAAAAAAACACATATATTTAAACACGCATTTGTGATTTAAATCAAAACGTGATTTAAATCAATATAAATGTTTATATTGTAACACATAGGTGACTATTCATTGTTATTAAAATGAGTTATATTCGATCATGTTGTGATATTTAGAAATATAAAAGTCAATTAATTGTCCATATTATTGCTATTCTATTTTTTCAAAGAAATGTCGCAGTAAACTAATATAGTCATATCGTTATTAATTTCTTTAGATACGCGATTCCATATTATATTAGCAGAAAAGCTTAAAACTACCACTTTTTTACATGCTATTTCACGTGTTAGTTAAAGACTTCGATGCTTAAAATGTTTAGGGAGAAATGGAATACCGTTCTGAAGTGGTTCCATAATATCTGGTATACGGAAAAGAAAGCGTTGATTTTATGAAAAATCAATTCTGAAATTATGAAACGCTCTGTTAAAAGAAAGGGAGTTTTTATGTCCGTTGCAGTAAAAGAAAATGCCTGACAAAGTAGGGCTTGGACAGATTCCAAGTGCTTGTACAAATGTGCTAAAGAAATTAGCAAAAAAAGTCATTCCTTTATCATTCCTTTATCGTATTGGCTAGCTAATGTCCTGTTTGTCAAAGAAAAAACTGAAAGTATTTTTGTTTAAAATGACAGTTAGAAAGATTGTGGACCAGTTTACAGCTTGTCCAAAGTCATTCATTATCAATACTATTAGTAATATCTTCGGTAAAGGCTTTGATGCATAAATATTTCTGATTAAGGTAGGTTGTGTACTTTTGTCCAGCTGAGCAATCTTGCTTTCATAAAATATACCAACTTTTTAATGACTGATGATTAACATGCTGTAATACACAGTTTAAATTTAAAAGCTCAAATGCTGTACATGAGAGGTTAAGCTTTATTGGCTCCTCCTGGCGGCTTTACAAGGTGATTCCGGATACTTGCCGGCATGACATCAAATGACGCGATATACTGCGTGAAACTGCGTTTTGATGCGTCACCCCCACCGGGGTATACCGCGAAATACCCCACCCATTTTGAATGGCTGCATCTGTAGCTCATGGACAGCAGTCAAGTCTTTCCACAGAATTTTGACAGGCTTCAAGTTATGACTTTGAATGAGCTTCTCAAGGACATTTACTGTGTTAAGCCATTCCGGTGTATGTTTGGCCTTGTACTGTACTTTGGATCTTTGTCCTGCTGAAAGTTTAATTTTCTCAACAAACTGAAACAGGTTTTCCTCTTGCATTTGACTGTACTTTTCTCTGCTTATTTTTTCTTTAATCCTAAGAAGCCTTACAGTCCCACCTGAAGAGAAAGATGCCTGGAACATGGTGATTCCACTACCATGCTTGACTGGGTGGATGGTGTTGACACGGTGATTCACTGTATTGGTTACAGGCCAGATGTAATGCTTTGTAACCAGACCAGAGATTTTCAATTTTGTGTCATTTGTTCACAAAATACATTTAGCCACATGTTTACAGTAAAATGCTTTGAAGCTCTTAAATGCTTTATTGAAAATCTACAAGCAGCATTTGTGATGTTTTTTTTTAATTCCTGCCACTGTGCCATGCAAGCCAGTATCAACCCATGGACATTTTCTCTCATCTCTGTCATTGAACACAGTGCAGTAGCTCTTTCAAAGTTGTTGTAGGACTCACAGTGACATCCCTCACCAGTTTCCTCCTTGCCGGGCTACTAAGTTAGGAGAGATGGGTTCTGATATAGTAACAGGCTTATATTGGAAAAGAAATGACAAAATCCACAATATCTCTCTTGCACAGGCAGAAGGTAAACATAAATAAATCAAGTTCAAAGAAGATAAACTTTTCATACATATTCACTTAATAAGAAAATTAGGCTGCGTGTTCTGTTTTAAAATGTTTACTACTTTTTCAAAGAAACATGGAATTTAAATAAGAAATACACATTCATAATTCCATTGCTTCATTCCCTTATAGTTCCACCTGTGACATATTTTTGTACATTATTAAAAAACAATCATGCACAAATATTTTTTTCCTTGTAAATCTTCAGAAACTGCCAAGCAAATATATGAGATCAGTAAATGTAATGTTAACAGAACAAAGCAAAAGAAAGAATGCACTGTGGCATAAAAACCATTACAATAAAATCATTGTGCATTCCTTCAAATAAAAAAAGACAGAACAGAAAATCTCTCAGTTCAAATTGGGGAGTGGGCATTTTTTTTTAAATATAGGTGCTGGCTTGGCCTCATCAGGTATTTACCTAATACATTACCAAATCTATAGACATATAAAATCAGCAACTTTTCTGAAGAACACCCATAGCAGTGTATATCAATACATTTGTACATACAGTAGGATAGTATTATTCTTTAAAAATCTATTTGGATACTTCTTTCTTGTCCTTGGGTCTTTAGTCTGCAAATATCCTGCTTTATGGTTGTCTTTCACAGATTTAATCAATCAAATATCACTAACATACTAACGTATTTTTCTGAACATGAACAGAAACACTACAGTAATATCTCTGATCTTCAGTCCCTTGAGGTTTTTTTTAGCAAATTAAAAACCTAGCAATAAGATTGATAAAGGAACATGAGATGACGACAAACATGTGGGAGGCTGTTCATAACTTCCTTGACTGTGACTATTTCAAGAGACAACTAATGAGTATAGTATGACACATTTCACATCATTGTAGCCAGCAAATTAACTGGAATTTAAATCTCTACTCTGCCATCAGAATTAGAATTTTAAATAGATCAAATAACATAAATATGAGTACATATTATTTGCAAACAAAATAATACCTGCTTTCTGGATAAAGTACTTTGTTCATATTTAACATTTAGTTTTAAATTCAAGATTTCACAAAAACTTTAATTAAAACTAATGAAGTTATAATCATGGCTGACTATTGTAATTGGGTAGTAATGGAACCTTTGAACATGGAATATTGGGCTTAAATTGATTTGAAATTCATCTCCACATGTGTGGTTCAGTATGTTACCTTATGCTTAAAAGATAGCATGCAATAAGATTCTGACGAAATAAAGTACAATAATATAGTGTAAAAAAAATCTTGCCGATTTAGTTTCAATATTGAAATCCACTAAAATCTGTGGCCTATCAACAGGTAATATTTTTATTTTAAGACTATCTCTTGCTACATTATTACTACTTAAAGCTGTACACTTCTAGTCAACCACACATTACGAAACATTCTTTGGCATATCTAAAATTTATCCAAGAATCCATCATTCTTTTGGAATGTTTGTTACTTGTTCTCTGACAACAACCTCTTTTTTACTATTATAGCAGTTTTGCTATGTCAAGGTAGTATTATATTGATGTTTGTGACTGACTGTACCCTTGTCTAGTGCAGGTGAGACACTCCAAGTACTCTCTTCTGCATGCACAAAAACACATAAAGGCTGTGTAAAAGTTCAAGAGGCTTTATTTTACTCCATTTCAAAGTAAAGAAAAAACAAAATGTCAGCACTCAAAAAAGAGACTCCATGCACCACTAGCATTGTACACATCCTATAAATACTTACAGAAATGAAATTGTACCCATGCGAGAAGGCGGAACAGGAATAGCCCTCACTACTAATCTAATAAATTATCTAGTTAACACAATGATAATATTTACAAGTAGTAGAGGCAGTATAGCAACATCTAGTGACAGGTCATCTGTTATAAAAGCCCTTTGGCTAGCCTGCCTCAAGGTTATTATTGGAACATGACAGTTTAATGACATAATGTAGGAATATAATCCTCTGTGCTTGGTAATTGCAGTTCCCAAATCACTGTAGATATTATGATTGAATTTAGTGCCCCCTTCCCCAGTTTCAGAACGTTTGTGAAATATGCCTGTATCTTATGAATATTATTATCCATAATAGAAATCTGTATAGATGTTATAGTTTTTCCAGTTCAAAGATGTTTTATACTACAAGTATACTACAGATTTTATATCCAGTTCATAGTGCAATGCTGTTAGAAAATAGCTATTGTCAGTCCTTATAAAAGTTTGTTGAAAAAAAGTTACTTCTGTAGAGATGGGTACCTAGAAATTATCTAGATTTAAGTGCGCTGTTGGCAGCATTGCTGACTCACAGTGCTGGGGCCCTGAGTTCAATTGCCAGGGTGATATCTGTGTGAAGGTTAAATGCCTTTTAGGGAAAAAAGTGTTTTATTTGTGTATGAGTTTGTGTGTCTGTCTGTGCTCTGTCCTGGTTCCACTTCTATTCTGCCTTGTGCCCATCGCTTGCCAGGTTAGGCTCTAGCATCCCCCAAAACCCTGTACTGGATAAAATGGTAAGAAGATGGACAGATGGTGTGCGCTGTTTTGGTACCTTACTCAAAAAAGTGTAGGTCACAGCCATTATGTGTTCTGTTATGTGTGAAAGAGACCTTTGAAAAATCTTCACAACACTCATAAAAAGGAATAGAATTAAGTTATAAGTGGTAGATTAATTGGCTTCTGGGAAAATTGGTTCTAGTACATGTGAGTGTGTCTTTATGTGCCCTGCATTGCACTGGTGTCCTGTCCAGATTGTATCCTGTCTTGCACCCCTTGTTTGCCCAGATAGGCTCCAGCTCCTATAGTATGCAACCATGTATTGGATAAAGCAGTTAAAAATGAATGGATGGATGGAAGTCATTTATTGTACTTTGTTGGTTTATGCATATCAGGTGTATACAGTGCAGTGCTCTCCATATGTATGGGGACAGTAAAAGTCAAAAGCTATTGTTAGATGAATGGAGGACATCAAGATGCTTAGAATTCACAAAATATAATCGTTCTTTAAGAGTAAAACTATGGTCATGCTTTCAATGCCTTTATTGGATCTGAAACAGTAAACATGGCCAAGCGGTTGTACTAATGCTTAACTAAGACAAAACCAATTATAGATAAATTAAGTCGATAGACCTTTGTTTGCTACACCCAGTTAGAACAAAAATTAAGACTGACCAACCCTATCTCCAGATTTTAAAGTGAAGTCAAAAACTGAAGTCAGAACACCCTACAAATAGTTAAAAGCTCAAAATGGCAGCAGCAATGCCTTGGCATACTGTAGATTGCTCTGTGCATATACTGTAGACCTCATATAGTTTTAACTACACTTTACACACCTTTGATCATTTTTACAACCAACATTTGAAAACTTGGCAAATTTCAAAGGTTTTCTGGTGTGTGGGTCTGTCACAACACACTGATATGCTATAATGTCCTTTAAACATTTTAAATTGTCTGTGGTGCAACTTAAATAATTGAGCATGAATAATTGAGTTATTACCCAGTGATGTTAATGATTTATGGAACAGTATAAAACATAAAGAGAAAATGAAATCTCAACATTTCAACAAGAGAACTGTAAAGCACAGAATACATTATTCAGATATTTGAACCAACAGAAACACAAGACAGGAGATATAAATAACGGTACCCATCAGTCCTCAGAAAAAAAGCACTCAAGGATTTAATGTTCCATTGAATCATTTGCTCTGCATCTTAAATTGTGGTGATAACGGCAATGTGATCTTGAGTCTTTTTTGTTTGTTATCATTCACCTTGAACAAGGCAAATGGAAATGATAGATTGTTTGCTGAATAGAAAACCTTGAAAATAATTATTTGGTGTGGGTTTCAAATGTGCAAAGACAGGACCTGAAAAGACAAAGAAATTTAAACATAAAACAAAAAAAAATGTTTGAAGCTAATCTACAGTGTACTATGTACAGTATGTTGACATACCTCAGTAATATTGGATGTTAATAACAGAAACAAAGGCAGAAGATGGTTAAAACATTTTACATGCTTTTATTGCAGTTAGACCTACTCTAACTCCAACTAGTAAGAAGTGACACATTATTAAGTGCAAAAGTAAAGAGCTTAATTGTATAATATTTGAAACAAAATGGGTAGCAGAATAAGCAGAGAAGCAACCAAGTAGAGAAAAATAAATGAAATTGTACTAATCCGAAAATATGGAATATATACCGAACAAATCCTTTTACTAAAGAGATGTAGGTTTAATGAGAATTCGGAAAACATATCCATCTGTTTGTCTATGTTGGCCTGTTTAAAAAACATATTTAAAATTCTTTGCTTTGATGGGATTGATGAAAGGAATGAATCATAAAATCCAGATCATTTTACTGTATTATTTCAAACAAAAGAAAACTGGTGTCAAAGGTCTGATAAATTCATGAGGGATGTAATTAATGCCAGGACACTTATCTTTTGCCATATTCTGAAACACTGTCTTTAGCTCAAATATGGATATATCCACCCCTTGTAAGAACAGTGTAAAGATTGGAGACATTTTATAAGGTTTACTTGAGCATATTGAATATCCAAACTGTATTCTTTAACTTACTGTACTATACAGTAGAACAATGAATACACTGTAGAATCTGTATGTGACCTTAGAGAAGTTCCTCCTGTGTAGATCTAACCGCAGGAATATTTTGAACGTGTTCATTGCCATGTTGTCTAAAAATTAGGAAATTGCTTAGGCATCTAATGCTAGGATAATAATTCTGCCTATAATAATTCTTTACAATATTTTCATTCTGAGAATGAAGTTGTGAATAAAAATAGCCAATTGCAATGAAAATGAGTAGGTACAGAAATCCATATTCACCTCCAAACCTGCAAGCATACTAAACACAAAATGCTGAAAATGAGAAAAAGTCATGCCAAAGTCACTTAACAAAATAAAAGCAAGTAATGAGGCAATTAGAGAATCAGCAAACCAAGTAAGATTATTACTACAGTCTTTCCTGCAGGATGGAGCGTCTGCATTCAAGCTGTTAGAAAGCATTTGTAAATAAACAAAAACAATGTAGGGAGTATCTCCAAGACAAAGATAAAAACTGCAGATGCCATTTCAGATGCAACTGTGACAGACATTAGGGCAGATCGCACAGATGAGCACCTAGAGGTGTAGCACAGGTGTCCAACATGACTGTGGGATATTGAGTAACTTTGAACATGCAAATTCCACAAATAATACAGCAACTGTCTCAGGATAGAAAAAGGCCAATCAAAATTTAAATGGTGTCCAGGGTGTCACCTTACTGTGTATTGCTCTTAAGCCTGCCAGAAATAACCCTGGAAAAGACACTGATCAGGCTTTAATGATGTACCAGAACAGAAAGGACAGCAACCCACAACCTCAGATGGTTAGTACACCAGAAAAAAAAGAGAAAGGTGGCTTATCTCATTGGAAAACAATGTCTTGTATGGTAGTGTGTTGATAAGGTCAAGAATCTTCCCTTATTTGACACAGGAGCTTAAGTGTTAGGAATGAAGGTTAAAGTATTTACCTCAGGAAAAAAATGTTTAATGTCATTTTTTGAAGGTCAGTGAATGCTGGATTCTATGGCTCTTAATGGCACAGAAATCCCTTTCAGGGACAGATAGAATCCAATCTTTATTAATTTCTTCTCCAGACTAACTAAATTGAGGGAACTGGACAAATTATATTAGTACTGGTCAGCAAAAGATGTAGATTATTGACTCCAATGTGTTCAGTTTAATCATTTAAGTTTTGATTAAAATATTCTATTTGAATACATCATTTGAACATCAACAAAATGGAATGGGGTGAAAACTTTTGCAAGGTGCTGTATAATCATAGCATCTTTTTAAGATGATTTCACCATTATGTACACCTGAAAAGGCAAATACATTTAGATAACCATTCATACATTAACAAATATATTCCCACTCATCTTTTGAGAAATAAATGAGGCAAGTATTTCAGCTGTCACGTATTTCAAAAACTGTACTCCACATTTTGGACTGATCCACAATTAAAGCAAAGGAATAAATAATAAAGCCTTCACAAATTCCAAAACACTCACCATATCACCTTCAAGCAAATCCAGCAGAATAAGTTAATCATATGCCATCATACACACTGCAAATCTTAGATGAGGGGCAAATAGCAAACTGTGGCAACTATTTGTATAAAGTCATTGACGCTTACAACTTTACAAACACTGGAGCCACATGATATTCACATTTTATTGCTAATACTAAATCCAAAAATAACCTATTAATGGAAGATTGCCTGCAACCCTGGTTCTGTACAGTATGTGTATAACTAGAGAACAGTATATAGAATGAATATTTGGAATGTTGGTTTTGAAGTTAAACTCAAAATAAATGTGCCCTGTACTTTATGCTAGATTGAGGTGTCTTCTGTGTGGAGGCTGCATATGGTCTTTAAGGTTGCATGGGTTTTACTCAGGTTTTCTCCCACCTTCCAAAAATATGCTGTGCTTGTCAATGCTCCCTGCATTAAAATGGCTTGAAACATCTGATTCCAAGATTGACTCTGAGCTTATACAGCCCTTTCTGGAATTAAACTGGTTCCTGATTGTGGGCAGAAGGATTGATAAAAAATGTGTGTTTTAAAGTTGGTCTTGAAAATACATAAAGAAAAATAAATCTGTTTGTACATTTACTTGCCCCAGGTGAGACAGAAGCATGTATTATTAGAGCTTGAGCAGGAATTTTATTTTAGAGTTAATAAAAACAAAGAAAGTTCATTAAACACTGATAAATAATTAAAACTAGTTATAAGCTTGAAAAACAATGTTTTAGCTCTAAATGCTGTAAATGATTCAAAGTACTTTTATACCATTACATTTACCTCAATTTGCTTATTTTGTGTATTTCTAAGCTATCGGTTCCATAAAAATGGGTCAAGTAAATATTACTTGTGTAATAAAATAATTATATAGTTCAGGGCTGAATCATTTACTCTTTAACTATTTTAATGGTTTTACTTCTGAATTCAGATTTTCCAAACTGTTGGCTATTTTGTGTTGCATGTGCCTTATAATTAGATTTTATGATTATTATCTGTATTTTCCTTACAGTCATTTTGCACAATAGATCTTGGTACTTTGGAGATTGATTGTGAAAATGTCCACGACACATGAAATAGAATGCAAAGAAAAGAACTCAATTGATTTTCCTCTCAAAATATAAATTCTCTTTAGCATCAAGCAACCATTTCTCCGTAACCTTTTATCGATGGGCCACTAAAATGTTTCTCTGTTTGAAAATGAAATGAAATGATTTGCTTGACCTTAAACTTGAACTTCAAGTCAATAGTAACTATAAAGCTGCTTTACTTAAAATTCAATGAAAGTAAACTGAATTCAAGAACAAAGCTGATGTATTCTATACATAAGACTGCTCTGAGTACTGTATTCGACCACTGCTGCTAAATTAAGAATCTCAGATTTTTAGGTTACTAACAATAACAATAAAGCAGTCTTTACATTAAGCACCAAAATACTGATTGAATTTACAGTAGTAATGTATAACATAGATGTAAAATGTATTAATTTTCAGAATATCCCTTGTCTGTATGAGATCAAAATATCATACTTAATCTCCTAAGAAAAATGTAAAATGTAAAAAAGTACTTAATTTATACTAAATTATACACAAACATACTGTACATGCTTATTGCATGATACAGACTAATATTATCCTAGGGGAAGTGCAGCAGCCCTTCAGTTATCATCATTCTGAACACCTAATCTTCGCTTAATTAGTACATACAGTACATTGAAGTGGAGTGAAAGCTATGTGGAAGTTAAAAACGAAGACGGGTAAGCATGTTTTGCCCAAAGGGTTTTGGGATTCCAGAATAGGCAACCCAGCCATGTTGTTGACACCCTGGGTTCTATCAGGAAATACTTGGATCAAATAAGTACTAATTGCCAAACAGTCTAGATGGGCTGAATGGTCTTTCTCTCATTTGTAACACATGTTATGTTCTCATGGTTAACTTCTTAAAGCATTTGAAAAATACCTTTATGGCTCCCATTCCCTAGATCACACCAAGCTATCGTGCTATAAGGGAAATTATAAAGATCTGATTTATTTTCAACTCCTTAAGCTTATTATTCTCAGGGTTATACAGGTATTTTACTTAAATGACATATTCCAGTCATTGAGATCATTACACTTATTATCTATTTGCATAGCAAACCCCATTTATCTAGAGCGACTTACAAAATATACTGTATGATGATACTTAAATTCCTTCTTCACTTCAATAAGATAGCAGTATTGGTGGTAATATTTTATGACTGTTAAAAAGATCACAGGCTCAGTCCTAACAAATGAGTCTTGAGGAGATGCCTAAAGATGATTTGGAACTGAGCATTTCTGATTTTATTGAGTAGTTCATTCCCATTAAGGCGAGGAAAGGATGAGAATGAACAGGCTGTGGAGGTGATGTAACAGAAAGGGAGAAGTGGAGAGCTTGGGAGGGGGCATTGGGAGAGATGGCAGATCAGAGACTGGGTCAAAATGGTTATAGGATAGATAGGATAGGATAGAATTAACATTTTGAAATGGATGTGTGCAACTGTAGGGAGCCATGGAGGGAGCACAGAAATGGTGTGGCATAACAAAAATGAAGCAGATATAAGATCATGTGAGAAGTAAAAGTCCAGCTGGAGAGGGCAAATATAGGCCTGCTGGGCTTAGAAGCATGCCAGGAGGTAGTTCCAATAGTCCGGGGGGGGTAGCACCAGGGCCTGAACTAAAAGTTGTGTACGCAAGTCAGAGCCAGATCCTAGGGATAATATTCAGAGAGAAACAGTAGGAGCCTACCAGAGAAGAAGTGTAATAGGAACAGGAAAGGAAGATTCAATTATGACCAGATATTCTTTACAGGGCAGGAGGGGGAAAGGGTATTGCAGTTAAGAGGAATAGTAGTAGTATTAGTAATGGTAGAAGACTAATAGTAGGTGTGTGAGGGCGCTGTCCTCCTGCAATGAATGAGGTACCGTCGCGAACCGGTACCGGGATGAAAAATATTGGCCATGTGCCAACAAAGGAGACGTTTTCCCAACAAATTTAAAAGACAAAATTATTATTTTTTTGTCAACACCAAATAGAAGAAAATGTTCAGAAAAGTTGAAGAAAAAAATGCCCCAAAAATGTAACAGCTCCACATCCTTTGTCTCAACAAATTCAAAGAAAAAATAAAGATGGCTTAACTGGTTGAATTAAAACCAAATCACTAAAGTACATAGACTTCTTGGGCAACCCTATAGTCAATAAGTGAATTTGAGGTGGAGTTTTTACTCAAGTACTCTGTCTTGTCAGTCCCCTAATTTTTTGGAAATTGGGGTCAAGCAGTGAGCTCTAAGAGAAGTAAGTGGAGAGCTGTCCATCCAAGGGTTAAAGTAAAAGGATTATTTCTGTATTTCTGAAAAGGGATCAGCAGTGGATTTTTAACAGAGTTATGATGCAGGCCTTTTAAACAAATAGGGAAAACAGCTCAAGAGAAGAGAAGCACTAGGGATATGGAAGGATACATAGGACGGAGATCAAGGGCAGCAGCCTGGAAGAGGTACATGTAGATGGGGAAAGGGTTATGAAAACAGGAGGTAGGTTTATGGCTCAAGAGCAAGGGGGGGATGTCAAGCATCAGAAAGAAAATATGATGGGTATGGCGATAAATACAATATGTGAAGATCATGCAGAAATCAGCAATTTATGTAAGAAGGGTGTTACATCATGAGCTGAGACAGTTTAAGGCAAGGCAATATATTTTTTATAGAAAATGTATTTGCATTGCTATCATTTTAAAATTAATTTCAAGTATTGTCCTTATAATGCAGGTTTCAATTACCTTTGATGGTGTATATATATACAGTAGTTCAGGTGGGTAGCTGCATCAGCATGGTAGGCTGCAAAGGAACAAAGGGTTCCTATATATACAGTATATTACTATAGTCTTATTTTTAAAATAATCAGCCTCATATACCTCAAACACTTCAATATAATTATGCAGTTACAAACAATAATATGAAAGCATTTATCATATTCAACCCTACAAATTTATTCATCACAAAGATTGGGTTCAGCATATATGTTTTTTTTTTCACTCTCGCTCTATTTTTTCATAAAGTAATTGCTTACCTTAAACTGAACATTTTTCACTGACTGCATTTTACCTATTTATATATAATTGACATGGCTATATATACATGGAAATATTTGATCAACTTATTTTCATCACCCCTTTGTATTATTCTTTAAACATTATTTCTTCAATTCCATTGATTCATTTCTATTTAAAGATGGGTCCCATTTAACTTCAATTACATTTATCTTCCACTGGTTTTGCTTGAAATATAGTTTCTACGGTGCAAACAATAAAGACTTTGAATAATTGTAATGAACAGGATAATGATTAAAAAATTCTAGTTAATGCAACAAGTGTAGAGAAACTCAGCTGTCTTCCATTTACAATAAGTGATGTCAAACCTGGTATGGATTTCATTCCACAAACAAATGGAACCCAGGCCTCGTCTGTCTTTATCAATGCAATAATGCATTAACTTAACATTTCTAATTATTTTTTTACTAAACCCCTAAATCCCTCGGCTGATTAGTATTCCACATTGCTTTTCTATTTTTTACACCCTTGTGTCATTATCCGTTACTCCCAGACTCATTAAGCCGCATTTATCAGCATCTTTTATCTACAGTATAAACCACGCAAAGTTATTTGCTGAACTAGATTGTATCTTATCTCATTTTATTTTCTAATAATTAACTTACGATTCTTTAGCATCATACAATGTCATTAGTCAAGGTTCTCAAAATACATATTTTGTAACAAAATACACTGTTGAATATAAAAAAAGTGCTTTTCTTATAAAATGTTAAAGGATTCATGAGAAGGGAAAATAGAAACATGACCCCAAAGTCATTTTTAAATGTTTTTGCAAGACATTAAGAAACTCTTAAAGAAGACAACTTCTGCTTTTTTAAAATAATAAAAATTCTGTGTGGAGCAGATTTTCACTCTACTAGGAAAACTAAAGGAAAAATACAGGACATATTTACAGGTGATTCTGAACTGGAGGAAACTATACATGACAGTGATCTTTGCATTTACAGTATGTAAAGGCGAATTCCTCTGTTCTGCCTCTGAGGTCAAACGGATTGTGCAATTGGTGCACAGATAACATCACCCCTGAGGGGACACCATAGGAACAAATTTCAGAATACAGGCTTAAATAAAAAAAGAATGGAGCTTAGAAGCTCTGATTGTGATAGCAAATCCTCAAATGAGTGAAGATGATCCTCATTAAAATGTTAGAATGTAAATTCCTCTTTAACTCCAATATTAAAAAGAGAAAGGATAATTGCCTGGATGGAGTTCAACATAGGAGAATGCATCTTTCCACTGAAGACAGAATCTTAATTAATTGCATAATTATGAGGTCAAAAATACAACCTTCAAAGTCTAAGTGATACTTCAGAATAAATCAGATCATTAAGTTTATATAAATCCACACAGTGCATGCAAACCATGATCTCTGGCATCTCTTTAGCATATCTTGAGAAAACAAATCTTCACAGGTTTCACAGGTGAACATCTGGCTGCAGGAGCAGCCCAAAGGTGTTCAGCACTTTCGCTGAATTACTCTCTTGGATTTATTAAATCTTCATAAGCTCTTCTTGTCCACTTTATTTTAATTGATTTTCACAGCTGTCCTCCAGAAAGAGCCTTGTCCATTTTGAACTCGGTTTGAGCAAATACAGGGTCCCTCTTACTGTAAATGAAACATCTCACTATTTTTTTCCATCTCATTTTTGCCTCATGATGAGTTCAGCAATGGTTACTTGTACCTTTCCACCCACTTGTCTTCTAAATTATATACAAAAACACAGCTTGTCCTTACTGGGTCATCTTAACTGTGCTATGTAAATTATGCTTATATATTTAAGCAAAGTGCTTCTGAAGTTGCACAGCTTCTTCACAGCTGTGATCAGTTGCCACATAAAATAATATACAGTCCAAGCAGGGTCACACTTCCTATTCTGGCCACACCATAGCCTAACATGATGCCTTTTTGATGATTAGGGAGGCGTAGGTAAGCATAATTTAAGCTTTACCATATCTATAAGCAAGAACTGTTCCAAACCCAATCTCACTGGCATCAGTGTACACACAGGAAAGCTTGGTAAGATCAACTTAAAGTACCAAACAAAGGCTAGAGATATTTTCTCCATATTATTAAAACTGGAGTCATACTCTGGTGTTCACTTTCATTTCACATCTTAAAGTGTTTCATTGGTGCACCAATGTTATCAAAACTGAAAATACTGTAAACCCTTGCAACCAGCCAGATACTGTACCTCTGGACCTCTTTGATGCTAGTAAAGATTGAATGTTGTTGAAGGCTCTGACCTTCTCAGGAGTAGCAGAAATACCATCTTCTTGCATGTCCAAATGACATCTTAAATGTCAAATGTGCTTGGTTCAGATGGTGAAAAAACCTGCAATTAAATTGGGCTGTAGAACAACATGGAGTTTTCAATTGTCAAATAAAGCAATGCAAAATGCTAAAGGTGAACTAAGTTTAGAGACATAATGTGAAAAAAAGATTTGATCATACAAAATGTGTAACTTTTTTCAGCTATCTCAAATCAATAACTTTGGTAAAACAGAAAATCTGTTATTGTATTTATATCTACAATGTGGTGGAGAAATTTGTGAAGTTTCACCATTAGTAACAGTTAAAGCTAGATTCCTGAACATAATTCTGAAGAAATATATTGGGAGCAGTATTGTGTTTGACAAAATAAATCTCACTGTACTTTCTTGTTATTGGAATTTGACCCCGGAGAGACATTGAAGTCAATTTTACAGATTTCTAGAAAACATCAATTGTCCTGCTGTAAATGGGAGAAAAGGCTTGTTTTCAGAAGAGAACAAATTACTCAATTCTTGGGCTCTCCTGTAGAATGTAACCATTTATTTATTCTTTTCCCAAACGGACAAAATCACAATGTTCAACTTTGTAGTGACTATTACTGCATAAGAATAGCCAGTAAAAAAAAAATCACATTTTTATTCTGATTCCTTTATTCTCCTGTAGCATTTAATATGTTGCCAATAATTTTTAACATTAATAGTAAGTCATCAGTTTATATACAGTATATTAAGTACACATTTACTTATGGTAGAAAAACCATGAAAGTAAATGGAAGAAACATTGTATGTTGTTCACAAATTTATATGACCTGCTCGTGAAGATATTGGAAAAAAAATGCAGAAGAACCAGCAGACAATTGTTTAATTAATCATCTAGCTTGACACAGATGCAAATACCTCTATTGTCACAAACAATTAAAAATAAATATTTACTCTCATTCTCAATAAGGAGATATTTTGTTGATTTATATTTTTATATATTATAAATGATGTTATTGATTAAATAAGTAACACATCACAGCAACATACCTCAAACGTTTTTTAACCTTATTTAAAAGAAACTTGGCTCTAATATGAATACACATCACATCTTTATTCGTGAAGGTAGATGGGGTAATAAAACGTCATTTTTCATGAATGTACAGATGCAGCCATTCAAAATGTGCGGTAAAACTCCATACTATGCGAAATGATCTGCAGAATAGCGTGTTATACTGCAGTATGTGATTGGCTGTCTAAAATGACTGACAGGAGGCACTCATAGTGCATTGGTTGTTAGTGAAATGATTGCTTCATTAAATCTCTTTACTGTGCATGTTTAAATTAGCTTAATATTGAATGTTAATATGGAATTTTACAACTAATGGGAAAGTTTGGCAGCTGAGGACAAAAATAACAGGAGCATTACGTCTCTGAAAGTCATAAATGAAATTTATTGAGGAATATAAACATATTATGTAAGCTGTATATGGCTGATATTGGTAGTTTAAACAAAGAATACACACCAGTATTCCACTTTCTTCATAAAGATTTTAAGGATCAAAGTCTTTCATTCGGTTACTTACTGTGGTTATTTTGGAAAAGTTTTTACCTGCTCCTTCTGACTATATTAAGTTGATATACTATATAAAAAGGTATAATGTTTTAACTTTTTCTATGGATACCTGTGCTCGTTATCAGAGTAAAAAAACGCATACTTTTTAGAATTTGATTAATAGGGAATATAATATGGAATCGCATATCTAAAGAAATTAATAATGATATAATTATGTTCACATAGCATCCACTTTCTTTTGAAACATCTGCATCAATTTGACTCATTCACCCATGATTACTTGGAAACTTTTTGCCTTCCCTTTTCAGCTATAGCTTAAGTTGTCAAGCGGTGTGTTGGTGACTTGCATGCTGGAGGTCAGGGCCTCGAGCCAAGCTCTCGGCATGAGTTTTCTTTTTGCAAGTAAACATTTCTTTGAAAAACTAAAATAGTAAATATAATAGACACTATATTGAATGGTATTTCTAAATATTACCGTATGTTCAACGTTAAGTGATTTATTAATAACAACTAATTATTTCAAACTGCTTGTATTTTAAAACTGTATTTTGTTCAGGGTGCATGTGAGAAGGCATTATGTTATATTTTTATGCATCAGTTGAAGCCTTCTGAAATCTCTCAAAAACATAAAAAATGTAACATAATATTGTGTGGCATGATGGGCAGCTGATTCTTTTAATTTGAAAGAAAATAAAAATAAGAAAAAATAACTTGTCTGCCTAAAACAGACATTGCACGATTTTAAAACCCATACAAAACGGATTTATTTAAAAACACGAACACCATAAAAAATGGGTGATTTTCCTAGTGATCAGCTTAGAATCTTTGTGTAAGCTGAAAGTTTTTTTAAAACTTTTTAATTAAACATTTTAAACACTTTAATTTTGTAAACGCAACACGCATTTCGTACAGATACAGAAAGCTTGGGGAAATCTTTAATCTTCACGGCCCTAACATGTTCTCTGAAGCAGTCTCCAAGTCTCCTTCCTGTTTCCCCAATGTAGATGGCTGGGCATTTTCTGCAAGAGATACAGTAAATAAGGTTGCTGGAGGTACAAGATGTTATCTGAGTGATCTGGAATTGTCCTGAGGGGCCTTGAATGAGTGTAGTGTTAGATATGTAATTGGAGGTGATGCAGCGAGCTCTGATGCAGGGGAAAGTGTCTAGTGTGGATGATTGTTGAGGGCCTTCAAGGGAGCTGTGAACAAGAAGGTTACGCAGATTAGATGGTCGGTGATATGAGAAGATGGGTGGTTACAAAAAGAGTGCCCCCAAGGGAGGGATCAATCTGTATGATGGAAAAGTTGTCTTTAATGGTCCTGGGTATAGAAAGTGTGTTAGGGTGGAAGGGAAGCACCAAAGGACTTTGGTTGTTAACCTGAGACTTCCTGATCGAGTTGATTGTCTGAGGGCTTTTTTTTGGTTCGAGTGGGGGCCTTGTCAATAACATGGGTGGGGTATCCTCTGTTGATGAAAAAGGAGTGCAACATCCTTAGTTTAGTTAAGTTCATGCTGTTTTTTGCTGTCTAATTCAAGTGAAAAACTACAGAAAAAATTCCAAATGACTTCAACCATGCCTAGACCTTCACAGCCCTTTTATGTGTGTGAAATGCATGCAATGTGTAACCCCGTGGTAATTAGAAATGCCTGTAAAACCATTTTTTTCCAATTCTCATCTAAAACTGAATAAAAAAAGTGCTGCTGTTGTATAAAACATTTACACATAAAACTACCCACAGGTAAAAGGAGATATTCTTTGCTTTTTTCTCATGTTCATCTTGTGATTTGAAATCTAATAATAAAAATAGAACTAATGTAGATGTAGTCATTTACCATTTCTAAGTTTGTACTCCAAACAGCAATGTTACTTGCATTATAATCTGATGCTAATGTTTTTCTTTGATATTCAGCTTCAGGTAGTATCAAGATCAAGACCACATATCTTGGTTATTCGTTTTACTAGCACCTGCAGTCCTTCTGCTGTAGAAATGAACACTATAAGACATATCTGAATGATACATCTTTCACACATAGGTGATAGAACCTATGAGCTAGACTATCAGTGTCATGTAATGAAATCACATTTAATGTGATACATATATTTACATGTATTTACTATTGTGTCCCTCGGGAGGGGGATCAGAATACCTCCTGGGTATCCCTGCCTGTCGTAAGAGGCAACTAAAAGGGTTGTGTCAGAAAGGGCATCCGACGTAAAAACCATCTTGCCAGAACCATGGTTGCAAAGAACACAAAGCACATACTGGATCGGTCGGGGCCCGGGTTAACAACGGCCACCATTAGTGCTGTGTCCCAACAGGGTACTAATGGAAATTATGCTACTGTGGGGAAAACTGTAGAGTGGGGTCTACAGAAAAGAAACAAGGTGAAGGGGCCTGGAAGGAATGTTAAGTCAATGAGAGTGGGGAGTTGGAATATTGGTACCATGACAGGGAGAGGGAGAGAATTGGTTGAAACTATGGCAAGGAGAAAAGTGGAGATCTTGTGTGTGCAAGAAACCAAGTGGAAAGGAAACAGCTCAAGACGCCTAGGAGAGGTATACAAGATTCTATACGCTGGAAAGAGTACAAAAATGAATGGAGTGGGTGTGATAGTGTGCAAAGACCTAGCAGACAAGATAGTGAGGGTGGTTAGACACCCAGACAGGAGTATCAATGTACAGGTGGCTTTTGAGAGCGGGTTGTGGTATATCATCTCTGTATATGCACCACAGGTAGGAAGACCACAGGAGGAAAAGGATAGCTTCTTGGAAGGTTTCGAAGAAGTGGTTAGCAGAATCCCAGGAAATGAAATGGTGGTAATTGGAGGAGACTTCAATGCACATTTAGAGGAGAAATGCTTAGATTATCCAGATGAACATGGTCAGAGAGGACTAAGAGAGATAAATGAAGAAGGAGGAAGGCTACTAGAAACACTCCAAGCTCTTGAATTGTTGTGAACACAGGGTTCATGAAGAATTATGAGCAAAAGGTGACATACAGGAGTGGAGGCCATGATACCCAAATAAACTACATATTTGTGAGAAGAACTGATAGAGCGAAAGTCCAATATGCTAAAGTCCTTCCCTATGAGGCTCTTACCAGACAACACAGGTGTAGTGTGCTCTCTGAAGGCACCAATTCTGAAGGGTTTGGGCATTTACTGGGACAATTATTAATTGTAGCAGTAAATCACAGAATTTATTCTTTTGATGGCTTTAGAATCCAACCATGCGATATAACTCAAACAACGCACACACACACAGGTACTAATACACGAGGATACATTTATTAATGCATAGAATATGCATGTAAACCTAACAGATCTTATCGAGAGGGTTATCAGAGTACAAAAGATATATATTCAATCAGTTACAAAGAGTTACATATATCAAGAGGACATACGTTCAGTATATAATTCATTAAGACCGTTTCGTAAATTAACTTGGTTATAACTCATCCAATCTTTGGGGATTCAGATCTCCTGCGGGCACAAAGAAACAGTTGCAGACTTGTTGCTGTCCAATCCGCGCTCTCTGGCTCGGTGCCAGGCTGTGCTGTGCGGCTTGCGACAGTGCGCTGCAGATGCTCACTGACCAGCTAATTAGTATTGGCTTTAACTAGCAAAGTTTGCGCACATGAGAAAAGATGACTGTGGGTCCCAGCAAGTCAGGAAGAGGACCGGTTTGTTCCTGATGAAGAGCTAGTTCTGAATAGTGATTCAGCTGTCCACAGTTCCGACCTGTTCACGAGGCCTGCTGCTGATGCTAACCTCGGGTGGATCCTCTGGTTACTCTCTGGGAACCTCCGCTCTAGACTCTTAGAACAAAGGAAAGTTCTGGCACTTGGACACACTGGCCGTTCCGTGGTTGTCCGGGCTGAGTCTCAGGATGGTCAGGAGGCGCACTGCGAGAATGTCCTGCCCTTGGGAGCGTCTGCTCCTGGGCCGTCCTGCCCTGGAATTCTCCTTTGAATTCCCTTTAGAATTGTCCACAGAATCCTACTGAATCTTACTACAGGCTCTCTGTGTTGCCTGTTTTTACCTGGAGGAACTTCAGCTCGTTGATTGGCTGAAAGTTCCATGGGCATCAGGTTACTCGGCCCTACCAGTCCCTGATTGGTTGATCAAGGTGAGATATGAGTCACTTACTCCTGACACTTAGGAATGCAGTCCAGATGTCCATCTGGCACTCCCTAGACAGATAGGCGCCAATGGATGATCATTGATCATGATAGCCAGGCTTAGCTAAGTCCATCCCCCTTAGGGAGCTGTCCCTTATCAAAGGAAACCTTAAATCAGCCTGCATGAATAGCTTCTCTGTGGCTGCACCACAGAGATGAACAGAGATGGGACCATTTGGGAAAGCTCAGAACACTTAATTCATTCTTATTAATAAGCCTCGCCGCTACACAGGCTACTAGTGATGGACATCACAATATTGAAGGAGCGAAGAATAAAACAGAGAAAACACCTAGCATGAACAAAAGTGTGGAAACTGAGAGAAAACAAAGTAGATTTCAACAGGCTGGTGAGAGAAATGAAAAACAACACAGAGGAAACAGAGGAGCCTTCAGTTGAAGAAGAGTGGACTGAGATGAGCCACATCCTAGAAGAGGCTGCTACCAGGGTTTGTGGAAAGACAAGAGGAGGCAGACCGAGGGAAAATGAAGAGTGGTGGTGGGATATGGAAGTTCAGGAAACACTGAAGGAAAAGAAAAAAGCATACAAAGCACTGAAGAATTACAAGAATATAAGAGACTAAAGAAGGTAGCAAAAAGAAGTGTACCAAGACCAAAGGAAAGAGCCTGGAAAGAATGGTATGAGAAACTTAAAACAAAGGAAGGAGAGGACCAAATCTACAAGATTGCTAAACATAGAGCGAGACAGAAAAATATATTATCCGGGTGGCAGTACTCAAGGATGGAGAAGGCAGAATCTTGTAGCGGCGAGGCTTATTAAAATACAGGAATTAAGTTTTCTGCTCCCTTGCCAGTGAGGCCCCATCTCTCTCTTCAAGCTATTCATGCAGGCTGATTTAAGGTGTTTACTTTTGATAAGGGACAGCTCCCAAATGAAGATGCACTTAGCTAAGCCTGGCTATCATGATCAATGGTCATCCATTGGCGCCTATCTGTCTAGGGAGTGCCAGATGGACATCTGGACTGCATTCCTAGTGTCAGGAGTGAGTGACTCATATCTCACCTTGATCAACCAATCAGGAACTGGTGGGGCAGAGTAACCCAGGTGGGTCTCTGATGCCCATAAAACTTTCAGCCAATGAACGAGCTGAAGTTCCTCCAGGTAAAAACAGGCAACACAGAGGGCCTGAGGGACTATTCTAAAGAGAATTCCAGGGGTGCGAGACAATTCCAGGGCAGGACGGCCAAGGAACAGAAAGGCTCCCAGGGGCAGGACATTCTCGCAGCGTGCCTCCTGACAATCCTGAGACTCAGCCCGGACAACCACGTAACGTCCAGTGTGTCCGAGTACCAGAACTTTCCTTTGTTCTAAGAGTCGAGTGCGGAGGTTGCCACAAGTAACCAAGGGATCCACTCGAGGTTAGCACCAGCACCAAGCCTCGTGAACAGGTCGGAACTGTGGACAGCTGAATCAGAATTCAGAACTAGCGTATCATCAGGAACGAACTGGTCTTCTTCCTGACTTGCTGGGACCCACAGTCATCTTTTCTCCGGTGCACAAACTTTGCTAGTTTCAGCCAAAACTAACTAGCCGGTCTTCAGAGCAGCAGCGCCGCAGGAATTTCCACCAAGCCGCAACAGCACAGCCTGGCACCGAGCCAGAGAGCAAGGATTGGACAGCAACAAGCCTGCAACTGCTTCTTTGTGCCCGCAGGAGATCTGAATCCCCAGAGATTGGATGAGTATTCAATTTCACTGCATTACAGCTCGAGAATTCAATTGTTATCCCAACCAGTTGATATCAATTTAATTCCTAAGAGTTATGTACTTGTTTTGAGTATCTAATGTAGAAGTTGTAACCAAGTTAAATTACAAAATGGTGTAAATGAATGATATACTGAACGTATGTCCTCTTGATATGTGTTACTCTTCGTAACTGATTGAATATATACCTTTTGTATTCTGCTAACCCTTACGATAAGATCTGTTATGTTTCTATGCACATTCTATGTACTAATAAATGTATTCTTGTGTATCCGTACCTGTGTGTGCACGTTGTATGAGTTATACCGCATGGTTGGATTCTAAGACCGTTAAAAGAATCATTTTGTGATTTACGGCTACAATTAATAATTGTCCCAGTAAATGCCCAAACCCCTACATTACTGGTGCCTCGTGAAAGCACACTACAGTCTTGATTAAAGAAGAACAGATCAAGCAAAGATGGCTGGAGTACTTCACAAATCTGTTAAATGTAGAAAATGAGAGGGAGAACCTAGTGGAGGCAGAAGTAGTGTGTGGACCAATCCAAGAAATTTCAGTGAAGGAAGTGACAGAAGCTATCAAAGAGATGAAAGTGGGCAAAGCAACTGGACCATCAGGAATAGCAGCAGAACACTTTAAGAACCTCGATGAAGAAGGGATTCAGTGGCTGACAAGATTGCTAAACAATGTTGCAAAGGAAGAGAGAATTCCGGAAGAATGGACAAAAAGCAGTATGGTTACCATTTACAAGGAGAAAGGAGACCCAATGGAGAATATAAACTATAGAGGAAAAAAACGTCTGGAACATGGATTGAAAATCCTGGAAAAAATTCTGGACAAGAGACTCAGAAAGATAGTCAGGATCCACAACAATTTGAATTCTCAGCGGGGAAAAGCACAACAGATGCCATTTTTGTGATGAGACAGTTACAGGAGAAGACACTAGAGAAAGGGAAAACGCTGTATGTGACCTCTCTGGACTTGGAGAAGGCATATGACCGTGTGCCCAGAGAGGTGGTGTATTGGTGCTTGAGGAAGAAAAGAGTACTAGAAAGCATGGTGAAGTTAGTTCAAGCAACCTATAGAGATGCAACTACGAAGGTGATCACACAACGGGGAGAGACAAAAGAGTTTGAAATCACAGTACACCAAGGATCAGCACTAAGTCCTTTCCTTTTTATAAACATTATTGACACACTGAAAGAGGAGGTAAGAACAGAAGTGCCTTGGGAACTCATCTTTGCTGAGGATGTGGATTCAGAAGTAGAACTACAGGAGAAAGTG
Organism: Lepisosteus oculatus; assembly: GCF_040954835.1. NCBI lineage: Eukaryota > Metazoa > Chordata > Actinopteri > Semionotiformes > Lepisosteidae > Lepisosteus > Lepisosteus oculatus. The sequence goes on along the minus strand of NC_090702.1, from coordinate 22,012,417 downwards.
TTCAAATGGCTGAGGAGTCTGGAAAAGGGTGGACTGAAAATGAATGCAGAAAAATCTGAAATAATGGTAATGGAGAGAAGAGGAGATACTATGACCAATGTTGAGGAGATAAATGGAGGAAAACTGTAACAGGTTGATGGCTTTAAATACCTTGGATCAAAACTGGTAAAGGAAGGAGAAACACTGAAGGCAGTATAAAAGAGTGAAAGCTGGATGGAACAAGTGGAGAGAAATAACTGGAATAATCTTTGACAGGAAAATTCCTAGAAAGTTAAAGTGCAAAATGTACAAGACTGTGATTAGACCTGTACTACTATATGGAGCTGAATGCTTGGCAGTTGGAAAGAGGGAAGAAAACTTGACGAGAAGAACTGAAATGAGGATGTTGAGATGGATTCTGCAGATTTCAATGAAGGATAAGATCAGAAATGAAGAAATCCGTAGACGATGTAGGGTGGTGGATGTGGTTGAGAAGATGCGAGAGGCGAGGTTATAGTGGTATGTTCATATCATGAGGAGGGACGTTGAGGAAGTAACAAAGACGGTAATGGAATTTGAGGTGGAAGGTAACAGGGGAAGAGGCAGGCCTAGAAAGAGATGGATAGATTGTGTGAGAAAAGATATGGAGGTATGTGAAGTGAGTGAGGAAGATGTGCTTGACAGAGACAAGTGGAGAAGAGCAACCAAAGCAGCTGACCCCAGGACAGTCTGGGACTAAGGCTGTGAAGAAGAAGAATGTATTTACTATTGTAAGCTAAACAACAATCGTGCATTTGGAATAACAGTTCAGCTCCTGAGAACTATAATGTGAATAAAGAAGTTATACTCTAAAGTCAATTGGTCAAACTTAATCAAAGAACTTGATTAATTAGTATGTGGTCCAACTTTGGCAGCTGTTCTGTGTAGGGAGAGAAAGGAATCTGCCTTGTATTTGGGCTCAGCCAAAGTTAGCATGTTGCTGAACTTTGGTCTTTAAAAAAAGTCTGCGCACATTTTGTCTTGTAGGAGTTCAGCTGCAAGCTAGACAAAGGGGACTGTGGTTCATCCTGGTTATAGGCTGATTTTGTATATAACCAGAATTTCAGGATTTCTACAAAAAAAGAAAAAGTTCAACTATCTAATTGTATCGATTAGTTTATGAACACAAGATTTCTTCTGTTTCAGAGAGAATATGCTGGGTAGAATTCCATACTTTACTGACTTACTCTCTCAACCTTGTGTCATATAGAAAATTTTAATTCCTGACTCAGACTGCTTGCAGGCACATGGTTGTAAAAGTCAGTAGGTTAACCAGTGAAAATGAGTTGGGTTATAGTTTATATAGAGTGACATCACAAGCTGGTGATTGGTATAATTTTGATTCCCATCCTACAGATCACTCATTAGTAATTCTCTTTTTTCCTGTGACTTAAGCTTGCATACAGCTTTACAATGTCACTTATCAGAGCGACCTTTTAAACCACATTCCTCAGCATTAAGAGAGAGGTACCAGGCTACTTGGTCAGGGATAAAAATATGATAAATATTTAATAACACTTAATTCTAAGTGAAATACTAGGTCTTGTCCCTACAACACAATAAATTAAAGAGACACCAAAACACATGTAATCTATATCTGTAATTCATAAACTTTATTTTGTTACTAAGCACATACTTATTTAGTGTGATACATTTCTTTCAATGTTCAGTAATTATCTGCAGTATATTAGCATTCCTTGAGGTATAAGGTGTATATTGTCTCTATTGGCAAATTACGCACTGCATGATAAATGAAAATAAATTAAATCTGCCCTATACCTGTGTAAGAAACCTAAAACCACTTTCTACAGTTTTCTTCACCTTGAGAAAAAGAGGCAATGTTTTCAGGAAACAGAAAAAAAAGAAGTAATGAAAATAACCAAGAATAGTTATATGTAGAAGAATGTACATCTGTTACATTTAATCAGAGGCTGTCAAAAAAGAAATGAAGATTACTATTTATATTGTGCTGACCTAAGGAATTCACATGTTGAAAAAATAAATACACAAACTACTGTGCATGCCCGCTTTTACCTATAGGAAATACTGAACAGCTGACTGAGGTACTTTTAACATAGTATGGATTAGCTTTATTGCAGCAGGTAGAAATAAATAGAATTCAGATATTCAAATAGAATATGGTTTGGCTCAACAAACATTCAGCTATGTGGAAGTATAACAATGATTGTGTAATAGTAATGTTTGTTATTAATGATTCACCTAGGCTCTGAGAAATGGAAGGACAGCTGTGTAGTGTTTGATTAAATGACTTAATCCTAGAAAACATGTTTTGCATTATGGATGAACTTCTGCATTTGCAAGTTTGTAAACATCACTAAATTTAAAGCACTGCATAAATGAATAGAAAGAAACATGTGAAAAAGGCAAAATCCCAAACAAAAAAGGTAAACTTATATGTGGTACAGATGCAGCCATTCAAAACAAGCAGGTGATACCGCGTTTTAACGCGGTGCGCTTGTCACAGTATAACACGGGTTACCGTATAATCTCGCATATACCGCATGATACCGCAAGTAAAATAATAGTATCCGGAATTTCCGCTAGGTGGAGCTAATACAGCTCAACCTCTCATGTACAACGTTTGAGCTGTCGCCATCAAAGTCTTTGCCGAAGATATTACTAATAGTGTTAATAATGAATGACCTTGGACAAGCTGTAATCTTAAAGTATTACCCTGGTCCACATTCTTTGTAACCGTCTTATGGTAAACGAAAATACTTTATTTTTTCATTAATAAAAAGTAACACCACAGCATTTTATTGATCCAATCACGCATTTGTTTCCAATCATGCAAAGTAATATTTGAGAATCTCCGATTCACCATGCCTTTCACATGCTCATCAAAGACATTGATTTAGGAACATAAACATATTACTGTATGCAAACTGTACTGTATAAATTGGCTTAATTACTCTGCTCTCCTCATCACTGATAGCTGGTGTGTGGTGAGCGTTCTGGCGCATTATGGCTGCCGTCGCATCATCCAGGTGGATGCTGCACATTGGTGGTGGTGGAGGGGAGTCCTCCTGTCCTCCTCCATTTGACCTGTAAAGCGCTCTGAGTGGAGTGTCCAGAAAAGCACTATATAAATGTAAGCAATTATTATTATTATTATTATTACTGTATATGGCTGGTCTTGGTATTTTAAAGAAAAAATACACAACAGTATTCCATTTCTCCCTAAACAGTTTAAGCATCAAAGTCTTACATGTGGTTATTTCGGAAACATTTTTACATGCTCCTTGCTCCCTCTAACCATGTTACTGTACTGGACGTTTATACAGTATACAGTACTCTGTGGGAAAAGTGGTACTTTTAAGCTTTTCTGTGAATACGCTCGATACCGGAGTAAACAAGCATACTTTTAGAATTTGATTAATAGGGAATATAATATGGAATCCCATATCTAAAGAAATGAATAATGGAATAACTATATTCATGTACTGTTGCACAAACAGTAGTGTAGTGAAAACCGGTTCAGGGACGCCAAATATGTAATCATAGTGGCTCTCTGAAGGCACCAGTTCTGTAGGGTTTGGGCATTTAGTGAGACAATTATTAATTGTAGCAGTAAATCACAAAGTTGATTCTTTTGATGGCTTTAGAATCCAACCATGCGACATAACTCAAACAACGCACACACACAGGTACTAATACACGAGGATACATTTATTAATACATAGAATATGCATATAAACCTAACAGATCTTATCAAGAGGGTTATCAGAATACAAAAGATATATATTCAATCAGTTACGAAGAGTAACACATATCAAGACTTCTACATTAGATACTCAAAACAAGTACATAACTCTTAGGAATTAAATTGATATCAACTGGTTGGGATAACAATTGAATTCTCGAGCTGTAATGCAGTGAAGTTGAATACTCATCCAATCTCTGGGGATTCAGATCTCCTGCGGGCACAAAGAAACAGTTGCAGGCTGTTGCTGTCCAATCCGCGCTCTCTGGCTCCGTGCCAGGCTGTGCTGTGCGGCTTGCGACGGTGCGGTGCTGATGCTCACTGACCGGCTAGTTAGTGTTGGCTTTAACTAGCAAAGTTTGTGCACAGGAGAAAAGATGACTGTGGGTCCCAGCAAGTCAGGAAGAGGACCGGTTCATTCCTGATGAAGAGCTAGTTCTGAATAGTGATTCAGCTGTCCACAGTTCCGACCTGTTCACGAGGCCTGCTGCTGGTTACTCTCTGGCAACCTCCACTCTAGACTCTTAGAACAAAGGAAAGTTCTGGCACTCGGACACACTGGCCGTTCCGTGGTTGTCCGGGCTGAGTCTCAGGATGGTCAGGAGGCGCGCTGCGAGAATGTCCTGCCCTTGGGATTCTCCTTTGAATTCCCTTTAGAATTGTTGAATCTGAATCTGAATCTCTCAGGCTCTCTGTGTTGCCTGTTTTTACCTGGAGGAACTTCAGCTCATTGATTGGCTGAAAGTTCCATGGGCATCAGAGTCCCACGTGGGTTACTCGGCCCTACCGGTCCCTGATTGGTTGATCAAGGTGAGATATGAGTCACTTACTCCTGACACTTAGTAATGCAGTCCAGATGTCCAACTGGCACTCCCTAAACAGATAGGCGCCAATGGATGACCATTGATCATGATAGCCAGGCTTAGCTAAGTGCATCCACCTGTGGGAGCTGTCCTTATCAAAAGAAAACATCTTGCATGAATGGTTTCTCTGTGGCTGCACCACAGAGATGAACAGAGAAATGGGGCCTCATTTGGGAAGCTCAGAAACACTAATTCTGCATTATTATTAAGCCTCGCCGCTACAGTAGTATAAGACTTTCTATAGAGATGTGCTTGTCACATGACTGCATCGGTGGTGCGGCTGACTTGTAATCCTGAGGTTGAGTGTTCAAACACAGCTGTTGCTATCAGTTTTGTTTTAAAAAATAAAAATTTCTTTGAAAAACGAAAATAGCTAATATTATTGGCATTATATTGACATTGTTTATATTTCTAAATATCACAACATGTTCGTACCGTATGTACACACCGGTAGGGTGCAAAAAGGGTTCTAAGGGTATTAAGATCCCTTTAGATCTCCCTTTAGATTTAAAAGGTCATTAATAATATCTTCGGTGACACATCTTCCCAGTTTAGCTGATCTTTTGCTGCCTATGCATGCTTACACAGCTCCCTGGGTAAAGTATCATACTTGATTGAGAAAGCTTTAGAGAAGTTAACATTTTTATTATCAACAAATTGTAAATAGGACTTTTACATTGGCGTTATTAATTTTTCACTTGAGTGTATGGAGGAGTGTCAGCTGTCAATTAGACCAGACCCCCCCCCTCTTAGGCTGGGCAAACAATTTTTTTTAATTTTTAAAAAAAGAAATAAAAAATAGATATAATGATATATATGATATAAACATTTACTGCAATACAATACTGCTACATTTCAGCTGTGAATCCTTCTTCACGTGTGAGGGTGAAATGCTTGGAGTTTGTAATGTAGGGCGCTCTGGACGGGTTAAACTTTAATGCAGGAAAAATGTATTTCCCAGAAGCTACAGTATAGTGATTCTTATGGAATGTGAGCTCTGTGAGCTCGGTGACTTTGAGACCACTTAAGTTATTTGAATCACCACCATTTAAATAGAGAAAAAAGAGCTGACTGACAAGATTTAAGATGTGGCTCCATAAAAAAATGAATGAAAGAATGTGCAATTAAGTTTTTTTGTGCCTGAAACAATTTCGTCATCACCATGTCACTGATTCCCAGTTTTAGGTGCTCTGGGATATGTTTACACACAATCAAGTGTGCCAGAAACCCAAAACTATTCTCTGAAGACATGTTGGCAGTGCACAAAATGCTGTAGCTAAAAATCATTTCTAGCACTCATGAGCCGAGAAGTATAACATGAAATAGGTGAGTATTTAGATCTGCATTTGTTCTGAAAGTTAATAATAATAACATCACTTTATTAACCCTTTACAATTTCTTGCGTTAGAAATTATATTTTCACATACCCCAGCTTGCTCTCCATGAGACACACAGACAGGGAGAGAGCCTGGGGTCAGAGCACAGGGTCTGCCATTGTACAGCACCTCTGGAGCAGTTGGGGTTAAGGGCCTTGCTCAGGAGCCCAATGGAGTAGGATTCCTCTGCTGAATGCAGGACTTGAACCAGCAACCTTCCAGCCACAGGTGCAGCTCCTTAGCCACAGGCCACCTCTCTGAACTAATGCTAGTTGGCATTAAATAAAATTTATTCCTTTGCATTTTTAGAAGCATTTTCAGACATTTAGTACGGCTTTAGAAAAAAAAACTACTTTTAGCTGTACTTAAAATCAGCACTGTTCAGATTTTGTTCACACAGGGAATCTTCACAAGAGGAAATGGCTCTGTCTTCGCATGAATGTGAGTGTTTTGCGTCAGGGAAGACAAATACAAACCTATTTCCCTTTGAAACTCATCAAAAAAGACACACTCACCAGAGCTTGCACAATTAAAACCACTTTTGTAGGCATTTATGTACAAGTTTCCCATTCTGTGTCCTCCTAACCCTGGTGTCTGCATAGTTTTCTTGCAGTAGAGCGCCTGATTATTTAATTTATCCTCAAATTGAACCAATGTAATGCTCACACAATTTAGACTGCATTGAGTTCTGGAACTGACAGAGGTGATAGTTTATTAAAAAAGTAAAACTGTGGCTTGCATGATAACAGAAAATAATTAAAAAGGTCTAATCAATCAAGGTACAGTATTAGAAAGGAAGAAAACCAGCAACACTCAAGCCCAGGTTTAGAAGCTGTGGTGCTGGCTGGCTGTTCATGTTGCTGAGTATGTGCCTCCCTGCAGTATTTCATACAATCAGAAGGACACAGTGAGGACAGCAAGATGCCAGGGTAGTGTCTGCAGGGAAGGCCTCATACCCTGTTCTGTTGTTTTAAACCCCCCTGCTCTCATTATCATCATGGGCACAGCCTCTTCACTGTGTGAAAATACAACCTTTATAAGTTTATGCAGGTAAATAATTTCTATTAGGAATTATGTTAGATTATTAAAACACATTACCTGATGTTATAAAGCATCTTGCATTATCTTGCTTGAAAAATATTTTTATTTCGAGAGACTGGATAAGTATTTCAAGTGTTTTTTTAACTTCCTGAAAAAGCTATGAGTCATCTTTACAAGACATGTTAAGAGAAGAAATCATGTTTTTGGATGTTGATGTAATGTGATTGGAAGATAGCAATTGTAGTAAAAAATATGTCTTTTTCACATTCTATGACGAGCCTTGTTTTGTCAAAGAAGCAGAGATCATCTCGCTTTCAAAAGACTGCAAAGATACTAGCAAAGGTTAATTGCACTATGAACCGCATAAAGAAATGTAAAATAGTCTTCTTTAGGTGTGAGGGCAGGAGTGGATGGCAGCAGAAATAAACAGCAAATCACAGGAAAACAAAGGGCATGGCAGGTTAGAAGAGTATCCGAACAGTGAGTGATCAGAAAACCAAGGAAGGAAACAATTATTACGCCCAGCTTTTCAACACAATTTTTTTAACTTGCTAATGCGTCAAACACATTTCCTGGCGTATTGTGTTTTAAAGAAGATGAGACTTTTTTTAATACATTTTAGAAAAGTGTATCTATAATAAAAAGCTGTATTTATTCAATACCACTTGCTAGTTACATTAATAGAGATAAGAATTCAAGTTGATACTGTTTAGACTTTTAGTTATTTTAAACTGTATCACAGCATCAAGAGAGATTTCCATTTAAATCGCAAAGCGTGTTTAATTAAATGTCTTTATAGATTCACGATCTGACAATGCAACCTAAATCGCTACCTTTGTCTTCTGCATTATAATGTTCACCTCTCTGTCCAGCAAATTAATAACAGTAATAATAATAAACTTTATTTTATGTGGCGCCTTTAAAGGTGGCTTCTCAAAGCACTTTACAGAATAAAAACAACAATAACAACAACAATATTGTATTTCACTGCACCTTGACAGATCGTCTTTAAATTAATTGTTGTCAGAATTTCCCCGCCTCCAAACAAGAACAAAATTGCAACAATGTTATTAACGGGCTCTGAGAATGCCCGTGGTCTTTTCACCGATAACTTTGTGTTAACAAAAACACAAGTTTGCTTAAGAGTTGTTAAACTGGTTTTTATTTATTTTTCGGCACAGCCAGCCGGCTGTCGAGTGGTATTAAATGCAACTTATTTGTATAGATGACTTTTCTAAAATGTATTTAAAAATAAAAACAATTTTTTTATAATAATGTTTCTTTATTAGCCCTGTACAATTTCTTGCACTAGGAATGTGTCTTTTTGCATACCCCAGCTTTTTCTCCAGGGAGACACAGACACAGAGACAGGGAGAGAAGCTTGGGGTCAGAGCGCAGGGTCTGCCATTGTACGGTGCCCCTGGAGCAGTTGGGGTTAAGGGCCTTGCTCAGGGGCCCAACAGAGTAGGATTCCTCCGCCGGCCGCGGGATTTGAACTGGCAACCTTCCGGTCACAGGCGCAGATCCTTAGCCACAGAGCCACCGCTCCGCCCAATTACAATTGGCACGCCTGTAGCTTTTTCACGAAACCTCCTAGAGTTATGATAACAATTGCTTTGTGTACAAAGTTCATTGTGACTGTTTTTACAGCCTTCACTATGTCATTTTTAAGCCATTTGTTTGACCACGCTCAAATATTCTTTCTGTCCATATCTTTGGAAGGGAAACACAGAAAGCCTTCAAACCAAATGCATTTTAAAGACCACGACTTGTGAAAATGTTCACAGCCTCCGCATAAAACTATCAGTGAGCTAATTCTCTTTTTTTAAACCTCCGGCTTTCCTTGATGCGTAATTAAAAACCTCCGGGGGGACCGCTGTGTACACACGTTCACAATGCAAGAAATACTGCCCCCAACTACAAAAACCCTTTTTTTTTTGCTTACAGTAGTACTTCTCACATTAAGAAAGTTAGGTGTTAGAATAAACTATTAGTAATCAATAGTTTCAGAGAAATCAGAAAAAGAGGCTCTGGTGAAATGTCTGTGAACTGAAGAGTTAAAATGTTAAGTGTCTCCCCTTTTAACAGGAAGAGACTTTAAACAAGAGAGTCTGGCGTTACTTTTTGTCAATTAAAAAGTGTGTGTGTTTTTTTTACTCCCTGGTGGAAACGGGCTTCCATAGGTTTATTCCATGCTGAAAAAATGAAGAAAGAAAACACATTCTTAAGAATCAGTATACTGTAGCTTCTGGGAAATACATTTTTCCTGCATTAAAGTTTAACACATCCAGAGCGCCCTACATTACAAACTCCAAGCGTTTCACCCTCACACTTGAAGAAGGATTCACAGCCGAAACGTAGCAGTATTGTATTGCAGTAAATGTTTATATCATTATATCTATTTTTTATTTCTTTTATAAAAATTAAAAAAAATCGTTTGCCCAGCCTAAGGGGGGGGGGGGGGGTCTGATCTAATTGACAGCTGAAACTCCTCCATACACTCAAGTGAAAAATTAATAACGCCAATGTAAACGTCCTATTTACAATTTGTTGATAATAAAAATATTAACTTCTCTAAATCTTTCTCAGTCAAGTATGATAGTTTACCCAGGGAGCTGTGTAAGCATGCGTAGGCAGCAAAAGATCAGCTAAACTGGGAAGATGCGTCACCAAAGATATTATTAATAACCTTTTAAATCTGAAGGGAGATCTAAAGGGATCTTAATACCCTTAGTACCCTTTATTAATAGGGATCACGTGAATTTACGCCCTACCGCTGTGTACATTCAGTACGAACATGTTGTGATATTTAGAAATATAAAAAATATCAATATAATGCCAATAATATTAGCTATTTTCATTTTTCAAAGACATTTTTATTTGTTAAAAGAAAACTGATGGCAACAGCTGTGTTTGAACACTCAGGATTACAAGTCAGTCATGCCACCGAGGCAGTCATGTGACAAGCACATCACAAAGGAAAGTCTTATACTATTGTTTGTGCAACAGTACATGAATATAGTTATTGCTGTTCAAACACAATCTGGGTGTTTATCTGTGCCGACTGCCTCCAATTAACACATTCTTACTTCATTACCACCAGGTATTTCAGGTATACTGTATATCTCACTTTCCACTAGAGTGCTCAGTCATCAAGTTCCTTCTTCAAATCTAGGCATTTTTCCTCAGTGTTTTGTCTTCAAGTGATCACATTACTCCTATCCTGGAGTCCTTGCACTGGCTTCCTGCCAAATTCCAGGTGGACTTTAAAATCCTTAAGGCTCTGCATGGCTTGACACCTCAGTACCTGTCTGAACTATTATTGCCTTACTCCCCACCTCGCAACCTTTGCTTTTCTAATTCTGGTCTCCTTACTGTCCCCAAGCCTGTCTACATTGTATGGGTGACAGGGCCTTCTCCTGTTATGCCCCCAAGCTCTGGAACTCTCTGCCAAGGATACCACAGAGTCACTTTCTCTAAACTCCTTCAAATCCAGACTTAAAACCTTCTTCTTTAGAAGAGCCTTTACTTTACTGGTTGCATTCTTCACCCCTCTGCTTTTCCTAGTACCACCATCCACGGTCCCCTCTCTATATTGTAATTGTGTTTTATCTTGTGTATTCTTTTTTATTGTTGTTCTCATTCTATAAAGCGCTTTGAGAAACCACCTTTAAAGGCGCTACATAAAATAAAGTTTATTATTATTATTATTATTATTATTATTATTATTATTATTATTATTATTATTATTATTATTATTTAACTTTAATATCTTATACTGTAGGAAGCTGAGGTCAGGCCACAAAACTATAATGATCCCCTCTTTACATTTTGTGCAGAGCTACATAAACAGTTCTTGGGCTTGTATCTCCACAGATTTCCATGAAAATCATGTGGAATCAATGATGTACCACGTTCCAGCTGTAATCTACATTAAGTGAGAACCAAGTCGCTATTAGGGGTATTCTCTTACAACTTGTCAGGACAGTATAAATACTTAGGGGCAGGGGACATTTGCTTTCTGATCAATGTATCAGCCTTTGATTTTAGTTTTCTGCATGCCTCAGCCACTTCTGTTTGTAGAGCTACTGAGGTAACAGTATATCCTCAGTAGAATAAGAGGATAGTTAGAATCAAATTTCAATTCACTCTGATAGACAGAGAAAATACAGTGAAACTCTCCATAATCCAAGTTGTGATATATTGTAGCGCCCACATGGGGCGCTTTAATGGCTGCTCCGTCCCATTTAGCCACGCGCACAAAGGGCAGGCTGGGAACAGTGCCTGAGGGGCAGGCCTTGGGGGATCAAGATTGTATATAAGGGGGCAGGGGCTGTGAGGCGGCCTCTTCCCTTCCGTGTCTGTTAGTGTAGGTGCTGCAAAGTAACCCCTTTCCCTGTATGTGCACCTCTCCCCGGTTCTGGTTAATAAATGTGTTGTTTACCCCCTTTTCCTGAGTTCTATGCCTGCTCTATTCTGTGCCAAACCCCACAGTCGTTACATTGGTTTCAGAAGCAGGACGGAGTGGAGCAACGCGGAGCTCTGAGCACAGACAGTGGCTTGACAGTTTGGAGTCGGCAGGACGCTCGACTCTTAGGTGGGGGCAGTGTAGTGCCCACATGAGGCACTTTAACGGCTGCTTTGTCCCTTTTAGCCATATGCATGCAAGGTGGGCTGGGAACAGCACCTGGGGAAAGGGACCTGGGGGAACCGGACTGTATATAAGGGGGCGGGGACTCCATTCCGTGCCAAACCCTGCAGTTGTTACAATATGTTTTACTTGGCTTTCATGTATTATAAATTTCCATGGAAAAAGTTTTAGTTGTGTCATTTATTCTACATGAACTTCCAAGTTAACATCCAACCAAGTACTTTTAATGCAAATAACGTTTCCTTTAAATGTTTTAGGAACACATTTTCTATTTCTGTATGGCTTTCTGTTTGTAATATATCAAATGATATGCAAATACCAATGCACATCCATTGAATCGTGAAGTATACTTACTTTCCTCCCTGAAATAGCTAAGTAAACATTTTTTGCAGAAGTTGATAAGGGGTTGGTCTGTTTATTTGATTTTGAAATTTATGTGGCATGTTCTTTGACTTTATAATGCAAATCCAAAATTTAAAAAATTGTGCAACTGAGATTGGCTGTGGAAAAAAAGTATCTAAGCATACCAGATTTTTTCACAAATCTCTGAGTTCATGCAGGTTCAAAAGAATATAGTTAATATAAAACAAGACAAAGCTATAAGAGTTCAATCAAAGTAGTAAAGGTGATGTGAACAATATCTGTCATTTCAATGAATGATGCAGGTGATCAGCACATTGGACACAAATAATATTAAAAAATGGATTTTACTCCCCTATTAATGTTTTTTTTATGTTTGAAGTGGAGTGGATTTGCGTGGTTGTTTATTACTGATGAGATGCAGATGATTTTATTTCTCAAAACTTTACTGCAGGTGTGTCTTATAGATACAAAACATAATATTATGTATAGTGTTGAAGTGTTATTTGTTAAAAAAACAATTTAAATTGTGGAAATCATTAAATTTGTTACTGACTCAGACTAGGACAACCAGATTCTGTCCAGGTTATCAGAACACTTCAAAGAGTATTAGAGTGTTTTGTCGCTTTTGAGCATTGTTATATGAGATAATTGTAAAAAGAGTTTGCCCTTTTATTTTAGGAAATTCTGATTTCCAATATCATGGAATCCTCAGAGCAAAAACTTTTCTCCTAATTTAGTAATGAATTGTTAGAATAGGGAAATTTGTTCCCATCCACTTTTGGACATCCAAGTTTAACAGAGAGATGTAGTCCTAGGTTAGGTCTATTTATATTAAGATGCAGGTTTTCTCTCATTGTCCCTTAAAGATGTTTTGTAGTATATTTAGATTATTGGGGCATATTTCGGGAATTTTCTAGGTCTAAAGCAATTAGGACTCTGAAACCCACTAATTGTACATATCTATGGTATATATAGTGTGGGTGGCACAGTGACACTGTGTATAACATTGCTGCCTCACATTGCTGGGGCTACTGGTTCAATTCCAGACTAGATACTGTCGTTGTGCATGGAGTGAGGTTAGACCTGTGTTTCCTGAAAGTGGAAAGGGTCTTGGGAGCTTGATTGTTGCATTGATTAATGAAGTAATCTACTGATGGAAAACAGCCGGAAGGAGGAGGCCAACAGCTCTGTTTAGGATTGATATTGTTAATGGCAGCCAAAGAAGGCTCCACAGCAAAAATGTTGTGTTTCTTTTAAGATAAGATAAGATTAGCCATTTACAATTTCTTGCATTAGGACTATGTCTTTTTGCTTACCCCAACTTGCTCTCCATGAGACACACATGCACACAGACAGGGAGAGAGAAGCTTGGGGTCAGAGCACAGGGTCAGCCATTTATACGGCACCCCTGGAGCAGCTGGGGTTAAGGGCCTTGCTCAGGGGCCCAACAGAGTAGGATTCATCTGTCGGCTGTGGTATTTGAACCGGCAACTTTCCAGCCACAGGCGCAGATCCTTATTCCAAATTGGTAATTTATCTCACTAAATATTTAGGAGTACACTTGCCAAAATATCTATCACAACTCTTTAATTTAAATTAGTCACTTAATTTACATAACAAAGGATGATATTACTAGTTGGAATTTGCTCCCTCTTTCAATAGGATCTAGAGTGGAAGACATCAGCTGTATCTTTTTCAGTTTCTCCCAGTAAAGAATTCTACACAACATTTTAATGAGTAGAACAAAATAATATCAAGATTTATTAGGAATGAAATACAGATTTCATAATTAGATTTATGATGATACAAATAGCAATTAAAGAGAACAGTAGTTTAGCCCCATCTTGCCAAAAGACATATTACCAACATGCTCAACTCAGCTTTAATCCAATTAAAATATGGTTAAAGGTTAAAAATGTCATCTGAAAACTTTTGAAGAAACTTCACACCAATATAATTTAGATAAACAAAATTTAGATACCTTCAATTTAGGGATTATATAAAAATCTGTATAAAACTAAATATGGAACAGGATAACAAAATGCTAAATATTCTATAGCTGCTTATCAACAAAGTAATCAGAAGAAAATAATCTCAAAATTATGCAGTATTACTGAAGACATGAAAAAAGATTCAACGGAATATATTAAAATAAAATAGAAAAAAAATAGAATACATAATCTGCCGATCAGTGAATGTATATACGGAAATCTCAACAAAACTCAACAAGTACACATACAGTGCCTTGCGAAAGTATTCGGCCCCCTTGAACTTTTCAACCTTTTGCCACATTTCAGGCTTCAAACATAAAGATATCAATTTTTTATTTTATGTGAAGAATCACCAACAAGTGGGACACAATTGTGAAGTGGAACGAAATCTATTGGAATTTTGAAACTAATAAAAAAATGAAAAGTGAGGCGTGCAAAATTATTCGGCCCCTTTACTTTCAGTGCAGCAAACTCACTCCAGAAGTTCAGCGAGGATCTCTGAATGATCCAATGTTGTCCTAAATGACTGATGGTGATAAATAGAATCCACCTGTGTGTAATCAAGTCTCTGTATAAATGCACCTGCTCTGTGATAGTCTCAAGGTTCTGTTGAAAGCGCAGAGAGCATCATGAAGACCAAGGAACACACCAGGCAGGTCCGTAATACTGTTGTGGAGAAGTTTAAAGCCGGATTTGGATACAAAAAGATTTCCCAAGCTTCAAACATCCCAAGGAGCACTGTGCAAGCGATCATCTTGAAATGGAAGGAGTATCAGACCACTGCAAATCTACCAAGACCTGGCCGTCCCTCTAAACTTTCAGCTCAGACAAGGAGAAGACTGATCAGAGATGCAGCCAAGAGGCCCATGATCACTCTGGATGAACTGCAGAGAACTACAGCTGAGGTGGGAGAGTCTGTCCATAGGACAACAATCAGTCTTACACTGCACAAATCTGGCCTTTATGGAAGAGTGGCAAGAAGAAAGCCATTTCTCAAAGATATCCATAAAACGTCTCGTCTAAAGTTTGCCACAAGCCACCTGGGAGACACCCCAAACATGTGGAAGAAGGTGCTCTGGTCAGATGAAACCAAAATCGAACTTTTTGGCCACAATGCAAAAGGATATGTTTGGCGTAAAAGCAACACAGCTCATCACCCTCAACACACCATCCCCACTGTCAAACATGGTGGTGGCAGCATCATGGTTTGGGCCTGCTTTTCTTCAGCAGGGACAGGGAAGATGGTTAAAATTGAGGGGAAGATGGATGCAGCCAAATACAGGACCATTCTGGATGAAAACCTGTTGGAGTCTGCAAAAGACCTGAAACTGGGACGGAGATTTATCTTCCAACAAGACAATGATCCCAAACATACAGCAAAATCTACAAAGGAATGGTTCACAAATAAACGTATCCAGGTGTTTGAATGGCCAAGTCAAAGTCCAGACCTGAATCCAATCGAGAATCTGTGGAAAGAGCTGAAAACTGCTGTTCACAAACGCTCTCCATCCAACCTCACTGAGCTCGAGCTGTTTTGCAAGGAAGAATGGGCAAGAATTTCAGTCTCTCGATGTGCAAAACTGATAGAGACATACCCCAAGCGACTTGCAGCTGTAATCGCAGCAAAAGGTGGCTCTACAAAGTATTAACGCAAGGGGGCCAAATAATTTTGCACGCCCCACTTTTCATTTTTTTATTAGTTAAAAAAGTTTCAAAAATCCAATAGATTTCGTTCCACTTCACAATTGTGTCCCACTTGTTGGTGATTCTTCACATAATATAAAAAATTTATATCTTTATGTTTGAAGCCTGAAATGTGGCAAAAGGTTGAAAAGTTCAAGGGGGCTGAATACTTTCGCAAGGCACTGTACATGGAGAAATTTCTTATGGAAAATCCTGATTCATTTTTTATCAGCCCCAAAATACAAGTTAAGGAAAGGGAACCACTTTACAGTGTTAGAGGTTATGGAAGATAAATATATACAGTATTAGGAGTTTTTCTAACAGCTAGTAAAAAAAGCAATTACAAGAAAATGCTGTATTAAAGAATCCACAACACCTGAACGGCCCATCAGTATTGTTAATGAGATTTTACACAACAGAAAAGATAACCTTTTCTGTCAATCTATATTCAAAAAGTTTTAGCGAATACTGGTTAATTTTGAAAAATAAATGTCCTTTTTTTCACCTGATTTCACTTTGTGAAGTAGAATGATGTAGTATAATATTTCTGTGTAGACCTTTTATTCTTCTTTGCTGTTATTTTTGTTGATTATTAAACCAATGTAAATTTTAAGTAATTATATTTATGTATTTAACCCTCCTGTCTGTACTGGTGGAAAAAAGCTAAACGTAAACTATTTCTTCAAAAAATAAAAAGGTAAATAAAAAATACGAGGTGGTGTAGCACACTACATGTATCCTGCAAATTTGGGTAATATCCCAACATCCTGCAATTTATTTGTCTCCGCATGTTTATTCTTATAAAATATATGTAGAAGTAATTTTTGCACTTCATAATTCAACTGCTTAACAACAGCCACATAAACCTTTTTTGGGCCAATATGCAAATCCAAATATTCTGTAATTCAAAAGAAGAAATCCAAAATTTCAGAAGACTCAAATGTTTTCTGATACAAACAAAACTATTTAACATGTAAAACTGCTACTCATTTATGTATTGTGGAGTTTATTTTCTTCATTATTTTCAGACTCATTATTATCTTTTTTATATTTATCAATTGAAGAGTGTGAAAGTGCAATGTTTGATTAATTCTCAAACAATACATTAGGTACTTTTATGTACAATATCAACTTTTGTGCTTTGGTGAACTACCCTTTTGATTGAGTAGATACAATTTTATCCAGATGTATTAAATATTATTAAAACATTCAGTATCACATTTCTTTTAGTTTGTTTTTTTAAAGAGCACAAAACAAATTAAATATATACTATAGAATATGACAGCACTATTGAGATAAGACTTTTGGAAACATTGGGGTCACTGAGAGCTGTATAATGACCTTAATTGTGTCAGAGATTTTTGAATTTACTGGGAAAATTGATTAATTGTTGCAGTAATTACAAGGTGATTGTTTATGGTTATTAGACAATCAATCGCCAGAACAACCAGCAATGCTGAAACACACAGATTCAATACATGAGA
This sequence comes from Lepisosteus oculatus, assembly GCF_040954835.1. Classification (NCBI taxonomy): domain Eukaryota; kingdom Metazoa; phylum Chordata; class Actinopteri; order Semionotiformes; family Lepisosteidae; genus Lepisosteus; species Lepisosteus oculatus. The sequence goes on along the minus strand of NC_090702.1, from coordinate 21,995,223 downwards.
TACATTTATTTTAATTTTTTATAAATTTAATTTAATTAATTGAACATAAATTGTGCACCAAACATATATATCTGTCATGATCGTCATCCCTCCTCTAGAGGGTACTCCGACCCTTTTTTGTATTTTAGTTTCATTATTCCATTCACCTACCCCTTGTTCCGTGTGTATTATTTAAACCCCGTGCCTTTGAAGCTCTGCGCTCAGCATTGAAAGATGGACACCACAAAGCTTGCCTATTCCCCGGCTTGCGGGTATCCCAAGGGCAGGTCTTATTCCCCAGCTTCCTAACCATCTGGGTCTGGGGCTCGGTGCACCCAGCTGCATTATGATTTTAACTTCCTAGTTCCTGATTCCCGTCTTTGTTTGGATGGATCTCCCGGCTATGGACTTTTGGACTGCTTCCTGGTTTCCCTTTCGGATTGTATTGGACTTGTTCAATACAAGTCCACGCCCCCCTGAGCACTGGAACACTGCCATCATGCCCCCCTGTCAGTCATCCCGTCCTGATCCAGTCATGTTTCCCTGTTGCCCTTCTCCAGTCTCTTCTGGATTTAACCATCTGCATAGGGTCCTAAATACACACTACACGGCTGTCTGAACCGGCTCCCATTACAATATCAGTCTGCCTGGATATAGGTGGCAGATCTTACTGTGAGGGTTATCAAAAATGCAAGGTATATAATCACAAAGAGATTCAAACTCAAAGACATACACAACAGAGAATATAGTTTAGTATACCATTCGGTGATACCATATCGTAAATCAGCCTAATTAACCACACCTGAAGAAGGCTCCACGGCCGAAATGTTGTGTTCTCTTTCTTCTTTTTTTCAGCATGGAATAAACCTATTACTAATTAACCACTGTTACACTATGTTAAAAAAATAAATACATTACTCATGAATTAAATTGATAACAACTTGTGTTGAGGTAACAGTTAAATTATTGAGTTGCAATGTAGAACATTGGGTTTACTTATCTACTGTGTATGGATTTGGATTTGCCAGAACGAACACCAAAACCAGCCCTCAGGCTCTGTTGCAACTCTGTCGCAGCGGTCGTCCAATAGGCATTATCTCAGCGTCCTCTGGCTACTAGCCAACCAGTCGAGTGCTGCTTGGAGTAGGATGAAGGCAGGAATCTAACTACGGTGAGCAGTGCAATCATTTCTCCCAGGGGTCTACTAGTAGTCCGGCTGACAAGTTGAAAGTCTCTTTGCACAGAGGGTGACTGCAGGTCCTCAAAAGTCACTCTTTAGGAGGGAAGAAGACTGGTTCGTTCCCAGTCCAGCGCTGATTCTGAATAAAACTATCCAGGTTGTCGACGAGAATCCAACTGTAGGCTGCCATTGATCAAGCGGAGCGTTCACGTTGGTTGTTGCAGAATCTGTCTGATTACGTACGGGATCCTCAGCCTCGTGCTAAGAACAAAGTCCAAGTCCCAGTGCAGACAACACCAGCCGTCACATGATTGTCTCTGAGAGTACATGAAAATGGCAGAGGAGATCAAAGACCTGAGCTTGTGACACCATTTTAACCAATTACGACGGGAGTGTGACCTGCTGGGACCCACAGTCACTTTTCTTTAGTTAGGAAGAAGACCGGTTCGTTCCTGATGAAGCGCTAGTCCTGAATCCTTAGATTCAGACTGGGTTCACGAGGCCTACTGCTGGCTAATCTTGGGGTGGATCCTTTAGTTACGCGCTGGAGACCTCCATTCTCGACTCTTAGAACAAAGGAAAGTCCTGGCACTCGGACACACTGGCCGTTACGTGGTGGTCCGAGCTGAGTCTGAGGATGTCCAGGAGGAGCTGAGTCTGAGAAATGTCCAGGAGGCGCGTTTTACCTGGAGGAACTACGGTCGTTCATTGGTTGAAAGTTTCACGGGCATCCAAGACCCACGTGGGATTAACCTTCCCTACCAGTTCCTGATTGGCTGATGATGAGTAACAATGCACTCTTACCTTGGGGTTGTAAACAACTTGGGATGAGACTCTCCTAGATAGTAAGGCGCCAGAGATCACCATTTATTAGGGTTGCTGGAGAATCTCAGCTTTGGGAGTTGTTCCTTATCAGGACACTCTATCAGCTAGAAAAACACCCTAATTGTGAACCAAATGGAATGGTCTCTCTGTATCAAGCACCACTGAGATGAAGGAGAGAAGGACTGGCAAGGGAGCAGCAAACTTAATTCCTGTACTTTAACAAGCCTTGCCGCTACACGTACAAGAGCAGGACTCCCATATGCAAATGAAATAAAGACGACTTTCAACAAACTCTCAGCTGATGCCCTTTGTTTGGCACAACATCACTAACACTACAATAATTTTATTGACCCTAATTTTATATTTATAAATATAAATTATCTACATATTTAATACATACATAGTCTAGTGCAAAAGCAAAACTTAAATGTAATGGGTAAAAAGCTAAAATCCTGTTTTCAGAAAGAGATTGACACCTTCTTATCTATTGCTACCTGAGAGTCCATCTTTGGCATGTTTTACCTCACAAATGCAAACCTGTCTCCCAGCTTTACAGAACACTAACAATTTGAGTTAATGGAGTTACATTTGATAACATTCTCTTCTCTAAAAATGTACAATAACAATCCTGTTACGTGTGGGTCATTTCTAAAGGCTTGGAAATTAACTTCTCCCGCATCTTCTCTTGAAACTTTAAGTGCATGTGAACAATGACAAGCCATAATTCTTCCAATGCTCTGAGCAGGTCTCTTCACTTTACTGTTTCCCAGAAATGCTATTCTTCTGCTGACTCCATTTCCCAGATATTAAAATGACACATCCAATAAAGAATTGTATCAATCATCAATTTTGTATCAGTGCAAGCTACCTTTTTTATATTCCACAAACTTTCCGAATCAATACCATTCTATCCTTACTCATATACTGTACCTTTCCAGCTAGAACTCATCTTCTCAACATATACAGATTAAAGAAATTCCTATCCTGTTTTCCTGTGATTTAGAAATGCTTTTTCATAGATGATTTAATTTGATTCTAGTTCATACCCCTTTACATTCTCATGGGACCATTTATAAACCAAATCTATTTGCACAATAAATAATATATTTCACACATCTGATCAGTTACTATAGTGTACCTTTTGTTAAACAAATAAATCATTTTGACATTAATAAAAAGAAGTATAAAATACATTATCAGATTCATTTCACTACCTAAGACTAATGAATTTAAACAAATTCTTTAGCCTGAAAAGTGTTCTTATTAATCTTTCACAAGTACTGGGAATAAAAAATGAATTAAGTGACCAGTCTGCTTATTAATTTCAGCTTCATTTCACTCAGTAAGTTTTCCATCCACCTGCTGTGCAGATAGGTTGAGTGTAAATTGCTTTTGCAGTATGTTGCTTATTTCAAGGCTCACTCAACCACATTACTTTGGTCTATAATGAAAAGCAACAAAACATGAAAAATGAAAGTTATGGCAAAAATTATTTGTCTTTCATTTTTTACTTTTTCTATCTATCTTTGTGTTTTTCTTTCCAGAAAAACATTAGTAAACTGAAATAGGTGTGATGTATATACCTCTGTAAAAGCCAGGCTAGTTGTTGTGATTAAAGACTCATTTCTAGTTCTCCAGGGCCAAAGTATTGATTTCTAGAGAGCATCTACTAATGAGATCTTTCTAAATAAACTGGGTATGTAAGTGATCAAATGAATGTTCCTTTAGCAGGAGGCATTTCACATGAACTTATAAAGAAAATGATTTACGTGCTTAAGAGCTCATTTTTTAAAAATGTCAGAACAATATTTTTATAATAGTGCAACATGTGTGTTGGGTCACATTTTCTATTCTACACTTTGCTTTTTGTAGAATAAGAAGATAGAATAAGAAGATGATTCAACTTATTTTTGAATAATGGTCATCAAAAACACATCCAAAAGACTCATAGCCATTTCTAGCCCTTCCTTGTTTATCACTTTATTTGTGCTCTCAGCAGCATTGGGTCAAAAGTAGCATTTTACTTCAACACAAGGCACTTATTTTGATGCTGACAAATTCTTGTACTGCTGGCTTTTTTCAAATACCACAAAACATAATGTCTTCCCTCTGGCCAGGCTTATATACAGTACTTCTTCAGTTTTCTTGTTTGAGTCCATTCTTGACATTAAATGGAGGAACTAAAACGGAGACTGCAGATGTCAAAACATCAAAAGTGATGCATTTTGTTTACCCCAGATTTACCTGATTTGCAGTTTAGGGTTTATTCCCATATTACTGCATCCATTTTCATGTTTGTATCAAAAAGCATACTCCTAATATTTCAAATGAGGTTTAATGCTCCTTTTTTCCCCAGCCACATTTGGTATCATTTACAGTATATGATAGAAAATGTTTAGGAATACAGGACAATTTCCTAACTACTAATAATTCATAGTTACTCAATCAACCTGTTTAAGGGTGATATTATGAGAGTTTTGCTATGCTCATCGAGAAAGTTAAAACAGGTCATTTTGTTTTTGCTCTAAGTGCTAATCATGATAATAAAAATACAAAACATATAAACATATGTTGTAAAATATGCTTGTGGATTTTCATGCACAGATGTAAATGTAATAATTTGACATGTAAGATTATTTGCTGCACTGCAATGATGCAAAACTTGGTGATGTACGATTATATTATCACATGATCATACACGGTCATTCTCCATGACAATTCATCATTACTAGACTCCAGCAGTGCCACAAACTGATATAAAATATTCACGACCTAGATCCATTAAACCAAGTGTAATAACCTACAGCAGATCACGAGAGGCATGGTCTCTACACCTCTACATATTTGGAAAGTTTATGTCATGGAAGACCAATACATCAAACTGTGTCAGTTTTATGCATGACTTCACATAATTGGGTTGCTATTTGTACATCACCATGGATAGCAACCCTCAAGGTGTATTGAATCCCAATTCTGTTTCATTAGGAAATACACAAGCATATGCAAGAACAAAGATGAATGGCTCATCTGAAACTTTGTGAGGGAAAACATAATTTTTGTATGCACTACATAATGTTATGAGGATCCATTAATGACAACTGAAGGAGCTGTTTTTTTGTCAATAGCAGTCTATCACCAGAGTAATTTGTTGACCTTAGAGACCTGTGCTCCAACACATAATATTAACATTACCTGCTAATAATCGTACACTAATCACTGTAAAGAAAGTGTGATTCACAATGTTTTGCTTCTATCTGAGGTATCAATATCCTTTAATGGTTTAGTGTACAGTATTATCAATCTTAACCAAATTGAAGCATATGTAAACCTTCACCAAATAACACAGAATAATTCCCTATGTGCAATGTGCAATATTTCTGCCATTCTACAGTATGTCATACCTTTTGCATTATTTTAAAATAACTCATTTAAAAAAACTTTTAAAAGAGTTCTACACATTGGTGTATATACCAATACTGTATTTTGAGATAATGTGGCTTTCTGCATGTTCTCCCCATCTTCCTATGGTTTTTCTCTGGGTGCTTCAGTTTCTCCCACAGTCATTAGACATAGTGGTAGGTTCATTGGCTTCTGGGAAACTTGACCCTTGTGTGACAGTGTCTGTATCTGCCCTATGATGAACTGGCATCCTGTCCATGGTGTACTCTTCCTTGCGCCCACTGCTTGCCAAAATAGGCTCTCCTGTGACTGGATGAAGCAGTTAGAGAAAGGATGAAGGGATGAATGCTCCCTGAATAGTAATTGGATATCGAAAATATGAAACTGTTACTAGGAAATTGAACAAATTAAGGCTAAGTTTATAGTTAGAAATCATTGCATTACAGTTTTTAATAATTAGCATTAAGATTGATCCCAAAGTACTTTACCAAAAGGAAAGGATATACTTCATCCACCACTTTTACCTGTTTAGAGGTCTTCCTACTCAATACTAACCAGCAACCAGTCAGTTATTTCTGCTCAAACCCTCAAGATCTGTCAAAATCCCACTCATTGAGCTTCAGCTCCTTGGTCTATCTCCACAAATCATGTGCTTTCAGCTCTCTCCTCTGCCTGTCTTTCTACTTCTGTCTGCAGCATCCTATACATTTCAGTCTTCTGTGCCTTTGGCCCCACTTTCCTCTTCTGGGCATTGCTACTGCTATAGCCACTTTTTTGTTCCCAGGTCAGGCATCAGGCATCCGGTGCTTGTTCGCACAGGGATATATCCTCATTCCAATTAAGAATACATATTTAGAACTATGTAGATCTCATTCTGAAATATTTAACTTTTATGTTTGTCAAAGTATTTTGGAAGGGTATACAGTTCATTAAATATTAAATATATGATTAATGAAAACATTTACTTCTCATGGTAGAAATATGATCTGCCATTATAGAAATCCTGACACCATCATTGATATTTAAAGGCATTGTGGATACATAATTTACACAAAGACAAGATAAACAACAAAGGTGCACACGGGACATGGACAAGTATTTGCTCGTAGGAAAAAATACTTGTTCCCCCATGTAAACAAATAGTTACACAACAGTTTCAGCTACAAAAAGTAACTTGCCTGTAGGTTAAATCTGGTTGAAAACAGTATGTCTTTTATATTTATGCATTACCTTTATTTTGAAACAAGATTCTGCCTTAAAACTATATCTGGTAAACAATTACAAAATACACAAATATTGTTCAGATACATGTATTCTCTAACAAGCCGACAGCCAGCTAAGTACTGTATGATCACTTTGTCTAATTGCCCCCAGAATTTTACAAACCATCAAAGGTATACTTAGAAGGGACCTGCTGACTTAATCTTCTGTGATTCATTCCTCATTATTTGAGTTTTGTTTATTTTTCCTAAGGATTTTAAATGATTTTGTTCTATTTTGAGAAAGACACCTTAGTTTTATTATCATCATTATTATAACAGCATTCTTATTTAAAAAAGGACAGGGCATGGATTTTGATTTACTAACTTAAAACCTTTCCATTTAGAATTAATATGAAGACATACCATGAATTGCATTTTTATTATTAATTACAGTTGTTTTCTAGCAAATATCAGTAAAATTATATACAGTATCTCAGAAGCTTTTCTGCTGCAGTTGGGTATTAATATAAATTAAGTAGTCCATCTCTTTTATGAAGTGATATACTGTATTTCTTTATGGAGTTTGTCAGTTTTTGCAGAGTGCATGGAAAAACCAAAGGGTTCAGTTACAATGTCTTTTTTTTCAAGCGATCTACAAAACTCTTTTACTGCAACAAGGTATAGGAGTTTTAAGGTGATAAGTCTTTACTGCCTCCTTTTTGGAGTTCACCCTCAAAACCTGAACTTAATACATTTTTCTTACATCTCAATATCTAAGTAAAAATATGGTAATACTATTAAATGATATCCCAGTTACTAAACACAGTAGATTATGATCCTTACTTCTACAATGGTCTTATTAACAACAATTATGACTCCCAATTGCTTTAGTTTAAATGATTATTAGGAGGCAGAAGCACTTTTTCAGATTTTTGTGTACTTTATCTTAGCTGTGGTGAAACTGCAGCCAATAAAAACAAATATGCCATATCATATTAATCTTTTTATGCTTATGTTCAATTCAAATTGATTTTTTATTGTTCTTTGCCACTCAGCTGCTTCAGATTCAGATGGAACAGTGAAGTGAAAAATATCTGAAAACAGTGGGATCTTTGCATCAGAGGCACATGATGCAGTTTTATATGGGTAATAAAGCTGAACAGCCATATCCAAATGGTTCTAAACCATTGTCAGTAGGGACAGAAGCAATTCCAAAGTAAAACTGGATCACAGGTAGTACAACCATTATATGAAACCACTCTTGTTTAAAACACTAATTATTACTGTCACATTCAAAACACATCATTTAAGCAAGGACAATAAATGTCCTGAACATGACCACCCAAAGGTAACAAGCTTATCTCTCCCTTACCACATGATATGTGTTCTGAAATAATATAGCTCCAATTGTACCATCATAATGTGCCAAAAAGGCAACAATTATTCAGTCAGAAATCAACATTTCTGCAATGCAAAAAAAAACCCCAAAATAATCTCAAATTGTACTATTGCATAATGAATACTCAGTTGAGTTTTAGTGCATTCCAAGTTTTGAAAAACGTTCCATGACTTCTGGCACCTAAAATGGAATCATTGTCAACAATAATGACATTCACACGTAAAAGCTTTCATAAATAATAACAGGTTAAATAATAACAACAACAACAATAAAAATACATTTATAATAAATTCACATTCTTACACTTTTCCTAATCAATGTGTTGAAACTGGTGATTATGCTTTACAATTTGTGAATAAGCTTGCTAGGTTGAATATAAAGTTTCATTAAATGGTTTCCCTAGGTGAAGGCAAAAAATGAAAGAAACTCCACACCTAGAGAAGACCCAACAACAAAAACACTGTATTTTTTTCTTACTTCCTACTCTCCAGTTTGGGATTTACCTCTACTTGTTCTTTATATACTGTATACATTATGTATACAGCATATACTGTATATATATAAGAAATTACTTAAATTTTCTTACCATAGTAATATTTGAATTATTTTTTTATTAATTTCAAATAAGCTGTGTGTACAAATGTGTTATACATGTAAAGTAAAAACAAAAATCGATGTATTTGTGCATGATTCTATTTTCAAACCACTGTACAGCATTGATAATTATTCCTAGACGTGGATGGCAACAGTACAATATATTTTATACTGTAGGTAACTCATAGCCCACAATGAGTGAAGATGTGGAAACTGGTAATACAGAGCAATTAAGTGAGTAATTGATTTAAATGGTCATTAAGTCCATTGATGAAAACTAGAAGACATGGTGGCCTTCCAGGTCCAGGAAATGATTATTAGTGTTGTGCAGAGTACACAGTATTGTTTTTCTATAGGTAGAAAAATATAATACAAAAATGTACTGTCATTTTCAAATGTATAACACTCGAAACTATAAACCTGCAATATAAAAATAATTTTAGTTCTGTAGATAGATTACATTATAACAGGCACTAGGTAATGTGAATGTGACAGCAAATTTTCATTTCCAAATTCCTTATGAAATAGTTAACCATTAACTGACAAATAGAGCATCTATTATTTACAGAAATAGATGGAGAAATAACTAAGTTATACATGCCAAAACATGAGGGCTTTGAATTCAAAACACTTAGGTACTTAAATCCCCATTGTTTCCAATGGGTATTTAAGTACCTGTTTTGAATAAAGGGCCCCCAAGCTTATGCAGTTATAATAGAGTGTACATCCAGTATTTGCTCTTAAATTCATAGCCCAAGCCAAACCCAACATTTTGTATAGTAGAAATATTAGGATTATTATTTCATGTAAACATGTCAAGTTGTGTTGTTGACCTACTGTATGCATATACAGTACATGTAATAGGTTTATAACATATTTGTACATGTTCATTTTTGCAAGAATTTGCAGAATAATAATTAAAAAATGATTGTTTAAATCGAACAAAGGCTTACTATTGTAGGATTTATTAGTGTCTGATTTTTTGTCGCTTTGTCAATTGACAGTGAGAGCACTAAACTCATTCTTGGAAGTACTGTATCTGTAATCATTTGATCTCTTATCTCTGAAAGTCTGGATGTAATCACGCAGTTACAGCCTGCTGCTGCTTGATCTGCGAAATCACTGGTCAGTGATTTCATTAAGTCATCTACATTCATGTTAATTTTGTTTACTGTCAGGAGAAATCTAGGCTGAGGGGTGTCCTACTTGGATTGATGCTAATGGATCTCTGAGGAAGACATTTGAAGAATAAAAAGATGTAAGATTTACGAATCTCAATAGATGGTTTATTCAAATGTAACTTTTTTTTGCTTCAGATTAGATAAAAAGTGTTTCATAAATATTTTATTATATGGGTTTAACCCTTTATGGTCTGTTTTTTTATGGAAAAACAGTAAGAAGACTTTTACATTGTAGGCCACAATTCTTCCACAATTGGGCTCTTCTGAAGATGGACTTTGTTCAATGTTCACATCATTTCTGCAGTCTAATGTTATTGTTAGCTTCCCTTCCTCCTCCTTGAAACACAGATTTAGAGTTTGTAGACTGGTGATCCAGACAAGGAATAAAGGCGATAAAAGGTTTTCATATCAACATGCTACTTATGTATTTACAAGACAACCATGGAAAAATATGGTAAGATCCATGTTTGATTAATCCATATATTTTGCAGGCATGGCTGGACATTCCATAGCATGCTGTTTAATTATCATTATTAATTTATCTATAGTTCATTAAGCAGATCTCTGTCCACATCATTCCTCTGCTAGGATGGGGCTTAATCATTAGCAAAAGGGAGGTGAAAATACACACCTACTTTTCTGAAGACTTTTCTGATTTTCTTTTCTTAACATTTTTGTATGTTTCTTCCAAAAAAGATGTTTTTATATTTTAAGATATTTAACATATCTTAGTTAACTTTAGATAGTAAAAGAGGAGTTTATTTGTCATATGCATACAATGGATAGTACAGAACAATCTATGGTATTAAAGCATACAATTTAAATCATAAGATGTTACATTAAAAATGTTCAATATACTGCTAAGACCTAATTTAGAATATTGTGTACAAGTTTGGTCACCATATTAGAAAAAAGAATATTGCTCTTCTGGAAGCAGTCTAGGGTGGCACACTGGTTAGAATTGCTGCCTTGTAGAACCAGGGCACCAGGTCCAATTCTGGACCCAAGATCTTATCTGCGTGGAGTTTGTATGTCCTCCCGTTTTTGCATGGGTTTTCTCCAGGTGCTCCAGTTTCTTCCCACAGTCCAAACACATAATTGTAATTTGATTGACTTCTAGGACAGTAGGCCCTGCTGTGAGTGTGTGTGTCTTGTTACAAATGATTCGATAGGTAGACCCTATGCAGTAGTTGGGTTCACTCAGAAGTCAAAAGGCGGAGTAAAATGATTATCCAAGCTCATGGTTGTGAAAAACAAACAAGGACAAAATCCAGAAGTGAGGTATGTGCTTATGTTACCCAAAGGGATATCCAGAATTCTTGGTAGTTAGACAGAACAAAGTTCGGTAGCCAAGAAGTTCACAAAATGAAATGTCAAACACAAAATCCAGAAGACTAGGTAAAAAATACAGCAGTTGTCCGTCAACTGAGAATCCTATTACAGAATACGCTAGATGCGGAAATGCAGCTCGCCAGGGAAAACCCAATACTGAGCACTGACTCTCCTGCAGGCTACCCTGAAGTATGTTAACACTGGGGGTGTGGTGAAAAACAGAAGAGCAGATTGGATAACTATCCCTATGCTTACACCTTCTAGAATTGGTTGAAGTAGAGGTGTGTCTCTGGTTGTGAGAGACTGATGCTATGACATATCTGTGTGTCTGCTCTGCAATAGACTGGTGTCCTGTCCATTGTGTACCCAAAATTGCATCCATTGTTCACCTGTATAGGCTCAGGCTCCCCCATGACCCTGAATTGGATGAAGCAGTTAGAAAATGGATGAATGGAAAATGTATTGAAGCAGTCCATAGAAAAATGATTAGATATGTTATGAGGCTTAATGGAATGTCCTACACACAAAAGTGTTAGTGAAAACAGCAGAAGGGAATGATTCAAGTATTCAAAATCCTCAATACCATTACACCACCTGATCCAATGTACTTCTTAAGAATGAACAAAGAAGTGCAAATCAGGGAGAGCAAGATAAATCTGTGTGGAAAGAAAGGAAATATTATTACAAAGTGTAGTGAATTTTGAGAAGCTACTGTACCATGTCATGTTGTGAAAACCAATTCCCTGGTTTCTTAATTAAGTAATGACGGAATGAGATCCTTGGCTTAATTAACTTCTAGCAAACAAAAGGTGTTTTGGTCCAAATGCCTTACTCTCTTGCTTGTGACCAATGGGAAAATGAGACTGTCAAAGAAAAAAAGACCCAACAATAAAACTCGATTAAAATTATATCTAGAAAAAACAAAATGTCAAAATGTCTCTGGAATTTTGGAACAAAAATCAGTCAGAAAGTCATTCTTTTGAGATCAACTGAACAGATTTCATTTTTGTAAAACACACTTGTTCATATTTAAGCTCAACATCAAACCCTACTGGCCATACTGTGTGTTTTTCATAAATGATTAATGAAAGTTGGGAAAAGTGATTGAGAAGATATTTTGCTTTTTTCCTGACATGAGTGACCTTCACCTTCACCTTTCTTGAAGGCCATAGACAGGAACTTAATTATGTGAGTTAGGAAAGTTTCCTGCAGTGATATTTTTCAGTATACAGGAAACAACTAAAAGCAAGTTATCTGAAATATTAGCACAAGATCAGCAAGGCTGCGTGTTGCATGTGGTTTTGTTTATGTAACAAACAAAATGACTGTGTTTTTTCTATTCAATATAAATGTGTTTTTTTTACATACAGATTTATGTCAATTTTTTTTATAGTGGTCCATGTAAGCACTAATACATTTTCCAGGTTCTATGCTGCATGACAGAGAGATTGAAAATTTGCATGCAAGACATTTTTTATGACATTTTCCGTGGTACATTTTGCTGTTGCAGATAGCTTAGAAAATAAAAATAATTGCTCTAATTGGTGTTATTAAGACTACTGATGTCAATAATATTTTGATTTAATTAATTTGTACAAGAATTCCAAAGTAAGTGTATACTGTATATACTTAATAATGTTTAATTAAAATTATAATATTAAACTTGAGTATTTTATATTTACTTCACAAAAGAAAATAAGAAGAATAAAAGCAAACAAATAGTGAGACTTTGTTTTAAAGCAGAGAGGGAAGCTTCCAGCTGGTTGTCGTTTTCATACTGCATGTAAGTGTCTAGGAATACAGCAAGCCTGGGTGAAGTTTAAAAGAGAAAAGAATATGTATGCTCCAGAGAATTCTTTATATTTAATGTGTTGTTTTGCTCTTCAAAACAACTAAAGATGGTATACACTCTCACATCTCTACCTGCACATTTAATGTGCATTGAAAGACCAAGGGCAAGTTCACCTCACGATGTTCTTTCTGAGCTAAATTCAAAGTGGGAGTTTCAGAAAAAAATATTTCTTACCACCTACTGCTTTTATTTTTTCCTGCTGTCTATTTATGAACCTCTCTAACAGTACATGCTGTATACAGTGCTGAGAAAAGATTTGTGAATGCCCTAGGTTGGTCCTTCTCCTCACATATCTTAGAAATGTAATTAGATCTTCACAAAAGTCTTAATAGACTTAATAGATTAAAAGTATGTCACAAGACATTAGTTATATTTGGATTATTTAATTAACAAAATTATCGAACGGTAAATATCCTCACATGAATCCATTTGTAAACCTTTATATTCATTTACTCATCCTGAGCAAATATTAGTTCAATTAAACATTCATTGTAACTGTTTTGAAGTCTTTTGTATTGGCTTTTAGGAATTTTTGCCCATTTTTCCGTACAGAACTTCTTCATGGCAATGATATTTGAGAGTTTCTAATGAACAGCTCTCCATCCCAATCCTTAACATCTCCAAAATGTCTAAGCTTTTGCACAAGGATGTATAGGCTGTCACTGAAGGCTGGATGTCCCGTTTTCTTCAATTGACAGAGTCCTAGAACAATAGAAGTAAATCCAAACACAGGTTATCTACATTACAAAATAAATTGGATATTTAGGCAATCATGGTTGGTGGCTATAAATTAAGATTCAATAAATGAGTGGTGAGATGTCCATGCCTACTGATGACAAAGGGCTTTGTACTTGCCGTAGAATGAATTTCAATCAGTAAGGAAGCTGAATTATTTTTGGAAGAACCTTCAAACACTCATACGGTTTTGTAAGTTCTTTTCAGAGTGCAAGTAAAATCCCAGAGAAGATCAAGGACTTGGTTTTGGTCTTCAGCTTGCTTGTGTGATCTCTGAAATTGCTCAATAAATACTGAAATGTCCTTTAGCAATGTCATTTGCAGGAGATAACATAATGAATACGATATCTCTAAGGTATACCAATCATATAATATCTCCATATCTCTTCACAGGCTCATTGGAAAAATTAGATACTGGATTGGGAGAAAGGACTGAAGATAAATGGAGCATATTCAAATTAACTATGACTCGCTGATGACTTAATTATATCTGAAAAAGAAGATTAAAATGGCCTAGTGCATCTTAAGTATGATTTTAAACAATAATTATGATTGTGAAAGAAAAGTGCCAGTGTGCCTTTTAATGAGTAACCAATGTGTGGTATTTGTATTAACTTTGAATGTGAAAACCATACCCAGTTAAAAGAACAAATAGAAGTTACATATAGCGTGAAGGAGTATGGAAAATGTTTGGAAAAGTGAGAATAAACTGAAAAAGAAACAAAATATGTTTGAACTCAATTAAAGTAAATAACAATATCAGTGTAAGGGTGATTAAACTAAAATGGCTATAAACAAGAGCTGCAGTACCAAGAAGAATATTTCAAAATGAAATTCTTAAATTAGTAAGTGAAGTCTTTATTTGTACTAGCCCCTGTACAGCATCAGTGTCAGTAATGCTAGAATTTCTTAATTATAGTTGGACTTTATTCTTTAATATGGGGCATGTAATTGATGTCTCCTATTGTAAAAACCTGAGTGAAATAGTCTTTAAATATATTTACTACCTTTGCAATTATTTATTATAAATATTGCTCCTGCATTTACATTTCCTTTGCATTTACTTTTTAGATTTTAGTTCTGAAGAAAACTAAGAAAACAAAGAAAACTTTATCCATATTGCAGTATTATTTACTACCTCCCACTCGGCAAGATTGTAATGTCTTTTTTCAGTTGCTCCTAAAACTGAGTATGCTTTCTGTGTATCTTTGAATATTGGGCTTTATTTCTCTGTTTAATTAGTAAATTGTTTTTACTACTTTTTAACACTACTCTTAAATCTGTGAATTACTAATAATACTCGTGAATTTGGATGTCCCGTATGTAAAAGAAGTACATTTTTGTAATGCAGCAGTTAATTGTTATGTGAATTTAAATCCCAACTCCAGACCTTATTTAAACAGAAGGCATAACCACAGGATTTTATTTAACCCAGAAATGCCCCAGCCCAAACAAAAAATCATTTTTATCCAAGTGGTACCTTTGTGTTTGTTAAGGAAGAATGTTTGTCCTAGAGATCTAAAACTTTGTAAAAATTGTGAACTTCAGTTTGGTATTTTAAACAAATAGAATTGCTGCTCAGACAGTAATGGAAATGAAGCAGTATGAGAGATGTTAAAAAAGAAACATTTGTTGAGTCACATCTAGAGGGAGCACTCACAAACACACAGATCCAATATTTCATGGACTTCTATGCAACAGAAGGCAGTCAGCAATGGTGAGGTGATGTCTCCATCAGGCAACCATAAGGTGAATTCCAAATAGCAAACTCTGTTTAAACAGATAAAAAACAATGTTAGAAAAAGAAACTGAGGTACTCCCAGCACATTTTAGACTCTCTTTAGCTTATCAGATGCATTGTTTTAAAAGTCCTTGAACCCTGGAGCAAACATCTCGCTGAAACACCTAACAAATGCACGACAAACGTTGTCAAATATGAGTAGTTTAGTTAACTTGCTGTGTATTGCTTTTCACCCTAATATCTCTGGAATTGGCAAACTTCTTGGAAGAAGAAGGAGTGGCAAAAGAACATCTGGATGCCTACTAGAAAATAAAAAGGCCAAGACAAAGAAGTAATGGATCCAGGCCCCATCAAAAAGCAGAGAGAAGACCCGGGTCATAAAACGGAAGGCATTTTTATACAAGCAGTGCATTGGCGTTTGGATGAAAGTGACCATCAGCTCTTCAGTTTGATAATATCTTCCTCTTCTGAAGAGGATATTAAGGGTATATAGGCTATGGGTTCCTCTCAGTTGTGTGTAACAGCTGGCAAAACATATAGCATAACTGCCATTCCGGTCACGAACAATGTAGGTGGTTGGGGACCAACACAGCCCTTTTATAAGATTCAATTTCATCCTGACATGTGGCTTCCAGTACTACCTAGTGTGTGAATACTGTCACGGACGTCCAAAGGGACAAACCATGGGGAGCAGGAGAGCGGAAAAAGACCCATATGTGTAGCGGCGAGACGGGAAAAAGGCCCGGGCTCATTAGTGCAAAGAGTTCAGGAATGCCCTATAGAAACCTATGCCCTCAGGGAGCGGACGTGGGTCGCCCTGGTGCTAGGCGGGTCTCAGGACATCCGAACGTCAATGCTGAGCCAGGACAGAGTGCAAGACCCGGAAATATATAGCCCAAGGGAAAGAGAGGGACAGGAAGGACAGCAGACCGGAAACTAGGGACAGGACAGAGAAGGAGTGCCCTCTGGCTGTAGAGGGCATGACAAATACAAACAGAGGCTAGTTTTGTTCAACCTGATTATTGGTTCTTTCTATTTCACACTCTTTCTTTTATGCTGTCCTATAATAACACAAAGTGGTAAAGAGTGAGAAAGAGGTGCTGCAGTTTGTTCGTGTACATTGGCATTCATGAAATACATTTTAATAAATACATAATGTTATTATGCATTAAAATCTCTTTGTAAACATCCCAGAAGAAAAATTTGATTTATCCATTTTCACTGCAAACAAGGCTAAATTTGAAAGTGAGAACATGAAGGAAGATAACCTTCTGCTTGATATACTGTATTTGAGAAGTAGTGAAGCCAAACAGCAATGACTTTGCTAGACCCTGGTGCTATTTCCTTTGTTTTTTAGGAAGTATTGCCTGTAGCTAAGTAGAGGACTGCAATGTAGCAGAGGGCTCTCTGATTATTCAGGGCTATTGATTACTTTAGTCTGTTCACACTGATACACTTACCAAATGACAGGTTCATTAATTATTTCTATTTTTTGCAAATTGTGGAGAAAACCACAGTTTCAGGTGGGTGTAGAAAATATATATTTTTAGGATCTGTCATATTATTAAATTGGGAAAAAAATCTATAGAATTATATTTTAAAAATCACAAATACAAAATGTAGGTCAGTACAGTACATTTTAGAATTGATAAATAGATGAGCTCTTATATTTTCCATTATTTCTTCTCAAGTCTCAAATGAAGAATTAGTATATCAACTCAATGAACTCAATAGTGTTTTGTTTTTTATTTAAGTATTTGAAGGAGAAAACCGTTTTTTTCACATACCATTAGAATTTACACAAGAGCTGCATAAGGAGATGATGTAAAGGAGAGACTGGCAAATAGATCTAAATTCCATTCATCTATCCATTTTCTAACCACTTCATCCAATTCAGGAGCAAGAGCCTATCCTGGCAAGCAACAGGGTATACCCTGGACGGTATGCCAGTCTTGTGCAGGGTGCACACAGACACAAACACATTCACATCACTGCCTTTTTTTCCACAAAGCCAATTAACCTACTAGTGTGTGTTTGGACCCTGGGAGGAAAACAGAGCACCCGGAGGAAACCTACACAAACACAAGAAGAGCTCCATACAGGATACAGAATATTTTTAACTGCTGTGCCAAAATGCCACCCCTAAATCTCAATTCTAGTTTACAATTTAAAAATAGTTATGGTTATACTAAAGCTTGTTAAAAGATCAATGTTAATTGCTTATTCACTGGAAACAAATTAGCAATGCATTCAAAAAAGCTAAGTAACCTAAATGACAAATAAAGAGCTCTTAAAATACTTTATTTTCCTGTTTTTGTTTTTTATTCTGATATGGATAAAAATATATGTGAGACTCAGGAGGCACCTCAACATATTGAATATTCAACTCATTGGAGAATTATTGTATATACAGTATGAAATTAAATTAAAGTATACAAGTGTTTTTATGTGTCTGAAGAGAGAAAAACAGAAAATAATGCAAATCTAAATATTTCCAAAAATTATAGTCTTAAGATGCTTTTTATGTATTTATATAATACCTATTTAGGTTTATTTATACTGTTAGGATACACATCTGTACATATTGCTAATT
The DNA here is from genome assembly GCF_040954835.1 of Lepisosteus oculatus. Classification (NCBI taxonomy): domain Eukaryota; kingdom Metazoa; phylum Chordata; class Actinopteri; order Semionotiformes; family Lepisosteidae; genus Lepisosteus; species Lepisosteus oculatus. The sequence goes on along the minus strand of NC_090702.1, from coordinate 21,977,211 downwards.
TACTAGAATATAGGCAGTCTATTCAAAGTGAAAATCTATAAAAAATATTAACTTTATTCACATATATCTATGATAAAATACTACAGATCTTAGTAAACATTATTCACACTCTGTCAATTTGGGATATTATTATTAACAGTAATGAATTTAAGCAAACATTGCTGCCTTGAAGCCCTGTGGCCCTGATTTTCTGAATTCTGAGTTGTCTGAATTCTGCTATTTGTGTGAAGTGTGTATGTTCTCCCTGTATTTGTGTGGGTTTGCTCTAGGACCTCTAGTTTCCTCCAGAATTCCAAAGACATACTGTACTAGTAGATTAATTGGCTTCAGGGAAAACTGTCCTCTTGTGGGTGTGTGTGTGAGTTTGTGTTTGTGTGTACCCTGCGATGGTGTATCCTACTGTACCATCCAGGGTGTACCCTGCCTAGTGCCCATTACTTGCCAGGATAGGCTACGGATCTCCTGTGACCCTGTATTGGATAAAGCAGTTAGAAAATAGATGAATGGATGAATTAATGAATGTACAAGAATTTGTTTGGTTAAAATTAAAATTTTACTCTTTAGTATACTTGACCCTTTTTAAGATTCTTTACCCATTTCAACATTTATTTTTCTTCTTTAGATTTGAAAGAGAGGAAATGGCCCCAAGCCAGAATCAGTAGAACTTTCTTTTAATGACTATAAAGGAAAATAAATACTACACGAAAAATATTAAAATAATGAAATTTTAGTGCCAGATTCCCTTCAGGGGATGCTGAGGACTGGGAGGAGCAGAGGAAGACCCTAGCATCATCATTTTCCCTTATATCTTGACAAATGCTGATGGGAAAAATCCCCATAAAATAAAGTTCCCATCACCATGCTTCACAATAGGGATGTTGTTCTTCAAGTGATGTACTGTGCTGGGTTTTAAACAAACAAAAGTTAATGCTTTACATTTAGTCTAAACAGTTCCATTTTGATTTCATCAGACCAGAAAACATTTTGCCACATGTTTTCTATATGCATTATTACTGTTTATGTTCAGTAATAGCTGCCTTATTGCTTTCTTGCCATACAGGCCAGCTATGTAGAGTTCTTAAGAGTTTGTTGTCAATCACACACTTTGACCATACTTGGCCATAAAATCCTGTATCTTGTTATTTATACTAAGTTGTCATTAGTAGCTTCTCTGATCAGTCGTCTTCTTACTCGGTCAGCTAGTTTGTAGGGGCGACCTGTTCTATGCAGGGACTTGGTGGTGTTATATACCTTCAGCTTCTTAATAATTGTCTTGACCATGCACAAAGGCATGTTCAAGGCCTTTGAAATGTATTTACTGTACCTGATCTGTGCCTTTCCACAACATTGACCTGGGGTTACTTTAAAAGCACCTAGGTGCTCATGGTTGAGTCTTTGTTTTGAAATGTACTGTCCAGCAAAGAGAACTTACAAGAATTGCTGAATTTATCCTGGAATCTTGATTTAACATAGGTGGACACCAATTAACTTGGTACAGTATGTGATTTTCAAGGCCATTAGTTATGCTTGAGCTTAGGTTTAAGTATTAAAGGTTATAAAAAGGTGATAATTTTGACAAGGTATGTAGACTTTGTACAGGCACTGTATCATTAAAAGTATAGAATTTAATATTAATTATATATATTATATATTATATATTATTAAATATTGTTTACAATTTTGGCCAGTTAACAGAAATATGCTTCACTGACCAGCTAAAAGAACCGAAACAATAAAAAAATAAAATAAAAATAGAAAAATAAAAATTCTACTTCAGAAACTGTTTGCTTTTCATTTAGTTGCATGCAAAACCGACAGGTTCACATTTGCAATAAAAATGTGCATTTTTAACTGCAGTATAATGTATGCTACAGAAAACTTAGACTTAGAATTAAAAAAAATCTAAAGTCTTTCTGAGACTTAATTGATTAACATACCTGTTTATAGCATTTTTAAACATACATATATCTAGTCTACAACTCAGGTTACATATTAAAATTAATATATTCTTTTTTCACCAAAGTCAAGAGGACAAAGTAACATCACTATAAGTATGTCATAAAGTAAAAATAGGTTAATGTAGTCCCTGGACAGCTATACACCTGATGTGTTGTTTAATCAGAAGAGGAAAAATAACATTTTCCCAGACACGTGTGGCACAAATCAGAAAGAACAGCTGCTACTAGGCCGATAGCAATATTTCAGAAAATGCACATGTTGAGCAAAGAATTTTCCTGAAGCAATGATGGAAAATAGGTTTATTCATTTTGGCATATCATACAGAACAGTAGCTTATATATTTATAAAATGCAGTCCATTGCCCTGTCCTCATACATCCATTCTTACTTGTTTGTATGCCTGAGGCATATTTTAAGAGTTTGAAAAAGAGGAAAATATTTTGAACTTGTTTAATCAGTTTCTTTTTTAACACATTTGATTTTTTTTGTCATTTCTAATTTCTCCTCATGTCTCAGAAGATAATTAGAATAGTGGATAATTTGAATTGAATTTGATTTTGAAATAATGCATAAAACATAATAAGTTGGCTGGTCATATTTCTTCCATCAGCTGCAGCAGCCTGTTTTTGTTCTAAACAAATAATCATCTATTTGAGAGAAAGATGTAATTATCCCTTTATTCACTTACTGGATTATTCCATAAGAAAATATTTACTATTTCAAGTAATTTCAAACTATGTTATGTAGTGCCTTGTGCTATTCAACCCTCATTATGGTGTTCCATTTAGTAAAATTCAAAATCATGCATACACAATTTCTTTCAAATTAATATTTTATTCAAAGCCTGAATACTCAAACCGAAGACTTCTAAGGATAAGATATGTAACAGTAAATGTCAAAAACTTAAAGAGAAAAAAAATACATTAATTGCATAAATATTCATACCGTGAACAAGTACAGCACCTTGATTCAATTTTTGCTCATTCTTCTTATCAGATTTGTACAAGATCTCTCAGATTGTTTGGAGATCTCACACAAACAGAAGTATTGTATTTCGACAGATTCTAAATAAAATTGAGGTCCGAATTATGAATGTGCCACTCAAGGACATTCACTTTCTTATTCTACAATCACCCCTTTCAATCAAGCTTTGTGTTTGGGTTTGGGTTATTGTGAAAAGGTTAATTTTCAGCCCAGGTATGTCTTTAGCAGACTGAAAAAGTTGCTTTTCTAGTATTTAGTATTTGCCAGTACTTTGATCTGTTAGGTTTTTTTTTTAATCCTAACACTTTCCCCGGTGTCTGCTAAAGAGAAGCATCCCACTTAATGCTACCTCCCCTGTTTTAACAGTAGGGATGATTCAGGCTATTAGATGTGTTAGTTTTAGGCTGCAGCAAATGTAACAATTTGCATTTAGACCAAACATTTTATCTCATCAGACCACATTGTAGCGATGTGTTTTTTAGGACCCTATGTGGATGGTATAATCTGGAAGTAAGTGGAAATGGACACAGGAAGGAGACGACGAGGAACGACAAACAGGGGGGCGTGACCACTGTGCACTGGTGCTTGGGGGGATGTGGCCATGCCCAACAAGTCCAGAGGAGTCCAGGGGGTAATCCAGGGAGAAGTCCAAAAGTTCAGAGCAGGGTGAAACATTCAAGACAAAAACAAGACAAGGTTTAAAAACCGGAATGGGATCCGGTGCAGGGACGGGGAATAAAAACGGGGTTATGAAGCCAGGCGCACCGAGCCCCCCAGACCCAGATGCTCAGGATGCCATGGTGAAGCCTATGTTTTCGGGTCACTCCAGGACCCGCTGGTAGGTGGGCTTCCGGGCGTCCATCTTCCAATGCTGAGCCCAGAATAGTGAGAGCGTCTGGCTTAAATAAGGAGGGGCAGGATAGGAGGCAGGTATGCATAATCAACTAAAATGTGAAAGAGCCAGAGGAGGGATTACGATCGTGACACACATCACATTCTGACACTTTTGTGCAGAATCACCTTGGTACTTGCTACCAAATTCCATGCAAGGTAAGAAATGGCTTTCCACATTGCATTTACTCTTTTCAAAGTTGTCATTGACCTCACATTGTCATCACTCCTTAGTTTCTTCTTTGTCTATCTTCTCAGTTTGAAGGAATTACATGACCTAGGCAGTGCCTCTGTGGTACAATCTTCATGGTTAAATCGACTGTGCTCACATGGATATTCAGAGACTTCAGTATTTTTCTACCTTTTTCCTGATCTGTGCTTTTCAATGACTATATAGTTTACTGGATTGTGAAAGCTTCTTAGTCTTTGTGATTAAGTCATATCTTGAAAATGTTTCTACCTGAGCAAGGAACCTCACACCTCAGTGATTTTATAGGCCACTCACATAATTATATGGCTCTTTAAGGTAATTTTGTGCACTTAAATAAATTTGGGGTTGTCAAAGCAAAGGGTTGGAAAACCTATGCAATTACAACTTCTCCATTCTGTTCATATTAATAATCTATGTACTTCTTCTTTTGTGTTTTGTGGTGTACAAAAGTTTACACTAAGAGAAGATTTGATTTTCCCCATTACTTCCCAATTAGGATCTACAAAGGTGAGATATAAACTACAGAAACTACACCTGTACAGCTGCATATGTGTTTAACAAATGAAAAAAATAAAAGAAGCATATTTAATATAAATATGTCAGGATATTTATATTAAAAAGTAACACGAACTGGTTATACAGTAGAAGAAGGACATAGACACCTTTTTCATTATTTTACTACACCTCAAATGGAAAATATACACTTGGAACCAAACAGAAAACACACCAGAAATCACTCATTCTTGCTGTCTTCTTATTTTCTTTTCATCCATCCTTCCTTTCATCTTCAGTCAGTTCAATCAATTCGTTATTTGCTCATCAAGATAAAACAAAAAATAAATAAAGTGCTAACATACTGAAGGACTTTGTCACATGTGCATCTCAGGATTGACAACTTCTCCCACAGTGTTGCCCTCTTAGCTGGGGAGGTCACACATGTCATGAACTTGTCATTTCATGAGTAAATGTTGGTACAGTACTTCTAGAAAAGTCAACCTCGACCATTACTGAAGCAGAAAGATCAAGCATTTAAGACGTGCACCTGAAGATATAATTTCATGTAAATGATTTATTTTTTTAGATTATTTCTAATGTTTCTTTCATTTTAGGTGTACTAAACAGATGTATAAATGCAAAGTTTTAACATGAAAGCATATTTATACCCATGGTTAAACTTTTTTTAAAAACTTGTATGAGAGAGATATACATTAGAAATGTATAAATGAATTGTTAATTTATTAGTCACATAGCTTGACAGGCAAAAAACATTCTGCCTAATAAAATACTGTACAAAAAAGGCAAATCATTTTCCTCTGCTGCCAGCTTCTTATTCCATATCAGTTTCACAGCAGTACAGAAATATAAAAACTCTAGCAGACTTTTAGAATAACAACATTTTAAATACGGTTGTCATAATTATTTCTCAGCAGACATTACAATGTTCATTTTGTTTCTGAAACACATTTGCTTCTGATTTTGGAATTTTAAATACAAATATAAAGCTGTATTTTAAGCAGGAGGACTTCAACTATTCAGTGTACAGTATGTCACCTGTTCTGAATATTGACTCAATAGTGAAGAAGGACTGGCTGAGACATATGTTGTTGCCAAGGCATTTCCAAACAAATAGAACAAGGCTATAAGTGTGGCGACACATTGCTTTTGTGTCTCTAGTGGGCTGCCTGGGTGTTGGGTGTTCACAAGGTAACAAGCCAGAAACAGCTGTCATAGACTAGATAGCCTGACCAACACTTTAGAATAATATAAGTGAGGTACAGAATACACATATGAATATGAATATCTGAACTCCATATATTAAGTCACTGTAACACCCTCATGTTATATTCAGACCTGTTACAGTAGAAAATAATTAATAGTAGTAATAACATTTATTTTAAAGGGAATTTCCAAAATCAAGGATGCTAGACATAGTGATAAAGAAGAAAAAGAGAAAAATAAATGAGAGTAAATAAAATAAAACAATAACATATGGTATAAACAATTAGGCAAGCAGAAAAAGACCCTAGTAAAAAGGTGAGTATAAAGTTTACATTTAAAAAGAGAGAATTTGTCTCTCAGAGAGCTGCAGCTGAAGGGAATTCCATAATTCAGTGACAGTGACTGGAGCAGGAGTGGTGACAGAAAAACCATGCTTACCAAACATCTTAGATTTACTCCTAAGTAAGTGAGCAAAGGACCAAGCGCAACTGAACCAATACAGAGATTTAAGCATAAGAGTGATTTTCTGCCAGGTGTGAGTTGGAAGTACAGCTGCAGTGTTTTGGACATATTGCTTACTTACTGAGCAGAGTGATAGGAAGCCCAAAGAACAAAGAGTTGCAGAAATCAAGCCTTGATGTTTTAAATGTCTGAATCAAACGTCAAACGTGCAGCATCAGAGACACTGATATAAATTGCCTAATGCAGGCAATATTTCTAAAGTGAAAAAAGAGGTCTTTATTAAAATTTTCACTTGGGGCTCAAAGAACAAGAGAGGATCAAATGCGACTGCCAGATTCCTGACTACAGATGACACCTGAATGGGGAAGCCATCCACCATTACTGTGAAGCTCTTCAGCTTTTCCAGCAGACATTTGCTGCCCTACCAATAAAATTTCTGGTTTGTTTAGTAAAATCCAAGGAATTTGAAGTCAAACAGAACTTGATGTCATGCAGACAAGAGATAAATGATGGAAAAAGGTTTAAACATGAATCTGGATATCATCTGCATAATAATGAAACTGAAGATTATGTTTGCAAAAAGTCTGAGCAAGAAGAAACATATTAATAATAAAAAGCAATGGGCCAAAGACTGAACCCTGAGGCACATCGTGATTGACAGAGGCCATGGGGGATTTATGAAGAGCAAGGGAGCAAAATGCTGCCTGTCAGACAAACTTGTGCAGAACCAGTTAGAATCAGTATCACTGATAGACAAAAATGTCTGCAAGTGCTTCAGCAGCTCTGATTTACTGTATCAAAAGATCAAAGAACATAAGAATACGTAATGCCCCCAAGTCAGACGCAACAAACAAAACATTCACAACCCTGACAAGAGCAACTCCAGTGCTATGATTAGAGGAAATAACTGGACTGAGATGGTCCAAACAGATCATTAGCTATCATGTGAGCCTGTAATTGATATGCAGTCAATTTATTTTTTTATTGGAGTTTTTTTATTGACCCCAGCCCCAAAAAGGTCATTTCCACTTGGAATCTATATACCATTAAAATTTTAAATTATCATGGAATATATAGACAGTACATGCCTGGTCCGGGACTTTATTTCAAAGTAACCACTTGAACATCAAGTCCGAAACATCAGATTTTCTACTTACACTGTCTTACACAGAACACACACTATAAAAAGTACCCCCTCCATAAAAACAAAATACAAAACACATTTCATTATCTTCAAAAGTCAGTTTTTCAAATTGTTGCATATGTACTTATTTTTTTCCAGGCCTTTTCCAATAGATCTACAATTTTGTAAATACAAATCTGAGACTGGTAGAACAAAGACCAACATTCCTGCATACAGTTTTATAAATCCAGGTAATGACATAGTTTTCTTTGGTTTTTGAAAAAGTAAACTGACATTAGGAAAAACCTATGAAAGAATAAAAGATCCATTATTATTATTAGACTAGTCATGGTGGTTAAAAAGAGAAAAAGAGCCTTTATAGGCTCCAGGAGTCAAAGACATAAGAATGTCCGTTTGATCTTTCCTTGAGAGGAAGATCGAGAGGCCAACATTGGAAGCAAATAAAGCATGGCATTTGCTCTAAAACACCTCTCCTAAATTTCATAATGATTATAATTCACTGACTGACAGCTAGTTTTACCTTGAACTAAACACACATAGTCTGAAGTAAGTATGAGGGTTTTTTTTATTTCCAGGTATGCTATTTTTTATTTGGATGCAATACTTTGGATATTTCTTTGATTATTTCACAGAAAGGATGTTGGATTTAATATACTTTGGCAAGTTTTTGCTTTAGCAATTATATTTTTCTATAAAACATTATTTGTATGTAGTCCTTCAATTTGGTGCATTTTTTAATTTTGTTTCATCAGGAAAATCGTCTTAGATAAGATGATTATGTTTATGCATTGGAGTTTGAAATACATTTTTTTAAAAGAGAGGTTGTCCTGTTTCTTATTATATAAAGTCTGCTGTGGTGTGTTTTGATTTTCCTGCTCAAAATTGTTGAAAAAGACTGACTGGGCAGTAGTTTCTATTGTGGTCTATTGCATTATTGCAGTAGGTCCTGTGTTATTAATATGTTAGTTTTTTAAAAACATTTTCACTGCTGTGAAAAAAGAATTAATGGTTGGATTTAGAGGATTTTAGAGATTACTTTCATGTGCAATATTTTGTGAAACAATTAAAAAATGTTATTTGTCAACATGCAAGTTTAAGGGTCTTAACCACATTGAAACCCCATACAGATGTGACCGTAGGGAGTTTCAGTAAAGAGGTTAAAACTGTAGGGACCACACCTATGGTAAGGGAGCTGTTGATAAAATTGACAATGATAGAGCATATGTCTGGCGGGCAAGCTTTCAGTAAAGAGGTAGGGATGTGATATAAAAAATAAGAGGTTGTTTTATAGCTGTTGATAATTTCTGTAGAATAATCTGAATTAACTAAGGTAAATAAAAAAGTGTTGCAGATCAAATGTTAATGGAAAAAACAAGTGCTCAGATATTTTTCCTAATCAATTACAAGGCTAATACTGATAAATCTATATAATCAAATTTGGATTAAAGGAATTGTAAAACATAAGTCAGAACTCAGGGTTGGAAGAAGGAGCAGAGTTCTCAGGGGATATAACAAGCATGTTAATAACAGAAAAGAGCACTTTATGATTTCCTAGCCCAAAGCTGACTGTATCCAAGATATAGGAAGATCTGGCAGAAGCTTAGATTTGCAGGAGTTTATTTTCAAAAAGCAAAGTTCAGATGTATACCTTGGTGAGGAGCACTTAAAGGGAAACTAATGCTATTTTTATATTTCGGGGTTAGAAAGAGCATCAATTAGTGCATTTTACAATGAAAGTAAAACATACATGGTAACATGTAAAACCTCCAGTTTAAATCACAAAATAGATTAAATTTCTAGTTCTGCAATTCAGAACAAGGCAACAAAACTTCCAGGGTTGACGTGTTCCAGCCCCATTACATTGTAAATGAGCAGGGTTGTGAATAAATCTTTTAATTCAATAGAAATATTGCTTTTGACTTCAATATGGTTTTGCCGACAAATAGTACTTACTTGTAAACTCTGCATGCAGATCACAATGGAACATTTCTGCAGCGTAATGTCTGCTGCACAACCTGAATTTATTTGACCATACATCATATTACATTAGTCATTATGGTGAGTTTTGTGCTTAATTCAAAATGTGTAATTCTTTTTTATGTTAATTAATTTATTTTGTTACTGAGATTAAATAACCAGTCAGAGAAACTGGGAATGCAGTTCCCAAAATGGTTTTTAAGGGCAGAAAGTTTATCCTAAACGTCAACACACGGTTAAAATGACTAATTATGTCAGCTGTCAAAGATGATCAATCTTAAATAAGTGGAGATTTAAGAATAGCATTCAAGAAAACAAAATGGTTCACAGATTTCAGATTCCTAAAACAAACTGTGCATTGAAATCTAACGTAAAAAAGGGGCTTACAGAGATAAAATATCACAACATTAAGATCAGAAATTTGTAGTTTGTAGTTTAATCTCATGAATATCATGAATCTTTGAGACATTCTGGCCAGCAGCACAGACCAGATCAAGGATGTGACCACAGATGTGGGTGGGAAAAGGATCAAAAGCAGTCCAAAGTGAATAAGAATACAGAAGCAAATGTATAGTCCAAGGAGTCAATTCCTTCACTTTACTTTAAGTGAATATTAAAATAATCAAACATTAATACTGCTCAGGACATAATACTTAATTTTGTCAACTGTTTGGATAGTTCAGATAAAAACACAGGGCAGGACTATATTGAATTTTGATAATAAATATTTTTGGTGTTGTAGCAAAGCTCCATGTAAACAGCTTGGAATATATTTTCTTCAACCCATATGGCCACACGAGTCTAATTGGCTTAACAGAATAATTTTAAGTGGCCAAATGGACACCTGTCTGTGAAAAAATATACACTGAAAAATAATGCATTAGTCTTATTACCACTGTAGAGCAGCCACACTCAAGACACTCATAATTATCAGCACATTCTGCAGTTACAAAATACACTGGTAAATAGATTCTTTAGCAATTGGTAACATAGATTAGTGGATTAGTGTGGTGCATTCATAAAAAAAGATGGTGGAATCTGTTTCTGAGATCAGGATCTTGATGTCTTAGATGAATTTTGATGTATAATGACTTTAGGCAGTACTAATGTGTTGTGGGAAATTCTTAGTCAGAGAAGCAGGACACAGTCTTGTGCAGATTCAGTTTTAATGAGCTCAGTAAGGACAGCAATGTGCACTGGATCTGCCCCACAGAACAGACACACCACAAAGGGTTCCCAATGCTCATATAGAGTCAGAAAGATGTTTGTTTCACAATATAAATGCTTGTACTGTTCTTTGATATGTAATTACCTCTTGTCCTGCTCTAGGTTGTGTCCTTTGATATGCAGCACACATTTATCTGCTTTATCCTGTTTATGGTATGTTTGTGGGTGTTGCTCCTGTCTTTTGTTATGTTCAGTAGTATTAAATTGCTGTGGCTCCTAAAGCAAGTCATCTTAATTGCATCTTAGCATAACGTTTGTTGAAGACTAAATTAACAGACCCCAGCAACACCTTCCACAATCTGGTGCAGTGTAGTGCAGTGCTGTACAGTATATGTGAGATATTTACTGTACATGTCCTACTTCAAATATAAAAGTAACCTACACCATTTTTAAAATTAAAGGTGACATTTTTAGCTTGAAATTAAAAATGTAAAAAAAGAATAACTAATTGTGGTGTTCTGATAGAGTTTGGTGGAATGATTAAAAAAGCACACTAGCTTAATTAATGAAAAACATATAAGTTAGAGTGAGGAGAACTGTAATGGTCTTGTTACCATTCATTATAACTGGCAGTGTAAATTTTACTTAGAATGATTGCCTCGAATTGAATGTTCTGCGAGAATACTGCTTCAGATTATGCTATATTTTTCCTCTTCCCATCTTCTTTCAGGCAAATAGTTTTTAGATTAACTTTCAGTGTCTTTAATATATTTATATGTGTGGGTGATTTATATAACATGATGTGTTCTGTAAATGACCCAACTATTCTTATATGCATTTATACATTATTCTCATTGACAGAAAGTTTTATCTTAATCTTCCCACTTATCCAACAGTAATGTTGCTACCATGTGAGCAATGGAGCTTTCACTCAAAATTGCAAATTGAAAATAGTAAAATCTAGCTTTTTTATATATCATAAATTATCAATTTAATATATTACATTTCCCAATAATTACCAAGAGATATATGTACAATGTATATTTTATAGTGACACATAGAGATTGTGACTAATTCTCCTCTGATTTGGCAATTATAAAGTCAGGCAGTGCATGAAATATTAATTTTCATAGTGCTAATAAGCATTCCAGTTCAAGTACAGTATATTATAGAAACAATGTGTCTGGATATAGCAGAAAACAGGTGAAGCAGACTATATGAAAATTTCTGTGCAAGTGATTTTAGGTACATCTTATGACTGGAATATATAAAATATTTATACTTCTAAAAAATGTAACGGTTATTGTGTAGAATTTATTTACACACAATATTCAAGTTGATTTTTTAAGTTCATAAAATGAAGATAAGTCACTCTTCTAATCTAATTGCCTTCATGAATAATGTTTGTAAAGACCTATTATGATTCCTTACACTCAGCATTTTTGAGTAAATCCATTCTGATGCACAATAAATTTTAATTTTATTTTAATGAATTCAGATTGTATCTGTTGGTCACTTAGAAGCCTGGAACACTATATACGTTTTGGTGAATTCCTACATAGCAAACTGTATGACACAATTGTCATTACAGTTACTCACTGTGCATCCTGAAAAAGGTGGGAAGTCACTGTATAGCCAAAAGCCAAATACCACAGATACATTTTCTCAAGGTGGGGGCTGATATAAGATGAGAAATGCTATTATAACAAATGTATAATACTAAGATTACCCATGGATTATGTATGCTACTTTTTCTTTTTTTCTTTACTAAATTTGTGCTTTTAATAAAGTTAATGATGGAATGTTTTGCTCTGCAAAATATTTTTCTAGATACACAAGTTGTAATGTTGCAATGAACCATACAGATGCAGCCATTCAAAGTGCAGGGTACAGACACGTACCGGAGGTAATTGGCTACGGCGTTGCGCATTGTGACGCACGATGACACGTGGTACCGCGGTACGTGATTGGTGGACCAACAGGGGCACTCGTGGTGCGTTGGTCTGTCGTAGAAAGATTTACAGTAAACGTCTTTACTGTGCCCATTTTAGTATTGAATATTTATATGGAATTTTACCACTGAAGGGAAATCTTATTAGCTGAGCATAAAAAGAATAGGAGCATACTGTAACGCGTGTGAAGGCCATAAACGATATTAATTTTGGAACATAAACATACAGTATATGGCTGGTCTTGGTACTTTAAAGAAAAAATACACACCAGTATTCCATTTCTCCCTAAGCATTTTAAGCATCGAAGTCTTTAACTAACGAGATACCGGAGTCAACAAGCATACTTTTAGAATTTGATTAAAAGGGAATATAATATGGAATCGCGTATCTAAAGAAATTAATAACGATATAATTATATTCATGTACCGCAACACAAGAATAGTACATGCTGTAGATTGTCTGTTGATAATGTTTCTGTAGTGCTTTTTCAGCACTCTGCACGTGACCTTGCCGGTGGCGCTGTGGGTTAGGTTCCTGACTCCCACGTCACACGGTCTGTGATTGAATCCCACTGGAGCCATGACTTTTTTTTTTAACTAACATTTCTTTGAAAAAATTAAACGTTTCCCTTGGTCAGAGATGAAATAAAATCTCACTCGCACCAAACAAATGTATATTTCTAAATATCACAACATGATCGAATTTAAGTCATTTTAATAACAATGAATAGTCACCTATGCGTTACAATATAAACATTTATATTGATTTAAATCACGTTTTGATTTAAATCGTAAACGCGTGTTTAAATATATGTGTTTTTTGATTCACAATCAGACAAATGCAACATAAATTGATATATTTGTCTTCTAAGTATATTAATAAACTTTCAGCATAACTTTCTCCCCATTTAGATTTATTTTTCTTGGGATCTTGTGATCAAACGTGGAAAGATTAGATTGTAATCGTTTTTATTTTTTAAATACATTTTATAAAAGTGTAATCTATGCTAAAAAGTTGTACACCACCTGCTATAAAGATACATATTGTAATACTTTCGGGTTCGGATAGGACAGACACGAGAACTCAGACTTGCGGAGTTAAAGCAAGTTAATGCCTTGATTTTATATATCACCTTTAAAAGTGGAATCTCAAAGCAAAGTAAATACCCAACACTGATTGTACCCATCTAATGCTCATGCTAATAAAGCACCTTGAATTGAATTGAATTGAGGGAGAGAGGGGGGGAGGGTGAGCGAGAGAGCCAGGACAGACAGGCAAATAAGATACACTCCACAAACATTCACAACAGCGACATATCATAAAACTTGGTTTTCAAAGTGCAATGAAATACAATATTGTTGTTGTTGTTGCTGTTATTGTTGTTTTTATCCTGTAAAGCATTTTGAGAGGCCACCTTTAAAGGCGATATAGAATAGCACTGATTCTTATGGAATGTGTTCCGCCGGGGATTCAAAAATGTTTTTAGTTTTTTTTAATTGCATATCTAAGGAAATAGCAGTATAACTTTGTTCATGCACAAACAGTGGCATGTTACGTTATTAATTTGGGTGTCTCCTCTTGCCAGAATGGACATAAAAACTCCCTTGCTTTTAACAGAGCGTTTCATAATTTCTAACTACGAAAATTATTTAAACTGCGACACTGATCATTCAACCAGAGCTCGAAATATCACAAGGACCCTCAAGAGCACAGCAAAGACCGTATTAAAAGAATCGGTATTAATCGGTATCTAAAGAAATTAATAAGATATAATTATATTCGTGTACTGCGACAGGGCTGTGTAGGGCTGTTTCACCCCTCTCTTCATGTGACTCTATTAAAAAGCCATTTAGCAGAGAGGGGATGAGAAGAGTGACAAACTAGTATACTTTAGATCTTTTTTTTCTGAACCGGGGAAAATCTGATCATGTTTCTCTGTAACAATAATAAAAAACATTATTTTACATATCACCTTTAAAAGTGTCATCTCAAAGCAATACAGTAGATGGAAAAACAGTTAAAAGGACCAAAGTAAATACCAGACAAACGCAAACGCGTTTTTAATAAAATGCTTTTATTCATTCAGCAGAGAGTGAGAGGGACATCCAGCAGAGAGAGACACACACCGGTTTTCATTGACAAAAAGTAATTGTTTTTTTACATTCCTCTTGTCTAACAGGAATGTTTTGTTTGTGGACAGACTGTTAGACTAGAGGAAAAGAGTGCCTCCTTCTACGAAGCATTCCGTTGATCCGATCATGAATTCTTTTTCAGTCGCACGAAGTAAGGGTTGAGAATCTTCGATTCACCATGCTACTAATGGTTTCCCGGAGATTGCAAGGCAAGGCACTTTTGCCTCTGGACCCATCGAAATTTACAGACGTGGTCCACCCCTAGTAAATTTCAAAAGTCACAAGATTTCGAAACACGAGGGCAGTGTAGCGGTCGGCTCTTGCTTTCCCATCCAATGAAAGGCAGGTTCCTTTTGCCGAAGTCGGGAGACATCAGAGGCTTGCCACACCTGGACTGTTAAACCAATGCATTAGCATGTCAAAGCCGATTGAGGAGCCGGGCGCAACAATTGTTTTGTCCCTTGATTTACTGATCTGCATTAATTATGGAAATCGAGTTCCTGCTCTTTGCAGACGACCTGGTTCTGCTGTCGCCCACAGAACAGAGGCTGCAGCAGAACCTGTCACTGCTGGAGCAGTACTGTCAGACCTGGGTGCTGACAGTCAATCTGGACAAGACCAGAGTTATGGTTTTCCAGAAAAAAAGCCAGACCTCAGGGAAACAGGTACAAATTCACACTTAACAACAACACATTAACACCTAACATTGGGAGCAGGGCCGAATTAGGCCAGTACTCACTATTGTTAAACATACAGAAAATAATATTAAAGTATTGGCTTTAGTATTAGCCATACAGAACATTAAAGTGCCCCTTTCCATTCAGCGGGTGTCTGAGCCGCTGTGTCCTATCTTCTGACAGTTGCTGTTGTTAATGTCTATAGAGTGTATCTTATTTTTAGTACTTCATTTTTATATTATATTCCCTATTAATCAAACTCTAAGAGTATGTATCGGCTTGTCCCCTCCTCCCGCCCCTCTCTGTGTACAGTAGAGCCTCCTGTCCAGCCAGCACATGTCCACAGACATTCACAACAGCGACATATCATAAAACGTTTGCACATATAGTTAAATTATTAGTTGTTTTTCAGGAAGTTAAAAAAAAAACACTTGAATTACTTATCCAGTCTCTTGAAATAAAGTTATTTTTCAAGCAATGCAACAAACGTCGGGCAATGTGTTTTTTTTTAATCCAACATTGACAGCCACATCTTAAATCTTGTCAGTCAGCTCTTTTTTCTCTATTTGAATTGTGGCGATTCAAACAACTTGGGATAACAAGTGGTCTCAAAGTCACCGAGCTCACAAAGCTTCAACAACAGATGACAATTCCCTTAGTCCTTCCTTAGTCTTCCTGAAATTGTTGGATTATGAGTGAATAAAAGCATCTTATTAAAAGCAAGTTCGCATTTGTTTGGGAGCTATATTATGTATTTTTCATACGTAAGATATAATGATGTGTTCCCGCTTACACATCGCACGACTTGTGTAAGTCGCACGAAAAGCTGGAAAAACAGGTTTCGATTCACATTATCTGGCGAGCCTTGTTTTGTCAAAGGACAGCACAAAAAAACAGACAATACATGGGGGGGGAGGACAAGCGAAAGAGAGTTTTTTGCCCTCTGTCAAAAAACCCCAAATCACCTGGGGCAGAGACTCTGGGGTGATCATTGTGTGGTACAGAGTGGAGCTCAGTCACTCCAAACAAGTAGTAAAGAGAGAAGAGTCAACAGTTGATTTAAGGATGCTCTGTCAAAGTCCAATGAAATACAATATTGTTGTTGTTGCTGTTATTGTTGTTTTTATCCTGTAAAGCGTTTTGAGAAGCCACCTTTAATGGCAATATATAAAAGCGCTGATTCTTATGGAATATGTTCCGCCGGGGATTCAACATTTTTTTTTTATTGCGTATCCAATTAAACAGCACTATAACCTTTATGTGATATCACCTTAAGGACAGCACATACAAGGGTTAATTGCACAATAAACTGCGCCAATAAATGTAAAATAGTCTTCTGTAGGTGTGAGGGTAGGAGTGGATCGCAGCAGGCATAATCAGCAAATTAGGAAAACAAAGAACAGGACAGGTGAGAGGTGTATCCAGAGAGCGAGTGATCAGAAAAAGGGACAGCTGTTACGCCCAGGTTTTCGACGCAATTTTGCTAATGCATCAGACACATTTCCTGGTGTCCTGTTATTAGCTCATTGGTATGGTGTAAGTTTAATCTTTACCATACCATACAGTATATAGGTACAGAATTCAAGCTGCACCACTGTATCACTTTGGAACGGAGACGGACAATTGCCAAAATCACGAAGACTCTCACACCAAATAATGAAGATGAAAAGAAACGGGAAGTCAACACGGGACATTGTACAGCATTTGGCTTCGATGGACATCTTCGTTTCTGAAAGCACAGTGAGACGACATTATAAAGGGGAGAGGAGGCAAAGAGAATCTAAACCGAAGGACGATTCAAAGGTAAATAACTTTCTAAAAATACTTTTCTTGCATGTAAATACAACTACGCACATTATTTTTAAAACTGTTGATCTCTTTTTTTTCAAGTCCTATTGTGCGACATATCGACAAACTGACTGATGAAAATGATGAGCTACCGGCGATGCAAGTCCAAAGACGGCTATGGGCTGAGCTCGGTGCGAATATTAGCCCGACATCAATAAGAAGAGTATGCAGGAGTCTTGGATGGAGATACAGAAAAAACAACACATGCCCCATGATAAGGCTAAAAAACAAAGAGAAAAGACTCAAACAAGCGCTCCAATGGATTGAACAGGGGGAGGCATTTCAGGATGTAATTTTCACCGATGAAACAACAGTGGCTCTGGAACAGTTTTCAACAATGTCATTTTGCAAAAAGGGGAGATATGTGGACAAGCCAAAGCCCAAACATCCACTGAAGGTTCACGTCTGGGGGGGTATATCTAGAAGAGGCCCGGGGCCACTTCTTATTTTCGAAGGAATTATGGACCGCGAATTCTTCGAGGAAGTCGTGGTCACACAGCATGCCGCCCCATATATCAGGGAGCACTTTAGATCAAGGCACCGTCTCTTTAAAGACAACGATCTGAAACACACAGCAGCAAGCGCGGGGCTTGTAGCAGAAGGAGTGAACTGAGTGAAAACCCCAGCCTAATCCCCAGATCTAAATTCAATAGAGATGGTTTGGCATTCGCTGAAAGACTACGTTCGGAAAACTGCTAAGCCAGTCACAAAGCAGGAACTGATCGATGCGATCTATAAATTCTGGTAGGAAGAACTGACGAAACAAAATTGTAACAATTTTATTAACAGGTTGTTTCGTGTTCTTCCTAGGATTGTTGACCAGGGCGGGGGACATTCGGGAATGTGAGTCTGAGAAAGACAGTCTCACGTTTGTGGGCCATCTGTCCACAAACAAAACATTCCTTTTAGACAAGAGTAATAAAAAAAAAACAATTACTTTTTGTCAATGAAAACCTGTGTGTGTGTCTCTCTCTGCTGGATGTCTCTCTCTCTGCTGAATGAATAAAAGCATGTTATTAAAAATGCATTTGTGTTTGTCTGGGTATTTACTTTGTAATCTGTGGTTTACATCTACTGTATTGCTTTGAGATACCACTTTTAAAGGTGATATGTAAAATAAAGTTTTTTATTATTGTTATAGAGAAACATGATCAGATTTTCCCTGGTTCAGAAAAAAAGATCTAAAGTGCTACACCTAACTTTCTTAATTCGATATATTTAAAGCAGTGAACTACTGTAGGTGTAACATAACATTCAGAAACACAATCGAGAATAGTTTTGTGGTGTTTGTTTAGATGAAACGTTCCTAAAACGTATAACGTAACAAAATTAAAGACGATTAAAATCTGTAATCTTTCCACTTGTACTGTATGTCATCGGAAAATACAAGATGTTTCTGCTTTGTGTAAGAATGGTATCAAAAAGTAATCTAAGTGGTGAGAAAGTTGTGCTCAATGTATTTAAGGGACTTAAAAGTAAAAGGAAATGCTTCATATTGCTTGACTAATTTTAAAAACTAAGTTATAAATGCAGACGCTCCCTCGGTGCCGCGCTGGGTGTAAATATCAAAATATACATTCGAGAAATGGAGGCTGGACAGTATGCGTTACAATATAAACATTTATATTGATTTAAATAGCGTTTTGATTTAAATTGCAAACGTGTGTTTAATTATATGTGTTTTTTTAATGATAATCAGACAAATGCAACATAAATTGATACAGTATCTTTGTCTTCTAAGTATCTTAATAAACTTTCAGCATAGCTTTCTCCCCATTTAAATTTATTTTTCTTGGGATTTTGGGATCAAACGTGGAAGGATTAAATTGTAATCGTTTTTATTTTTCAAATACGTCGTAGAAAAGTGTAATCTATACCTGCCCAGACTGTACGCCTTCCTAAACCTCGCCTTTCACTGCTGTCCTGCTCTTCCCCGTGCACCCCAGCCGGGCGCTCTTCGGCCTCTGCCCGGGACGAATGTATATTTTGATATTTACACCCTGCGCGCCACCGAGGGAGCGTCTGCATTTATAACTTAGTTTTTAAAATTTGTCAAGCAATACGAAGCATCTCCTTTTACTTTTAAGTCCCTTAAATACATCGAGCACAGCTTTCTCACCACTTAAGATTACTTTTTGATACCATCCTTACACAAAGCAGAAACTTTCCGATGACATACAGTACAAGTGGAAAGATTACAGATTTTAATCGTCTTTAATTTTGTTACGTTATATGTATTAGGAACGTTTCATCTAAACAAGCACCACAAAACTATTCTCGATTGTGTTTCTGAATGTTATGTTACACCTACAGTAGTTCACTGCTTTAAATACATCGAATTAAGAAAGTTAGGTGTAGCACTTTAGATCTTTTTTTCTGAACCAGGGAAAATCTGATCATGTTTCTCTATAGCAATAATAAAAAACTTTATTTTACATATCACCTTTAAAAGTGGCATATCAAAGCAATACAGTAGATGGAAAAACAGTTAAAAGGGACCAAAGTAAATACCAGACAAACGCAAACGCATTTTTAATAAAATGCTTTTATTCATTCAGCAGAGAGTGAGAGGGACATCCAGCAGAGAGAGACACACACACCGGTTTCCATTGACAAAAAGTAATTGTTTTTTTACATTCCTCTAGTCTAACAGGAATGTTTTGTTTGTGGACAGACTGTTAGACTAGAGGAAAAGAGTGCCTCCTTCTACGAAGCATTCCGTTGATCCGATCATGAATTGTTTTTCAGTCGCACGAAGTATGTGTTGAGAATCTCCGATTCACCATGCTTTTTTTTGTGATGGGAGCTCACCCAATCCCTTGGTGTATTTATGCTATATTCACATGTACGGCTAGAATGTTCATTGTCTTCCAATGAAAGGCGGGTGCCTTTTGCCGAAGTCGGGAGACATCAGAGGCTTGCCACACCTGGACTGTTAAACCAATGCATTAGCATGTCAAAGCCGATTGAGGAGCCGGGCGCAACAATTGTTTTGTCCCTTGATTTACTGATCTGCATTAATTATGGAAATCGAGTTCCTGCTCTTTGCAGACGACCTGGTCCCGCTGTCGCCCACAGAACAGAGGCTGCGCCAGAACCTGGCAATGCTGGAGCAGTACTGTCAGACCTGGGTGCCGACAGTCAATCTGGACAAGACCAGAGTTATGGTTTTCCAGAAAAAAAGCCAGACCTCAGGGAAACAGGTACAAATTCACACTTAACAACACATTAACACGTAACAACGGGAGCAGGGACGAATTAGGCCAGTACCCACTATTGTTAAACATACAGAAAAGAATATTAAAGTATTGAATATTAGTATTGGCTTTAGTATTAGCCATACAGAACATTAAAGTGCCCCATTTCCATTCAGCGGGTGCCTGAGCCGCTGTGTCCTATCTTCTGACAGTCGCCGTTGTGAATGGCTGTAGAGTGTATCTTATTTTTAGTACTATATTTTTGTATTATATTCCCTATTAATCAAACTCTAAGAGTATGTATCGGCTTGTCCCCTCCTCCCGCCACTCTCTGTGTACAGTAGAGCCTCCTGTCCAGCCAGCACATGACCACAGACATTCACAACAGCGACATATCATAAAACGTTTGCACATATAGTTAAATTATTAGTTGTTTTTCAGGAAGTTAAAAAAAACACTTGAATTACTTATCCAGTCTCTTGAAATAAAGTTATTTTTCAAGCAATGCAACAAACGTCGAGCAATGTGTTTTTTTTAATCCAACATTGACAGCCACATCTTAAGTCTTGTCAGTCAGCTCTTTTTTCTCTATTTGAATTGTGGCTTACACATCGCACGACTTTAAAAGCTAGAAAGACAGGTTTCGATTCACATTAGCTGGGGAGCCTTGTTAACAAAAAAACAGACAATACACAGGGAGGGTGAGGTCAAGCCAGAGAGAGAGTTTTTTACCCTCTGTCTAAAAACCCAAATAACCCGGGGCAGAGACTCTGGGGGGATCATTGCGTGGTACAGAGCGGAACTCAGTCAATTCTTATGGAATTTGTTTTCTTTCTTCTTTTTTTCAGCATGGAATAAACCTGTTTCTTGATTCATATAGATGCCCGGTTACGTTATACGTTTTAGGAACGTTTCATCTAAACAAACACCACAAAACTATTCTCGATTGTATTTCTGAATGTTATGTTACACCTACAGTAGTTCACTGCTTTAAATACATTGAATTAAGACACCCAAATTAATAATGTAACATGCCACTGTTTGTTCATGAACAAAGGTATACTGAGATTTCCTTAGATACGTGATAAAAAAAAATAAAACGCTTTACAGGATAAAAACAAGAACAGCAACAACAACAATATTGTATTTCATTGCACTTTGAAAACCAAGTAATAACTTAACTATATGTGCAAACGTTTCATATGTTGCTGTTGTGAATGCCTGTGGAGTGTATCTTATTTGCCTTGCGTCCTGGTTATTTCGCTCGCCCTCCCCCCCTCTCTCCCTCAATTCAATTCAATCTAAGGTGTTTTATTAGCATGACAGATGGGTACAATCAGTGTTGGGTATTTACTTGAGATTCCACTTTTAAAGGTAATATATAAAATTTTGACTAAAATAAATTGATATCTTTGTCTTCTAAGTATCTTAATAAACTTTCAGCATAGCTTTCTCCCCTTTAAGATTTATTTTCCTCAACTAGTATACTTTAGATCTTTTTTTTCTGAACTGGGGAAAATCTGATCATGTTTCTCTATAACAACAATAAAAAAACATTATTTTACATATCACCTTTATGTGATATCACTATAAGGATGCGCAAAGAAATTGAAAATAGTCTTCTTTAAGTGTGAGGGTAGGAGTGGATCGCAGCAGGCATAATCGGCAAATTAGGAAAACAAAGAACTGGACAGGCGAGACGTTTATCCAGAGAGCGAGTGATCAGAAAAAGGAACAGCTGTTACACCCAGGTTTTACGCTCTCTCTCTGTTGAATGAATGAAACCATTTTATTAAAAACGCGTTTGCGGTTGTTTGGGTATTTACTTTGTAATCTGTGGTTTACATCTACTGTATTGTTTTGAGATGCCACTTGTAAAAGTGATATGTAAAATAAAGTTTTTTATTATTGTTATAGAGGAACATGATCAGATTTTCCCTAGTCAGAAAAAAGACGATTAAAATCTGTAATCTTTGCACTTGTATGTCATCGGAAAATACAATCAGTTTCTGCTTTGTGTAAGGATAGTGTCAAAAAGTAATCTAAGTCGTGAGAAAGCTGTGCTCCTCAAAGCGCTTTACAGGATAAAAACAATAACAACAATAGTGGCTGGGCAAACGATTTTTTTTTATAGAAATACAAAATGAGATACTGTATAATGATGTGCATGAACAAAGTTATACTGCAATTTTCCTTAGATACTCGATTAAAAAAAATTTTTTTTGAATCCCCGGTGGAACACATTCCATAAGAATCAGCGCTTTTATACAGTATATTGCCTTTAAACACATATATTTAAACATGCGTTTACGATTTAAATCAAAACGCAATTCAAATCAATATAAATGTTTATTTTGTAACTCATAGGTGACTATTCATTGTTATTAAAAAGACTTAAATTCGATCATGTTGTGATATTTAGAAATATAAATTTGTTTGGTGCGAGTGAAATGTTTGTTAAAAAGTAAAGTCATAGTTCCATGGGATTCAATCACAGACTGTGTGACATGGAAGTCAGGAACCTAACCCACAGCACCACCAGCGCAGTCACATGCTGAGGGCTGAAAAAGCACTACAGAAACATTATCAACAGACAATGTACAGATTTGATAAAGCTATAAAATAATGTAATTTGGCACAGAAGAAGTTTACAGCACAGTACAATAATAAATGCTGACCATGACTTTAGAAGCATAAATTACCTTACACTCAATTTAAACACAAGCTGTCTTTAGCCCTCTAAGCTGGTTCATACAGAAATGCAGAGAACCAGGCTCAGAACACACAGCTTCATTAGTGAATACATATGCAGGACAAGTGGAGAAGACGTTTTACAGTGGATGGATTTTTAGAAACATCCCATCAGTGACATCACTGAAGTCAACTCCTAGGTAACTGTCATGTGGATAATTTCACAAGAATCAGACAAAGGTTTAAGCATCGCTTGTTCTAGATAAAACGGCAAAAAAAAACAACAACCCATAATGTACTTCTTTGCGGCTCTGTTTACCCAAATCATATATTCACAACGTGAAATTAGAAAATAATATTACGTAACCAAAATCCGCAATATGGAAACAGAACCTGTGTAATTGTTGACAGATGATGTACTCGTAACATTTTTACAAGACGAACTACAACATTTAAAAAATGACTTGTATGTACTTGATATCTCTAATCAACCCACTGCACTGCATTAAAACAAAACGAAAACTAAAACGCCCTGGGCATACCGTTTCGCGCTTCTTATTAGTTGCTCAAAAGTAATTTGACCGTATTAAATGCATAATATAAACCTAGAAACATATACGTGAGCAGTACTTAAGCACTGTAGTATCGGTGTTAAGACATACCTCTCAAATACTGTAAATCAAGTTAAAAATATCTCAAGACCGATACTGGTCATAATGAAACCATGTTTCTTGTATGTTTTCTTTAAAGTACCGAGACCAGCCATATACTGTATGTTTATGTTCCAAAATTAATATTGTTTATGGCCTTCACACACGTTGCAGTATGCTCCTATTCTTTTTATGCTCAGCTACTAAGATTTCCCTTCAGTGGTAAAATTCCATATGAATATTCAATACTACAACGGGCACAGTAAAGACGTATACTGTAAATCTTTCTACGACAGACCAACGGACCACGAGTGCCCCTGTCGGTCAACCAATCACGTACCGAGGTACCCCACGTCATCTTGCGTCACGATGCGCAACGCCATAGCCAATTACCTCCGGTACGTGTCTGTACCGCGCACTTTGAATGGCTGCATCTGTAAGCTGAAATTCATGTAGACTGCAACCTAATTTCAGTAGTTGGGCCTAAAGCCTTATTATGAATTAAATTAGTTGCTTTTGTTGGCTTATCCCAACTAGATGTCACACACCACACACCTTAAGAAGGCTTCACAGCCGAAATGTTGTGTTTTCTCTCTTCTCTTTTCAGCATGGAATAAATCTATTACTTGTTCTTTTGCAGACTACACATGCTGATGCAGCTACGCACCTGAACTACTTAATTTAAATGAGATGTTTTGGTTTAAATAGGCTAGTTAAGAGAAGAATATCTGTAGAATGGCTGTAGGGATGAGGCTTTTGTAACCAGAAAAGAATGAGTGAGAAAGGATTCATAATACTGCTGCAGGATTGTGTTAGATCTGACAGTTTGGTAAACTTCAGAAGATCTTCGCCCAAGGGATTTAATCACAGCAGGACTTCTTAATGAGCTGTGAAGAATAGTGATCCAGTACAAAAGGATTAGCCAGAAAGAGATGCGGGCTTTAATTTATGATTTGCAAAGGTGGTGTAGGAACATTTGGTGAGTCTGTGAAGGGTTCAGAAAGAAAATAATGCAAGAATACAGAGGAATTGGTAGGATTCCCAAGTGTATCGCCAGGTTGTTTGAATTAGTTCTCAATGGAATATGTGCTGTTCATTCTGTTATGATCTATGCAGTACTACTTTTTGTTGTACACATCTTATTGTACTACTCAAAGTCTTATGCAGACAATGGGTATCTTTTAAGGTATTTGCCTAGCTGCAGATGAGGTCAACATGCCATCACGGATGATCAAAGGCAGTTTCCTAGTTTATACAGGTTAATTAACTTCATGTTAAATCATTAAAGCCTTCACAGACATGGAGCATAAAATGAAAAAGCCGTCAGACAAGAGACACAGTAAAATAAAACAGAAGAAAGAAGGAACACCACAAACATCCTCTTCCAACAAACTTGTGTTTTGTGAGTGGACCTTGTTCTGATCAATCTTGGAGACCAGATTCAGACTATGTAATCTGAACAATATTTTAGAGACCTTGTTGTTTCATTTATTTTAGGAAATTCTGCTTTCCTGCATTGTAGAATCCTCATACTAAAAACATTCTCTCCTAATTTGTTCATGCATTTTTAGAGTGATTCCCAAATCCAGTTGTATCCTTTTATGAGAACACAGGGTATATTTTCTTAATGTATAGTGTTGCATTAGTGCTTCAGGTTATAGTGTTTGCGTTCTGCGTTTCTGGGTCTTCAGAACATAGGCTTCTGAAATGCAAAACCTTGTATATAAATTTTAGTGTAACTGGTGTATGTCTCAAACTCAAATGAGGTTTGAATAGATTGTGTAGTTCTGTTATTGTTTTTGTACACAAATATTTGTCCAAGGTATGATTATTCTACCTTTTCACCAGAGCTATGAGAGAAAAGAAAGAACTCATGCCTCAAATTGTTACTTACAACTCAGATACATTTATTTTTTATTTAACTCCCCCACCTCATTTTATAGCAATACCAATGATGTATTTAAGACCAAATTTTACCACCATCATCAGACTGCTGTGAAGAGCTTTGAGTGGAGTGTCCAGAAAAGTGCTATATAAGTGTAAGAATTTTAGCCAATTTGAATTCAGTGACTACAATCTCCTTGACATACATTTTTGTCAAATGAATTCAACTGATTATTTCCTGTCAATCATAATTAAGAGTCTAAAATGTTTTGCAGATATGTTTTCTTCTTATTATTATTATTATTTTACAAGATCTACAAACAAATTTACCATAGCCCCTCTTTGTCAGCTAACAAAACCTCAAGCACCACTAACACTGTGCAAACCTTATAATACAACACCACTAATTAAATCCCATGTGAGAATGTCCACCTTTCAACCCGTCACCATTAATCTATTTAAATAATTGACACCCAAGAAGACTATTTACAGAAATTAGATAACCTTGGGTGACATCTAGTGGTATGATAACTGTAATTGCAGTCCGGTTCCTAGACCAAGTTGTTACATTAAATTGGAGAAAAGTAATAATTTTCTTCTGTGATAAGCACAAATGTCTATGGACTGTGTGGCTTTGAGGATAATTTGAAAATGTGGGGAGACAGAAGAAATTTTCTGCAGCAAAATGTGCGACCAAAATCTTCAACACAGTGTTAAGTTGTTTTTGCAAGTAATAGAAACACAGTTTACAGAAAAATGCAAGAAAACTTTTTGATATAAAAAGAAGGATTCAACCATAATTAGGGCTTACACATTATTGCAGTCTTTCTACGAGCTCACAATAGTAACTGAAAAGCTAACATTGAAGCTTTTTCATAACAATTCAAATTCAGGAATTAGTATTCTACGTATATGTTTGCAACTGTTTTGTATCCTAAAGTCCAGTTTCTGTTTTGACAGCTCCCTAGTCTTACCATATGAAATTCTGTGATAACCTGATTATACTTTTAACTCAAAATTACTTTCAATTATTGATTTATTACCTATTCTGAAAAGGCACAATATGAAAGTAAATAAATCACTGCTTTTCACATGTCTGCACAGTTTTATGGCGTCTCACTGCCTGAACTAGAAAACAGTGCTTTTTTAGTTCTGTCTTCAGACAGTTCAGATGAAAACTATATTCTTACAAGTATGCATCCATATTCCACGATTTACAGCTTTCTACTTCAAACAACAGCTCTTGTCAGTCATTCTACAGCAATTGTATTTGCATTTATAGATTGTGCTTTTTAAATAGAGTTATTAACACTTTCCTCTTATCTTTTGAGTAGCACATTTACTTTCATGCTGCACTGTACATGAATATGTAAGAGAAACAAAATTTTAATAGTTTTAAAATTCTTAAGAGAGCTTAGAAGAAAATATTTTAACACTAGGTCCAAAATCTTCCTGGGTTGCCTCAGGAAAAAATAGATGCTTCAGTTTCTGTGGTATTTTTAGCCAAAGTGACATGACTCAAAATTATCTCCTAAGTTTCTACTTCTGTTTTCCTGCGTGGTATAACAAGAGACATTTTAACAATGATTTCTACTCACCTTTCAAATTTACCAGTGAAGCTTTATACTAAAACAGGTATTAAAGTAATAAACGGGTATCAGTAAGTAGTAGTCATAGAGTGCCCTACCTCTGAGTTATGGGTACAGTATTTAACAATTAAGGATGGATGACTGATACATAATATTGCTGCTTGGTTATTAGTTTACTTCTGCACTTTGTCAGTCAGAGCCCCAAATTGAAATTCCACATAGAATTCTAACTGTGTCACAGGAATCTGACATGCTGGTCCATAAAAAGGAATCTTACATGGCTCAGGAAGCCTCACTGAGAGCATTGTTTTTTGAGAGGGGCAGTGTGGTAATATTTAGTTGTTTTGGAGCACTGACATACATATAATGACCTAATTCTTTCTGCAATCTATACAGTTTGTTTCATTTTTGTTTTACAGATTTTCTCTTTAATATCAAGTTAACTAGGTCCATTTCAGATGGGAAAATTCCTAATTAATTTCTTTGTTATTTACCCAGCATACTCTTGTTTTTTGGTGTAATTTTAGTGCATTTACAGGACGCCCCTGATATACATTGGAGTTAGTGCACTTGCTGTTGTTATTGTTGAAAACATGTAGTACTCATTTAATACCACTTAATATTGAATTATTAAATCAATATGGAATCATGTAACTAAAGTAATGTTGGCAGCTCAAAATGTCACCTGTGGATATTTTGGAAACATTTTGATGTTTGTTTTAATTACTTTTGCTTTCCTTATAGTTGTAATAAAGAATTAAACACTCATAGACTGTAATGTAGCATGTTGTGCCCAAGCAGCAGTTTAGTCCAGACGTTTAGACAGTTGCCCGCTACTCAGAAGGCGACCAGTTCAATTCCCAGACAGACCATTGCCTTTTTTTTACATAGCCAGATATGTAAAAAATTGTTTATTATTATAGTTTTTGTGAACTTGATGTGCCTCTTCCATGTTTACATCTGCATTCAGAAAATGTATATTTTATTTTAATACAAACTTCGGCAACGAGGATGCAGGAAAAAAATCATTTTAAATTTTGATTATAAAAATATATTTTACATTTTGTACTTTAATGGCTTTTAAACAATATGGTATAAGACCATACAGTATGTGCATATACAACACCATGTGTATACGCTATATTCATATGTTATACGATTAAACTGCAGTTTGTTGATGTGTATACTGTTTCAGTATAAATGTGGACATGACTTCCTGTGATTCGCATGTGTTTTTTTGGGAGACAAAAAGGCGCTGCTTAAAAAATCCTGATTGGGAGAAAAAAGTACTGTGTGTGATTTTTTCCTTATTGTAGTATATAGCCTAACAGTGTGACATGACAATATGTAAGACAAACTATTCCATGAGTAAATAAAAATGATTGATTTAATGTAACCCCAAGAACCACATCACCAGTACAACACACATGTATAATAATTGCCATGTTTGCCAACAAACAGTAGAACTACAATTCTCCATTGTATTAACAGTTACAAATGATACAAATCTTAACAAAAATCTGAAACCTTTTATAACAGAAGAACCTGCATGTGCACAGTTACCAAGTTAAAAACTTGAACACATAAAATGTTTATGAGGAAGGTGGGATACTGTTGTGTATTTTTTTATATTTAGCTACCACTACCATCTACTGTATGTACATTAGGTCTGTATTACGTATGAGACTGTGTCGCTTTAAAGCCTCTACAGTACAGTACAGTATGCGTGAAAAGTATTTTTCATAATCAAAATTTAAAGTGAAATTTCCTCCTGATTATTTGTTGCTGAAATTTGCATTAAGGCCAAATATAGATTATCTCAATTTGGATGTAAAGCTGAAAGAAGAACAATGTTCACAACAAGCAACAGCATAATAATAAACTATTTTTATATATCCAACTGAGTCATATAGTTTTTGTAAAATAACCTAACTTTCCTTTTAAAATTAATTTTATATTTAACATACTGTATTACATTGTTTAAACTTTTATAAAAGTCTAAACAGTATTCAACTTAAATTCTATAATTAGAAAAAGATTGACACAAGGGACACAGCACTGACTGAGACTGGAAACCTGGCGTTTCCTGGCAACAGCTCAAACACACAAGTTTTAAGTATTCACCGCTCCACCTGATAGTTTTACAAAGCAATGCAGTCCAAAAACTGAATATTGTTTTTAGAAAGGGATTGTACTGTGTTATCTTGAGGTGTGTGTAGAGCAATGTGCTGCATTATCCAGTGTGCATTCTGAATGGCTAGATCTCTTCATTTAATGCACTTATAACCCAAAAATAATGATAAATGAAAACAGAGAACATTACCAGATCCTTTCAAATTGTGGTCTTATCGAGACCCACAAAGTCATTCAAAGCTTCAACGTGTTTTTTTACATACACTATTCATGTATTTAGTTAGCAATCAAACCTTATCCATTGGTTGCACAGTGAAATATTGTGTGGTAGTAAGAATTCAACTTAAATGTTAGAGCATAATCATTCATAATCTAAGTCAAGTGCAACAACATTGACTACAAGAAGAATATTTTTTAATGTTCGATTTTGCTCTTCACAATTTCATTTTTCATTTCCAGAAAAAAAATATTTCACAAACCACCTATGTTGGCCGGTACTAGCCGTACCTACTATATACTGGATTTTGGTGCCTTGAAAAAGGATGTACAGTTAGCACAGGGATTTTTATGTTTTTTTGTTGTGTTATGTTGTGTTCCTCAATTCATCAACAACATAAGTGTGAAACAACCTATATCGCCTGTTATCTGGTTTTGCAGTTAACATGCAAATAGACTTATTGTAATACTAACTTATTTGTCTTAAGTTTCACAAAAGAGGTCTGAGCTGCTTTTGGGCAAAACTATTCTCCTATGTGTGCCATTTCACTACTTGTTTACCTGTACTGTTTTTAGTTTCAAATTGTATTTTACTTTAGCCTGTGGACTTTCTCACTACTGTACATTCTGATTTTCCTGTTAATTAAGTTTTGCCACATAATGTGAATACCCTGTTGTTGAGCTCTCTTGAAGTTATGTAGAAGCAATTAGAGAGATAAAATCTTGCCTTTCAAATTGGATTCCAGGATAAAGCAGTCCTCATGTGGTTTCCAGGGACAGAAGCATTTCTTTATTTAGTGGGTATACATCATGGACGTCAGTATTCTAAAGACTGTGAAAAGCAGTGTATTTTATTTTTAACTTTCTCTGTTTTCTGGACAGCTCTTTTTGAAGGAATACAAGTAGTCTGGCTAGAATTACTTTGTGCTGCATTTCTGCCTGGGTTACAGTCTGCAAGAGAAACAGGATCACTGAGGGACACAGGGATCCAGTCCTTTCTTCTGTATGCTGCAGTGCTTAGGTTTCCCCATGCTGGTGGACAGCATCTGCTCATTTTGGCACAGGAGTTTGCTACACCTAAAAGATTAATCCTGTTATCTCAAATGACGTAAACAGTAGTTTTACATGTCACTACATGATGACTTAAACTACAACCAAACACTCTGTTATGTTTTAGAAACTGTAGCTTTCCCTCTTTGTGTAGAACACGAGTCAGCAAACTTTAAGAAGGGACATGCCTAGAATTATCTTACACACTTGTCAATTACAGACCCACTTGTATCTTAATTCATAACAATGTATTAATAAAATATGATAATATCTTACATTAATACATCTATATGTACGTCTTACCATTTAGTGTGATCATTGTCCTTACTTTCCCTTGCTGAGTTCTCCAATCTCAGGCTCATGGCAGAGTTTGAAATTGGCTGTGTGTCAAGGCATATCAAGCAGCAAGAAAATTCACTATTTTCACCAATGTAGTCATCACAATATTTAGCTCATAATTCTAAATCTTTGGCACAACTATTTTCTTGATAAATAATACAATGAAAATTTACCATGGGGTGACCATTGTGTTTCTAACTGATCTTTATCATTTATCCATTCTCTTTTCCATTTGGGACACCATCAGTTATCACAGAAAATATTTCTTTAATGCATGGGCTTTATGCAGCTCAGCTATTCTCAGATTCCATCTGAGTCACAGTATTACTAATCGTGGTACATGGTTTATATTCACACACTCAAAATGCATACAGCCCACTCTTAATGTCGAACAAATTAATATTCATCTCTCCAAAAGGGCTGAAATGAGTGAGAATTTAATTCTGCCGTCTTAGCAATCACTTATTTATGAAAAATTATTCAACAGTGCACATAATGAGCATTGTTGTGAAAACAATAGACTAGCCACTAAATATAATGCAGTAAATAAACCAAGTGAATCATTCTTTTCTATCCCATAGAGCTTCCATTGGGTAGCATGTTGTAAAGAATTACAGACCAGTCAAGCAAAGTTTTTTTTAACTTAATTTCTTTGTGGCTTATTAGACAATTTAATTACACATACTGTTAAAATCCCAGTTCATTAAGTGTTTGCGGTTACACGACAGGCACTGAGACAGACAGGTTTCACAGACATCCGCTCTTTATTGTGTATGTCCCAGAACTGCCAGAGAATGGCAAAACCCACCAAGACATCTAAGTGCTGTAACACAGAAACCCCCAACCTAAGCACAACATCATAGTAAACACAAATGAACGCTGTGTGCCAACATAACATTTGCTAATGGGGTTTTGGTATAAATTTTAAACTTGACTAGTTTCCTAACTGTACCATAATCTAGATTATTGAAATAAATTTAGGAAAAGCAGTGTTCATCATACAGATGTAATAAAACACCCCAAATCAACCATGCTTATCTTCACTTTTATTTTTTGCCTCCGTAGAACTGAAAGAGATCTACACATCACTTGATATTAAATTCCTGTTTATAAAATGACATACTGTATGATGACTGAATATATTTTGTCTGAAAAAGAATAATGCAATATATTTGTATCATGAAACCACATGAGGATCCCAAGGGATCCTAAAGAAAACTATGTACAGTACTTACAGGTGAAGATCAGATTTCATAGTATGTTGAAGTAATGGTTGAATGAATATTCATGATGATTTGCAAGCAGGGTCTAGTGATAAAGTGTCTCATATAAATTAGCACTCTACTTAACATAATTAGTGAATAAATTAAAAAAAAAATATATATAACATTGATTTAGTTCATTAAGCATCTTTATTTTTAATCCACAAAATGGTACTGTCATTTTCCACTTAGTAAGATTACTACATTTATGAATGCCTTGAAGAGTTCCTGCTGTATCTAATGCCCCCCAATTTCAACCATCCACATCACTCCAGAGAAAATAACCTATATATTATAGCACTTTAAGAAAGAAAAGGACAGAAGAGGGGTTTTGCATAATGCAAATGTGTTTAAATTTAGGGACTTTCTCACTTTTCTAAAGTTAAACTCCTCACAATCCAAATAAGACCTTTGTAGTACCAACCTTTTTTTTTAATTAAACTGGCTACGGTATTGACATTGTGCTGCCTATTAATAAGCTTTGGTTTTTCAAATTGAAGGAAAAGATCATATTTAATCACTCATTCTTGTCATGCACACCATAATGAACTGATATAATAGTCGTGTCGTATTTATCATAAGAATGAAACTGCCATTTTAAGATAAGTGTAACTCTATATAGAAATTTCCTTGTCCCTCAGATATATGTTCTTTTGCAAGGATGAAAATACATTGGGTAGAAGCAGATGGTGAACTAACTACAACAGCAATTCTCCCAAAAAATGCTAGCGTTCTGTTTCATTTGATCATTAACTTTCCAATAACTTTCCTCAAGGTCAGAATATTTTCCTCTTATTTGGCAAAGATCCTAACTACCATTGTTTTTCTAGTCTTTTTCCAGCTGTTGGGCTTACATATTGAATATGTAATGTTATTTTCCACTGCAAAGAGGTCCACAAAAAAAGGAAGTAAACTTTTTTATATATATAGTTAATAGTAGTAATAGTAAAGTAACAACTCAGAATACATTGAAGGTTTTGAAGATATGAGACTGAACTGAGTTAATTTCACTTCTGTAACAATAGATCGCAATAAATAGATAAAACACATTCAAAATGAACTGTAATGTGCAATCTGAGGGAGGTGTTTAACTGGTAACACAATTCTGAAATTCATAAAGAGTTTGCTGATTGCAGATTTATCATGAATATATTCCAATTGAATATGAATAATATGAATGCAAACATTTGTATGTAGTATTATAGGTTTTTCTTCCCATAGAAAATAATGGTGATATGTAGTATAAATGTTAAATTTAATAAAATTCTGCTATATCAAATCCATCATTTTCACTGCTATACAGATTTTCAACATTGTCAAGATGATGTCAATCATGGATAAGACTTTTTCATAAGTAACCTCTTTGTCTAACCTTTGTTTTCAATTTTATATCTATAGTTTTTGCTACTTGCAGGTAAGACTCTATACTAAAAGCACCTGACAGGTAAATGCACAGTCTTGAATTGAATGTAATCCCTTTGGATGTCCTTTGCTGCTTTAAAAGTGTTCACTATTAATCCTGTTTTGGTATCATCTCTAAGCATGAAGAAGAAGGCCCATCTGAAGAAGGCTCCAAAGCCAAAACATTGTGTTTCCTTTCTTTTCTTTTCAGCATGGAATAAACCCTTTACCTGTTCCTTTGCATCTCTAAGCATGACTGTTTTTATGTGTACCACATATAAAACCGATTTAAATTAGAGCCTTATAAACATAGAACCAATATAAATTAGGAACACCAATGGTTTTGATACAGAACCTGTGGCACACCACTAATTCACCTCAATAAAAGGATTTACTACTAGACAGCAGAGAAGAATATTTGTATTACATATTATTCATAAAACATTTTTAGTAGTTCAGTTAGATCCTAATGAA
Source organism: Lepisosteus oculatus (assembly GCF_040954835.1). Taxonomy (NCBI): domain Eukaryota; kingdom Metazoa; phylum Chordata; class Actinopteri; order Semionotiformes; family Lepisosteidae; genus Lepisosteus; species Lepisosteus oculatus. The sequence goes on along the minus strand of NC_090702.1, from coordinate 21,943,203 downwards.
TGTAATAGAGAGACAAGATATGTAAAAAGTATTTGGCAAGACTAGCTGAGGGAAAGGCAGCCCAATCCCCTCACCACCACCACTGTTAAAGGGATCAAAGGAGTTTGTTGCATGGGGTAGTAGAATGGGATACAAGAGAGCTACAAGAGGCTAATTACTGGGTGAAAACATAACCATTGGTAAGTGTAAGTGTGACAGATTAGGATCCAACCTTCCTCCCAAATTTGCGTTATACCCACCATTTTTGTAGTTTTAAATTAAGTTAAATCCTAATGAATGCAATAGACAGATGTGATATACTGTATATATATAAGTATTTGGCAAGATGCATCTAGCGTAGGAGTGTAATTTTCTTTCCTTCATTTTGCACCAGAGGGAGAACAAAAGTGCTCTCAATATGGAGAAGTGAAGTACATGCTGGCCAAACTTCTCGATGTGTGCTATGGGTTGTTCTTCACTGTCATTCATTCATCTTTGACAACCCTGAGGATTCTATGATCCTCATGCAATAAAACTTACTATAAGGTGAGCAGCTCAGCCTTTTCTGTTTAATTTCTAATGGGCGCATTGCAAGATGACTTTAATATCTGTTTGACTATACTCTGCCGTGTTGTATGCCGTTTCTTTCCAGTTTAGGATATGGTAATTTATTTTTACATTTAGTACATTTAGGTAAACTTTTTTTCTCTGTGCATTTATTCTAATAATAGTTATGATAATAATCCTTTCTATTCTCAGTTGTGTAAAGTTTTTTTTAATCACTTCATTTTAAGATACATATTCATAGGCATTATCAGGCCATCTTAATGTTGTAGTTTTGTGTGCATTTATATATTTGTATGTATGTTTTTACTTATATTACAGGTTATGTTATTAGTTAATAATTAACAGAATCTGTCCTTTTTTTCTTGTATCATTTGCATTATTCTAAGATATTAATTTGTTCATTTTCAATAATTGTTTGAGACAAACTACTGGTGAGGTTTCTGTAACAGAATTGTGCTGTATATTTGAAAGTTAATTTACTTCTTCATTTTAACTTTTCAACTTATGTTCTATGTAAATAAGGTCAACGGACTGCTGTGCTTTCTTTTGTGCACTTGTTATGGTATGTTTTTGATGTTTAGCTTTAATATTTTTACATTGTGTTAGAAAAGTGCAAGAGATGTTAAATTGGTTAGTTTGGGATGCATGCTGTTGGTGGATTATACACCCTAGGTATGCTAAGGTGCTTTGTGGGTGGGAGGCAGGATTCACTACCCTTTTCTTTTTTTTCTTTTCCCTTCTTTTTCTCTTTCTACTTTAAAAATATAATAAATATTATGTGGGCCAACCCGATACAACTGTAATGTTCTCCTTGTATTACTTTACTGTATAATATCATTGATCCTCTTTAAGCATACTAAAACTATTTATAAATATGTCTTATTCTAAACATAATCCAAAAGCCGCTTAAAGCTCAATAAACCATACCAGTTAATCATCTAGTGAAGAGCCATATTATTAACATCTCCAACCACAGGGTAAAATAATGGGTGTGGTATGAAAGCTGTCTGGTGTTACATTGAATGGCCCAGTGTTGCATTAAGTGTTGATACAGTTCATGCCTTCTTCAATGAATGTCCTCCCCGATCTAAGATTCTCTTAGCAAAGATGTTACCACAAAGTTCAGATATCACATGTGAGGTGGCAAGACAAGTTTAACTGTGCCTGTGATGGGGAGGGGAACTCTAGAACAGGATGCAAATCCACAGTGCATCATTATACTGTACCTGGCAATCTGTATACAGCCAGTTCCTTAACAAGCCCTGAGAAGTTGGCTCTGCCCACATCCCAGACATCAACCTAAGAATTCCACCCCAGCCTGAGAATGAGAAGTCTCAGTTCAGCCTCAACTTGCCAAGGGGGCTTCAAAAAGCCCAGTGAGGGAAACTCAGGCAAGTTTGTGAAAGAAGAGAGTAGAAAGAGTGATACTTACTGCTATGATAAGTGTTAATAAATATATTCATAAATTAATTAATGCAGCCATCTGGAATACGCATCAAAACCCAATCTGGTTAGGTGTACTATTTTCAGTCCTTCACTGCTCAAAACAGATTGATAAGTCGCACTTCTGTCGCATTAGATGTTACTGGAATAATAGCTTCATATAATCTGTTTATTCTTAGTCTAATTTCTTGAAAAAAATAACATTTTGTATGTAAGCATATAAAATCCATAGCCTAGCTACCATTTTAAAATGTAATTTGGCTGTACAGTATTTTTCTTTGAAGAGGGGATTACATGTAAAATGGACTTTGACCCTAGATTGGACTTTGATTTTTAAATGTGCCTGAGTCAACAGAAATGATCAGAAAACAAGGAATTTAATGGAATGACTATAAACTAATCAAAATAACTTAAATATTGTTATTTTCCTATTTTTCTTCCTTACTAAGCACAGCATGTACTGTAGTTTTTAGTTTGGAGCGAGCCAAATAAATGGACAAAAAAGCTACATTTCCCAATATCCCACACACATTAAGGTAGTGTACATAGCCTACAGTATTATCATTGTTGTTGTATAGAACAATTAATAGGTTTATTCCATGCTGAAAAAAGAAGAAAGAAAACAAAACGTTTTGGCCGTGGAGCCTTCTCCGGGTGTGTCATTGTGTATTGTTGTTGTATACTGCCTTTATCCAGATGCAATTAGTTATACCACTGTTTTGCAAGCGATCATTAAAATTATATTAAATAATTTCCAGCGGTGCATTCCTTGACACTATAATGTAACTTACAGTAAGTGACAAAATCATTCAAATCACTACTCAAATCTTTTAATTTGGTCTCTTTTTTGTTAGTTTTTTTACATGTTAATTTAAATACAATATAGTTTTAAAGCCACTACGTATAATATATTTTTCATAATAAAATATTAAAATCTAAAATAAAAGTATATATTTTTAATTGGTATTTATGCACAATTACTAATAATTATATATGCTGGATGTGATTAAAAAACTGATAATTCATCCTGTATTATCGTATTTAATGAAATTGTCGCTAGTTTGCATACAGTATAATGTATGGCTCATGAACATTTAGTACTATATTGATTTATCTGACAACTGCGATAATGTAAGGATTCACTGCACCACCTAGTAGTGCATTCAGTTTCAGATTATAATAAAAATATAATAAAAAAGAGATGACACGCTACACTTTCATGACAGTGCAATCTCTACTCCACAATACCTACTGACAGTGTGTGCATAATAGATTGCTACATATGTATATTCTTACAGTACTGGTGGGAATATCCAACAGACCTTGCAGTATTTTGTTAAAAGGATTAAGGAGGATTAAATGTATCTTTAAATTCTAATTGTTCATCTTGGGTGTGACAGCATTTGGCAATATGCTCTTCATTTTATTCACAATTATAACCTAGTGTCAGGGTCTAATTATATAGCTGATAAAGTAACAATTTTCTACTACTTTCAGACAGCTGAATGTACAGAACTGTTTGCAAGCTGTAATTTTCACTGCAGTGGTTAAGGAGGTTCACCCATGTGTCATGGAAACTATAATGAAACTTGCAGAGGTGTGATGATGGTGACTGTCACCACTTTGAAACAGCTTCTTCAAATCAGTAAAGTGTGTCTGGTATTCCTAAGAAAAACTTTTTTCTTAATAAACAAGGGTCTAGACACCCCTGTAAACAATATTTTATAATCTTTTAATATGAAATGCAATTTTAATCAAATGTGTCTGTTTCATTTTTGTTAATCAAATTTCCATTACTGTTGAAAGGACATTTCAACTACAAAAAGAAAAATAGCTGTAATATACTATAAATATATTTTTTTACATATTTTCATATATCACATTACTTTTAAAAAACAAATACAAATAAAAAGCTGAAAATACCAAATTATTGTAGAAGTATACATTTTAATAAATAATATTGATATTCAATTTTGTAAATGAATGTAGAACCATAAAGAAGACACAAAGTGGTCTTGGTATAATGATAAATCTTGAACTTCATATCTATAAAATATGCTTAAGTAAGAAATATGGATTTTGAATGGATGCTCTATATAGTACACTAAGACACAATATACTGTACCATATTTGCTTATATAATCCAGGATACACCATAGTAAGAATGTAAAACTTTTGCTAAACTTTGTGATTACATGAAAGCACACAATTCATGATATACAGTGCCTTGCGAAAGTATTCGGCCCCCTTGAACTTTTCAACCTTTTGCCACATTTCAGGCTTCAAACATAAAGATATAATTTTTTTATTTTATGTGAAGAATCACCAACAAGTGGGACACAATTGTGAAGTGGAACGAAATCTATTGGATTTTTGAAACTTTTTTAACTAATAAAAAAATGAAAAGTGGGGCGTGCAAAATTATTCGGCCCCCTTGCGTTAATACTTTGTAGAGCCACCTTTTGCTGCGATTACAGCTGCAAGTCGCTTGGGGTATGTCTCTATCAGTTTTGCACATTGAGAGACTGAAATTCTTGCCCATTCTTCCTTGCAAAACAGCTCGAGCTCAGTGAGGTTGGATGGAGAGCGTTTGTGAACAGCAGTTTTCAGCTCTTTCCACAGATTCTCGATTGGATTCAGGTCTGGACTTTGACTTGGCCATTCAAACACCTGGATACGTTTTTTTGTGAACCATTCCTTTGTAGATTTTGCTGTATGTTTGGGATCATTGTCTTGTTGGAAGATAAATCTCCGTCCCAGTTTCAGGTCTTTTGCAGACTCCAACAGGTTTTCATCCAGAATGGTCCTGTATTTGGCTGCATCCATCTTCCCCTCAATTTTAACCATCTTCCCTGTCCCTGCTGAAGAAAAGCAGGCCCAAACAATGATGCTGCCACCACCATGTTTGACAGTGGGAATGGTGTGTTGAGGGTGATGAGCTGTGTTGCTTTTACGCCAAACATATCGTTTTGCATTGTGGCCAAAAAGTTCGATTTTGGTTTCATCTGACCAGAGCACCTTCTTCCACATGTTTGGGGTGTCTCCCAGGTGGCTTGTGGCAAACTTTAGACGAGACTTTTTATGGATATCTTTGAGAAATGGCTTTCTTCTTGCCACTCTTCCATAAAGGCCAGATTTGTGCAGTGTAAGACTGATTGTTGTCCTATGGACAGACTCTCCCACCTCAGCTGTAGTTCTCTGCAGTTCATCCAGAGTGATCATGGGCCTCTTGGCTGCATCTCTGATCAGTCTTCTCCTTGTCTGAGCTGAAAGTTTAGAGGGACGGCCAGGTCTTGGTAGATTTGCAGTGGTCTGATACTCCTTCCATTTCAAGATGATCGCTTGCACAGTGCTCCTTGGGATGTTTGAAGCTTGGGAAATCTTTTTGTATCCAAATCCGGCTTTCAACTTCTCCACAACAGTATTACGGACCTGCCTGGTGTGTTCCTTGGTCTTCATGATGCTCTCTGCGCTTTCAACAGAACCTTGAGACTATCACAGAGCAGGTGCATTTATACAGAGACTTGATTACACACAGGTGGATTCTATTTATCACCATCAGTCATTTAGGACAACATTGGATCATTCAGAGATCCTCGCTGAACTTCTGGAGTGAGTTTGCTGCACTGAAAGTAAAGGGGCCGAATAATTTTGCACGCCCCACTTTTCATTTTTTTATTAGTTTCAAAAATCCAATAGATTTCGTTCCACTTCACAATTGTGTCCCACTTGTTGGTGATTCTTCACATAAAATAAAAAATTTATATCTTTATGTTTGAAGCCTGAAATGTGGCAAAAGGTTGAAAAGTTCAAGGGGGCCGAATACTTTCGCAAGGCACTGTAATTTTATTTTATTCACAATTTTTTTAATCTGTAATTTAGCAGGAAGGAAAGACAAATGACTTCATCTAACTCTCTAAGACAATGCAAGGCATTATCTTGACAAGGATTTCTCCAGTGTGAGATATATACAAAAATATATTTTACTGTTATCTCTTCACACATATAATATAACCTGTAGAACAGAGCAATTAGGCCTTAATGAAGTAACATTGGTAGAACAAGCCAAAATTAACAGTGAAATCCATGAAAACAAATCTATCGAGATCCAAATGAATGCCTGAATTGCAGCCTTGATTTAATATATATATATGTGTGTGTGTTAATTGTGCAGGATCAGAAAGTGAAAAGTTTCAGATAGTTTATGAATTTGCAAGTCCTTCACAGAGAGAGCAACAGCTGACTGACTTCTTTGGATAGATTTCCAGTCATCTGCTGCTAGCTTGGCGCCCACCAATAGTGATTCTGATGTAGTAATTTTACCATCCTTTTGGGGGAAACGTCTACTGAAGCTTCGCTCTGACAGAAACATTTTCAGGAAAGACCTCCCTGTTAGCATTGATCTTGAGCTAGCTTTTTATTATTGCAAGTCAGACCCAGATGCAGGAAAAGCACTGTAAAAATTCTTACCATTTCAATGAATTTACCAGAATTGTCTTTCATCTTGCCCATTTACTCTTTATTTTCTTGCTTGAAATATACCAATAATCTCAGTTCTGTAATTAAGACTAATCTGTCAGTAAGAACGATGGGAAAATTGTTAAAAGTGCATGTGTAATCTGGATGTTTATTTCATTACATTTTGCAGCTCTGTGATAGACCTGGTGTTCTGTACTAAAATGATTATATATATAAAACATATATTTAAACGTTTATATATATATATACAATGTTTAAATTAAAAGGATGCTCCTTACTGGGTGTTATATTGTTTTTGACTTTGAAAATGGTCATGCAAAGGATTTCTCAGAAACCAGTTTAAATCCCCCTACCGATCTACACACCACTAAAATTACAAAATAGGAAATTGACATTAAAATCCAATTACATTAGGTCCCGACACTAATTTACTACTGTATGCAAGTAAATTATAAAGATTAATAATTTCACCCCTGAGGGATTACCTGAGAAGTACTGACAATATTCTAATGTTTATCACAGAATATAGGAATAACTAGGCCCTCACTTAGACGAATATTTCTTAACAATAAATAATACCACTATACACTATACACAATGTAAAACAACATATAAACATTACTCTGAGATAGTACTGCCTTCTGCAGATATAGATTATGCAGAATTTCCCTTATAATATGAATAACAAAAACACCTTAATACAGCCTAGAATCCATTACTTCATTGTTGAGTATGCATGGACAGATTTTTTTAAGTCTAATTGGACAGAGACACTCTCTCACTTCTGAAGAAAAAGATGAATAATGATTATATCTGTTTTTGTGCTATGGTCCATTATAACCATCTTAATGATCTCACTAGAAATGGCCTGGTCAGTGCTGAATATTTATTCTTTCAATACAGTGGTCTTCATTATTTAACACTGAAGTTAATTAACCTGAGTAAATTATGATGATTTCTTTTGATCCTCTGTACAGATGCAGCCATTCAAAGTGTGCAGTACAGACACGTACCGCAGGTAATTGGCTGCGGTATCGCGTATCATGATGCAATATGACGCGGTGCTTGATTGGTTGACCGACAGGGGCACTCATGGTCCTATGGTCTGTCGTAGAAAGACTTACTGTAAACGTCTTTACTGTGCCTGTTGTAGATATTGAATTTTACCACTGAAGGGAAATCTTAGTAGCTGAGCATAAAAAGAATAGGAGCATACTGTAACGCGGCCATAAACGATATTAATTTTGGAACATAAACATACAGTATATAGCTGGTCTTGGTACTTTAAAGAAAAAAATACACACCAGTATTCCATTTCTCCCTAAACATTTTAAGCTTCGAAGTCTTTAACTAACGTGATACCGGAGTCAACAAGCATACTTTTAGAATTTGATTAAAAGGGCATATAATATGGAATCGCGTATCTAAAGAATTCAATAACAGTATGATTATAGTCGTGTGCTGCGACAGGGCTGTGTAGGGCTGTTTCGCCTGCCAGTTCATGCGAGCTGTCTTGTAGCCTACTGGTCTAGGTGCGTGACTAACAGCGCACAGGTTGTGTGTTTGAATCCAGTTGGTGCTGGACTTTTCTTTTAACAAACATTTCTTCGAAAAAATAGAATAGCGATATTATGGACAATCAATTGACTTTTATATTTCAAAATATCGCAACATGATCGATATTTGCGATATTTTGAACATATCTTCCCTTCTGACAGCGGTTCCTGCTTCTATTGTGTGTGTGTGTGCAACAGAGTAAATTTTTATAGAGAAATGGAGGCTGGACAGTATGCGTTACAATATAAACATTTATATTGATTTAAATCGTGTTCTGATTTAAATCGCAAACACGTGTTTATTTATGTGTTTTTTAATCATAATCAGGCTAATGCATTTCTACATTTTCTGTATGAACCAGCTTAGAGGTTCATACAGAAAGACAGCTTGTGTTTAAATTGAGTGTAAGGTAATTTATGCTTCTAAAGTCATGGTCAGCATTTATTATTGTACTGTGCTGTAAACTTTTTCTGTGCCTAGTCACATTATTTTATAGCGTTTTTATTGCGTTATTAAATCCGGTGGCACTGTGTGTTAGTTTCCTGACTCCCATGTCACATGGTCTGTTATTGAATCCCATGGAACTATGACTTTATTTTTTAACAAATATTTCTTTGAAAAGATGAAATGTTTCCCTTGGTCAGAGATTAAAAAAACCTCACTCGCACCAAACAAATTTATATTTCTAAATATCACGACATGATCGAATTTAAGTATTTTTAATAACAATTAATAGTCACCTATGTGTTACAAAATATACATTTATATTGATTTGAATCGCGTTTTGATTTAAATCGTAAACACGTGTTTAAATATATGTGTTTAAAGGCGATATACTGTATAAAAGCGCTGATTCCTATGGAGTGTGTTTCCCTTGTAAGGATGGTATCAAAACCAATCTTAAGTGGTGAGAAAGCTGTGCTCAATGTATTTAAGGGACTTAAAAGTCATGTAACTGACAGTTTGAGGTAGCCTATCGTGTAAATTTCGCTTTGTTGCTGCCCCAAAGTCATGTGACTGATTTTTCGCCCTGTTTCGTTGGTTAAACGCAATGATCACAAGCACCACCATGGTAACTGGGATGTGTAGTTTTTAATTCCGTTTGAATTATAACTGTACCTACTGTCTTCATATTACTAATAGTATTAATAATGAATGACCTTGGACGAGCTGTAAGTGTAAACTCAAAGTATTGCCCTGGTCAACATTCTTTTTTTCATTGATCGTCTTTGTAAAAGTAACACCACAGCATTTCGCTATCACGCATTTGTTTCCAATCATGCAAAGTACAGTGATTCACCATGCCTTTCGCATGCTCATAAAAGAGATTGATTTAGGAACATAAACATATTACCGTATGCAAACTGTACTGTATACAGTATGTATATGTATATTTAATGTCTTAACTGTGCCCGTTTAAGTATTGAATATTCATATCTAATTTTACCACTGAAGGGAAATCTTAGTAGCTGAGCATAAAAAGAATAGGAGCATACTGCAACGCGTGAGAATTCATTTCAATTCAAGGTGTTTTATTTGCATGACAGAAGGGTACAAGCAGTGTTGGGTATGTATATTGTAACGCTTACTGCCGACAGGCACTGTGTAAGAGCCGGCATACCAGAGCAGCGCACCGAGGGAGCGTCTGCATTTATAACTTAGTTTTTAAAATTAGTCAAGCAATATGAAGCATCTCCTTTTACTTTTAAGTCCCTTAAATACATTGAGCACAGCTTTCTCACCACTTAAGATTGCTTTTGATACCATCCTTACAAGGGAAATCTTCTGCCCGTTATGCAAAACCAAACCCTCCTCCCATCCCAGTTTACCCTCTTTATCATCCTCAAAATCTACCTCGATTTTCAACTTAAAGCATTACTGCTTACTGGGTTTTTGAGGGGGAGGTGTCTTTCGCTGGAAATCTCGCCTACTCAACCCCTCTCTCCCGGAGTGCTGGCTGTGACGAATTAAACCGGTCTCACTGGCATTCAAAGTAGGAAGTACAGTGTTAAGTGGTAGCTGGGCTACTCCCTCAATAGAATCGCTTTAACATGCTAATGCGTTTAACAGTACGTTGTTGGTTTAACAGTACCTACTGTAAATATAAAGGAAAAGCATTTTCAGAGAGCAATCACACTGTGTTTATGTAGAAAAATCGATTAGGTTTATGAGCAATCTAATTACCTATTCGCTTAAAACGCTATATAAAATAAAGTTTATTTAGAGATGAATGATCAGTGTCGCAGTTTAAATAATTTTTGTAGGAGGGCTTGGACAGATTCCAAGTGCATTTTTGCAATTTACGTTGCATTGTCCAATATTCTGTTGTAATACAGGCTAGAATACAGTTACAGTAGCCTAAGCTTTATCAGCCCATTTAAAATATTTTTTTGAATCCCCGGCGGAACACTTTTAAAGGCGATATGTAAAATAATTTTTTTTATTATTGTTATAGTGAAACATGATCAGATTTTCCCTGGTTCAGAAAAAAAGATCTAAAGTGCTACACATAACTTTTTTAATTCGATGTATTTAAAACAGTGAACTACTGCAGGTGTAACATAACATTCAGACATACAATCGAGAATAGTTTTGTGGTGTTTGTTTAGATGAAACGTTCCTAAAACGTATAATGTAATAAAATTAAAGACGATTAAAATCTGTAATCTTTCCACTTGTACTGTGAGTCATCGGAAAGTTTCTGCTTTGTGTAAAGATGGTATCGAAAAGCAATCTTAAGTGGTGAGAAAGCTGTGCTCAATGTATTTAAGGGACTTAAAAGTAAAAGGGGATGCTTCATATTGCTTGACTAATTTTAAAAACTAAGTTATAAATGCAGACGCTCCCTCGGTGCCGCGCTGGGTGTAAATATCAAAGTATACATTCCCAACAAGAATTGTACCCATCTGTCATGCAAATAAAACACCTTGAATTGAATTGAATTGAGGGAGAGAGGGGGGTAGGGGGACAAATATACTGTAGACAGGACTCAAGGCAAATAAGATACTTCTGGGTACGCAGGCATTCACGACAGCAACATACGAAACGTTTGCATGTACTAAGTTAAGTTATTACTTGGTTTTCAAAGTGCAATGAAATACAATATTGTTGTTGCTGCTGTTCTGGTTGTTTTTATCCCGTAAAGGGTTTTTAGAAGCCACCTTTAAAGGCGATATATACTGTAAAACTGGTGATTCTTATGGAATGCGTTCCGGAGGAGATTCAAATTTGTATTTATTTATTTTTTAATCGCGTATCTAAGGAAATCTCAGTATAACTTTGTTCATGAACAAACAGTGGCATGTTACATTATCATTAGTTTTTTTAACGAGGCTCGCCAGCTAATGTGAATCGAAACCTGTCTTGCTAGCTTTTAAAGGGAAGAAGTGACTATTCATTGTTATCAAAAATGACTTAGAATCGATCATGTTGCGATATTTTGAAATATAAAAGTCAATTGATTGTCCATAATATTGCTATTCTATTTTTTCGAAGAAATGTTTGTTAAAAGAAAAGTCCAGCACCAGCTGGATTCGAACACACAACCTGCCAGTTGTTAGGCACACACCTAGACCAGTAGGCTACAAGACAGCTCGCATAAACAGGCAGGCGAAACAGCCCTACACAGCCCTGTCGCAGCACACGAATATAATCATACCGTTATTAAATTCTTTAGATATGCGATTCCATATTATATTAGCAGAAAAGCTTAAAACTACCACTTTTTCACACGCTACTTCACATGCTAGTTAAATACTTCGATGCTTAAAATCGTTAGGGAGAAATGGAATACCGGTGTGTATTTTTCCTTTAAAGTGCCGATTCCTGGAATCTGACTGGCTGACACCCCTCTGAAGTGGTTCCATAAAATCTGGTATACGGAAAAGAAAGTGTTGATAAATACAAATGTCTTTTAATACACTCTTTGCTGTGCTCCTGAGGATCCTTGTGATATTTTAAGCTCTAGTTGAATGATAAGTGTCGCATTTTAAATCATTTTCGTAGTTAGAAATTATGAAACGCCCTGTTAAAAGCAAGGAAGTTTTTATGCCCGTTGAAGTAAAACAAAATGCCTGACAAAGTATGGCTTGGACAGATTCCAAGTGCTTGTACAAATGTGCTAAAGAAATTATACTTTGAGTATACAGCTTGTCCAAAGTCATCCATTATTAATACTATTAGTAATATCTTCAGTAAAGGCTTTGATGCATAAATATTTCTGATAAAGGTAGGTTGTGTACTTTTGTCCAACTGAGCAATCTTGCTTTCATAAAATATACCAACATTTTAATGACTGATGATTAACATGCTGTAATACACAGTTCAAAATTAAAGGCTCAAATGCTGTAAATGAGAGGTTAAGCTTCCCCTGGCGGTTTTACAAGGCGACGCCGGATAGTTTCCATACATTTAATAATTATTTACATTCCTTTTCAGAAAGCAATTCTTCATTTTCATTGCTAATTTTGGAAATACCATAAATACATTGGCCCATGGTTTTTGGCTAGTTTTCTCTTTTGAAAAAAAATGAACAGATACTGTAGGGTGGTGTTTGTTCCTTACTTTTTTGGTTGTGTTTTCCTGGTGGAAGTCTCTCTATAATTACACACTTCTTATATTTTTATTACTGCTTTTGCTACAGATAAAATTGAATATACCAATAAGCAGAGAAAAATGATGAAGCAAGTCCTACAATATCTACCAATACCCAGATGTGGCCAGTATCAATAATGGCATTTGAGATTTGTCATTAGTGGATGGGTCATTGATATCAAAGTTTGGTGAGATCCTAGACTACAGCCTAGGCAGGTCCTAATGTAAATATAATTGATGGTCATACTGTATGTCCACAGTCCATTTTGTCTCAGATGTGTTAACATGAATTTAGATATATCCAGGTAGAATTATTATTTCCTAAAAAAATATTTATACAAAATATTACAAATAATTATTGTTCTTATTTAAATGCTAATTATTGGCATTTTAATGTTTAAATGATTTATTAAATTTACATTTAAAAACAGAAGCTAGAAACATTAATCCTAGGATGGCTAGTAGAAAAACTTTCAATAATTTTATCTTGTACACCACAATTTATTTTACTGCTACAAAGCATTTAACAAGTGATTGAACAGCTGTGTATAAATAATAATCATATTTTTCTGACTAGACTTTAAAGCTTTTATCTAACTTAAAATTACCATAAAAAGTGTCTTACTGCACGTTCTATTTCTTCTTATTGTCATCCCATCCCACCAATGACAATTTTCTCTGAAGTGTAGTTGTTGATAATGTTTTAGTGTAGCACATGTGAATAAATAAACTGCAATCAAGCTTTTGTGAAACCTGTTTCTCTTGCTATTTTCTTTATTGTGCTGAAAATTACGGAAAAGGTAGAGCCAGAATATTTTTCCTTCCAAAAGGCATTTCTGTTGCACTGACAGCTATCACTTCAACTTTGAAAGCAAGCATCTTAAAAGCTCACAGTGTATAACTATATTGTATGATAATTGTATGCTTCTAAATATCTCCATAATTCCACACTGCCAAATTATAGAAATCTACCCTCTTAGTGTAGCCTTATGAGCAGCAAATGATTCTCTCCTCTGGTACAAGAAGGAGAAGCTTTTGCCATCATGTATCATACCCACTACCCATTATAATGAAAGTGTAGAAATACTTTGAGTTGAACACTGAATAAGCACCAATAAGCAATCTCATAAATACATAGACAGACATATCTGACATTCATAAATATAATAATTGCTTCTCTGTACTCGATTGTTAAATAGTATATCACTATCTTTAACCAGGCAATATGTATATAGAAATATCCATATATTATAATAAAAGTTAAGAATATTCTGGCACACTTAGAAAATTCATTTTATGTTATGATTTTTCTTGTGGACTCATGAACGTGTGATGTACTTAGTACAATTTATGTTTGATTTTTATTTCAAACCAAATTTATAATGGAAACTGACAGGTGAAGGTTCAGGGGGAGATGCTGGGGGTAATCCTCTCCTTCCTTTATCATTCAATTTTCTCTTTCCTATTTAAACCCTAACACCACTAACAAACGTCTAAAGTTTTGAATTCAAGTCACTTGCGTTCCGAGCTCCAGACCTATAATGGCTTGTATGCCTAATTTTCCGCCATCCTCAAACGTTCTTCAGAACCATGAAGATTCTCCTCACTGTTCTTTTTTGCTCCAGGGATTCAATGTCTCTCGTCGGTCGCTAATATTTCTGTTTCTCGTATCCAGCCTCCTGGCTTATGCCGCTCTTAACATCGCCACACCACCACAGATACACCGATTCATCTTTTTTTAGATAGATAGATAATACTTTATTAATCCCGTAGGGAAATTGATGTGTTACAGCAGTCCAGCCCAAGACAAGCAAAACAGACATCAGAATAGTTATAAAACAAAATAAATAAAAAATAAATAAATACATAGGTGTGTGCAAAATGTGCTGATCATAGTCACTGTAAAAACAATAAAATATGTGCAGAATGTGCATAGGTTTATACAGACTGACTGTCCAAAAAGTACAATGGAGTAAACATGCTGTCCATAGAGGAGCAAATGAAGGGCTAACAGTCCTAGCCTAGGGCAGCGTTATACACCCTGACAGCTGCCGGGAGGAAAGACCTGCGGAAACGTTCCCTTGAACACCGTAGCTGGAGCAGTCTATTGCTAAATGTGCTCCGCTGCCCAGTAACAGTCCCATGAAGCGGATGAGAGGTGTTGTTCATGATGGCTGTGAGCTTGGTCAGCATTCTCCTCTCAGCCACAGTCTCCATGGGGTCAAGGCTCATCCCCAACACAGAGCCAGCCTTCTTGATAAGTTTATTGAGTCTATTTGCATCTTTTGTCATGATGCTGCTGCCCCAGCACACAACAGCATAGAAGATGGCCACCGCCACCACTGATTCATAAAAAAAAGGGGACTGGCCTCTCTTTAAACTCCTCAAATAGCTTTTTGACTGATATATTCCTATTTCACTTCAATCTGACCAACTAGGCCTTTTTCTATTTTTACGCAATTTATTGTTACTATCTCAGCTGAACCCATCCTTCTTCTTTGTCCTTCCACCGCAGGTTCTTCAGCTCCGCGTTCTTCAAATTGTACAGCTCCTCCTCCTTCTTTCAGTTCTCCAATTCCACCTTCTCCTCCTGCTGCACAGCCTCAGAGCTCTCAGTCAATAATATTTCTCATTTTTTTCAGCAGGTTACTCAGATTCTCGAATCTCTTTCAACATTAATTCCTATCTTGAAAGTTCCCTCCTTTCAGCTCTGCCTCCCACTTCAGCCCCACCCATCTCCATCTCCCTCTATTTGCTGCCGTGTCAGCACATCCTCAAAGAGATGTTATCTGTTCTGCCTACTCTCTCAGGCACCAGGAGTTGGACTACTACATGACTATATTGCTGTTTTTTATGGTGTTTTTTTGTTTTATGAATTCCACAAAGCCTTTTCAGCTAAAGCTGTGACTATCTTCACTGCATATAATCATGTTGTTTATATGTTCTTGACTGGTCCTCTCCCAAATACTGATCTTTTGTTCCTCCGTCTTGTTCCTCATCTTTGGACACATATTGACACCAAATTAATTTTTTTCAGCCTAAACAGATTTGTAATAATTTTAATCATTCTTCCTGTCCAGCTAAGGTATGCCCCTATCTGCACATTTGTATGATTGCTGTCTTGATTAAAGCTGAGTTCAGAAAAGGTTTTCTCGTTGGCCCCTTCCTAGAGCCTC
This sequence comes from Lepisosteus oculatus, assembly GCF_040954835.1. Taxonomy (NCBI): domain Eukaryota; kingdom Metazoa; phylum Chordata; class Actinopteri; order Semionotiformes; family Lepisosteidae; genus Lepisosteus; species Lepisosteus oculatus. The sequence continues at coordinate 21,927,409 of NC_090702.1, read as the reverse complement.
CTTTTCGACAGACTGGATCAGCCCTATTGGTTAGTATCAAATTTAACTATCTCATATTTGCTCCCTCAGCTCTCATTTTCAGATTTCAAATTCTATCACTAAACTCAACTCGCTATCCTTGTTGAGGCATTTCAGTTATGCTACACCTGAAGGCAAATCTTTCATCTCTCGACTCCTCACTTTTTCTTCAAGTGTCAGTCTCTCTCAACCCCCACGTTGCTATATCAGCTGACCTTGAAGGATATTACTTCGCCACTGGAACCACCAGTCTATGTTTTCTACTCCCCAAATCTGTCTCTTTTCACTGATGCTTCTGCTTGGTTTTGCAGGTATATTTGATGCACAATGGTTTTGTAGTTTCTTGACTTCTCAAACCAGGAGTTCTCCCCATGTATGATCCTCAGCCCTTCTGGCCTATTGTTTCTGCTTCCTACAGATGCAGCCATTCAAAATGAGCAGAGTACGCTGTGGTATAACGCGGTGGGCGTGTCACATCAAAATGCGTCATATGCGTCATTTTGCTTCATACCGCAATATACCATATGCAATTTAGCTTATGTTAATAGTATATAAAATAAAGCTTAACCTCTCCTGTACAGCATTTGAGCTCTCACCAGAAAACGCCGGTTTCTAATCCCTATCACTGCTGAGGGACAATCTTTATTCAATTAAGAATTGTAGTAGAAGTTGTATACTCTTTAGACTTTTAAATTTTTAATTGTGTATTACAGCATGTTAATCATCATACATTAAAAAGTTGGTATATTTTATGAAAGCAAGATTGCTCAGTTGGACAAAAGTACACAACCTACCTTTATCATAAATATTTTAATTATGCATCAAAGTCTTTGCTGAAGATATTACTAATAGTATTAATAATAAATGACATTGGACAAGCTGTAAACTCAAAGTATTACCCTGGTCCACATTCTTTGTAACCGTCTTTGTAAACGAAAATACTTTATATTTTCATTGACAAAAAGTAACACCACAGCATTTCGTTGATCTGATCACGTATTCGTTTCCAGTCATACAGAATCTCCGATTCACCATGCCTTTCACATGCTCATAAACGATATTAATTTAGGAACATAAACATATTATGTAAACTGTATATTGCTGGTATTGGTAACTACCATATTATTGTACGTTTATATACTTTGTAAAAATTGATCGTTTTAACCTTTTCTGCAAATACGCTCGTTATCAGAGTAAACAAAAGCATACTTTTAGAATTTGATTAATAGGGAATATAATATGGAATCGTGTATCTAAAGAAATTAATAACAACATAATTAAATTCAGGTACTATAGCACAAACAGTAGTATAAAACTTTCCATTGATATGTGTATGGCTGTTTCAGTCCTTGTCACATGACTGGATCGGTGGTGTGATAGCTTAAGTGACTGGCTTATGAGCGTGAGGCCGGGTGTTCAAATCCAGCAATCGCTATGAGTTTTCTTTTAACAAATAAACATTTCTTTGAAAAACTAAAATAGCAAATATCATGGACACTACAGTATATTGACATTTTTTATATTTCTAAATATCACAACATGTATGTGTACTGTATGTACACAGCGGTACCGCAGGGTACCTCATCATTAATACAGTAATATCTTCTGTGTCGCATTAACAAGTTTAAAAAGAGGAGACACTTTACACTTTACACTTTAACTCTTCAGTTCACAGAGAAATTTCACCAGAGCCTCTTCTCTTCTTGTGTCTAATTTTTAGTTTTGCAGCATTCAAGCAGGATTTCAGATGAAAGGTAGTGACATCAAGCAAGCCCAAATCAAAGTTTAACCCGTTCAGAGCCTACATTACATTTTAGCGTTTCATTTTGAGCTGAAGACCCACACACCTGATGAAGGCTTCACAGCCGAAACATTGCGTTTTCTCTCTTCTCTTTTCAGCATGGAATAAACCTAATACTTGTTCCTTTGCACACTACACAGGCTGAAGTAGTCTTGTACAGTGATAATAGACGTGGGTGATGTCATCCCCATTAAACAATGTGCTTATTGTGCAAATCCTGCTAAACTAAAAGTGTGTATTGTCTGTTTAGGGTTCTGTAGCATTCCAGTTTATGTTTGTGCTTGCAAGAATAGCGATTACAAACATTAAAATTATACTTGCTTTATACTGTCCAACTGAGCAATCTTGCTTTTAATAAAATATACCCACTTTTTCATGTTTAATGTGTATGATGCTCCTACTGGAACAGCACACCCTGCTTTCCTATGAAAGACAGGTTCCTTTCGCCCAAGACAGTCAGGAGACATTAGAAACTCACCATGCCCGGACTGCTACAGTAATGTATTAGCAAGTTAAAGCAATTCCATTGAAAAGCCGGGCGTGATTATTGTTTTCTTCCTTGATTTGTTGATCTGTAAGGCCGTTGGGCGCAGTGAATGTGAATTCTGTCTTGCATTGTCAGATTGTAAAAAATAAAAGTATTTTATGAAACACACGTTTGCGATTTTAATCAAGATGGCGGTAAGGGCGTCTCTCTATGACACTCTCCCTTATAAAATTAACATGAAACTAAACAAAAACTAAAAAAAAATAATCTACAGACATATAACAGATATTTACAACAAAGACATATCATAAAACATTTACATATATTGTTAAATTATTACTTTAAATTAATATAAATATTTTATTTTATATACAGTAGCTGATATGATTTGGATGCTGTTGTTTTATGCTACCTTTCAAAGTGTTTTCCAGAGAGCATTAGCGCAACGTACAGTACATGGGTGAATTTTGTACAGGTGTGTGTTCACTAACTAATTTTTTAAAGAATTAAAATAGCATTGCTGGGAAGTCCTGTGTACAAATAAGCTACTTAATTGAGTCATCTGTATCAATTCTCAGATCAAAGATTCAGGTTTTGTGAGTTTGAAATCTTAAGAACTCAAATACATTTCTGGCATACTTAAGTCTGTGTAGTGAAAGCCCAGTGAAAATCTAGCAAGGAATGCCCAGTTACAAAGAGATCAAAATAGTTTAATAGCTAGTGTAGAAATGCTTTCACAAATTATTCACAGAATAAATTGTTGTTCTAGCAGGAGTTGTAGAACTGGAACATTAATGAAGAGGAATATGAAGGAGTTGAGATAATGGGTAGTGGTTACTAGATCCCTGTATTGCAGGCTTTCTCCTTATCTATACTTAGCAATTATTAAGCCACTTTTCAGGAAACAAAAAAGTGGAAAAGCTACGGTCTGTCTTGTCGGAAGCTAGCAACAATCTGGTGTCCAGTGTTCCTTAGATTTCTTCTTTAAGATTAAATTCTTATATTATTCTTAATAGTTGTATCAGGCAGATTACATTTTCCCCCAGCTCTCAATAACAGACTGATCTATTTTTTAAATCACTGCATTCATTTACTGATTTCATCTTCACACCTCTTCCCACTGATCTCTCAGTGTTCAGATACTTTATCTCACCTGCCCTGCCCTTTGTTCTCCTGTGATTTACTGTTTATTCCTGCTACCATCCACTTCTGCCCTCACACCTAAAGAAGACTATTTTGCATTTCTTTATGCAGCTCATAGTGCAATTAACCTTTGCTTGTTTGTTTGCAGCAAATGCACACTGACACAGTTCTACCACTCAAATATTATTTTACTTATTATTCACAATTGTATTCTATAAAAATGCAAGTGAACAACATAATTGACATACTCAATGAATAAAAACAATATAGAAATCAATAAAATAATAGATAATTACTGATCAGATAATACAAGATCAGTCATTTGAGAACTGATCAACTTTGTATTACAAGCTAAGATAATAAACACATATATAGTGATACAGTATGTAATGATGATTCTCTGCATTTGTATAGAACTTTTTATACAATACAAGTTCTATACAAATGCAAACAAAAAGCTTTCTCTTCATTCTCAACCCCTGGGGTAGTTCCTCCAGTCAAAGGGTTCTTTCTCTTTCCCCTTGAGGGATTTGTGAATGAGCTGCTGCTCTTACTCACCTGACCAGATGTTACACAGTTGGCCAGGTATGTGTTTAAAAGACAACAACCAGGGAAATAAAAAAAAACAGAACTTTAAAAGACAGACATTCCAGAATGGCTACACTCACCCCAGTGGGGTACCCCAGTTAACAAACATTTGTCCCAAAATAATACAGTCCTTCAATTCTGTCCTCTATGTTTCTAAGATGGCTCTTAGGCATCTTCTCTGGTACTGGCCATCCAAAAGCAATGTGATTCCCTCATGTTCTCACCCCTTGACTCCTCTGAATGTCCTAATGTTAAGTAGGGATGGGGGAAGATGATACTGGAGCCTTCCTCATCGGCTCCCTGCAGAGTCCCTGCTGTCTGCAACCTCTCCTGGGTCCAATACCATGATTTGTTTCAAACATTGCTTCTTCCAAAGTCCCAGTTCTTATTTGGAGCTTTTTAAGTATTCTTAACAAAGGCCCTTGACTCTTTTCCCAGGAGGGGGTGGAAGCATCATTGTGGTGCTTTCTGTGGGCAATCCCAGGTTGATTCAAACCTGTTTTCACTCCACACATTAACCCTGAATGGTCTGGTCACTCCTGGATGCTTATGTTAAGATGTCCTTTACTCAGGGCAGGAAACACACATCAATGCAATGGAACATCAATAAAGACCTCAACATTTGGTGTTGTAACATCAGTTACAAAATAAAAAATGGGAAAGACTCAGGCACTTTCCCTTGTGGTTCAAACACCTTAAGTATCTTTTTCATTAAGTTCTCTGTAACTTGTCAGTTGTTTAAGAAATAAATCAGACTGAAATGTTTTTGCCTTCCTATCAACTTTTGCTTTTGTTAATGTGTCTACTGTCATACATAGAATGCCATACAAAGGTGACACACATATACAGTATATCATTTAACTATCTATTGCTTATATATAAGCTTTAGATAATTTAGTGATACTATATTTTAATCTATTGTTCTTAAACAATACTACATGTGTATGATGCTGTTGTTGTCTGTTGGCTGAAAAGCCTTTAGACTGGTTTGTTGGAGGAGGTGCTTATAACCTAAAAGTACAAACGTTAGGGATCATGTACAGAAATTAAGACCACAATAAAACTATATACAATATTTAAGATAATATTTTGTTTAATGTCTTAGAAGGGATTTGCAATATTTAAAGATTCATTATAATTAGCAGTCTGTAATAATATTAACAAATGTGTTTTTAAACACATCTTAGATACTATGTTCTCATTATATCTATATTATTATATATTTACAGAGTTACTAAAATGTCTAACGAGAAAACCATTAAAAAAATAAATATGTAATAAAGTATTTTGAATATTATAATACTCATAATACATTGTCAGATCTATCCAGTTTTAATACTCTCATGTTTCAAAATGTTAATTATTACATTAGATTCAAGCAACAACCTACAACCCGGTAAGATAAATCCTCAACTCACCAAACACATACAGTAGGAAGAAGACTGTCAACAGAAGGGATATTAATAACAGGGGCGCAAAATGAAAGGAGATCTGAGGAGTTCATCAACTTTATTCAGTTCCACATAAGTCCCAAATAATTTTGGCTACTTCAGCAAATTGTAAAGCTTAAATTGATTAAATATCCTTTTTTAAATTTTGAATAAAATCTACTGTAAAGGAAATTTGTTTGTATATCCATCAAATATCAAATATGCTTTAACGAGTACGTGTAAGTAAATGTAGGTCTAACCAATAATAATACAATGGGACACATCAGTTTAGGCATGTATGCTACTGTGATGTCAAGCCATTGTATCGTGCATGGCACACATTTATGTTAAGCTCTTGCCGCCATAATTAACAGCTTGCTGTGCTTCACTATAATTTGCAAATGTTGAAGTTTATATACAGATGCAGCCATTCAAAGTGCGCGGTACAGACACCGCAGTACAGATACCGCAGGTATGATGACACGCGATACCGCAGTGCGTGATTGGTTGACCGACAGGGGTACTCGTGGTCCGTTGGTCTGTCGTAGAAAGACTTACTGTAAACGGCTTTACTGTGCCCGTTGTAGATATTGAATTTTACCACTGAAGGGAAATCTTAGTAGCTGAGCATAAAAAGAATAGGAGCATACTGTAACGCGTGTGAAGGCCATAAACGATATTAATTTTGGAACGTAAACATACAGTATATGGCTGGTCTTGGTACTTTAAAGAAAAAAATACACACCAGTATTCCATTTCTCCCTAAACATTGTAAGCTTAGAAGTCTTTAACTAACGTGATACCGGAGTCAACAAGCATACTTTTAGAATTTGATTAAAAGGGAATATAATATGGAATCGCGTATCTAAAGAATTTAATAACGGTATGATTATATCCGTGTGCTGCGACAGGGCTGTGTAGTGCTGTTTCGCCTGCCTGTTCATGCGAGCTGTCTTGTAGCCTACTGGTCTAGGTGCGTGACTACCAACTGGTAGGTTGTGTGTTCGAATCCAGCTGGTGCTGGACTTTTCTTTTAACAAACATTTCTTCGAAAAAATAGGTAAGCGATATTATGGACAATCAATTGACTTTTATATTTCAAAATATCGCAACATGATCGATATTTTGCGATATTTTGAACATATCTTCCCTTCTGACAGCGGTTCCTGCTTCTATTGTGTGTGTGTGTGCAACAGAGTAAATTTTTATAGAGAAATGGAGGCTGAACAGTATGCGTTACATTATAAACATTTATATTGATTTAAATCGTGTTCTGATTTAAATCGCAAATGCGTGTTTAATTATGTGTTTTTTTATCATAATCAGACTAATGCATTTCTACATTTTCTGTATGAACCAGCTTAGAGGTTCATACAGAAAGACAGCTTGTGTTTAAATTGAGTGTAAGGTTATTTATGCTTCTAAAGTCATGGTCAGCATTTATTATTGTACTGTGCTGTAAACTTTTTCTGTGCCTAGTCACATTATTTTATAGCGTTTTTATTGCGTTATTAAATCCGGTGGCGCTGTGTGTTAGTTTCCTGACTCCCATTATTTAAACCGCGACACTTATCATTCATCTCTAAATAAACTTTATTTTATATAGCGTTTTAAGCGAATAGGTAATTAGATTGCTCATAAACCTAATCGCTTTTTCTACATAAACACAGTGTGATTGCTCTCTGAAAATGCTTTTCCTTTATATTTACAGTAGGTACTGTTAAACCAACAACGTACTGTTAAACGCATTAGCATGTTAAAGCGATTCTATTGAGGGAGTAGCCCAGCTACCACTTAACACTGTACTTCCTACTTTGAATGCCAGTGAGACCGGTTTAATTCGTCACAGCCAGCACTCCGGGAGAGAGGGGTTGAGTAGGCGAGATTTCCAGCGAAAGACACCTCCCCCTCAAAAACCCAGTAAGCAGTAATGCTTTAAGTTGAAAATCGAGGTAGATTTTGAGGATGATAAAGAGGGTAAACTGGGATGGGAGGAGGGTTTGGTTTTGCATAACGGGCAGAAGATTTCCCTTGTAAGGATGGTATCAAAAGCAATCTTAAGTGGTGAGAAAGCTGTGCTCAATGTATTTAAGGGACTTAAAAGTAAAAGGAGATGCTTCATATTGCTTGACTAATTTTAAAAACTAAGTTATAAATGCAGACGCTCCCTCGGTGCGCTGCTCTGGTATGCCGGCTCTTACACAGTGCCTGTCGGCAGTAAGCGTTACAATATACATACCCAACACTGCTTGTACCCTTCTGTCATGCAAATAAAACACCTTGAATTGAAATGAATTCTCACGCGTTGCAGTATGCTCCTATTCTTTTTATGCTCAGCTTTTCCTTTATTTTTAAAGTAGGCTCAGATTTCAACTATAGATTGTATTATTATAAACTTTCTTGGAAAAATGTATTTTATGTAAACCATGTTTGCTATTAATTCATTTAGGGCTAAAATACGTTCATTGTCTTCCAATCGAGTCGAGTTGACATTGGAAGCCTGCCACACCCGGACTGTTAAACCAACGCATTAGCACGTCAAAGCCTATTGAGCCAGTATTGGCTTTAGTATTCCCCCCTTCTCCCCTCAATTCAATTCAATTCAAGGTGTTTTATTTGCATGACAGATGGGTACAAGCAGTGTTGGGTATGTATATTGTAACGCTTACGGCAGACAGGCACTGTGTAAGAGCCGGCGCACCAGAGCAGCGCACCGAGGGAGCGTCTGCATTTATAACTTAGTTTTTAAAATTAGTCAAGCAATATGAAGCATCTCCTTTTACTTAGTGCCTGAGCATAAAAAGAATAGGAGCATACTGCAACGCGTGTGAAGTCCATAAACGATATTAATTTTGGAACTTAAACATACAGTATATGGCTGGTCTCGGTACTTTAAAGAAAACATACACACCAGTATTCCATTTCTCCCTAAACATTTTAAGCATCGGAGTCTTTAACTAACGCGATACCGGAGTGAACAAGCATACTTTTAGAATTTGATTAAAAGGGAATATAATATGGAATCGCGTATCTCAAGAAATTAATAACGATATAATTATATTCATGTTGCAAAAGAACTGCAACGGACATAAAAACTCCCTTGCTTTTAACAGCGCGTTCCATAATTTCTAACTACGAAAATGCCAGGTGAAAGGATTTGTAAACATATTTTGTTAAAGCAAGTCAGTTTTTTCCGCAACACATAAAATACATTTTCCCAAGAAAGTTTAGCCTTTGTCAATAATGAAACCACTAAATAAAGACATAAATATAGAAATCTTGAGATTTGTTTTATTTAATGTTGGTAGCAGGATGAACTGTCAGAGTGTATATTTTGTCACAGAGTTGCTGCAAGATGTTAACAGTGAAAAAGGTATTTATAAATGAGTTAGTTCAAGATGAAAATTTTCAGAATAATTGCAAATCTAGCAGGATAGAGAAAGCACAGAAAACTGGCAGTTAGATTGATCAGATTAGTATGAAAAGTCATTTAGCAAAGGGAATGAGAAGAGTGACAAACTGGTATACTTTAGATCTTTTTTTCTGAACCAGGGAAAATCTGATCATGTTTCCCTATAACAATAATAAAAAACTTTATTTGATATATCACCATTAAAGGTGGCATCTCAAAGCAATACAGTAGATGTAAAAACAGATAAAAGGACCACAGATTACAAAGTAAATGCATATAAGAAAGACAAGCAGTTAGAGGTGCTACCAAAATTAGAAAATGAAGCAGATACAGACACTAAGTCTTCTGAAAAGAAAGGTTCTGAGGTTAGATTTAAACTGGCCCTGGTGTGTGTGTATTTGTGTCTGTCTGTCCTGTGATGGACTGGCGCTATGTCCAGGGTGTATTCTGCCTTGTGTCCGGCGCTTACTGGGATAGGCTCCAAATCATCTGTACTGGACAAAGAGATTAGAAATGGATGGAAGTAAAGGCACTGTGTGGATGGAACTATACACAGTGTTAGAAACCCACTATGAAATGGCAGCATCTCACTGAGAATAAAACATTGTATAGTGCTGGCTTAAGGAAACAGCCTTTCCACCTCTCTTGCACATCAGTATCCATACCTAGTTATTTAAGCAAATTGCCTCTAATTATAAACATCTTAATATGCTGGCTCTGTGGATCCGCATCAGCTATGTTTGCCCATTCCTTCAATTCATGTGCATCCAACACACAGTTCAACGCTAGCAACTACACAAAATCTAAAATATGAGCTCTACTTGCCACTTACAATACCAACAGTACCAGCTAACTTAAGTAGTGACATTTTCATGGATCTTTTTAACAATAAAATTTACAACATCAGACTTCAGACACAATTAAACAGGCCTCAAAAAAGTCTGGTACAAACATTTTCAGCATGGAATAAACCGTTACTTTAATGGTATAAACCTTAAATGGATTCATATTCTCAATAAGATTTGGTGCTCAGTAACATGACTTAGAAAATGACAGAAGACATACGTATCATGCTTATCCTTCTATTTTTCATAATCGTAAACTCCTTAAGGCAGTCATATTTTCTCTGTTCTGACCTGGAGTTACAGAGAAATTTAAATTCTAATAAGAGATTTGTAATGAGGAAAGTCATACCAATCACTCATACAGTACCAGGATTTGCAATTACAATACAAATACTTTCTTTCTGTATGTGTTTATTTTGCAGTTTGAGTCTATGGCATTCCTTTGGGGGTCTATACTTTATGGGAACATGACATTTTTTTAAACATATATTTTTGTGGTAGGAGGGCGCAAAACATCAGTATTTACTGCTATTAATTACTGTACGATTTATAGTTGAAATCTGAGCCTAGATATAAAGTTAGATATAAAGTTAAAATCTCGACAAAGCAATGTAGGAAATACAGAGAAAATAAATCCTTTCTGACATCTAAAATCAGTCTGTATCTGCTTCATTTTCTAATTTTGGTAGTCCCTCTAACTGTTTGTCTTTCTTATATGCATTTACTTTGTAATCTGTGGTCCTTTTATCTGTTTTTACATCTACTGTATTGCTTTGAGATGCCACCTTTAATGGTGATATATCAAATAAAGTTTTTTATTATTGTTATAGGGAAACATGATCAGATTTTCCCTGGTTCAGAAAAAAAGATCTAAAGTATACCAGTTTGTCACTCTTCTCATTCCCTTTGCTAAATGACTTTTCATACTAATCTGATCAATCTAACTGCCAGTTTTCTGTGCTTTCTCTATCCTGCTAGATTTGCAATTATTCTGAAAATTTTCATCTTGAACTAACTCATTTATAAATACCTTTTTCACTGTTAACATCTTGCAGCAACTCTGTGACAAAATATACACTCTGACAGTTCATCCTGCTACCAACATTAAATAAAACAAATCTCAAGATTTCTATATTTATGTCTTTATTTAGTGGTTTCATTATTGACAAAGGCTAAACTTTCTTGGGAAAATGTATTTTATGTGTTGCGGAAAAAACTGACTTGCTTTAACAAAATATGTTTACAAATCCTTTCACCTGGCATTTTCGTAGTTAGAAATTATGGAACGCGCTGTTAAAAGCAAGGGAGTTTTTATGTCCGTTGCAGTTCTTTTGCAACATGAATATAATTATATCGTTATTAATTTCTTGAGATACGCGATTCCATATTATATTCCCTTTTAATCAAATTCTAAAAGTATGCTTGTTCACTCCGGTATCGCGTTAGTTAAAGACTCCGATGCTTAAAATGTTTAGGGAGAAATGGAATACTGGTGTGTATGTTTTCTTTAAAGTACCGAGACCAGCCATATACTGTATGTTTAAGTTCCAAAATTAATATCGTTTATGGACTTCACACGCGTTGCAGTATGCTCCTATTCTTTTTATGCTCAGGCACTAAGTAAAAGGAGATGCTTCATATTGCTTGACTAATTTTAAAAACTAAGTTATAAATGCAGACGCTCCCTCGGTGCGCTGCTCTGGTGCGCCGGCTCTTACACAGTGCCTGTCTGCCGTAAGCGTTACAATATACATACCCAACACTGCTTGTACCCATCTGTCATGCAAATAAAACACCTTGAATTGAATTGAATTGAGGGGAGAAGGGGGGAATACTAAAGCCAATACTGGCTCAATAGGCTTTGACGTGCTAATGCGTTGGTTTAACAGTCCGGGTGTGGCAGGCTTCCAATGTCAACTCGACTCGATTGGAAGACAATGAACGTATTTTAGCCCTAAATGAATTAATAGCAAACATGGTTTACATAAAATACATTTTTCCAAGAAAGTTTATAATAATACAATCTATAGTTGAAATCTGAGCCTACTTTAAAAATAAAGGAAAAGCATTTTCAGAGAGCAATCACACTGTGTTTATGTAGAAAAAGCGATTAGGTTTATGAGCAATCTAATTACCTATTCGCTTAAAACGCTATATAAAATAAAGTTTATTTAGAGATGAATGATAAGTGTCGCGGTTTAAATAATGGGAGTCAGGAAACTAACACACAGCGCCACCGGATTTAATAACGCAATAAAAACGCTATAAAATAATGTGACTAGGCACAGAAAAAGTTTACAGCACAGTACAATAATAAATGCTGACCATGACTTTAGAAGCATAAATTATCTTACACTCAATTTATACACAAGCTGTCTTTCTGTATGAACCTCTAAGCTGGTTCATACAGAAAATGTAGAAATGCATTAGTCTGATTATGATAAAAAAACACATAATTAAACACGCATTTGCGATTTAAATCAGAACACGATTTAAATCAATATAAATGTTTATAATGTAACGCATACTGTTCAGCCTCCATTTCTCTATAAAAATTTACTCTGTTGCACGCACACACACAATAGAGGCAGGAACCGCTGTCAGAAGGGAAGATATGTTCAAAATATCGCAAAATATCGATCATGTTGCGATATTTTGAAATATAAAAGTCAATTGATTGTCCATAATATCGCTTACCTATTTTTTCGAAGAAATGTTTGTTAAAAGAAAAGTCCAGCACCAGCTAGATTCGAACACACGACCTACCAGTTGGTAGTCACACACCTAGACCAGTAGGCTACAAGACAGTTCGCATGAACAGGCAGGCGAAACAGCACTACACAGCCCTGTCGCAGCACACGGATATAATCATACCGTTATTAAATTCTTTAGATACGCGATTCCATATTATATTCCCTTTTAATCAAATTCTAAAAGTATGCTTGTTGACTCCGGTATCACGTTAGTTAAAGACTTCTAAGCTTACAATGTTTAGGGAGAAATGGAATACTGGTGTGTATTTTTTTCTTTAAAGTACCGAGACCAGCTATATACTGTATGTTTATGTTCCAAAATTAATATCGTTTATGGCCTTCACACGCGTTACAGTATGCTCCTATTCTTTTTATGCTCAGCTACTAAGATTTCCCTTCAGTGGTAAAATTCAATATCTACAACGGGCACAGTAAAGACGTTTACAGTAAGTCTTTCTACGACAGACCAACGGACCACGAGTGCCCCTGTCGGTCAACCAATCACGCACCACGGTATTTTGCATCATCGCCCGTCACGATGCACGACGCCGTAGCCAATTACCTCCGGTACGTGTCTGTACCGCGCACTTTGAATGGCTGCATCTGTACAGTCAACGCAGAAGATTGCTTTGACAAGTTATTCATTTAGTTGAATGGCCTATCTCTGTACGTAATAAAAGTGTTTCAAATGACTTGGAATGCGATGAATACTTTTGAAGGGCAATGTATCTTAACATTTAAGAGTAAATTAGGTAAGAGAACAACTATGATAAAATGTAAGAGGATTGATCTTTGAATAAGTTCAGCTGAATTTTCAAAGGAACTGGGGGTAGTAATATTCAATCAGTATTATTTTTTTTTTACCTGAGATAACCTAATTGTCTGAAAGAATACTATTTAGATTGTATTGTTTCTCTATGTTTTCATTTTTAGCAATGTTATTTTCTATCTCTTTTGTCCCAGAAATGGAAATCTGCAGACGTTTTCTTCAAGCCTCTTTACATTGATACAGGTTTTGCATATTTTCTTGAACAAAATGGAAGAGAGCAATGATAAGATTCTAAGTACTCCATGTCAATTAGACATACTTATAAAGTCCATTATAATTTGTAATAACAAAGAATGTGTTGCAAAGTTTTATTTGAAAAACATATACTATTCTTGGCTGAATCACCATGGAAACAGAATAATTCTTTTTTGTATCTGTGTAGCAGTTTCAATTTTACAACTTGATTTGCACATGTGAAGACTTTATCCAAAATAACTAGTGTGTTTTAATACATACAGTTAGAGGTTATTTCGAATGGCCTCAGTTTTTAGACACATAAATAACTGCTTCTAATACACACAATAATGTTCACCCACACAAGGATACACTATACTTTTTTTTATGTATTAACCTTCATTTTGAGGTGTCTTATAGAAAACCCAGCTCATAAAAATGTTACACTAAATAGCTGATTCTTTTGCTAATACTCACATTCGTTATGATTTTCAATTCAAGTTTAATAGAATTTAAAGTTAAAACTTAACTTTCAGTCAAGAATGAACACAGTAGTTGAAATTCCTTACCACAGCCGATTTTAAGTGATACTCCCATCAACATCTGCATTTATGACTTTCGGAAATATTTTTAAACCAGACTTTTCACAATATTTATTCAATTTTATTCTAGTGATCATTGTAACAAGGTAACAAAAAAAATCACTTGATATTTTCAACATTTCTGTATGAACTAGGGTTTGTGTTCTCAGCTTTTTATCTTGGGTGTTATAAAAATGTCCAGACAAAAAAGTTAAATACCCTTGTTGCAGATGTAAATTATGTTTATATTTCACTGAATATATGCTATTTATGATTTTAACACAGGTGTATAGTAGTTGTCAGAAACAAAATTGACCTTTTCTAATTGTATTGATAGAAATTACACAGGAAAGGTGAAATAAGACCCTATAACACCCATGCTGTAATGCTGCTGTCTTTCAGTATTATTCTTAATGTACTGAGTATGCTGATTCCCTTCAAAACCACTTAAATCATAGCCAACCTATATTAAACAATTCCACTTTCTCCTTTCTTTTGCAAGAATCAGACAAAAGATTCAGAGCTGGCTGCCAGTGATAATTGTTCTCTAAGACAAAGGCCACAAAGCTATTGGAAATGTAAGGTCACAGCAATCAATATTCTGTCTGCCAAGAGCCTATTAAAATGGCATTTGAAACAATCAATTCCAGTTGGTAGAAAGGAGTAATGTTTAATAAACACCTCTTTTCTGTTTTAAGTGAAAGATTAATTATAGTGTTGAATGTTTTTTCTCCTCTGCAGTGACTCATACTTAAGCTATTGTTATCCATGTAAAAATAAAATTGCAGATGTTCAGTTGATCAAAGGTCCAATTAGCAATTAGATTATCTCTCAGAATTCTTCCCCATAATACAATGGCTCTCATTGTTCTTGGATAAATACAGATTTGTTTATCCTTTAAGGGATAAAACTGGGGAGAGTAGCAGTAGTGTTTTTCATGTGATAATGTAATTAAAGGAAATTGAAATTCTTGTCTGAGATGCATACTGTTTGAGCCTTAACATGTGGATGGGATAATAATAATAATAATAATAATAATAATAATAATAATAATAATAATGATAATAATAGCTTACACTTATATAGCGCTTTTCTGGACACTCCACTCAAAGCGCTTTACAGGTAATGGGGACTCCCCTCCACCACTACCAATGTGCAGCATAAAATAAATTTAAAAATAAAATATAAAATAAAAAAACTATCTATCCTGTTTGATTCTGGGAATGTATCCCTTCTGTCACAGAGGAATTAATTTACCATTTTAGATTGGTTGTTTATGTCTGAATAAGGTAGGGCTATACTGTTATATTTTGTTATATACCATTTTTTATTTCTATTTTACTTACACATTAAATTGCAAGAATGCTTTCAGGATACTCTTACTCCCAAATTAAAATTGATCCACGAAGAGTTTTGTTTCGTACTAAGGATAGCTACTATAACACTCCATTACTGTCCAATGTCCATAGGATTCCTGTGGCTCAGAAAATTGAATACACTATACTTTTGATGACCTTTAAAGATCTGCAGTTTAACAATCTTGGCAGAAAGCTGGAAAAAATCTTATCAGCAATTGTTTCCCTATGTATTATGGTTTCTGGTGAATGATTTTTTTATGTTGAACCTTTGTTTTTATTTGCAAAAAGCTTTGAACTTATAATTATTTTGTCATTTTTTAAAACTTAATATAAAACCAAAATGAAGGCTTTGAAAAGATTAAGTTGAAGTATTTAATTAATACTATTATTTTTAATGTTTAGATTCAGGTTCCAGTATAAGTTACCAGTGAGTCAATAGTCTTAAATCCAGATTCCTGGTTTGAAATAATGCAGTTCTGCATAAGCATTAGTAGCACAAATGAAGTTTGTACCATACATAAAATGAACAAAAGAATAAATTAAAGACTGAATCATACTCTTTTCTAGACCACAATTGTTTGAAAGTCAATTTGAAATGTAAAATTGAAAGAGAAAATACAAAATCAATTTGTTATGACTAAAATAGCTTACACTTATGACTAAAGCATTAGAAAAGAGCTTGATGTTTAGTATCTGTGGGATTTGCTATGATTTTCAGCAGATCAAGGATTACTCCTTTTCAGATAGAGAAGAATGAAATCAATTGAACTGCTTTTGTAACCTTTATTTACTTTATGAATCTAAAGTATACCGAACAACATGGGGAAATAATAAACAGTGTTTTTACTTCAGAACTCTCCAGACAAATAAATACTGTAGATGACATAAAACAAGTCTTTCATAAGATCTTCTCGTCCAAGAATTTCATACTGTATTTAAGAGGTGCTGTAAAACATGTTTTTTTCTATATCCTTTCCTGGTTGTCTTACATTTATTGTTTTCCAGATTATATTCAAATATTATGTAATTTAATGTCCAAATAATTGTTTATTATTCTAAATATACTGATGGAAAAAAGAAAGGTAACCTTCCTCCTCCAGACTCTGACCCTTCTGTCTGCGTGGAACAGCCTTCAGGCTGCGTGGATCCGTGACGAGGACCTGATGCCACTGCTGACGAGTCCATCGCAGGCTCTGTCTGGCCCAAGCTAGTCGGGTGTGATGTCTAGGAGGGGTGAGCAGAGCGTCTCTGACAGGTCGCCTTGCTCTAAGGCCAGCAGCATGGAGCCTCACTCTCCTGTCACTGATGTGGGCATTGTGTCTACCAGCAATTTTTAAAGGTGATTTGATCAGGCATTTTTGCACCTGGACCTCATTTGGCAAAATTGAACCTTACTAGCTTTTGTGTGATTGGCAAGTTGCAATGCCTCACTCCACAAACTGTATTGCTGGTCAGAGGACTTAAAACAAATTGACAACTGTTTGTGAAAGTATATAAGCTATAAACTATAGTACTCTCATTCCAGAATGATGTTTCTTTTTTCCATCAGTATATATATATAATTCAAAGTTTTTCAAATCCCAGCAATACGAATTTTCACAGGTACTCATATACACAGATATTTTTGCACTCAGAAAGTGTGCTTTCTGTGTCACGGTCGTCATACTTCCTCTAGAGGGCGCTCCGACTTTTTATTATTAGTTTCATTATTACGTGCACTTGTCTCCTGTTTAACCCATCACTATATAAGTGATGTGCCTCCTAAGCTCTGGGCTCAGCATTGGAAGATGGATGCCACAAGGCTTGCTTATTCCCAGGGATTGCAGGTAGACCAAGGGCAGGTTTTATTTCCTTGTGTCCTGACCATCTGGGTCCAGGGCTCGGAGCTTCTGGCCCCGTCATCATGTTTTTCTAACTTACCTCTTCCCGTTCCTGTTCTGGTTCTGACCCGGTTCCTGTTTTTAACTGTCTTGGATCGATCTCCCGGCTACCTGGACTTTGGATTGCACCCTATTGTTTCCCTTTTGGACTCCCACTGGACCTGTTCACCTGCTCTCCCCATCGCACCTGGATCACCGTCAGCACTGCCCCCTGTCAGTCCTCCCAACCACTTCTCTCTGTGTTTTCCCTATTGTCCTTCTCCAGTCTCTTCGGGATTATACCATCTGCATAGGATCCTAAATATGCACTACACAGGAGTCAGGACCGCCTGAAGTAACTGAATGGTGAGCCACAACAAGGACCCTGCGAACGGTAGTCCAGAAGCCTGGCACTACTGTGTCACGGTCGTCATCCCTCCTCTAGAGGGCACTCTGACATTTTATTCTTAGTTTCATTATTATGTGCACCTGTCTCCTTTTTAACCTGTCACTATATAAATTATGTGTCTCATAAGTTCTGGGCTCAGCATTGGAAGATGGAAGATTGGAAGTCAGTCCTCCCATCTATTCTTCTCCGTGTTTTCCCTATTGTCCTTTTGCAGTCTCTTCTGGATTGTACCATCTGCATAGGGTCCTAAATACACACTACACAGGAGTCAGGATCGGCTCTCGTGACATTCTGTAGCACTTTAATAGGCTCAGTCAAGCCTCAATATGGATTGTTGACCATTTCTACATGCAGAACCTCTCCATTTCCTTCTAATTCTGTGGCATGAATGGTTTCCTTTCCTTTACACCACAAATATTGTCAATCATTCTGGAAAATTTGATTTCTGTTCTCTATTTCAGTCTGTTCTTCTACCTAGAAATCTCTTTCAGTTTCTGTTCTTCACAGGAGGGATGACATGTTTCTGTGCCTTGAGTTTTTACCTTACTCCTCCAATCATAGTCCTGATACATTTGACACTTTATCAAACAACATAATTTAATTTCATTTGACTTGGGGGTAATGTACAGTAGCTGCAGTTTGGAAAATCTCTGTCCTTTTACTTTATGTTATGTTATGAACTTGCAATCAGCAGATTCATAGGTCAGTCTCAAATTTTAGTCCTAATAGTATCTTGTTGATGCCCAAGTTTTTTGAAGATTTCTAATTCTTGTCTTGTCTTTTGACATGCGTTATTCTCTCAAAAACAGTTTTCTGGCAATTATTTTTGGTAATTTTTGTATATCCTCTTCCTGGTGGAGTATCAGCTATTTCATTAGCATTGAACTCCTTGGTGATAGACACCACAATTAAAATAGGTATGCCTTATGGATTTTCTTTCATAGCTGTCTTAAGTTATTGAAGTCAATTATCTTTAAAAAAGCATTACCTATTAATACAGAACCCTATAAATTTTCTGAGGCATTTTCAGATGGAATTATAGGGTTATAGGATTACAAATATTAAAAATGGGATAAAAAATACATTATTTATATTCAACATATTTACAGACTATGCATATATTTTATAATTCGAAAAAAATAAAATATACAACTATTGTGGACAAACAGTGAATATACATTTGCATATTTTTTTGCTGCAACCTACATGATATCAAGGGCATTAATTTAATTTGGAATCAACTAAATATTTGGTTTAAAAACACCTAGCCAAACAAGAATTCAATAATAATTTTCTTATACATTTGATACTTTAATTATAGAACATAGGAAAATAATTATGGCTAAGTTAAAACTGGTTGTTATGGATTTTTTTTTACAATATTAAAATTAATGTCAGGTTGCTATATTTATTTGTACTTGCAAGTACAGTAGGTATTCATATCCAAACAAGCAGTGATGAAGAGGTTGTTTACAAAATCCATTAGAATGACCAAACCTGAATTTTAATTTTAACTTAAATGAATATTGAATATTAATATCAATGAATATGTGTACTACAACTATTAGCACTTCAGCCAGTACATACTTGGA
Source organism: Lepisosteus oculatus (assembly GCF_040954835.1). Lineage (NCBI taxonomy): Eukaryota > Metazoa > Chordata > Actinopteri > Semionotiformes > Lepisosteidae > Lepisosteus > Lepisosteus oculatus. Next base: position 21,908,130 of record NC_090702.1, on the reverse strand, counting down.
ACACTGAAAATATTAATAGATTTTTGTATAGATTGCAGATCCTTTCTCATTTTTAAAATAAGAGTTTGTTTAATGTTTTAATTATAATACGTTTATGCATAATTTATTTTGAAACAATATAGTCTGTGTAAAAGTGTCAACAAAAAATACAAGGAAATACATAAAATATTTATCTGTGCTAACAATGATAAGTGCAAGGTCTTCATTTTATCCTATAACCTTACATATCCATTACTCTAATGGTTCTAAATGTAATTCAGTTTTTCCCAGTTTATGTTTTATCAAACTCTACATGAGCAAATGAAACTGCATTTTAGTAAATGTATACTTTTACTGCTCTGAGAACAATTAGACATTAATAGATTACTAGACACAGGTTATGTAATCCCTAAAGAATTATAAGCACTACTATAAAATTTAGCAAGTACATGTAATAAAAGTATTTCTACCAACAGTGTAGTGTAGCTTTTAAATTACAGTAATAAAGCTACAGTTGTGTACTGTACATGTACAAGCCTGTTTTCAATCACGTTATTCTGTCATAAACAACAAAAGAGCTAAAAGTGTATTTCTTTTTTATATCAATTCATGTGATGTTCTATATATTGCTGCATTTAGCAAAATTCAACACAAATGTAAAACAAATAGTTTCACCTAATAAGGACTGCTTATATCCATATCTACAGTATGTCTATCATAAGATATAATCTTTTGAGTAAATCATACGAATTGTTCCGAATTTCAACAAATTTGTCTCTATTCATTTGCATTTAGTGTAATGTCTGGTCTACGTATCAACTTAAGAAAAAAAAAACATTTGGATACTTGTTAATGTACGCAGTTGTAACAGACTTTATAATGTTTAAATCTGTTTTTTAGAATGGAGAGTTCTCCAATTCATAAATTGGGCATTCTGACAATCTTTTATTTTTGTCTTATTTTTAGTACACAAGAATGGCAAATAATAATTAAACATGTTCAGTAAGTGGTAATGGCTAACCCTTGCAAATTTTAATTAAGCTATATACAAGTATGTGCTCAGCCAGTTTCTGTATTTGTATTCCTCCTCCACACCATCTGAAAACTTTGCAATGGTGTTACTCCTCTGGGGGATTTCAACCTTTGCCTGCAGCACAGCCTGTTATGAATTAAATATGCACTTTAAATGGTGTGATGGTTTGATTTTGATGCTACTAACAGTTTGATTTTCATACCAACAGCGCAGCTATGGTTATAGTTTTATTTGGTTTTTCTCTGCAAATGTGTCTTGGGTCCCCAATACATTTTTCAATTTCCACTCTTAACACATACATTATATGGTCTATATAAGATAGAAAACCTTCTGTTTCTTTTTCAATAGATATAAAATATTATGCCTATTTGGCAATGACAAGCACGTTATGCTAAAACTGAATATCTGTTTATTGATTGTAAGGAGCCTTTTTGTATTCATTGTATGATTCATTTCTAGATATGATATTATAAATCATAAAATATGCATTTTTTGCAAAAGCACAGCTCATAGTGAAACGTTTAAGACTTGTGCCCCAAAATGATTGATTCTATAAAGACAGGCGTACTGCTGAAACCAGCAACTGTGAGGTACTGTATTCTATTGTTCATCTAAAATATGCTTGGTAATTCATGCTCTGAGTCATTTGGTGTAGATTTTTCCTGTGAGACATTTATAAAATTCCTTTATGCTTATTTCACAAGACAATATACAAAACAGTTTAGTCTCACAGTATCCTGTGATTTTATAATATACTGTAGGCCCTCCATTACTATTTGTGGCAACTAAATATGATTGTCAGATGAGTGCATTACAACACAGTAGTATAACAAAAAATATAAAAGCTTGAAATTAATAAAATATTATATGTCATGGTAGTTAAACAATTTGAAATTGACAATTATCTGTAGCAAAATAAATTACATATATACAGTACTGTCCAGTATTTAGTTTGTACATTATACTTAATCAGTTCTTGAAACACTGTCAGTTCTTACCAAATGAGGCTTTACTCAGTATAATAATGAAGAAACTTCACTTAAAACTCTCAAGGTCACACCATGTTTTTGCCATCTCTACGTTGTCTGCGTCAGACCTCTTTGAAAAACTTTTCAGACTTGAAATTCACAGACATATCTGGCCCACTTAAAATACCAGATAATCAATATATTCCTTCATTCTGTGTTGCAATTATTAAGAAGGACCAGATATTATAACAAGTTCATTTAATAAAGGTTAAGTGCAAATCGCAAAATGTACTGCTGATTGTTCTACATATTTTGAAATTAAATGGTTCAGAAAAAAAACAGCACAGATACCACAGTTAGTATATGAATCTTTAGGCTCTTTACTCTCCTCTATTTTTTTTCTAAAAAAATAATCTGAACAACAGTTTATTGAGGCAATTGAACCATCAGATCAAATGGGGAAAGGTGTATACTTTTAGATTTTATTTCTATTGTCCAGACTGTATTCTAAGGGCAAACAGAAAGGGGTCATTTTAAATTGTACTAAATTAAACTAACACTGGGGAAGCAATGTTGCAAAATATATTTGTAATTTAGGTTATTCGGCCAAATAGATATTTGGGACAGACACATTCGCAGACACGCTCACAGCAGCACAGATTTCATCAGAAGCCAGGTACAGATGCAGCCACTCAAAATGCACGATACAAATCCGTACCACGGAACGCTTGAGCCACTGCGCTGTACCGTGGTATGTGATTGGCTGGCCAAAATGACCGACAGGGGCACTCGTAGTAGTGAGAAGATTTAATCATTTAATCTCTTTACTGTGCACATTTTAATCCGCTTAGTACTGAATATTTATATGGAATTTTAGTAGCTGAGCATAAAAAGAATAGGAGCATAATGCATCTGAAGGTCAACATATTATGTAAACTGTATATTGCTGGTCCTGGTCGTTTAAAGAAAAAATACACAACAGTATTCAACTTTCCCTAAACATTTTAAGCATCAAAGTCTTGCATGTTGTTATTTCAAAACATTTTTACATGGTCCTACTCACCATATTACTGTACATTTATATATTTTGTGAAAATTGATCGTTTTAATCTTTTTAGCGAATACGCTCATTATCGGATTAAACAAAAGCATTCCAATTCTAAAAGTATTAATTAATACTTTTAGAATTAGATTAATAGGGAATATAATATGGATTCAAGTATCAAAAGAAATTAATAACAGTATAACTATATTTCTATATTGATATGTGTATTGCTGTTTCAATGCATGTCACATGAATTGCCTTGGTGGTGTGACAGCTTAAGCGACTGATTTCTAAGCATGAAGTTGGGTGTTCAAATCCAGCAATCGCTATGAGTTTTCTTTTAACAAATAACCATTTCTTTGAAAAACTAAAATAGCAAATATTATGGACAATACAGGATATTGACATTTTTTATATTTCTAAATATCACAAGATGTTCGTACTGTATGTACACAGCGGTACCGCAGGTTGTAGGGTGCAAATCCACATGAGCCCGAAAGCCCTACATTCATGTTGTGCATTCGTCTGGCACTGCACGGTTTTCATCTCTCTCTGTGGGAGTGCTGGCTGAACTGATTTCACAGGTATTTTCAATGTAGAATAGGGCGAGTCTTCCAGTGAAAGACACTCCACCTTCCCAAATGGACACGTTTTCTTAGAAAAACAGATTCACAACGTGAAGCTGTGTCAGTCTTCTGTGTAAAAAAAATCGTTTGAACACCATGGGTGCTGTTTTTAAGACGCTGCTGAGTAAAGTATAGGAATTTTCCTGTTGTCAGCAGGATTGTGTATATAGTTTTATGTACAGGCAGCGAAAAGTTTCAGGTCTTTAAAATTAGGCTGGGCAAATGATTATTTTAATTCTTAAAAAATAAATAAAAAACGAGATATAATGATGTGTTCAATCAATTTAAGAATCCAGCCATATACAGTACAGTTACAAACAGTAATATGTTTATGTTCCTAAATTAATATATTTTATGAGCATGTGAAAGGTATGGTGAATCGGAGATTCTCAAGACTTACTTTGTATGATTTGAAATGAATGTGTGATCAAATCAACGAAATGCTGTGGTGTTACTTTTTGTCAATGAAGAAATAAAGTATTTTTGTTTACAAAGAAGTTTACAAAGAATGTGGACCAGGGTAATACTTTGAGTTTACAGCTTGTCCAAGGTCATTCATTATTAATCCTATTAGTAATATCTTCGGTAAAGAATTTGATGCATAAACTATTTCTGCATAATTAAACTATTTATGATAAAGTTGGTAGGTTGTGTACTTTTGTCCAACTGAGCAATCTTGTTTTCATAAAATATACCAACTTTTTAATGTATGATGATTAACATACTGTAATACACAGTTTAAATGTAAAAGTCTAAAGAGTATACAACTTAAATTCTTATTTGAAAAAGATTGTCCCTCAGCAGTGATCAGGATTGGAAACTGGATGTTTCCTGGTGACAGCTCAAATGCAGTACAGGAGATGTTAAGGTTTATTAGCTCCACCTGCCGGTTTTACAAGGTGATTCCGGATTCTATTAACATAATCTAATTTGCATACGGTATAATGCGGTATACTGTGACACGCCCACCGCAGCATACCCCGCTTGTTTTGAATGGCTGCATCTGTAACCTACTCGTAATTGCTTTGGACTGAAGAAGAAATCTGGAGCATCTGTCAAAAATTAGGATCTCCATGCAAATAACACCCCAGGTCTTGAACTGTACCCAGGGCCCCAGCACTGCAAGGAAGTAATGCTAATCACTACACAGCCATGCCGACCCAATGTAAACTTCATAGTTTTCATAATTCCCCCAAACCAACATGCACAGACACAGATTCGTTGCTCATCGGGTTGTTAATAACCTTATTAATATATATATAAATTAGTACATAAATAAAGTATAAATTATTTTTTGTTTGCTCTTTTCATGATGATGAAGAATCTGTCAAAATTGCTTTTTTAAAACTAAGGAACAATAACATATTTTACAGCTAAGAGGGTTTATACAATCTTATAATTGAGAAAATGGCCAAATATCATTATTCTTAGACATACATTAATCAAGAGTTCAAAGGGTGCCTTCAATATTGCTATGAAGTCAGACCTTTTGTTTTTGTTTGCTTAAATAAGAGATTATCTGTCTCATAGTTCTAAAAAAGCAGAACAAGCTTAGTAAGCAAGATAATCTAATGATTTCCGGTGTTATTTGATTACAATTTGTTTTATCTCTTTTACTGTATTATTAGAAATACATAATGTTTCACAGTTAAATACAATATAAGATTATAAAGAAACAAGTAGAGGGTAATATCCAGCTGAAAATATTGTTTAGCTGTCATCACTGGAGGGCCACATATGGATATTACAAAATGTTTTAACTTGTCCTAATTCACTGGTATTTCAGAAATTAGTGAATTTTCTAGTATTATTCTGGTGATGCGACTTTCTGTTGTATTGTATAATATTTGAACTTGCACAACAGATTTAGGATTTTGATTGGCTAAGTAACTAAAACATACTGTAAGTGGATGCATTGATTAGTGACAGTGAAGCCAGAAAAAAAGGAAATAAAGTCCCAAACCAGATTTAACTTTATCAATAAATGTATACAGGCTGTAAATGCTATAGAGACGCAGATGGCATGTATAATTAGCATTTTATGAGAGTATCCACAAGACCACAACATATTAATATAAGATATCTCTTTGATTTGCATCAGAACAACTCATCAAGCCTACAATGAATATTGCACAAGAATCACTTTGAATATGGGAAGGCTTATAAGAAGAGATCAACAATCAGAAGAATTATGAATAAAGTATTTATTTAATGTTTTACAATCCTGATTCATGTGCTAAGTTGTTGATTTCTTTTGCCTTGTCCATTGGTGCTTGCAGACTTCCCCCACACTTGATGTGATTCTGATCATTAACATACTGTACTCGTATGTTAACGAAATAGCTAAACTAATACCAGTTGCACTTGTATCTATAATTCTCTTAAGCAAGGCTGCAGAATGTAGGCAGGGAAGATGGATGACCAGTAAAAACAACTAGTGAAACATGTTGTGAAATAGTGAATGCTGTACATATGAATCTGATTATTACATATTTAATTACTGAATAAGTACCAAAACAATACATTTTAAATGGAAGGAATGGTTATTTCGGTGTCTGGTGCTTATATGTTGTCCATAAAGAGCAAAGAGAATGAAAGTGAAATGAGGTAATGTAGTTTGATGGGTTTAATCTAGATGGAAACAATTTATCCTCATCTGGTTTAATGCCAAAGCTTAAAGTGAAGAAAATCCCTTGAAGGCCATAAAATGCAGAAATGTACAGTCCTTGCAGTTTCATCAGTAGGGCAGAAAATATGCCAAGCACACAAGTACAGCATTTGAGAAATTCAATTAGCAAAACATTCGCACATGCAAAAGCTTTCCCTTAGTGGATTATTTTTATATGATTAGTTTGAGCAAGTCAGCACTTAAAAAAATTCTGCACATTCATGCAGTTACCTTCTTAATTTGGTCTCATATCAAATACTTCGGACAAAACATAGAGTCCCTTGCATTCTTGATTCTTTGTGTGATTGGCAAATACAAAAACAAGGTCAAAGGTAATTCCACCAGACAATTCCACCAGAATTGTGGATTTATTAGATTATTAAAAATGTAGTAAAACTAAAAGTTATATTTCAGTTCTTTCAGACATGGAACACCACACTGTTATTACAGTGAGGTTCCGGACTTCCCAGATTGGAAAGACATTAGCAAGATTTTAAGACATATTTTTAGGACTGTGCCATTCTAACTTAACTCCCTGATCCTCTGTCCTTTCTTTCATGGCTTCATAATTATGTATGAAGATTTAAAATGGTCTACATGGCGATATGGTAGATGGTACTACTGCCTTGTACAGTATCTCTTGGCTATTGAGTTTGAATCCTGACTGGGGAACTTTCTGTGTGGAGTTCACTCTGCTCACGTCCATGAGAGGTACGTGATTGGTTGACCAACAGGGGCACTCGTGGTGCGTTGGTCGGTTGCAGAAAGATTTAAATGTCTTTACTGTGCCCGTTTTAGTATTGAGTATTTATATGGAATTTTACCACTAAGGGGAAATCTTAGTAGCTGAGCATAAAAAGAATAGGAGCATACTGTAACGCGTGTGAAGGCCATAAACGATATTAATTTTGGAACATAAACATACAGTATATGGCTGGTCTCGGTACTTTAAAGAAAAAATACACACCAGTATTCCATTTCTCCCTAAACATTTTAAGCATCGAAGTCTTTAACTAACATGTTAAATAGCGTGTAAAAAAGTGGTAGTTTTAAGCTTTTCTGCTAATATAATATGGAATTGCATATCTAAAGAAATTAATAACGATATAATTATATTCGTTTACTGTGACAGTGCTGTGTAGGGCTGTTTCACTTCTCCTCATGTGACTTCCCCAGTAGCCTGCTGGTCTACGTGCTGGACTAGTAACCCACGGGTTGTGTGTTAAAATCCTGCTAGCGCCGCAACTTTTCTTTTAACAAACATGGAGAAACATGATCAGATTTTCCCCGGTTCAGAAAAAAAGATCTAAAGTATACTAGTTAAGAAAAATAAATCTAAACGGGGAGAAAGCTATGCTGAAAGTTTATTAAGATACTTAGACAAATATATCAATTTATGTAATATAACAAATTGATATCTTTGTCTTCTAAGTATCTTAATGGGGCATGTTTCTCTATAACAATAATAAAAAAACATTATTTTACAGATCACCTTTATGTGATATCACCTTAAGGACAGCACATACAAGGGTTAATTGCACAATGGACCGCGCAAAGAAATTTAAAATAGTCTTCTTTAGGTGTGAGGGCAGGAGTGGATCGCAGAAGGCATAATCAGCAAACTAGGAATACAAAGAACAGGACAGGCGAGACGTTTATCCAGAGAGCGAGTGATCAGAAAAAGGAACAGCTGTTACGCCCAGGTTTTACGCTCTCTCTCTCTCTGCTGAATGAATAAAAGCATTTTATTAAAAATGCGTTTGCGTTTGTCTGGGTATTTACTTTGTAATCTGTGGTTTACATCTACTGTATTGTTTTGAGATGCCACTTTTAAAGGTGATATGTAAAATAAAGTTTTTTATTATTGTTATAGAGAAACATGATCAGATTTTCCCTGGTTCCGAAAAAAGACGATTAAAATCTGTAATCTTTCCACTTGTATGTCATCGGAAAATACAAGAAGTTTCTGCTTTGTGTAAGGATGTTATCAAAAAGTAATCTAAGTGGTGAGAAAGCTGTGCTCCTCAAAGCGATTTACAGGATAAAAACAATAACAGCAATAGTGGCTGGGCAAACGATTTTTTTTATAGAAATACAAAATGAGATATAATTATGTGTTCCGGCTAAGACATTAACGAGTACAACCCCCCTCTCTGCAGGAGTGCTGGCTGTGACGAATTAAACCAGTTTCACAGGTATTTTCAAAGTAGAAGGGGGCGAGATTTCCATCTTAATTTTCATGTTAAATAATTTTTTTAAATTAAAATTCATTCTATACAGCAATCGCATATTTGGGTACCGTTTCATAAAACTTTCATGCTTAAAATGTTTAGGGAGAAATGGAAGACTGATAATGGAATGGAATGGAATTAATGATAAGTGTCGCAGTTTAAATAATTTTCGTAGTTAGAAATTATGAAACGCTCTGTTAAAAGCAAGAGAGTTTTTATGTCCGTTGCAGTAAAAGAAAATGCCTGACAAAGTACGGCTTGGACAGATTCCAAGTGCATTTTTGCAATTTACGTTGCATTGTCCAATGTGCTGGTGTAATACAGTTTAAAATAAGTCTAAACTATATCAGCTTTATTTATATAAAAATTCAAAAACTGCACTCAAAATGCAATTTAGAGCTTTCTGGCAAGAGGAGACACCCAAATAAATAATGTAACATGCCACTGTTTGTGCATGAACAAAGTTATACTGCTATTTTCCTTAGATATGCGATAAAAACAAAAAATTTAATCCCTGGCGGAACACATTCCATAAGAATCAGCGCTTTTATATATCGCCTTTAAAGGTGGCTTCTCAAAACGCTTTACAGGATAAAAATAACAATAACAGCAACAACAACAATATTGTATTTCATTGCACTTTGAAAACCAAGTAATAACTTAACTATATGTGCAAATATTTTATGATATGTCGCTGTTGTGAATGTCTGTGGAGTGTATCTTATTTGACCTCTTAACCTCTGACCAAGGGAAACGTTAAATTTTTTCAAAGAAATGTTAGTTAAAAAAAAAGTCATGGTTCCAGTGGGATTCAATCACAGACTGTGTGACATGGGAATCAGGAACCTAACCCACAGCACCACCAGCAAGGTCAGATGCAGAGTGCTGAAAAAGCACTACAGAAACATTATCAACAGACAATGTACAGCGTGTACTATTCTTGTGTTGCGGTACATGAATATAATTATATCGTTATTAAATTCTTTAGATATGCGATTCCATATTATATTCCCTTTTAATCAAATTCTAAAAGTATGCTTGTTGACTCTCTTTAGTTAAAGACTTCGATGCTTAAAATGTTTAGGGAGAAATGGAATACTGGTGTGTATTTTTTCTTTAAAGTACCAAGACCAGCCATATACTGTATGTTTATGTTCCAAAATTAATATCGTTTATGGCCTTCACACGCGTTACAGTATGCTCCTATTCTTTTTATGCTCAGCTAATAAGATTTCCCTTCAGTGGTAAAATTCCATATAAATATTTAATACTAATATCTTTCTACGACAGACCAATGGACCACGAGTGCCCCTGTCGGTCAACCAATCATGTACCGTGGTGCCGCACGTCATCGTGCGTCACAATGCGCGACACCGTAGCCAATTACCTCTGCTACGTGTCTGTACTGTGCACTTTGAATGGCTGCATCTGTACCTTAAACCAGGGCTGTCCAGTTAAGGTCCTTGATGACCTGTGTGTCTGTATATTTTTATTCTAATTAACAACTTATACTAAATCAACTTTTAACTTGCTTGAATAGATCATTTTGAAAACTTCTCCCAGCTCTTCAGGTTTTTGTGTTTAAATGATACCTACAGTAGATAACATGCAGACACACTGGTCCTCCAACCCCTTCTTTAAAGATAAGCTCAGAAAAAACTAGTAATTAAACAAAAGTCTGTTTTTCTCCCTGCTTTTTATTAAATTTAATTTGCTTCTCCTTCGCTTTACTTAGGTTCGGATAGTATTTTTCATGTAATTATCTTGTTTTGAGCATTTACAGACAAAGTGAGTTTACATTTTTTTGCAGTTCTAAACTGTGATGGATCTGAAGATTTGGAAAGACAACCTAAACATTTTAAGCTGCTTTTGAATCATAATAATGATAGTGATAAATATTTCTCTGATTAATGCATTCTTCATCAGTTTGAAAAAAAAATTACATGAAATTGTTATTTCAAACAATGAGACTTTTTCAAATGTTATTTAAAAAGAAGAGAATAAATGGAAAAATACCATTTAATAAATTAAAAATAATTTTAAAAGCAAGTAACTGTAAGAAGCAACAAGAGAGCACAGGTGACATCATATTATTGGGAGATTTCAATTTTAACACATATTAGAAATTACATTGCAATTGGATATTGCAGTGGGGAATAGGGAAGCTGAAATTGATAAGGTTGGCAAAGCTGATATTTGCTTCTTTACTCAGATTGCAAAAATACCTTCAAGGGAACATGTAAGACAGGATATAATTAAGAAGATGGATGTGATAGAAACACTGATAAATCATGACCATAATATGATGTGTTTTTTTCAATTTCTAAACCTTGAATTTATATTTAAGGTTAATTTTATAAAAGCAAACAGTGAAAGATTGGGCAAAGCTTGCTAATAGTGAACTGCGAGTGAATTGAAAAAGAATGGTTTACTTTAAGACAAATAACTCTCAGCTTTCTCTCCACCCTCTGAACATCTGTGCTTAGTTAGTCTCCTCTCTTGCACCACTGTAGTGAAACACAATACCTAGAAACATGGAGACTTCATAATCTTGAATAACATTCTAGTTCTTCTTCAAGATCTACCACTTTAGACTGTCCCGTTCTATCATTTGATATATCATTGCAATTTACGTGGTGTGTATTGCATTTCTGTTATTACAGATTTTTTAGATTTAGATTAATGTTTTAATGATTTTTGTAGCTTTTTTGGTGGTTTATTTGGTTATTTTTCATAATAGTTTTATTTATCCAGACCATGAGTTGTGGTGGACAAGAGAATAATTAACTGAAAACTGAAATCTAATACCGTCTTTACTGCATTTGCAATATATATTTGACAGTAGAATTGCCAGCTTTTACCTGATTTGAGTGTTTTGAACTGTAATAAATGCATTATTATGATCTTAATACTTACTAGTTTGCATAATTTATGGAGGAAATCCCTTCTGTATTTCACTTCAGTAAATTAATGTATGAAAATAAATAACAAAGTTTTAATACAAATTCACATTTAATGCAGATACTGTATTTTAGCTGTTTTAGTCATTACAGAGTTAGACATGTGTGGTCTTTGAAGTACTCTTTAAATCAATTATTTTAACTATTTAACATTATTTAACAGCAAATAAATCTAAATTGCATATTTCTTTTTAATTTCACTAGAATTTTTATTTTTCTATATAGAACTTAGAAAAGCAACTAATTGAATAGGTACTGTATCTGTCTACAGTCACTGTGAGAGAGGCAAGATTGAAAGTGATGATAAATACCTACATGAAACCAGTAATGGGAGTAGCAAAGAGATGAGCATTGGTTAGTTTTGGCTCATTAATTCATCTCATAGGTATAACTAAATCTAAACCAAAGATAAGGATGCCTTTGGGTGTTCTGTAACATTTCCATGACCTTGTAAGAACAAATTTTTTTGGCATTGCTGAAGATGTGTGTGCTGAAAGTCAGAGCATACTGTATGCATTTTTAATTTTAATAGGACAAAATATACAGTACTACATTGTTTTCTGAATTTTACTTGAAGACAAATTTGTTTCTGTTAAATAATAAAAAAAGGAATCATGTCCTGTGTGGTCACTATTCAGACTTTTTCCTTACTTGTCCTTAAATAATTCTCTGCTAAACTGAGAAGAGATCATACACATCTTTCACATTGTAGCATTAATCTAGGACTCACAAAATTAAAAGGGAATAATAAGCTTCAGTTGTATACAGTATGATTACAGTTTAAGTAAAAGTACAAGTACATTAAAAACTACAATTTTAATGACTATCAACAGTTATCTACTAGAAAGGACTTACTGTACATATACAGTATAATGTCTCTAGGAGACAGTACAAGATATGAAATTGGGCTGATAGAGCTGGCTGTTATATCAAAAGGTTAAGCTTTACTTTATGTTAAGAAACAAAACTAATGACTTTTTTTTCTGTATGCTATGAAAGTCATTATAACAGAACTAAACTAAATAATCTTAGATTCCAATGAGAAAACCTACTCTAATGTATTCAGTAAGGAGTTAAATTCAGTTCAAAACACTGGAGTGCTTCTTAGGTAAAAAACAGCTTTTGCATAAATTGCATAATAGGTTTCATTACTTGCATTTCATAAAATATTTAATACTGTAATACTTATCTCTATTTGAGTAATAGAGAGCTGACATTATTGAGTAATAAATAAACCTTAAATATCATAAAGATAGAAGTATACAATCCATTTTGTTTATACATGCTGCACATATATGTATATAATGCATTTCATTTTCTACATAAAATAAACAATTTATATGTCTAAATTTCATTTTGCTTGGATCATTCTACTTCTACTGAATACCACTGGCAATAACTTAGAAGGAACCACATTCATTTTTATCACTGTTTATGAAGGTGTCATGCCCTGATTAAAGTGTTATTTTTGTTATTTGGATGAATACCCAGAGAGCAGCTATTATGCATTAGTGTGGCCTGAGAAAGTAATAGACATAGAAAATAAAATCACGTCGTGATTGTGGTTTCCACTAGATTATGATAAGAATAAAAACATGCCAATCTCACTTGCTTATTTTAAAGAGCGTCTTGTGAAAAATCTTGGAAGCGCTTGTATCACTGTGGTACAAATCCCATTAGAAGGTAGACAGCCTGCAGATTGTAACAGATCTTACAAATATACTTCATCTGCAGAGCTCTGTGAAAGAATGATCAAAGTCATATTTCTGCAATTTTAACAGAAAAGCAACTCTGAGGTTCAAAGCAACTGGAATACAAATGAAAAGTTCAAATTACAATTGACTTGCTACATTAGTAAGACCATTTCCCTTGTGGAACATATCTCTCAGCATATCTAATTCAGAATTTCTCCTAGTAGACTTTTTTTTTCTTGCAACCATCCTTTAACATGATACTATCAGTGGTTTTAATTATATAACTGGTGGAATCAGTTTATCTCTAGGTGTCAGTCCGCTTTTGGCTGTCTTCCTGACCACTGAACACTGAAACAAAATTGCTTAAGTCCCTTTTAATAAGTAAAAGCAAGTGGCTCGTAGCTTTATATGGGAATGCATTTTTACAGTATGTATTTTGTTTTTAACAATTTGAGTTTGTCTGAAAGTAAATTCTCAAGGATGCTTGGAAGAAGTGTCACAATGTGCTGATTGTTGCATTAAAATATATAATTATCAAGTTATTCTATTCTTTTTACCTTGTTGAAAACTTGGCTTGAATTTTTTTTCACAAATAGATTTTTTTTACTTTGGTTTTCTCAGTGATGCAGTTAAAGAAGAATTTAAACCACTCATAAAATGTTCTAGAAATACATGCACCAGCTTCTGATTCAACATAACAAAAAGCAATTGAAAGTCATATGATTACCACACTCATGATTTTTCCAATTAATTGGGCTTGACATATCAGAAAATAGGATACATTTATAAAAGTCCAGTCAGTACATCCACATAATAGAACATTCAACAAACAAATGAAATACATCTCAATCCAGTATCGTCTCATTTTCCACATCTAATTTCAAAACTCCATAGCACAATAAACTATTTTGATTTAGTCCCTGCTAATTACATGACCTTAAGTGGTGAATCCACTCATATGCATTCAACGAATATTTGAATGCATACCACCTGCAATTTGAAAATTAATCTACTTATGAGGAGCTTTATAAAATCCTTCTCAAAATCTGAACATATCATATGCTCTGTTAGTTTTTAGTTATGCTTGTTGCTTGTTCAAAGAGCTGTAACAAGTTAATTAAGCAAATCTATCTTCTAAATCCATGCAAATTATCCCCTAGAATCCTATTGCCATATACATGATCCTCTAATTCACATCTAATTATCATTTCTATTACCTTATGTATAACAGACATAAGATATTTGCCTATAATTACTTGGTTTGATGCTGTCACTTAAGGATTGGACCTACTGTATATTGCCATTTTCCAGTTAATGCCTATTACCCCTGATTTAAGACACTTCTGGAAAAGATTTGTTAACAGCCTACAAATAACATCTCTCATTAACTTATGTACAATTGGGAGAATACCATTAGGCTCTGGAGATTTATCTCAAGTGCTTCTAGAGCCCAGTACCATTCAGTTTCTTATATGCTTATATTATTTTATAGGGAACATTAGTCTTTACTTAAACTGTGGCTGGTTGTCAGTTTCTTTCTTGGTAAACACCTGGTTCACTTAATTTAATACATCAGCCATTTTCATTTCATTTAATGCTTTCTCATTTTTAATCCTGAAATGCATTACTTCACCTTTTAATGTTCTTTTGTAGTTATAATTTACTGTATACTGAGGAAAAAAGAAATGCAACATTTTCTGGAATGAGAATACTATAGTTATAGCTTATTTACTGTCACAAAAAGTTGTCAATCTGCTTTAAAACCTCTGACAAGCAATACAGCTTGTGCAGTGAGGCATTGCAACTTGCCAATCACACGAAAGCTTGTTAGGTGCACTTTTACCCAATGAGGTCCAGGTGGGAAAATGCCTTATCAGATCACCTTTAAAAAGGCCTTAATTCAAAGTTTAGGTCACTGAAAGAAAAAGGCCACACTTAGTCAGTTTTCTGTGCATTTCATAATGCCTCGAATGTCACCAGAAGCAAGGGAGAGGGCCATTGGCATGCTGCAGGCAGGCGTGTCATGTGCCAGCGTTGCCAGACACTATGGAGTAAGCCGCTCCACTGTGTCCTGACTGCAGAGAAGGTTACAGCAGACCGGCAGGACAGATGACCATCCAAGATCCAGTCACCCTCGAGTGACCACACCAGAACAGGACCGACACATCAGACCGGCCCATCTGAGAGATTGTTTCAGGTCGGCCACCCATACTGCTGCTGAAACTGCTGGCAGACACAATGTCCACATCACTGACAGACAGTGAGGCTCCATGCTGTTGGCCTTAGAGCAAGGTGACCTTTCAGAGGCCCTCTGCTCACACCGCCTAGATGTCACACCCGACTGGCTTAGGCCAGACAGAGGCTGCGATGGACACGTCAGCAATGGTATCTGGTCCTCTTCACAGATGAGTCACTCTTCAGCCTGTTCCATGCAGACGGGAGGGCCAGAGTGTGGAGGAGGAGGTGTTGCATTTCTTTTTTCCATCAATATAGATGACAGATGACATAATACATCTTTTATTATGAGTTTCAGACTCCGGTGCAAAATTCCTTTCTAACTCTCTCTTTACCGTTTTCCATCCCTTAAAAACTGCCCTTGTAATTCATTTACTTTTCTTTAATGGAATCCTGTTTTTTTATAATTTAATAATGTGTTCCCTTTATCCTTATTTTTCTTAATTGATTTATTGAATCATTTGGGCCACTGACTTTAATTTCCTTACTCTTGAGGCGAATCTATTCTGTGCTTCAACCAGAATCTGTCTCTTTCCACTGATTCCACATACAGGACATAATCATTCTACTTCTCTTAATCTCTGTCTCTTTGCTTCATAGTTACTGAAATTGCAAACCTTTGTTATGGACTCTATCTGTACGATTTCAAAATACACTTCAAAGCATACCGTACTGTGATTGCAGTTCCCCAATGGTTCTCCCACCACAGAGAATGTGTTTTCTTGACTCTCTCTGATTGTTTGAAAAGGAAAGATCAAGGCAGGTATTCCCTCTTGTAGGTAGCTCTGAGACACTGAGTAAGGAAATAATCATTAGCCATGTCTACTATTCTTAACTGTGCTTATTTTCATCATACAATGTTGAATTATAATTAATAACCGAATTTGGTGGCCTACCGCATAATCCTTTACTTTCATTCTTTTGAAGTGTGACCCAAACAGGTTCTGATACTCTTGATTCAGCTGTAGTAGGTTCATTTGGTTCTCTTTCCAGAATACCATTTACTGTATATTCTTTAATGTTTAACAAATACAACATATCCCATAAGCAGATCTTCAATATGGTATACATTTCAGGTGTGTGCCACCTGAAGCTCCACAGCTGAAACATTTTGTTTCTTTTCATACTTTAAATGTATATGTCTGTAAGTTTAGCAGTGTTTATTTAAAATGTTTAAAGTGTCTTTTTAAGAAATCAACTACACTATTCTGAAGCTAACGAACATTCCAAGGTGCGCACCCTTGTTCCTTTTAAAATACAGTATGTTATCAACCTGAGCAGATAATCTTTGACTGCGATCTCACTTATGAAAGATAACTAATCATTTATCTGTATGACCTCGCATTAACCTGTGGATCATCCAATTGGCCATACTCTTTGGGGGCTTTAATACAACTAATCCACTTTGGATATTGAATTGCAACTCAAAAACATCATGTATCAAGGAGAAATGACTCACATTTAATCAGTAAGATTTGCAGTTCCAAAAATGACTCAAAGAGATCAGGCAAGTACAGAAGCTTATTAGCGCCACATAGAAAAATAATTCACTCGTTTATATGAGAAAAGTATCTCATTAAAATGTAGTCAGCATTTATTATAACAAAGGTACAATAAAACACTAGTCTATTTATATGAGTGTCTTAAGAAAACTGAAGAATGTAGAATTGGGATTTTGCTTAAATGTTTTTGGCGTCACTTAATCATTCATCAGTGACAATGATTTATCTACATCATGTCTTTTCAATATTTTTTTTACTTTCTACAAATAAAGAATTTGTTATTTTCAAATCTATTAAAAAGTTAAATTTGTATTAGATATAACATTTATTATGGGCAGTGTTGCATATGCAACATTGGTGAGCAGCACAGGGGCTCTGGGTTTAATTCTGGACCTGAGGTACTATCTTCATGGAGTTTGCATGCTCTCCCCATGTTTGCGTGGGTTTCCTCTAAGTGCTCTGGTTTCTTCCCACAGTCTAAAGACATGCTAATTCGTAAAGTAAAGTAAAGTCTTGATACAGCAAAGTAAAACTTTTAGTTTTTTTATCTTAAGTGCTGAAATGTTTGTCTTGCTGTTTGGAGGGCTTGGAAAGGATCCAAAGTTAGAGATCTTATTAATAGGAGATTTAATATATTCAAGCTGGCAACTGAACTACCAAGGAATTAAAACAAGAAAGGCATTGATTATTGATTACTCAACTCACAAAACAAAACATAGACAGCTGACATGAATATTGTTGTCAACTGCCTCAAGAAGAACCTTAACTCAACTTGAATAATTCATGAAATGGCAAAGTCAGCATACAGCCTCTGGGGAAAGTATTTATCCACTTAAAAATGAGCAAATATTTTTTTTTTTCATTTAGTTCATTTTTAGACTAAAACCTGCTACATTTCAAGCATAAATTGAAGTAAAACTAAATTCAAACTTTGGCCAAAATATTTGGGCTGTCTGAGTTTAGTATTTTGTGTGTACACCTTTTGCTGTTTCCCCTTTTATGAAAGAGGCTTGTTTCTTGTTCTTAAAAGCTGTCTGTACATAGCAGTGTCTGTACATAGCAGAATTATTTAAAACTTTATTCCTAAATGAGATAATATCTCAAATGCTCTCCAGTACATATTTTATGCCTAATTTCTAATCATAGCAAACTAAAATAGCAAACATTAAGAAAACAGTTTAAGGACCTGATTAGGTGGAATTAAAAAACACAAGACAGAATAATATCCCATGGCCAAGACTGCAAAATAGTCCTTTCAATCTTATTATATATTAAATATAGTAATATATTACTGCCATTTGTTGTAATCATTTTCATTGTAGGTTTGAATTACAAATTGAAAACTAGTCACTTGGTTTACTGATTACTGATTCCATAATAATTGTAATGCCATGGTTTTCAGTCTATGACAATCGTCAATAAATAGAAACAAGCATTTTTTTAATGAAAAACCTTGTGGTCTGTGTAGGTCCTACTGTAGTGGGTGCTGTCTTTTGGATGAAACGTTAAACCAAGGTCCTAACTCTCAGTGGTCATTAAAGATTAAAAAGGGCATTTCTCGATAAGAGTAGGGAGTTATCTCGGTGTCCGGGCCAAATTTCCCCCTTCGGCTTTTGCCATGACCTCCAAATTGTCCCCATGTACAATTGGCGTGAACTTGCCCTGCAATGAACCCTGCCTTCTGCTCCTTGTCGGGTAGACTCTGGCTTCCCGCAACATCATATGGTATAAAGCGGTTTGGCAAATGTCATGACATGACATTAGCAATTGTAGGACTATTAACTAATATTAAATATTATATATTATTATCTAATATTGTAGAGTATTAACTGCCCGATTACTTTTTTAATGAAACTACCGACTGGTGTTGTTTCTTGAAATTTTGACTTGAAAAGGAGATTCAACAAAAATATGTACTGTATTATATTGCTTTGTATGCAGATATTGTTTGTCTAAATGAATTAAGGTGTATAGCCAGGATTGTTTAATTTACAGTATGCATACCAAAAGCATTAAAACATATCAAATGAGTACTGAAAACCAACCGCATTTGTTTTTAATGCATCTCTATACAATATCTTATCCTAGTCTATTATCTTTGTTAGAGTAATAATAATAAAATATGTGCAGTTCGATTTTTGTCTGCCACAAATCTAAAGACAGGAGTAGTCTTTGCAGTCAGTAGTATATCCTTGAGTGCACCTTCCAAAAATCAAGAACACATATAATCTCTTAGACAAAGTTGTAACTTTGTTTATACTCAGAAATGAATTCCTGGATGCTGCATCAATTCAGGATAATTGTAGTAATTTGAAACTCTCTTTTGTTTACTGCTGAAGATTTGATTGCAGCTGAGATTATTACTTATACAAATAACACAAGATAAAGAACAATTACATTTTGGGGAATTTAAGTTTGTAAAGTTAATGGATGAAGAAAGTTTTATGAGGACAATATAAAATGCTCAAAGACCTTGTTCAAAATGCTGAAAAATAAAACCATATTATTATTATGATTATTATTACACAGATAATAGCTATAAAACATCTGCAAATGTACAACTGGGGTATGGAAATAATAATTTCTTATTTAAACCAATAAATAACCACATTTAACAAAATTCTGCACACTTTTTGCTTCCCACTTCTTCATAGCACTTTGGACATTTTTAGTTTTTTAAAGTTCCTACAGGGACCAGAATTCTACTCTTCATATATTTTTAAAATGTAATTTCAAGAACCATAAATTACAAAAAAAATCATTGAAAAATATATTACTGTTATTTAAAAATTAACTTTTTGATTTTCATTTTAATGTAGTAGTGGAAAATGACATGGAATGTATAGAAAATGGTGCAATCTTAACATTTTTAAACCTATTCAATTAGAGCTACACAAATTAAAAATACAAATGCTTGAATACCATTACTAAACAGACAAAACAATTGAACACTATACTGTACATACAGGCAAAACTTTCCATCCTGACCTACAGTACGTGATTTTTAATTTACAACTATTAACTTTTGTACTAAATGATCAATACTTTTGTAAGAAATTATGAAATATAAAAAACAATTTGAAAATGGAGTCAAAGCTCTGTGATTGGGATTACTTATTTTATTTATTTATTTCATTATTATTTCTCCTTCCTTTACAATTTCTACTGGCAAGAAAATTTTCAGAACAGATACTGAATTACAAAAATCTATTTTTTCAAACTTGGCTCTCTGCACCTTTAAAATCAAGCCTAATTGCTTGCAGACATATTGATGTTTTATACTGGTTGAAGTTCCGGGTGGCAGCCTTGTGTGGCTCTTTTTGCTTCAGTGGACCCGAACCTGCCTTCACTTCTAGTGCAATTGGAAAAGTCAGATATCAGATATAATGCAGTCATGTATACAACCAACAAGGATGTCAAAGTCTGAAGTTATAGCTGTAGCTATTGAGTTTGTTTGTCAGAGCACCACCTAGGGGGAATGTATGGACTGATTTTACTTCTTCTAAACAATCAAGACTAAATAAGAAAAATGGGTTTTAGAAGGTTTTAGAAGCAACTGTGATCATTATACGATAATGCCTTCAAATAGTTTTGAGTACAGTATGTAAATTAGTGAAGTTCACAGTTGAAACCAAATTCTGAGAAATAACAAATGCTGTAGAAGCTGTAAAGGACATTCAAAAAGACATTTAGAAAATTCAAGACTTGGCAAAGATTAAGCTGATGATATTTACATGTCTGTTCTGTAAAATTGTAATCACCAATGAGAATGTAATGAAATTTCTAGGTGTAGAGTATTGAAATTTGGCATACCTCACCTGGCTTAGGATCCTGACAATGAAACCCCTTAAAAAGATCAAAGGAACCCCATTACACTGATGCAGCATTCTGCAATGTCACAACTTGATTGCAATGGTTCAGATAAGTAAGGTTTCAGAGGACCATAGATTTTGGGTTTAATTGGTAGAGACTGGGTTTCCACAATGGCTGTAAACTGGGGCTACCAGGAGTAACCTGATTCTACAGTACTGTGGTTAGCCCAGTATTGAAGTGATGTAAGACATGGTAGTGAGTATGGACTGTCTGATGTTTGTCTGTAAAAGAATGGAACAGCAGACTGAGAAAAGCAAAGGAAGAAATAGGAATAAACAGACTTGTAGAGTTAATGAGTGAACTGAGCTTGCAGTACTAAATGCAAGCACCTTGGCCTGTATGATCCATTTGTTACAATTGAATGGTTAAGGAAGTTTTCCAGGCTAAAGCAAAGATCACTGATGGCAAGTAGGAGACTGGAACACTTAAAAGGGTCTCTGTTGGAGCTGTAGGTGGAAGCTTTGAGAGTGGGAGAGTAAGTGGCACCCCGGGCCTGATTGGATGGGAGTCTAACTGGATGGTAGAGGGAAGGGAGGGTAGAAGGAGGAGAGAGGAGAGC
Organism: Lepisosteus oculatus; assembly: GCF_040954835.1. Taxonomy (NCBI): domain Eukaryota; kingdom Metazoa; phylum Chordata; class Actinopteri; order Semionotiformes; family Lepisosteidae; genus Lepisosteus; species Lepisosteus oculatus. Next base: position 21,886,757 of record NC_090702.1, on the reverse strand, counting down.
AGGAATAGGAAGCAGCCACAGGGGTGAAGTTGTTCAGCTCTGGGGAGGTGTGATAACTTCTGGAACAAGAAGAGAAGAGTAGATATCATGATGCTCTAATTTCTTCCCAGAGTCCAAAGACAGTATGTTAATTGACTTCTGGGAATAGTGGCCCTGGTGTGAATGTGTGTGTTCTGTAATGGACTTCCATCCCATTCAGGGTGTATCCTGCCTTGCATCAAAGTCTCTGGCCCACCATGAACCTGAATTGGATAAGCAGATATTGAAAGTGTGTGATCTGATGTGAGTAAGTCTGATCAAGTATATCAGACTTCTAGAATAGAAGACTTCTAGAATAGTACATCCACTTCTAGAATAGTTTCCCTTCCTGTTTACATTAGTGGCTAGTCATTGATTTCAATATAAAACAACCTGTTGGCATTCATGGCAGTATAATCAGTTAAAAATGATAATGAATTATAAGAATTGGGGATTCTGTAATAATCCATGCTGTGGATATTACATTGAGAGCTGCATTCCAGTAAATATCATGAATTATTAATAACAACACCTTTCACTTAAAAACTAAAAAAATAATGTTACAGCTTTAGATAACTGAGAAGTATCTGTTAGATTTTAGATAAAGTTTTTGAAACTTGGAAGAGTTAGCACTTCTAGCTTAAAAGCAAAGAGGATGTTTGTTGAGGTCTGGGGGGTCCCTTGAGCAGAAATAATTGTAAAGTTTACTTTGTTTTACCTTTCTGGTTTTACAGCCAAAGATCAATAACGTGATTTTAATTGACAAGGAAGAAGGGAGGTGAATGAAGTTTTGGAGTAGGAAGTAGGGCATTTTGCAACCAAACACATTGGAGGAAAAAAGGAGTTTCAAATGAGGGAGGAGATGTTTGAGAACTGGGAGGACTGCGTTTTATAGGAGGATGTCCTAATATGGAAAGCATATAACTTGACCCTCTTCACATTTTCTAATTTTCTTAATAAAGTTGACTTTTTATCATTCACTTAATCATTGTATCTTGTTGCTTCTTCTTAAAATCCAACACATACTAAACCAAGCATTGATTAACACATATTTCTTAAATTTGAAGCTAAATAGTTAAAATAATATTAGGCATAATAATACAATTTAAATAAACTATTTTAAAGACACCAAAGAAGATTTATCATTTCTCAAAATATGTATCTAGATGAGCAGTGGACTACCACTAAGCAGAACAGATTTAGACAAGTGCAAAATCCTCTTGTGAGTTTGGTTGCAATATCTTTGGAATCCAAAATTGGTGCCCTTAATTTAAAAATAAAAATAAAACACATTTTTATTACCACAGGTAGCTTGGCTGAAGTATTGCTCAGAAATCAGTAAAGGGTACAGCAAGAAATGGCATCTGGCTCATTTGGAATCATGGCTGACATTCAATAATATGGAGGGCATGAGTGCTAGCACAGACGGGTGTGTGTTCTGCCAAATGTTTTATTACTTAGTGGTCCATTTTGAGAAACTCAGTTGGCAAAATGGTATGGGAACATATTAGATTGCCTATTAAGATCACTTTCTTATTTCTTTCCTGATAGATAATTACATAAAACATTTTAAATCCAAAGATATGCAATATTTTACTAAAGCAATGCGATTGTTTCTTTATATAACACCATTATATGAATTTTGTGTTGCAAAAAGTTCTTCATAATTTCAGAATCCTGAAATTTTATTGTGTAAAGCTACCATGAAAATTTAACTACTACAAAGAGTAACATATTTATATATAAAAATCAAACTGTTTTCCTGTGATCTTTAAACAATCTATCCAGTTCATGCTCTTAGGTTACATAAATTGAACTATGAAAGCATGACAAGACATACCTTTTGATAAGATACAGGACTTTATTTTGTGAAACAATAAATTTTAATAATTTGCTGAAAAATTACAAAAAATAAGAGCATGCTATAAATACACTTTTTTATAGATTATGTTAAGGGATATTTTGTTTTGGTGCAAACATTACCTTAAGTACTCTTAATTTTTTTATAGGTAAGTACAATATAAAATCCAAGCTTTATCAACTGCTTTAAAATACTAATTGGTAATCTCTCTTAATAAACTGTAAAAAATGAAAGTATAAAAATATGATATACAGTGGTGAATAAAAAAAAAGAAATAAGTTGATGCAATAAAGCATTCTAATGCAATAACTTCATAAATTTGAAAAGTACAGAAATTATACAACCAAAATAAATAATTAATTGTAAATACAGTCCCCAGTTGCTTAGTTTAGTTAGATCTTAATGAATGCAATAGAGAGATGAAATATGTACAGCAGAGAGTGTTTGGAGGGACTCACCTAGATGAGGGAGTGGTAGTCTAGCCATGAGGATAAGGCTGGCCAAACCTCCCTCACGGGATGCAAGGGAGTAGACAGGGAGGCAGGAGCTACAGAGATACTGTATGAGAAAGGAAGTCCTGGGTGCAGGATTAGGATTTAACCTTCCTCCTGACCTTTTGTTATAAACTCTACTAAACCTGCTGAATACATTTCCCTCTTAATTAAGTAAAACTGAATTAGATACTGAAATGATGAGAGTGTTTTTTTAAAAAATCCCATGCATCACCAGTCACTTTGTCTGAAGAAAATGTAGAGCTAATCTCTGATAAAATAAATTCCTAATCAATAACGTTGCTTAACACTTTTTTTTACAAATAATTTTAAACAAATTCTTGGTAGAAAAGCATGGTGTGTGTATCTGAAAATAGTATATAAACCATCAGGTAAGAGATAGGATGAATGTGATGCAGCTAATATGAACTGACATGAAAGCTGTTATACAGTATTTATTCACCCGTACTAGATTAGATAAGATAAGATCACTTTATTGGCCATATACAATTTCTTGTATTACGAATTTATCTTTTTGCATACCCCAACTTGATCTCCATAAGACACAGACACACAGATAGGGAGAGAGCCTGGGGTCAGAGCACAGGGTCAGCCATTTACAGTATATGGCGCCCCTGGAGCGCTTGCTCAGGGGCCCAATGGAGTAAGATTCCTCTGCCAGCCAAGGGAGACAAACCGGCAAACTTCCAGCAATAAACCAATATCTTATGTGAAGTTTTAATTTCAGTAAGCTAATTGCACCTATATTCTTATTAAACGTCGGAATTGCAATATGACTGTATGAGAAATTTACCTAATCTCTCTAAATGAGATGTTTAATCTAATTTAAAAATATATTACACAGTGGAATTGATATATCCTTTGATTGCTTTTGGGGACCTGTCTTGATTAATATAAAGTACATAAAGTTTAAATATGACTCAATTACATGCATTACTAAATCAAGTCCAGTTAAAGTACAAGTGGAAAATAAATAAGTTCTACACTGAATACATTTAAATATTTTAGGTAAAATGGCAAATAATATTTAAATGATACGGCCTCAGTTTACAATCAATATAATACCTCCAAGCAACTTGTCTAAAGTGCCATTGGTTTTCTTAATAGCATTTCATAATTACAGTTCAAAGCCTTGTGGTGTCTTTGAGCAATAACATAATATATCCTTGAGTCGTATGAGGAAGATGTAATGAGAAAAAAATTAAGGGCACCAATATATTTTTTTTGCTGCTTGTATTTCCCCAGAAGCATAGATTTAAGTTGTGCTGTGCAGTTGTCTGACCCAAAGAAAGTAGAAAGTTGCATGAAACTCAATTTGCTTATTATTTTTATAAATTAATAAATTAGTGAAAATAAAGTAATGTTTTACACCATGTTTTGAAGTCATATCTCATCAAATCACTTTGTGACCTGTATCTAATCACGAAAGATTAATACGTCCTCAGCGTAGAACTATTGTGTATTCCCATAGATTGGGGTAAATATTCCAAAATATAAAAGTAAAAACCTTTGCTATTTTTCAGTCCATTTAGATGAACAAGGTTGTGCAAATTAAACAATGAATGAGGGATAATATAACAAGATCTTCACAATAGTTTTGTCATCACAAAGGATGCCTGATAATATTTTATATTATCAGATAATATTTCTCCTCTATACTGTATATTGTAATTGTGTGTAATCTTGTGTATTCTCTTTATTGTTGTATTCTTCTTATTTATTGTTATTGTCATCCTGTAAAGCGCTTTGATATATAAAATAAAGTTTATTATCATTATTATCATTATTATTATTATTATTATTATATTTTATATAGATGTTCAGAGTTGTTTTTGCATACAGTATATCACCTAATCCACCATCTACAGTAGGTCCATCTACTTAAATAGAATCTTATGAAAAAGTCTTGAAAATAAAAACTACTGGAAAAGTGTTGGGGGGTTGAACACAAACATATTTTTGTTCTATTGTTCTAGTTTTAACATGCACAGTATCCACAAACATTCCAGAAGTAAAAGCAGAATCTTTGTACTTTTTTGGATCTGAAATACAAATGTCAACAACACACAACACAAATGGCAAATTTCACTTCATTTTCCCAATACTTATGCTTTTCTCTGTAGTTGTAGTGAGTGATGAGAAGGACTATAATGATACAAATATGTATATTTAGTCAGTGATGTAGAACAGACTATGTTATATATACAGTGGTGTGAAATGTAGGTTTGGATTTTTTTCCATTAATAATAAAAACTTTCATTTAAAAACTGCATTTTGTGTTTTTTTTTGTGTATCTTTGTCTAATATTTCAATTTGTTTGATGATCTGAAACATTTCAGTGTGACAAACATGCAAAAAAAAAAGAAATCAGGAAGGGGGCAAACACTTTCACACCACTGTATATACTCAACTTAAACTTGAAAGTAGAAATAAATTTAAGCTAAAATGTAAATTTGATTCATATATACAGTAGCAATGTTGCCTTGGGCTTGTCCCAGTTGTTCCTTCTTGTAGCTCTGTGTATTGAAGCTTCACAGATTTTAATTATAAATCCTATTAGATTACTTAAAAATGCTATCTAAACAGGTTCAGTCTGTTTTTTGGAAAAAAATTGAAAACACAAAGATTTTTAAATTTGGTTTTGTTGTTTCTTTTCAGCTATTGTATGTCACTTCTGACACTATGACAAGTGACCTTTACTTTTATTTTGCAAACTGAAAATAATTTCAGATACTATCACAACTTATTAAAGGTCACAATTTTAAGATAAATAATTTTTGAAGTTTAAAATAATCACCTGTCATTCTTTTTTTAACGTATGTACGTTGGTTTGCATTATTTTCACCTTACAAAGCAAAGCTTATCTCTAAACAGTTTTATATTTGGAGTGTTTTACTCACAAGTCAATTTTCCAGGCATTGGTGTAATTCTTTCTTGAACAAGTTTTTATGATAATTTTTATCAATTATAGAATGTGGACAAAAGAAAGAAAATGAACTCAGCATCATATAATACAACATAATGAAAGTTTCTATTATCCTTGATGATCAATGTGCCAACTTCCCAATTATTCTTTCCAAGCAGCCTAAAAATACCACCCAAAGCATCAGCAGTATAAGTGCATGATTCATTGAAACATAAACTTGTAATTACATCATGTCTCAATCATGGAGGATGGTACAATCTGATCAGATAATAGAAACATAACAGACGTAAAAAACAATAATGAAGCAGCAGAAATAGGAAATATTGATCTTAGGAAACCACAGACAAAAGTCAAAGCTTCAAATCAACTATTAACTTCTTCTTGTCCTTGACTATAATAGTTCACATAACAAGTAAGATCAGGCACTGAATTGAAGTTGTTCACATACAGTATTCTATTCAAATACAGTGCACTTTGAGAGGAAAAATGAAGTTACCACATATTATAAGTTTGTGGTGATCAAATCCTAATGACACAGAGCAAGATAAAAGTACAATGACAGCATTAAATATTCATTGACAAAACTTGTGTTGTAAATACAGGAGTTAGAAACTTTTATTGGGGTATTTTTAGATTCTTTATCATCTTTATCAGAAACATGTAATCGCCATCTGGCAGTAAACAATAGATCAAGAATGTGACATTCAAAACCTTAAGCTCCAGAATAAACTTTGCATTATACTGTAACTCCTGAAAGTTTTGAAATTCAATCTGAAAATAAAAAAAGTATGGAGTAAAATTACATTTCAGTCAAAATAAAACAAGCTAACAGATATGAAGGAATAGCTAATATTTTGGCATTAATTCTCTCAGCTGAGGAAATGACAACTGTTGTTAGAGTTTAGAGGTGTCACACCCACCCTCACTTACAAAGGATGAGCCAGGGAGAAAGGGTCCCAGAAAATATGCACTAAATGCAGCCAGAGAGCTTTTATGCATAGGAAGTGGAAGTGCAAGATAAGAATTTGATCTCCTCCCCAACTTCTGTTTAAATAAACATCATAAATAAACTCTCTTTATTAACTAATTAAGAAAAACTACATTTGCTTCACTTAATTTTCAAATTTTGCTTGCACATGTAGTTTGGCTGAATAATGAAAAAGACAACATCATAAAAACATTATAATACAATATAATAAATGTTTATTATATTATAATAAACAGCTTACTGCCCTGTCTTTCTCACACCTGAAAAGGGCTCCATGGCCGAAATGTTGTGTTTTCTTTCTTCTCTTTTCAGCATGGAATAAACCTGCTTGCTCTGTACTCTCGGAGCTTTAAGATTTGACACCTGAGCAAAAAGCCTTGATTACACTGTAAATATACTGTATGTCCAAAATGCAACTTTGTACAGCCCACAACTTTGCATCCTAAAATCTTTTTTCTGAAATATTTTAAGTGTTTTTCTTTCTGAAATATTAAAAATATCAAATAATAATCAAACAGATATACTATATACTAATCTGTCTACAAAATGTATTTATGGAAATAGGCCCATACTACAAGGCACTAGCGTTGGTTAGCATTGCAGTCTTACAGTACTGGGGTCCTGAGTTCATCTACTGTAGGTGGGGTCTGCATGTTCGTGGTGTCCCTCCCACCGTCTAAAGGCTGGTAGGTTAATTGGCTTCTGTAAAACAGTCCTTGGTGTGAGTGTGTGCTTGTTTGTGTCTGTGTGTGCCCTGTGATAGACTGGCATCCATTCCAGGGTGTATCCTGCCTTGCGCCCAGTGTGTTATGCCAGGCCCATGGATGAAAAAAAGGGCACAGCAAATTAATTATTTTCAGAGTCCATTCAGCAGTAAAAATTATGAAGTTTATTGGATGAGTAATAAGGTAATAATTGGAAATAGAAGGAGGAATGGCAGGCGACTGAGATGCATAGGTGAGGCAGGCAGAAGAGGTGCACAGGAGGGGGTGGACAGGTCTGAGGTGGTCAGGAAGAGTTGATGAGTAATTAACAGTGGAAGAGTCTGGAAACTGGGGGAAAAAAAAAACATGATTAGTTCCCGAAAGCCCTAGGACAACACACAAACACACTGGTGTTAGTGACTCACTATCTGGGCCCTGAGGAATGGTTCCTCAGGGCTTAAATAGTGTATGAGGTTCCCTAATGAGGCTGATAAACCCAGGCTGATCTTGTTAGGGATGGCCCTGACGAGCTCCTTCTACATGTGGAATGCACAATTGATGGAGTTGATGCAGGAGCACTGGAGCTCATCAGGGCATCAAACAGTGCTTCCCTGATTAGGCTCCAAGCCACTCTAACCCTGTACTGGATAAGAGGTTATTGAAAGTGATTCAAATAGTCAATGGGTCCAGTTTTTTATTTGGGAAATATTTACTCCATAAAACATTAACAATGAATTGGGTAGTTTACCTACAGAGGACATATAATGATACTAAGCCCTACAGTATATGATGTCCTATAATCTTGGGAACATGTGAAATTGAAAGCAAAGCACCTAAACTAGAACTAAATACTACAACCAAACAAAATATTCTGGTCTCAAGTAAACTGAATTTTAAGTTTACAAAAGAATGATTCTTGAAAAGGATCTATCATGTCATTAAAACATTCACTTATTTTTGTATCCTGTTGTGTGATTCTATGGGAAATAAAAACATAGGTAGGTATGTAATTACATAACATAATTACAGATACTTTGTATATGTAAAAACATTATACACTATACATGTTAAAATTATTAATACAAAGGATTAGGCAGAGTTTGAAGGAAAAAAATGTACATCATGAACTGCATATTGAACTGTGAATAGATATTTAAGGGAAATCATCACTTTTGTAAAGCTGTTAATGAGAGGCTGTTAATGAGAAACTATGAAACAGCTGTCCAACCTCAATAGGAGGGAAACAGCATCTGTGCTGTTTTCCTCCTGTTAAAGGATCTGGGATGTGTGAGCTTGCTATTATGTCAAAATGCTATCAATAAGGATGAAATTGGTTGAAAATTTGTACAGTTTATTTTAAACTTTAGCTTGCCAACAGTTGATCAACGTGTTTCACTGCTGTGACATCTGTACCAGCACAGGGACAAAGGAATTGTTTTTACTAAAAAGTAAAATGTAAATATAAAAAGCAAAAGTAATCTTTTGGTTTATGCAAATGTATCTAACATAGTTCTGAGTATCAGTGTGGAATTTTCTGTATAGTATTTTAACTTACGCGACCCCCAATTTGTTTATTTAACTGCGAGTTTGAGTAGCATCCGTGAGCTGCTATGTGTGCTGGTGTGAGGGTGCTTTTCATGAGAAGAGAGCAAACATGCGGTCTGATCTCATTCTTTCTCAGTCAGCCTCTTCCAAACAGCTGTGTCCACAATTTCTATGAAAATGGTTCCTAACATATGAGAAAGGACACAGAGTCATTTTGGAATTGATTCATGCCTGGAATCAAACACTGGACTAGGGACCAATGATACAGCAGTGCTAACTTCAATGCCACAGTGCCACCACATACTGTATATAAACTAAATGTTATTATATATATTTAATTATGCCATAGATACACACTGAGATATAATACCAAACATATTATGTACACTGAAATAATTAATATATATCTGTAATTTGTATTCCACACTGAAGTTATTTATTTTTCTTTCAATTTTGTATCTAACTTTTCTTACCTCTATGCTCTTGCTGCATAGAAAAATTGTGTACCAATATATTTATTAAAATTTTAACTTTCAAGTTTTTTTAAAAGGCACATAAAGCACTAAATTAAATATGTGCTATGTGATTTGGTGCTCTTTCATCTGTAGAGAATCCCACAATGTAAAAAGGCTTCATTTTCTGCACTTTGTAATAATTAGGTTCAAATGTTGTAGCTTTCATAGAATCACTTCAAATACTTTTTTAGATTAAAGTGCTTTGCAGACAGAGAAGATTGATTTCTTGTGGTAATAAGTCAAATGCAATTTGTTAGAGTACTTGAAAAGAAGGTTATAGTGCATATAAACATGGGTTTATAATACAGTAAAATGCATTTTGATAGGTTTTCTGTGCATCTAGCAATGTCATCTTTTTCACATCTCTAGTTTTAGTTTGCATTTCATTTTAGAGTGTTATTTAAAAATGGAAATAATTTTCTTTTTTATTCAAACTGCAGTTTCATGTTGGGTAAAATAATTACATAATCAAAGTATCATACAGAGTATCATTGATGGAAATGTGTCCAGTCCTGTTGTCAAAGTAGATTCCCTACTTCCTTTCTTCACAGATTTTAAGATTATGGATCTCTGGAACAAACTGCCCAATCATGTTTTCAACTCTGTCTTCCTACAAGAAGCATCTGGATAAGATCCTCAGATCGCTTAGTTGCTAGCAACCAAACAAGCTAAATGGGTTAATTTACCTCTTACCAATTGTATAATTTAATATGAAAATAAAATTTAAGATAGCACAGTAGCACAGTGGTGCTGGGACCCTGGACTAAATTCTGGGCCTGGGGTGCTATCTGCGTGGAGTTTGCATGTTCTCCTGATATTTGCGTGGATTTCCTTCAGGTGCTGCAGTTTCCTCTCACAGTCAAAAGACAATGGTAGGTTAATTGGCCTACTGGGAAAATTGGCCCTGGTGTGAGCATAAGCCTGTGCATATCTGTCTGCCCGTCTTGCGATGGACTGGCATCCTGCCCAGCGTGTACCCTGGCTTGAGCTCATTGCTTGCCAAGATAGGCTTTGGCACCCCAGCAACCATGAATTGGAAGAAGTAGTAAGAAAATGGATTGATGGAAGTTTAATTTGAAAATAATCTACTGAAATATATTTAACTTTAAACTATTCTGTAGAATTAAGATACTGATAGACTTTAAACTGAAATGTAATATTACTGTACATACATTTTGACTTTCTCAAAACAGATGTAATTTTTATGTAGATCTAGATGCTCTTTGAATGAGATGCCAAAGTGCTATTGTCCAGACAGGTAATTATCCTGACATTTATGTAGCCAGAACATATAATTACACTGAAGTGCATGTCTTCAACTTTAGACTCATATGCAGCTTAGATCCTTATCCCCACAGAAGCCTTGACATCATTTTTACCCATTGCACCTCTGCTTCTCTCCCTCTTTCCTATAATACAGCAGTCTTAGGTTACCTGCTGAAATTCAAATCAACAGGACACTCTAAGACAAGATACAGTATATTTTCAAACTTCCGCTAAACTGATTAAAATTAACATAAAAATGTACATTTATCCTTTGTAGAATTTACAATTAAAGGATAGCTTTAAATGCAATAGTTATACCTGTAATTAAAACAAACAAAATGTTTTGTAGCCTTCCATTTTAGGAATTATCGTGTACTTGATATTGCCTCGTGTTAATTAAGGACATATTCTAATTTGCACACAATCTTTGCTAAGAACATTTAATACTGATTAGCTATCTGCGCCATCTGATCAGAAGAACCTTTTTATGAGCGGATACGAACAAAACAAATTATTTAATCACACTCAATATATGCAGTGATACATATATTTTACTCCAGAGGGAAACTGAAGAACCCATTTGTCTGCATAATCTAGGAATAGCTGGCATCTCTACTCATCTCTAACAATAGTCATGGGATTTAGTTTTCATCAAAATTGAATGAAATACGTTCTATTTATGTTTTTGATAGTGTTGGATAAAAATTAATGCACCATATTTTGTTTGAGCCTATCTATTTGTCTGACTGAAATCTTTATCTAATGTCATTTACAAAGGCTAGAATGAACATACAGTATATTTCACTATTAATGAAAGTAAAATCCATTTAAAATAGAAATTGAATGAGATGAATAAGTAGTTTTCTCTATAGTGACACAGTGACGTGGCAGTGCTTCCACACAAATCCTTGGTCCTCAGTTACATACCAGGCTAGGGCCCCTTGTGTGTGGAGTTTGCATATCTTCCTGTGTCCATGTGGGTTTTCACTCGGTATTCATTTCAACTAGAGGTGAGTCACAAGGTGACACAAAATGGTGCAAGAGACAGGAGACAAAGACAACACCGTGTATTGACAAAAGATAATACACAAAAGAAAACTGTTAATATACCAACGATTTTGACCTTACTTGTTGAAAATAACAATAATGACAATGTACTGTATATACTATAGAAAATAAAATACCCTTTCTTCCCATATCTTTGGGTGATGAGTATGAGAGACCTCATAAGAGGTCATATAGTGAGGGCATATACAACAGCCCTTCATCACATTACTTCCTCCTTCCACCTAAATGAGAAGATCCATTACACAAAGAAATAGTCCAGGACTCCAAATAAGTGATTCGAGTGGTCAGAGTAATTAGACCAGTAAGAGTAGTTCTGTAGTGCTCTGGGTTTACAGTCCATACAGTCTTAACTCAGTCAGGTCAATGGTTAGGTGTCAGGAGAGGAAATCAGCTGTGCGGTTACTAGCTCTTGAATGATTGATAATGTCAGACTTGTAGGGTTGAACTGACAGAAACCAGAACATCAAGCAATGGTTAGCACCCTCTATGCTTTTCAACGATCAACAGTCTGTCTCCAGAATGCTTGCCCTTCCCAGGAGGTAGTACAGGAGACTCTCTGGTGTTTGTTTGAAGGACAGACAATTCTTTTCAGAAGTTATAGTCATATCTGGAAATGTGACAAAACTGTTCATAGAGTATTTTCCATAGCTACTTATTGATGTCCCAATTCATTAATAAAACCAGTGCGAGATTCTGGCAAAGTAAACTGAACCTTGAATTGAGATATTTCTTTATTGTGGAATCCTCAGACCAAAAAGGTTCTCTCCTAGTTTGGCGATACATCTTATAACATGGAGATTGATTTTACTTTCATATTTCGGCATCCATTTTGTAACAAGGGAGTTTCCGTTTTTCTTTGTATTCCTGTTTTAGGACTCAGGTTATATGTTTCTTTGTGCTTCAAGGTGTTTCATGGTGTTTCAGTTTACAGGGATAAAATTTGGTGTTTGGGGGTCTGTAGCACTTTAGGACTCAGATACACAAACTTGTATATACATGTTATAGTGTAAGTGGTTTATATTGTGTAATGTTTTGTATTGTTTGTGTTATTTTATTGTTAATATGTTTGTCTTGTTGTTGTGACTCTGATGTTTCCACTCTTTCACCAGAGCTGTGCCAGAGAACATAAAGAACTCACATGCCATTTCTTCCATGCCTGTAATTTTACCTACTGCTCAGGTACTGTATATGTTTGTTCACTCGCTTTCCCCTGTTTTTTGTAACAATATGTGCAAAAGAAATTAATGTTTATGTACCAAGAGACACTAAAATGTTCCAATGCTCACTGGTTACATTTTTAATCTCTCTCAGTATATTTCTTCAAACTAATATAATACAGAAAAATAGAATTTCCAGGATTAAGAGCACACTTCATGTCCCCAGGCTTTGTCTATCACTGCGATGTGAGGCACTTCACAGTGGAGCTATCAGACTCCTTCTCTTAGGATTGCTGTCAATGACATATCAGAGTTGCACCAGTTCATTGATTCTGACCAACCAAAACATTAAATCTACATGCAATTAAATTCTGTAAATGTGTACTTTGATTATTTTATGCTAAGCCCTGTAAATTCATGCAAATGTAATGCACTTGAATAAAAATGAATGTTTAATGCAATAAGCTTTCATCATCAATTTTTGTCAGGTTTTTTTGCATATGATTTTGCAGCAATCTAAGTTAATTTTCTATGCCATTTTTTTAAACAGACTTAATAATATCTTTCAATGGCAGTGAAGCTTAATTAACAACAGGAAAACAAAACAATCTTATTTATATATATAATTTAATGCACTCTGTAGCAAGCCTGAACTGAAATTCTGATCTGTATTAGTAAATAAAAAAAAAACTATTCATTGTTGAAGTACCTAAAAGAGTGATCCATGGCATAACTCCAAGATAAATATTTACTAATTCTTAATGTAATGTTTGTATAATGTCAGTAGGGATCTTATTAATGAGACTTTAAAGACTTTCAGTGTATGCATTTGAATACAGTAAATCCTCAGTTACTGTTTGTCAATGAAACTTTTAATTGCTCTCTAGTTTGTTATCACTTTGATTAGCAATATGTTCCTGTTATTAAAAAAAGACAAACAAAGTAAACAATGACTGTGAAAAATTAACACAGGGATTGCCACTAAGAGTATTAAAATTATAGAATGGTCTTAATTATGTAAAGGATGTGGAGATATTCTTGATATCTTTGTGATAACATGTGATAACATTGAGATAATTTTCCCATTAATTTTACATATTTAAAGAAAAATGATTTTCACTTTTAATTCCCTTAGATGTAGCTAAAATTCAGTTCTTCATAATAAAAATAATACCTAAACATTATTCACACCAAAGAGCTAGAGAGATCAAAATTCACATTCTAATATTCTAATTCAAAGTTCAGAATCTGGAAAGAAGCTAAAAGGCAAAGGTCACGTCAACATAACATTTTTAGTCCATATACACTTTTTGTGCCATATTTATGTTATTTGAAATGTCATTGCTATCTAATATCCACTTAAAATTTAGGTACATACTGTAAATGAGATCCATCATGATACACCCCTCTTACTGCTTAAATTAGCAACTTTATCTCTTACCTGGCCTGGGAATGTTGAGGTTTTCAATAGAAAATGCTAGAATCTATTGCAGAAAAAAAAAGTTTGGAATGATAATGGAAGGATGCATAAGTGAGATTTTGGTGAAGTTTAAATGCATGTTAAGTAAAAGCTTATTACTATAGATTGAATTGAAAACATAGATTGAATTTGAGATTAAATTGAGACTGTTTATTCATTTTATAAAATGGCTTTAAAACAGCTGTTAAAATGAACACAGTCCATTTGCCAAATAAGCATTAACAGCCTCCTCAGCCTTCAAACAAGCATTTTGATGTATCTTAAAGTGCATTGATACAAACTGACTGTCTAACTCTGGAATACTGTATACAGTAAAATCCCAAAGGGAACATGTTTTATTTTCTGAACACAAATGTATATCCTAAACATAACTGGAAATTCACGATCCAGATTTTTATTTACCCAACCATTCATTTTCTTTGTTTCTCTTGTGAGTCACAGTAGTGGCGTATCGAGCACAGAGGACCAGCCCAATAGAGACAGCACTCCAGGTGCCCTGGTGGGTTGCCAAGTGTTATGAGGTCAATCAGTAGACATACTGGGTAGTCACTCCAGCATGCCATGGGGCCATCCCAAAGTCCTGGCTAGAAGTGGGTCCAAGAATTGTGGTTGGGTAAAAACATAGATTCACTTAGCTTTAAAACTATCAAACACTGTCCCAATGGCCTTGTCTCATTTACAAGTCATTTATAAGCTTTATCATCTTGATGTGCTCTTACTCATGTTCTGGGGTAAATTTCTCTCCTGAGGATCCAGTGATGCATTTTTTTCATGACTTTGTTTCATGCAAATGCAACACATATTTTGTAAGTAAAAATCACTGCAGAAGTTCATTTACACATATATATGTACATGGTATTGCCCTATGTACAATGTACATAGGGCAATACTACACTTAAGTACAGTGCCTTGCGAAAGTATTCGGCCCCCTTGAACTTTTCAACCTTTTGCCACATTTCAGGCTTCAAACATAAAGATATACATTTTTTATTTTATGTGAAGAATCACCAACAAGTGGGACACAATTGTGAAGTGGAACGAAATCTATTGGATTTTTGAAACTTTTTTAACTAATAAAAAAATGAAAAGTGGGGCGTGCAAAATTATTCGGCCCCTTTACTTTCAGTGCAGCAAACTCACTCCAGAAGTTCAGCGAGGATCTCTGAATGATCCAATGTTGTCCTAAATGACTGATGGTGATAAATAGAATCCACCTGTGTGTAATCAAGTCTCTGTATAAATGCACCTGCTCTGTGATAGTCTCAAGGTTCTGTTGAAAGCGCAGAGAGCATCATGAAGACCAAGGAACACACCAGGCAGGTCCGTAATACTGTTGTGGAGAAGTTTAAAGCTGGATTTGGATACAAAAAGATTTCCCAAGCTTCAAACATCCCAAGGAGCACTGTGCAAGCGATCATCTTGAAATGGAAGGAGTATCAGACCACTGCAAATCTACCAAGACCTGGCCGTCCCTCTAAACTTTCAGCTCAGACAAGGAGAAGACTGATCAGAGATGCAGCCAAGAGGCCCATGATCACTCTGGATGAACTGCAGAGAACTACAGCTGAGGTGGGAGAGTCTGTCCATAGGACAACAATCAGTCTTACACTGCACAAATCTGGCCTTTATGGAAGAGTGGCAAGAAGAAAGCCATTTCTCAAAGATATCCATAAAAAGTCTCGTCTAAAGTTTGCCACAAGCCACCTGGGAGACACCCCAAACATGTGGAAGAAGGTGCTCTGGTCAGATGAAACCAAAATCGAACTTTTTGGCCACAATGCAAAACGATATGTTTGGCGTAAAAGCAACACAGCTCATCACCCTCAACACACCATCCCCACTGTCAAACATGGTGGTGGCAGCATCATGGTTTGGGCCTGCTTTTCTTCAGCAGGGACAGGGAAGATGGTTAAAATTGAGGGGAAGATGGATGCAGCCAAATACAGGACCATTCTGGATGAAAACCTGTTGGAGTCTGCAAAAGACCTGAAACTGGGACGGAGATTTATCTTCCAACAAGACAATGATCCCAAACATACAGCAAAATCTACAAAGGAATGGTTCACAAATAAACGTATCCAGGTGTTTGAATGGCCAAGTCAAAGTCCAGACCTGAATCCAATCGAGAATCTGTGGAAAGAGCTGAAAACTGCTGTTCACAAACGCTCTCCATCCAACCTCACTGAGCTCGAGCTGTTTTGCAAGGAAGAATGGGCAAGAATTTCAGTCTCTCGATGTGCAAAACTGATAGAGACATACCCCAAGCGACTTGCAGCTGTAATCGCAGCAAAAGGTGGCTCTACAAAGTATTAACGCAAGGGGGCCGAATAATTTTGCACGCCCCACTTTTCATTTTTTTATTAGTTAAAAAAGTTTCAAAAATCCAATAGATTTCGTTCCACTTCACAATTGTGTCCCACTTGTTGGTGATTCTTCACATAAAATAAAAAATGTATATCTTTATGTTTGAAGCCTGAAATGTGGCAAAAGGTTGAAAAGTTCAAGGGGGCCGAATACTTTCGCAAGGCACTGTATATTTATTCTATCAATCCAGAATTGTTTACTTCAATACCAGAGGTAAAGATATCAAAGGACGTACAGGAAAGGCATTTACAGTAGGAAAAAAACATTAAACCCTAAAAAATAGGACAAATACATCACATGTATCTTAAAACCTGGAATATGAAATATAAACAAGATATATACTATAATTACAAATAGGTGGCTACAAAAATGTTCCAATAATCCGTAATAACACCAATCCGCGATGTATCCTATCCACAGTCCGCAATCATAAACCATATCTCCTTTCAGTAGTCCGTTATTCTTTATTCCGATCTTTAACACAATCCTCTCTCCTCTCTCCTCTCTCCTCTCTCCTCTCTCCTCTCTCCTCTCTCCTCTCTCCTCTCTCCTCTCTCCTCTCTCCTCTCTCCTCCTCCAAACCGCATTCACCTTATCGGCTTCCGCCCTGTTCACTGCCTCCGGGGCACTTATATTTCGGTTCCTGATGAGGCTCAGCTGTGTCTCATTGTTTTTCAGGGTAGACCCTTTCCATATACGGGTCAGCTGATTCTTCTTGGGAGCCATTTTGCTTAGGTATATAGAGTATATTCAGTAGGTCATTCTGAAAATACCTGTTATGAATGACCCTTCCCCTGGTCATCTTACAACACTAAAAACACACAAAATAAATATACAACATGCAAGCTACACTATGTACAAACTTAATAATGAGGCCTACATTTTCAAAAACCCCAAACTGCTAACAGGTATTCATACCTTCTAATATAATGCCTACACAGGTCAAAAGAAGAGATAAAGCTGCCTTCTAAACTGAACTGCATATGACCTAAGGTTAAATATCTCTCTGTAAACCTGGATGCTACAAAATTAATGGGAAATCTCCCTATTTCAAAAATGCACCCAATAACAAGAAGGGGAAGGTTTTAACAAAATAATTATTTACACAGGAAATCAGAGCTCCTAACAACAACGGAATGGCAGGATCTCTTAACAAGGTTCAAAAACAGTACTTAACTCGACTCTAGTCTTTCTAGATGATCTGGACAAGGATCTCTCACCTCTGTGCATTTTTTCCTTTGCATCCCTGATGTCTCTTTCTGTCTGTTTTATCCTGTGTTCCTACATTGTTGATGACACCACCACTGTATCTAGATTCTTAAAGACACTTCAAAAGTCACAATAGTTGTAACAATAGTAAAGACCATTTAATAAAATGTTTTCAAATGTCCACTGTAGGAGTTTTGTATATTTACTGGGACGATTTATTAATTGTAACAGTAGATCATGAGGTCATTCTTTTATGGCTATTAGACAATTGTCAGGAACAGTCAGCAACGCACACATAGATTCAAATACACAGAATACATTTATTAATACATAAAACTGTGTGTAAAACATATAACAGTCTGCCAATCTTAATGTGAGTGTTACCAAGATACAAGATACATATGATCATGAAGAGATACAAAACAAAGAATATACTTCAGTATACCATTCAGCTATACTAATCCATATCATTAATCAGTCTCATTAATGTAACTTCTATCTTACTCACAAGTAAATGCGTTACCAATACAAATTGAATTGATATCAATCTGTGTTGAGAAAACAATTGAATTCTCTAGATGCAATAAATAAATAAACTTTATTTTATATAGCGCTTTTAAAGGTGGCTTCTCAAAGCGCTTTACAGAATTACAACGGCAACACCAAAAATTATAGAATATGTTTTTAAGATAAAAACGATAAGAATATGCAGAGGAGACAGTAGATGGTGTACTAAATACAGAAGGAGCAGAGGGGTAAAGAATGGAACCAGTTAAGTAAAGGTTCTTCTAAAGAAGAAGGTTTTGAGTCTGGATTTGAAGGAGTTTAGTGAAAGTGACTCTCTAATATCCTTGGGGAGAGAGTTTCAGAGCTTAGGGGCATAACAGGAGAAGGCCCTGTCACACATAGAGTGTAGATGGGTGTTATGACTATGTTATGACCATAGACTATGTCTATGAGTAAAGGGGTATAACATTTAGGATGGGTTTGGATGCAGGTGGGGTTCTGGTGAGGGACTTAGGAAGCATGACAACAAGTTTGGTGCAAAAGTGATTTATTTACAAAGTGAATAAGTGACTGGTACGTATACAGGACACAATAACACAGGGGAAAGGAACTTGAGCAGTGCCAAAGAAAAGAAAATAACACAAGCAAATAGATCTACTGTAGCTAATACAGTGAGGTCTAACCTAACCAACCCCCCAAAAAATCAAAAGGGTCTTTGGCATCTTCATGCGCCCTAACTTCCCTACACTGAACTAACCAGAACCAAAATACACGAGTAGCACATGCCCCTAACCTATTGTGTCTAGACAGAAAACCAACCTACAGTAAGTGTGCACAATGTAACCCGACGACTTTATCTATATCTTTTCCCCTGGTTTACAACAAGTTCACAGTTAACAGTAACACAACACAAGTGAACCAATTGTACAATTACGGGCAAACAGGTAATACCGAAGAAAATACACAAGCGAGGAATAGGGTAACAGATGAGCACAAGCAAGTTAAACAGGAAAGTAACAAGTGCGGGCAAGGTAATACAAAACACAGGTAATCAAAACAAACAAACGAAGCTGAAACTAACAACGGACAAACACGAACACTACCAAACAAATGCAAACACGAGCTGAAGCAAACCGAAGTTGAGCTGAAAGGTGACTGAAACCGAAAGCGCTCTCGAGGTCAGAACTTCTTCGGTATTTAAACTGTAGATCTAGTTGCTGATTGGTCGGGGGTTCATTGATGATGATGTCACAACTGCAATGATGGTGTAGTGATGGACCAATCGGGGGTGGGGGTACCTGAATACAGGAAGCAGAAAAACTAAACCAAAAACATGGACACACACGGGAACATAGCAACGGGCTAGGGGGACAGTTAGGAGACCAGAATTAGAGAAGTGAAGGTTGCGAGATGGGGAGTAGGGCGATAATAGATCAGAGAGGTACTGAGGTGCCAAGCCATGCAGAGCCTTATAGGTGAGCATGAAGATTTTGAAGTCAACACGAAACTTGACAGGAGACCAGTGCAATGACTCCAGGATAGGAGTAATGTGATCACTTGCACTGGACCTGGTCATGATTCTGGCTGCCAAATTTTGGACATACTGGAGTTTGTTCAATGTGAATTTCGATACCCCAGCGAGTAGAGAATTATAGTAGTCAATTCGGGAGAAGACAAATGTGTTGATCAGCTTTTCAGCCTCAGTTAGTGATAACATAGGGCGTAGTCTAGTGATGTTTCTGAGGTGAAAGAAAGATGTTTTAACAATATGCCTGCACATGTGGGTCGAATGTTAAGCCTGAATCAAATATCACCCCAAGGTTTGTCAATTTAAACTGAAGCTCAAATACAGTACCATCCAGAGACAGGGTAACAGGATTAGGTTTAGAAAGTTAATGGGGGGTGCTAATAAGATAAGGAAAAATGTTTCCTTAGTTAGATACTGTATCAGAGTGAAAGGTTGTTGGAAATTTCATATTTAGTGAGTCTGCAAATTGCTAAATTCCCCTCCATTGCCCCTCCTTTCCACACACAATCGTGCCAGTGCTTTTTTCTGTTGTGTGGTCCACAGTAAGGAATGGAATACTTAAGGTGATCTATGGGTGACAAAAGTTTGAGAACCATTGGGTTATCCTTTGTTTTAGTTATCAAAAATTGTTTTCTTAACCTTATTCTAAAATATGTCATACCTTTTGGTATAATTACTTGGTTCTACTTTGTCACCCTTTTTATGGATAAGAACTATATCTGAAATTCTCCTCTCCATGGATACTACTCAATTCTTAAGAGAAGGTTAGAATAAACATCTACCTGAAACATTTCTATCTCTTCTACGTTAATGTTATAGTATTTAATAAAACTTCTTTTGCTATCTACAGATGCAACCATTCAAAATGCACGGTAAAACCCTGTACCGCATGAAATTATCTACAGTTTAGCACGTTATACCTCAGTATGTGATTTGCTGGCCAAAATTACCAACAGGCGGCACTCGTGGTGCCTTGGTTCTTAGTGAAATGATTGCTTCATTTAATCTCTTTACTGTGCATGTTAAAATCCACTTAATATTGAATATTAATATGGAATGTTTTAACTAAAGGGAAATTTAAGAAGCTGAGCATAAAAAGAAGAGGAGCACAATGTGTCTTAAGGCCATAAACCATAAACCAATGCTTGTACTAGACCATCTCAGAACCCTCGTGAGTACAGCACTGGACCCCCTGGAGTTCAACTACTCATCAAACTTGGGAGCGGAGGATGCAGTCATCTATCTGCTACACAGAGCTAACTCTGCTAACATTGTGAGAGTTATGTTCTTTGATTTCTCCAGTGCCTTTAACACTATCCATCCCCCATTACTGAGAGATAAGCTAAGGGCGGCGCAGGTGGACACTCCCTTGGTGTCCTGGATTATAGACTATCTGACCTGCAGGCCACAATATGTATGGCTACAGAGCTGTGTGTCCAAAAAGGTTGTCAGCAGTACTAGGGATCCACAGGGGACTGTCCTTGCTCCATTCCTGATCATTTTTTACACCTCTGACTTCAAGTACAACTCTGAGGCATGTTATCTGCAGAAGTGGGGTGTATTGGTGAGGGGAGGGAGGAGGAATATAGGAGCTTGATTACCAGCTCTGTGGAGTGGTGTCATCTTAACCATTTCCAGCTAAACACCAACTTTCAGAGGAATAAGTTTCCGCTGAACCCTGTCTCCATCCAGGGTGAGTACATAGAGGTGTTGCAGTCCTACAAATACTTAGGGGTACACCTGAATGATAAGCTGGAGTGGACTGTTAATACTGACGCCCTGTACAAGAAAGGTCAGAGCCGACTCTATTTTCTTAGGAGGCTTAGGTCCTTTAGTGTATGTGGAACACTGCTACATATTTTTTATGAATCAGTGGTGGCAGTACCCATCTTCTACGCTATTGTGTGCTGGGGCAGCAGCATAAAGAGATGTAAATAGGCTCAATAAACTCATCAAGATGGTTGGCTCTGTGTTGGGGCTGAGCCTTGACACCCTGGAGGTGGTGGCGGAGAGGAGAATGTTGACCAACCTCACAATCATCATGAACAATGCCTCTCATCCGCTACATGGCACTGTTATTAGGCAGCGGAGCACTTTAGCACCAAACTGCTGAAGTGAGGGTTACAGTAAGTGCTCATCTGTTGATTCAGAGTTTTGTAAGTACAATACAGGTTACATAATTGTAACATAATGGCTTGGGAACAGGCTATTTTGAGACATGTAAAGATAGAAGCATCATTCACTGTGCTCCCAAGTAAGGCTAGCTACCACTTTTGTCTTGGGCAATTTATGGTGTGCACCTCTGCTTTTGCAATTTTGCAATTTCCGTAAGTGGTTCTGTATCTGTAATTCATTCTTCATTGACCTTTTGCCACATGTTATCAACAGAATACTATGTGTTTGATAGGAAGTTGCTAAAAGCATGACTAAAAGCAATCATTGTGATAATATAGAAACTTTACCAGCTTGTAGTCTGATCTTATTAACTGGCACGTAATGGCTGCTGCTCCATGTCGTTGCCAAGCTTAAGTAGTATTATAGTAATAGATATTTCCTCTCCTCCTTTCTGTAAGGCATTTTTTGATACTTTAAATTGGGAATAACCAAATAAATGCAAGGATGATGATGATTACTGTACAATTATTATTTCAAATATTATTATTTTTAATATTTTTAATTTTGTTTGTCATTAATACTAATCTTAGGGTCTGAACATTTTCCAATTTATTGCTAATTTTATTTCTATAAAAATTTCTGAATCTTTTGATTCTATCCTCCTTGTTATACTGAGTTTAAAACACAGTACTTGCAATGGTCATTATTTTCCTGCTTTCTGGAATTCTCTCTCCTCTTTTTCACTATGCCCGTATCCTGTTTTTGTTCAAGTTCAGACAAAACAATCCATGTTTTTTTTTCGTTTGATTAATGGAGAATTATAATAATTATATTATACTTTCCGTACCCCTATCAATAGAAAACTTTCTATGATCTAGAGGTAGGGGTATATAACATTAGGTCATTTTTGTAACTACTTCTGTGATTATTTTTAACTAGTCTGTCTTTCACACATGTTTTTTTATTGGTTTGTATTTCTCTCCACTGTATATTTTTATACTGTATATTTGTATTATGCACTACATAAAAATTTAACTATATAAAACAATATTTCTAATTTCTTACTTAAATCCAAGTGACACTAGTTGATGGTTTAAACCATCAACTAGTTTAAACCATGAATATGAATTTATTATATTAGCTATATATTTTTAGTGACAATTTGTGACAACATTTTTGCTTTATTCTTTGTCTGTTCAACAATAAGAAAACCTATCTAAATATGTTTTAAAATATCCACAATCCATCAATTTTATAATAAAGAAATGTCAGATGTTGTTTCATCTTTTCAGTATGTTTCTGCACTTCATATTTGCCTCAGGAAAAAGTCTTGTCAATCTTTAATTGATGTCAAAAAAACTGTTTATGTCTGACAGCTCAGAGTCAACCTATTCATGACAGGAGATTCAAAACTAAACACAGAAGATGATTAACTATGTTTTCTGTGTTTTCAGCCTGCAGGCTTCCTAAACTAAAATAAATAAGAAAACTAAACAAATGGGGTTATTTGAATTTAAATGCTTTCATTTGTTTTATTTTATTTAGCATATATTTTGTTTTTAATTCACCTAATAATGTATCTCTTGACTTACTTTGATACACTGCCATGACAAAAGCAGCAAAACATAGCAAAAATAATACTGTGTTTAAACTGCAGGATGATAATGCCACCAAATTGCTTTCTTTGTGTGTCGGGGGGTGGGGCTGAAGTTATTTTCAGCGGGAAAGTAAAGGGTCACAACTGGATCACAAAGCTAATTTCCAACTGGACAGAATTTGATCCAGACTTTTGTCAAAATATTTACTAAAGTTATCCAGCTGTGTTAAATAGAACCCCGATGCTCACTGGATCGTCACACCCTCAGTATAATTAAAACAAAAACCGTGATCTTACATGTAGATGTGAAATACCTTAATAACTTATTTTTTCAAAAGATTTCAATTTTTTTAATGCTGCTGCTTTATTACTTCATCATCTTTCAATAGCATTTAATTTCAGGACTACAGGACCGCAACATATCTGTGGCAAATATACAATTATTGTACATATGTAGATAAAAGCAACACAAATGCTACTTTCTACAACACATTGTTTTGTGTGATTAAATGTCACCCAACTCAATTATCATTAAGAACTTTTATGGTCTCTTCAAAATGGAAAATATTTGCCATAGAGTGTGTGTACAGTAGTTTTAAAACACCAGCCACATGAATCAAATACATGAACAAATACTACAATTCCCAACGTGCCACACATGAGAATTACATAAAGTCATATTCAAAGATATGCTGAAACAATAGCATAGGGTTTTAAAGCCAGTACAGTACAGTATGCGCAAAATATATTTTCATAATCAAAATCTTAAAATAAAATTGTTTCCTAATATTTTGCTGCTGAAATCAGCATTGAGACAAAATATAGATTATTTTAATGTGGATGTAAACCTGAAAAAAGCACATTGTGTTCACAAGTAATACAAGTGAGCCATAATAATAAACTATTTTTTTTATAAATCCAGCTAAGTGCCCTGCTTTACAAACTATGACCGTTTCATTGTCCAGCAAACATATTTAAAACAAACATGTCAAAGTGTTTCCAAAATAACCTCAAGTGAATGAGTTAATTAAATTGATGCAGATGTTTACAAGAAAATTGAATATGGTACCACCATTAGCTATATAAATATATAAGATATAAATATCCATAAATATAGATCCATAAATTAATGTTGTCAAAGATGTTCAGAAACTGTTTTTATTTTCAGCTATCGGAATTTCTTTAGTTACATGATTCCATCATAATATTCCCTATTAAGTAGATTTAAAAACGAAACTTTTTTACAGCAATAACAACAGCAAGTATTCATGGAAAAGGTTAAAACATACAGTAACAGCAATTTATAAAGTATAAAAACTTTTATAGTTAGAAGGAGAACGTCAAAACTATTCTAAAATAACCACAGTAAGTGACCAAGTTAAAGACTTTGATGCAGAAAATGTTTATGAAGAAGGTGGAATACTGCTGTGTACTTTTTTTTTCAGCTGCCACTACCAGCTGTTCACAGTGGTATGTGTATTTATAAATTAATATAATTTATGATGCTCAAAGATGTTGTACTTATACCAACTACCAACATTTCTCTTTAGTTACAAATTCCATATTGAAGGGGACAAAAAGTAAGGAAACAGATTAATGAAGCAATCATTTCACTAACATATAATGCACCAAAAGTGCCATCATCTTTGACCAGCGAATCACACACTCTGCCACGCCACTGTACTGCCAATACAATATTAAGAATTAAGAGTTCAGTGTGGCTGCATCTGTATCAGTAATCTATATTTTACTTAGTAGCCTGGTGAAATTTGCACAGGCCACCAAAACAGTAGGAATAGCAAACACTGTAGAGACTTCAAACGAAATTAAAAATAGTAATAAAGAATTCAAAGAATGCAAACATTTGGAAGATGACATTTCATGTAGAGAAGTGCAAAGTGTTGCATGACAATAAATCTAAAATAGGAAAAACTAAGTGTGAAAAAGCTTTTTATATTGACATATTGCTTTTATCTACTAGAAAAACATAAATAAACAATGTATGGTTGTGTTGTTAAAATTAAACATTTTATTCAAGGCATGGTCTGTTAAAATTCTATAATGCACCAGTTAAGACCTCATTAATGTTGTGCATTTTTTAACCACCAAAATCAATTTAGTCATGCAACTCTCAAGACTATACGCACACATTTGGCCATTTTTGGATTTTAGTTTTGGGATTTGGATTTAATTTTTGTTTTATATTAATGATGGAGTGATAGCTAGGACATAGAGAGGATTTTCTATATCTAGTAATGTTAAAATAATAGTTGTTTTGATATCTTGTTTTGATAAGAAATTTTCATTATACCTTTCTCAAAACCAGCCCATGGAGCTCGACTTCATTCATAGTCTTCAAGGCCTCTTAAGTCATTCAATGATATCAGTGCACCCAGAGCAGCTGACTCACTTTCCACTTTCATGTGGAATATCTAACATGCTTGATTTTGTATAAAAACCAAAATATGTGTTTTTAAGAACTGGATTGTAAACAATGTCAACTCTCAAGTTTTTTATAAACTTATTACGACTACAACCTAATGTACATATGTGCAAGGTGTCATGACTATGTTGAAATTAGTTATTCATGTACAATTGATGTAATGAGTAATATTATGTGATGTATTCAAATGTACAGAAGCTCTGTGTATCATAAAAAGTTTCTCCTAGGCGACAATAAATATGATCTTATCTTAATAGAAGGAATATATGCTAAGCTTTCATTGTATTAGAGTGCTAGAGTATGGTTCAGCCTGAAGCCATGAATTTAACACTTCCTAGCCCTATGTTTAAATAACTCTGCACACTATGTAAAAATATTTTTATTATTGATGTCCAATTAAGCTTAACCATGTTTGGCATCTGTCAATTTCAATCAGAGCTCATGAGGGAGAGAAGAAAGTGGGGATCCATCTAGGTAGATAGTGAGATGAATTACCACTCTTCAGTCCTTCAGGTAAATAGACCACTCAGATATCACAGTGGAATAATCTGTCCTCAAAGTTATAAAGCTCATCTTGAAAATTCCCAACCATTTGGAGTTCATGATTGACAATTTTAACCTGATGCAAGGTTTGCAGTGTGTCAACACAAGCAGTAAGCTTTTCTATTACCTTGACCTGAGAGGTGAAATCCTGTCTGAGAGAGTAAAGCTTTGCACTGTTATCCCGAATTGCCTTACTGAGTGGACCCAAATCTTTGATCAGTATTTATGCAACCATGCCACAAATACTGTTGATCTGGGCTGCAAACTCAATCGCCATTGTCAGCTTTTCCTCAATTGAAACCTGTTTGAAGAGCTTAAAGGGGAACTGCAATGCTATTTTTATATTTTGCAGTTAGAAAGAATCAGCATTGATGAGTGCATTTCAAACCACAATGAAAGTAAAATGTACACAGTAACTTGTAAAACTTCTAATTTACTGTATATCACAAAATATACAAAAGTTGCAGATATGCACAGTGCCATATTCTGCGATTCAGAACGAGGCAATAAAAACTTCGGCTGCCTAATAATCTGTTTGACAGTCCTGGGTCAGTATCAGGTCAAATACTTTAGCTGGCCTGGTGTTTTAGCCGATAGGAGTCCATTGTCTCAGACAGCCATAGAAAAATTATCCACAATACAACATTTCCAAGGTTTTTTTTTTAGTTTTTTACATTTACTATTGATCCAAAGTGCACAGAATGTTTGACATTTCCAAGTGTTTTGCTTGGTGAATCTAATTGGGTATGGCAAACACAGATCAATACATCAACTGAACGGATTTGAATCCACCACGATCTGTAATGAGATTAATCAAACACGGGTATTGCAGAGGATTTAAATTCCCAATTACATTGAAGGCCCAGAAAAGCCCATTTAAACCATGTTTTGTTTCATGATAATCAAGAAAACACAATGATAACATTTGTTACTACTGTACCTTCAGGACTGACTCAAATCCAGGTCCATACAACAAAATTGGGATATGAGAAAACAATATCAAATTTTGAAATCTTGCATTACATATATTATCCAATATGAAAACAGTGAACATATCATGAATAAATTAAACATACAAAATATACATACTGTACTATTGTTATTTTTCACACTATTTCATCCAATGAAGCTTAGGTAGAGAAACTTTCACCCTGAAGGTTTGTGTGTGATTCTGTTTTACACTATATCTCTGGCCTTGAAGTCTATGTTGTACAAATTAAGTACAAAACAGGAAGACAAATCAGGTCTTAATCAACAGCTACATTATTATTATTTGATAGATATTAATAATGATATTGTTAATATGTTTATTATGGAAAATCCAGGGACAGGGCCTCTTAACAGGATCTTTTATGGAGGAGGACCATGGTGAAAACACAGCCAAAAGTAAAATGAAAATGCTATTTTATCTAGTGTTAGGAAACAAAACCCTTAGTATTTCTTTAAGCTTCTAATTAAACCTTTCAGCAAACAGGTGGCTAAACTACTTACTCAAAAATAAAAAAGCTCACAGGCTCCGTAGGTTCCACTGTTGATTGGGTGGATACTCTCTTTTCATCTCTCCCTATGCTGACGTTCTGTACTCTTCTTCAGCTTGCAAATTATGGCCAATGCCTGGTTTAAAATGTCACCCAGCCTGTTGTCTTCAATCAAATAGTCAGGTAACAGAGGCTGGCAGATCATTCCCTACAATCTTCTGGGGAATGCAATTCAGAGAAGAACCAGCCATCCTGCAGCACTTTATTTAAATATCTTCTTTCACTATTTTTTATATAAAACTAGCAAGGAAAAAAAAACAATGAGTTTCTTACAGTAACGAGGACATACAGTATGGAATTTTTCCACTATTTTTGTATTCCCTATATACAGTAAATACGGTAAATATTTTTTGTCCTCTGAGAAAACCTGTTAAAAGTATGACAGTATTTCTTACTGTACAATAGGAATCAAATTAGAATGAAATATTATATTATATTATTATTAAATATATTATTATATTATGAAATCAAAAGCGTGTTGTATCCTAATTAACTCAAAATTACTGAACATAAAAATACAGTACGTCAGATGTGTTCATAAAATAATTCAAACTAGTGTAACTATTCAAATGAATTAAAAAGAAACTATATTTTTTTTGCTTTATATTTTATTGTTAGGTTTTACTTTTTATTACCTGTCAATTACAAGCAGCGAATACTGTATAAATGGAAAGACATTGAATAAGATGGTGTTTTGGTATATGTGTACAGAAACTAGAACACAGTAATAGACCCAAAATGTGTACATTTTTATCTTCCCACTGTTAGCTCTCTACTCCACTTGTGGCTGGATTCTTTTCAGTTGCTGTAGATAAGCTAAAAATGATTTAGGCACATCACAACTTTTTTTCTTTTCCTTAACAGTTTAGATCCCTGGAGTGGTTTGATTCATGATTGGCACCAAACTAAATGGCACAAGCATTGTTTGTATGGTAACGTATCAGCTTATATTTAAATTATTTTATGGTACAAACGTCTTACAATTTTTAAATTCCATTCTATGTATTTTATCTCATTTGCATTGTTTAATGGACTGTTGTATTTGTATTCTATGCTGTGTTATTTCATTGATATAAAATATGTACATCCCTTGCTGAATTTTTCTTTCTAAACATCTAATGGACACAAATGATTATCTCCAATGATTATCATTGATAAACGTTGACATACTGTACCTCCAACTATGAGAAATTGTTAAATATAAAAGTCTAGTCACGGTGCTCTTGGAGCTGAATGAATATCTTGTTAAATCCAATTACTTAATTTGTGGGATGAATTTTCAGGATTGTTTTTCATCTTTATTTAATGTCTCATATGCTATAATGTAATTTGCCATATGAACATATATTTGTGCACTAACATATATAAATACTTTATGTTTAATATTTATGGAATTTTAAAGAGCACTGACTAAAATATGCTCAATTTTATATCAATAAGGATCTATTATATGTTCTCCATACAGATTATTTTCAATTATTTGATGCTGTGAGGTGCACAAATTTAACACAGGACCAAACAATTACAAGATTTGCTCATTTTTTAACCTCTTAGAACATCACTTTTGCACATTAAATGATGCCTGAAATAAGTCTTTGTTGGTGTCAGGCTTGCTTTGTGAGGTGATTGATGTATTTAATTTTTCAGACATAATGAGAAATCATCCATGTCCTCAGTGAGCTACTCTCCCTTCTGTCCTTTTCTGCACAATCAGATTTTTTTCATGCTTCTTGGAGACAGAATCTATTACTAGCATTCTTCTCTACTGAAAAAAGTTGAAACCCTGATAAGGTAAATATTTGTTTTCATTGACAATTTGTAACCATGCTATCTATCTCAATGCCTTACCTATTTTAAAAGCTTAGAAATTAAATAAAATAGTTGACTTGAGTTGCTTGCGTAGAGCAAAGCTGTAATGCTACCATTACAGCACCCATATACAGCAGATGTAATTTTAAAATATTAAACTTTTGATAAATGGCACTACAAGCTATGTTTTTTAGTATTTACTTCACATGACCAGATAAATTATTCATTGGAAATGCATTAAAACATATTTTAGCTATTCCCTAGAAGTGACAAATCACAGATTTACTTTGGTGGCAAATTATCATGTGGATGTTATAGGAAATTGAACTGAAATTGAACTGATGATACAGTAAATAGGTGAGTGACAAATTATCTCTTGGGCACAACAATCAACAAAGACTATACTAAAGATTTTTATGTGAAATTTCAAGACTGGATAATGTTATCCATCAGTGATGCACAGTTAGAACCACTCTCAAGCGATTCAGACGGTAAAAGCTAATGAGTTTGGGAAGCATGTTAAACATTATAGTCCAGACATTGCCAGGATGAGTCATGTTATTAGGTGCTTTTGACCAGGACACATACTTAACCAAGTGTCAGCTCTGTTTGCTGGGCATGAATTAATTACTACAGGTAAGTAACTGTCAGATTGATCTAACTTTGCAGTCTTGTCAATGAGAGCTGCATCATTCTTGAGGTACAACTGTTGATTCTAACTCTTTAAAAAATAAAGGTAATTATTTAAATGAACAATTTAAGCACAAAGAAACTTGGTTTCCCTTTCCGATTTATAATTCTTTTCAGATTTGACAAGTGATTTTGTGAAAATTAAGATTTATGAATTCATACAGATGTATTTGCGGATAGCACAATTTTATCAATTATAATACAATAATATTCATCATTAAATGTCCCATTAATAAGAATTACTCTGCACTTAATCCCTCTCAAGATCTTATTTGACTTTTTTCGCTTAAACCCATTAATTCCTTAATTTCCTTTCTGTTTCACCATATAACAAAGATATATTTCACATATTGTAAAGTACTGTATGTAGAAGATAATCTGCAATACATAAAGATAATCTACTAAATCAACAGTTATATACAGTAATGTTTAAAAAACATTTTTGAATTATACAATGAATTGTGTGTAATCTATTTGGGTAAGTGGTTTAAATTATTTTTTACTTTAAAATGTGTCTCTGCATGACTTAGTTTAAAATCCAGAAAGAGTGATACTGTATATGGAAAAATGAAGCAGAATGTACATTTATTATAGTATTTGGGTTAAAGAAAGTGAGAATTTGTCTAGAAAGGCTGTATATTGGTTTAATCTTAATTATTAAGGTCAACAATATCTTCTACTGTAATAATTCTGAGTTGATTTCAATATTCAATTGATCCCTGAGGAAAGTTATAAATTAAATCATCCGCCTAGCCACTGGTAAAATGGTACTGTTTTCCTCCCTTCGATCTCATGGCCACCTACATTCAGGTCTGTGCATGAAACATGCAGTTTCAGTGCACATCTTGATTTAACTTTTCACCTGGATTATACTCTATATCCTTAGCAGCTGACATCAGTGGTTGAGAGAAAAATAATTTAGTAATATTCACTTTGATAATGTTATAGATATTAATTGCAGGTCAATTAGTCAAATGAGACATCTCATAAAATAAAATATTTTATTTATTCTTATTAATTAATTCAATGTTTTTAATGATCTAATATCTGATTTTATTTTTGTATGCTTAGCTCCATGTTTATTTCTTTCAACTAGTCTTTGTTTTAAAAATAAAATGTTTGGTTATTTTTAAAAACATTCATTATTTTCACATCTAAATTACATTGATACATTTCTTCAATTAACCAGCATTCCAAATCCATAGGGTAAGATTAAATACACATTTGAGTCTAAAATTCACTAAGCACTTTCTTCTTTTAAACTGTTTGAAAGCCAATTGTGCTGCTGGTTATATGTTTTTGAAACAAATCTCTACACTTTTCTTAAAGTGGACTTGTGCTTCAAGAAAGAAGTCTTTAAACTAAACTTCTACAAATTAGGTAACTTTGTGACACACAGCTGATGACTCTAATTTAGACAGGGTGATGGTGGCCTATAAAAGACAAATCAAAGCATGTTTCAAATCTAAACAAATGGTGTGACAGAGCTGGAATTTACAACACAAAATCATTTGATACACAGTCTAAGAGAAAGAGCTGAAGCAATTCTAAGTGGATCCAACACAGTATCAGAATCTTGTCCATTGTGTATTTTTTTTATTTATAGATTTAAAACACAATCTAATGATTGCTAAATGAGTTATACCCAGTGGTTTAATATTTTGTGCTATTGCTGTTAAGATTTCTTTTTCAAATCTCATTGGTGGCAGATGTATTTTTTTCTGTACTTTATTACTAAATGCATTAATAGAAAAGAAAAATGATAAATTATTAATTCAGCCTATAAATTGGAAATGTGTAACCAAGGCAATTCAGACCAAGTTAACAGCAGAAGTGATCTATACTTCTGATATTCTTTTAGATATTCACAGATATCTAGATATTTTCTAGATATCTGTGAAATAGCGTTCTATTGTTATCCCACGGCTGTCTAGACTAGGAATAGTGGATTTTACATCTTTGCTTTGTCATCTTATCCCTGCCTCTATCCAATATATCCAATATCAATGTGTTAACAAAAGATACTTTGGGCACACAACCACAGAACTAATTCCTTGAAGCTTAGTACCTGTCAATAAGACAAATAAATCTTATTTTGACCTAAACATTTTGACCTAAATCCTTTACCATAAGCATTGTTCTCATAAGTCTTTCTTTTGATTAAATTTTCCACTTTGCATTAAGTTATTTTTAATAACAGTCTCAACTCAAAGAAACAAAACACATAATGTCCAGCAACATAAGTTTCTGGTTCAACATTTAAAACATAAATATTTCACAGTGACAATTCCACTTAATTGTCTATGTCTGTCATGCCAACACTGAAATGACACCTTTCCAAAAAAAAGCATGTATAAAAATGGGCTAATTTGAATGAACTTAGGGCCACATTCAATAGATATGTCTGTATATGCGAAATACAAATACAACATTAAGAAAAATGAATAAATGCCTTTCACTGCGGTCATTGTAAGGAAAAACTGAAGAATTGTGATTAGTAAAGTTTTTTAACCTTGACAAGAGAGGGCAAAGCTCCTGGATTCAGCTATGTGGTACGCCTAATTGGGGAACAAGGTATCAATAAATCTTGTGTCAGAAATTACCATTTTATTGTACTTCGGTCTTTAAATGTACAGTAGTATTTAAAACAGTCTATGTACAATTGTGTTCTTGAGTCCAATCACAAGGTAGACCGGGTTCGTCCTGGCTATAACATGGCCAGAATATGCTTGGAATTGCAAGACGTAGACAAAAGCAGAGTCCAATTGTCTTAATTGTTGATCAGAAGAAAACAGGAATGGGTTCACAAACAAAAGATTTCTTCTGTTTCAGAAAGAATATCTTAGGCAGAACTCTGTACTTTTCTAACTCACTCTCTCAGCCTAGCATCTTAGAGAAACGTTTAACTCCTGACTTGGACTCTTTGCAGTGTTTGTTAAAGTCAGTTTGCCAGATTAGGTGGAGAGAGATGAAGGGCCAGTAGGTTAACCAACAAAAGCTGGGCTGAGCTGAGCTGGGTTCTCACTTTTAAGGTGTGACCTCACAGCTGGTGACTGGTAAAGATGCTATCGGGGACTGTATAGTTCATGTATCCACGCTGCAGATCCCTCATTGGTGGATCTTCATTTTGGTGATGAACAGTGACCTTGGTCCCATGGTCTTAGGAAGAAACATACTACAGACTTTCTGAAGCCCACCTGCGCTATATATATTGTATCATGACTTGGTTCAAGTTTGGTTCATTTATTATATCTCTAATCAGAGGGGCCTAGATACCTCTTTATTTATAGGAAGGTCCAACCAGCTCTGTCAAGGCAACACAAAGATTATTTGAAATCTTTAAAAACAATTAATTCCTAGTCTAATAATATGACCTGCTAACTAAAAGCAGTTCTCCATATAATGTACAATATACAGTATTGCATATGCCATTTATTGTATTTAGTGCTATATAAAAACCTGGTCCATTTATTTATCAGAAAAAATACAATTTCTGGATAAAAAAGCTGCTAAATGATGTAAAATGGCACATACATATATTTAGAACAAATTATGATAAACAATACTGAATTACTTACTTTTCTTTTCTCATTTCAACACAAGAAATGAAAATAATGGAGCACTGATGCGTGCATTTCAATCCAGCTAATGGAGCCTTGCAGTTTCTTCATTTGGCCTAGAAATAGCTTCTCTTAAACAATAAAATAAGTATACTGTGGAGATAAAAATTAATTTGAAAATAAAGTCTGTCTAGCACCCAGCAACTACACTGAGCAGCTTACAATTATCAAAAAGAAAATGTAAAGCAATGAGTCACCATACCTAGCAAATTAACTTTTTGAATGGCAAACACATTTTTTCTACTTGTCTTGAGCTCTGTGTAATTAAATAGCAAGAAATCCAGCGGACTGTTACAAAGGGTGTAGAGTTTTGTAACGTGGGTTCTTTTGATAGGTTTCTGTTCAATCACAGCCCAATGTGTTTTTTCTTTCCTTTGATAATTTCTAGCTTCAACTTCAGTTAACATGCAACTGAAATACTTTGTAGGAACCAGCTTTCTGTCTGCTTAGGTCGACATTGCAAGTGTCACTACATTTATATGGAAGACATACAGTACTGTAATTGGAATACTCCACTGTGTTCATTTGAAGACATTTCCTCTGTTAATCAGTGTTTACAGACAGCATTTACCCTGAATATTGTCCTTGTGTATGTACGCTAGAAATTAGGTTACATCAAAGAGAGCATTGTTGTGCCTGTATTTGGCAGGAGGTACCCATAGTTTCCAGTATGTACTTAAATCAAACCAATGCAAATCAGAAAATGATTAAGTGTGTTGACTCTATTCAACAATCCATATCTTAAATCACCCTCTTATTCTCCAATTTAAATGATTTAGTAATTGTGTTGAATTTTTTTAGTAGAATGGTATTTTTCATTTGCCACAGTCTTATTTGCAATATTTCACATAGAAATAATTGAAAAACTGCCAGCACTGTTGATCTATGTGATAACTGCTTTCATTTTTTAGGATTATTTTTTCTTTTATTCAAATGTGTTTGTGGAACACAATACATTTGCCCATGAGCTATATGCAGAAGTTTACTACTTTAGTACATTGGTGACAATGGGTTGTATGTACAGATGCAGCCATTCAAAATTCACGGTAAAACCCCGTACCGCACGAAATTATCCACAGTTCGCTGTGTTGTACCGGAGTACGTGATTGGCTAGCCAAAATGACTGACAGGGGCACTCGTGGTGCACTGGTTGTTAGTGAAATTATTGCTTAATTTAATCTCTTTACTGTGCAGGTTCACTTAATATTGAATATTTATATGGAATTTTACAACAAAAGGAAAATTTTAGTAGCTGAGCATAAAAAGAAGAGGAGCATAACGCGTCTGATATTAATTTTGGAACATATATTATGTAAACTGTATATGGCTAGTATTGGTAGTTTAAATGAAAAATACACACCAATATTCCACTTTCTTCCTAAACATTTTAAGCATCAAAGTCTTTCATTCGGTTACATACTGTGTTTTTTTTTTAAAGTTTTTACGTGCTCCTTAAGACTATATTAAGTTTATATACTTCATTAAAAGTTATAATGTTTTAACATTTCTTATGAATCTTTGCACTTGTTATTGCAGTAACAAAAAGCATACTTTTTAGGATTTGATTAATAGGGAATATAATATGGAATCGCGTATCTAAAGAAATTAATAACTATATAATTATATGAATGTAGCTCAAATTATCACAGTAGTACACTGTCTTTGTAAATGTCTGCATTAGTTTTGCTCATTCACCCATGATTACATGTGTGGTGTAATGGCTTAGGCATGTACCTTGCATGCTGGAGGTCGGGGGTTCTAACCCAGCTGTCATCATGAGATTTCATTTTAAAAATGTAAATTTATTTGAAAAACTAAAATTGCAAATATTATGGACACTATATTGACGTTTTTGATATTTCTAAATATCACAACATTTTCGAAGCTAAGTGACTTATTAATAACAACGAATAATTTCAAACTGCAACTGTACTGCCACTTCAGTATAGCTTGTCCTGCATCAAAGTTTAACTCGTTCAGAGCGCCCTACATTACAAACTCCAAGCGTTTCATTTTATCTATTGCTACAATATCAACAGCAATGTAGTTAAAAGGAACATGTCAAAATGTTTCCAAAATAACCACAAGTGAAAGAGTTGAGGGATTTGATAATAATAGAGAAATCATAACAATGACCCTGTGTTGTTAATCATGCATACCCAACTGTACTGTAATCCACTTTCTATCTACATGCTCTCCCCGCATAGTTATCGACAATGAAAATGTCTTTTGAACAGGCAAACTGTATAAATAATAAAGCGGAGGCTATGAAGAAAACAAATCGCAACAGAAAGCAACTGGTTTGACATGTACTGTAAATGTGAGAACTGTGGCGCACTGAGTGCATATCCTACAGTGTGAGCGGATTTGCAAAGCTATTAAAAAAGGTTGATCGAGTTAACAGTCTGGGTGTGGAGAGTTTTGACTGTTTCCTGCCAGTGTTAGGCAAAAAGAACCTGTCTTTCATTGGAAGGTTCGCCTATTCTTCTTGTTCAGGAGAATATAGGGGTGAAGGAAAAGTGCCTGCGGTCATTTTTTTCACTGACAAAGTTCTGTTGTGTTAACACAAACTCTGCTAAACAGATCTGCTTTTAAAAGCAAGGTGACTCTCTGCTATCTAAACCATTTTTTACAGCTTTTAAAGTCACGCAATGTTTGAGTTAGTCAGAAACACGTCATTGTATCTTATTTTTTATTTCATTTTAAAAAATAAATATAAGGTAACCAGCAATCAAATGTCCTGTTTTTTCTTAACACCTGTTTTTCCATACAGTAGTTTGAGTTTTTGTGTAAGCTGTAAGTTTTTTACTTCTTAATTAAACATTTTATACACATTAATTTTGTAAATGCAACACGCATTCTGTACAGAAATAAAATAATGTTTTCTATAAGTGCCAAGCAGATTAGCAGGTTGCTGACAAAATAGCACACCGTCCACCACTGCCCAGTGATATAATTTTAATATAAACAAGATCTAGTACCAGAAGTGAGGGCAGGGTGTGTGGAGAAAGGATTAGGCTGCAATTGAATTGAGGATCTGTATTCTTCACACTTGAAACATCGCCTCTCTTCTTGTGTCTAATTTTTAGTTTAGCAGGATTTACGTGATAAGCACATTGTTTAATGTGGATGACATTACCCACATCTATATCACTGTACAACACAGGTTTGAGGTGGAATGTCTGTTAATAAAACAGAGCACCTTCCAATACATATGACTACTGCATGCTTTCTTTATCCGTTTCAGCTAAATGAGGGGAATTAAATCAGTCAGAATCTCAGAGTGCAAATTGTAAAAATAACCCTTCTTCCCTCCTTTGTTTAACTTAAAATTTTTTAAGAAGAAATCCTTAATCACAATGCAATCACTTAATTTAACCAGATACACAGATTCATGCCAGAGCCAACAACAAGCTATAATAGTGGACTATTTCTATGTATTAATTATATAAGAAACAAATTGAAAGTAATACTCTGATTGCGCTTTGAGCCATTGGGTGCAGTGCTTTGTCCATTACCATTACAAGGACAATAAACA
Organism: Lepisosteus oculatus; assembly: GCF_040954835.1. NCBI lineage: Eukaryota > Metazoa > Chordata > Actinopteri > Semionotiformes > Lepisosteidae > Lepisosteus > Lepisosteus oculatus. The sequence goes on along the minus strand of NC_090702.1, from coordinate 21,849,216 downwards.
TTTTTTAAAAAGAAATGGATGTCAAAATGTTTCCAAAATGTCCACCTGTGATATTTTAGCTGCTTAGTTACACAATTTCATTTTCATATAACTATCAAGTGATGTTAAATCACTACAACATTTATCTTTTAAAATAACAGCAAGTGGTGTTCTTATGTATTCTTAGAAAAGGATAAAGCATTATAACTTTTTATGAAGTACACAATATAAGCTTAATAATGTAAGAACAAGTACGCTTAAACCAGAACCCACTAAGTTACTGTCACGATTATCGTCCCTCCTCCTTAAGTGTGCTCCAGCCCTTTCACTTCAGACTTAATTCTGTGCACCTGACCCCTTTTCCCAGCCCACCTTAAAAGCCAGGCGATGACGTTCAGCCTGGCTCTGCATCTGGTTTCTGCACCATGCGAGTCTGGGACCTGGAAGCGCCTGGTCCCGTTAAGGTTTTAACCTCTGTTCCTGTTCCTGTTCCTGTTCCTGTTCCTGTTCCTGTTCCTGTTCCTGTTCCTGTTCCTGTTCCTGTTCCTGTTCCGACCTGGTTCGTCTTTTTAATTCCTTGTTTGGATGGATCACCTGGCTATGGACTTTCTTATGTTTTTGTATTCCCTCTATGGATTACTTTTGGATTGTTTGCCTCGCCCACACCTCCCCCGTGCACCAGCGCACTTTGGACACGCCCCCCCTGTTTTCAGCCCCGTATTCCTGCATGACTTTTTCCTAGTGTTTCCCCACTTCTTCGGATTGTGTCGTCCGCATAGGGTCCGGAAAGAACTGTTCGTTACAGTTACCAAGTTAAAGACTTTGATGCAAAAAAATATTTATGAATAATTAAATTATTTATGATGAAGGTGGAAGGTTGTGTGCTTTTGTTTAACTGAGCAATCTTGCTTTTATAAAATATACCGACATTTTAATGTTTAATGATTTACATGCTGTAATACAGTTTTTAAAGTTATTAAAACTCTAAAGACTATACAACTTAAATTCTTAATTGGAAAAAGATTGTCCCTCTGCAGTGACCGGGATTTGAAATCGGGCATTTTCAGGTGACAGATCAAATGCTGTACATGAGAGGTTAAGCTTTATTAGCTCCACCTGGCGGTTTTACAAGGTTTTACAATGTGCTTTTGGATACTATTATCCTATTTCTTTTAAAATGCAGTATAATGTGGTAAGATTATACTGCCACGCCTACCACGTTTTAACGTAGCATACTCCGTCCAATTTGAATGGCTGAATCTGTATAGAGTTTTTGCTGTTTAGAGCTTACTACTTCAGAGTTTCTCTCACAGGGTATTTTCTTTATAAAAATGAGCTAAAGCACTCATTATACAGATGCAGCCATTCAAAATGCGCCGGCGATACCGCATTATTTTCCGGTACGCTGTACGCAGTCTACCGCAAGTTACCGGTAAATACCACGAGTTACCGGTAAATACCGCTAGTTACCGTAAATTCTCCTATAATACGACAAGCAAAATAATAGTATCCGGAATTTCCGCAAGGTGGAGCTAATAAAGCTCAACCTCCCATGTTTGAGCTGTGGCCATCAAAGTCTTTAACGAAGATATTACTAATAGTATTAATAATGAATGACCTTGGACAAGCTGTAAGTGTAAACTCAAAGTATTGCCCTGGTCAACATTCTTTTTTTCATTGACCGTCTTTGTAAAGGTAACACCAAAGCATTTCGCAATCACGCATTTGTTTCCAATCATGCAAAGTATAGTAATTTTTGAGAATCGATTCACCATGCCTTTCACATGCTCATAAAAGAGATTGATTTAGGAACATAAACATTACCTTATGAAAACTGTACTGTATACAGTATGTATATGTATATTTAATGTCTTAACTGTGCCCGTTTAAGTATTGAATATTCATATGGAATTTTACCACTTAAGGGAAATCTTAGTAGCTGAGCATAAAAAGAATAGGAGCATACTGCGTGTGAAGGCCATAAACGATATTAATTTTGGAACATAAACATACAATATATGGCTGGTTTCGGTACTTTAAAGAAAACATACAAGAAACATGGTTTCATTATGACCAGAATCGGTCTTGATATTTTTAACTTGATTTACAGTATTTGAGAGGTATGTCTTAACACCGATACTACAGTGTGTAAATACTGCTCACGTATATGTTTCTAGGTTTAGATTATGCATTTCATATGGTCAAATTACTTTTGAGCAACTAATAAGAAGTGCGAAATGGTATGCCCACGGCGTTTTAGTTTCGTTTTGTGCTGGGACTCTGCTTTAACAATGTCGCCGTGGATTGATTAGAGATATCAAGTACATACAAGTCATTTTTTAAATGTTGTGGTTCGTCTTGTAAAAATGTTACGAGTACATCATCTATCAACAATTACACAGGTTCTGTTTCCATATTACGGATTTTGGTTACGTAATATTATTTTCTAAATTTCAGGTTGTGAATATATGATTTGGCCAAACAGAGCCGCAAAGAAGTACATTATGGGTTGTTGTTTTTTTTTTGCAGTTTTATCTAGAACAAGCGATGCTTAAACCTTTGTCTGATTCTTGTGAAACTATCCACACGACAGTTACAGTACCTAGGAGTTGACTTCAGTGATGTCACTGATGGGATGTTTCTAAAAATCCATCCTCTGTAAAACGTCTTCTCTAGTTGTCCTGCATATGTATTCGCTAATAAAGCTGTGTGTTCTGAGCCTGGATCTCTACATTTCTGTATGAACCAGCTTAGAGGGCTAAAGACAGCTTGTGTTTAAATTGAGTGTAAGGTAATTTATGCTTCTAAAGTCATGGTCAGCATTTATTATTGTACTGTGCTGTAAACTTGTTCTGTGCCTAGTCACATTATTTTATAGCGTTTTTATAGCGTTATCAAATCTGGTGGCGCTGTGTGTTAGTTTCCTGACTCCCATGTCACATGGTCTGTGAATGAATCCCATGGAACTATGACTTTATTTTTTAACAAACATTTCTTTGAAAAAATGAAATGTTTCCCTTGGTCAGAGATTAAATAAAACCTCACTCGCACCAAACAAATTTATATTTCTAAATATCACAACATGATCGAATTTAAGTCTTTTTAATAACAATGAATACTCACCTATGCGTTACAAAATAAACATTTATATTGATTTGAATCGCGTTTTGATATAAATTGTAAACGCGTGTTTAAATATATGTGTTTAAAGGCGATATACTGTATAAAAGCGCTGATTCTTATGGAGTGTGTTCCGCTGGGGATTCAAAAAAATTTTTTTTTTAATCACGTATCTAAGGAAAATTGCAGTATAACTTTGTTCATGCACAAACAGTGGCATGTTACATTATAATTTGGGTGTCTCCTCTTGCCAGAAAGCTCTAAATTGCATTTTGAGTGCGGTTTTTGACTTTTTCTAAATTGCAACCCATAAATAAAGCTGATAAAGCTTAGACTAACTGTATTCTAAACTGTATTACAACAGCACATTGGACAATGCAACATAAATTGCAAAAATGCACTTGGAATCTGTCCAAGCCCTCCTATGAAAATTATTTAAACTGCAACACTGATCATTCATCTTTAAATAAACTTTATTTTATATAGCGTTTTAAGCGAATAGGTAATTAGATTGCTCATAAACCTAATCGCTTTTTCTACATAATCACAGCGTGATAGCTCTCTGAAAATGCTTTTCCTTTATATTTAGGCTCAGATTACAACTATAGATCGTATTATTATAAACTTTCTTGGAAAAATGTATTTTATGTAAACCATGTTTGCTATTAATTCATTTAGGGCTAAAATACGTTCATTGTCTTCCAATCGAGTCAAGTTGACATTGGAAGCTTGCCACTCCTGGACTGTTACACCAACGCATTAGCATGTTAAAGCAATTTCATTGAGGAGCCCAGCTACCAGTTAACACTGTACTTCCTACTTTGAAAATACCTGTGAAACCGGTTTAATTCGTCACAGCCAGCACTCCGGCAGAGAGGAAGTTGTACTCGTAAAGTAGAAGCAGGCGAGATTTCCAGCGAAAGACACCTCCCCCCCCCCTCAAAAGCCCAGTAAGCAGTAATGCTTTATGTTGAAAATTGAGGTGGATTTTGTTTATGATAAAGAGGATAAACTGAGATGGGAGGAGGGTTTGGTTTTGCATAAGGGGCGGGATTATGATAATTGGATGAATTTGCGAGAGTATAATGGTTTGATATATTTGATTTTGTATTGTGGTCGTTATCTATGTTTTTGGTTGGTATTATGTTTATATGGTTGTTTTTGTTGGTTGGTTGTTATTATTAGTATTAATAATACGATCTATAGTTGAAATCTGAGCCTAAATAAAAAGAAAAAGCAAGTGATTAGGTTTATGAGCAATCTAATTACTTATTCGTTTAAAACGCCATATAAAAATAAAGTTTATTATTAATTTGCTGGACAGAGCGGTGAACATTATTATGCATAAGACAAAGATAACGATCCTGATCAGTTTAGAAATCTGTGTATGCTGTAAGGTTTTTACTTCTTAAACTTTTAAAATACACGTTTCGAATAGAAAGAAATCCTCTTCCTGGTACAGTCGCATGAAGAGAGAGGCGAAACAGCCCTACACAGCCCTGTCGCAGTACACGAATATAATCATATCGTTATCAAATTCTTTAGATACGCGATTCCATATTATATTAGCAGAAAAGCTTAAAACTACCACTTTTTCACACGCTATTTCACGTTAGTTAAATTTAATTTATTTATATATTATATATTTATATCTCTGACCAAGGGAACCGTGTAATTTTTTCAAAGAAATGTTTGTTTGTTGATTGTTATCATAAATGACTTAGAATCGATCATGTTGTGATATTTTGAAATATAAAAGTCAATTGATTGTCCATAATATCACTATTCTATTTTTTCGAAGAAATGTTTGTTAAAAGAAGGGACCAAGTTTAGGTTCCAAAATTAATATCGTTTATGGCCTTCACACGTGTTGCAGTATGCTCCTATTCTTTTTATGCTAAGGCACTAAGATTTCCCTTCAGTGGTAAAATTCCATATAAATATTAAATAGTACAACGGGCACAGTAAAGACGTTTACTGTAAATCTTTCTACGACAGACCAACGGACCATGAGTGCCCCTGTCGGTCAACCAATCACGTACCGCGGTTCCCCGCGTCATCTTGCGTCACGATGCACGACGCCGTAGCCAATTACCTCCGGTACGTGTCTGTACCGCGCACTTTGAATGGCTGCATCTGTATAGTACAAATTGTGGAAAGTTTATCAAAATAGAAGCACGTTCTGCAAAAGATAAAGGTTAAAGTATTCTTAATAAGGAATTAAAATAAATGAAACATCTAGTAATAATTTACTTGTTTAGGGTCATGTTTGGTTTGTTTAATTTAGAATGTTTATATTCAAAAGCACCAATATACATTACTGTAATTCATATTCCAAACTGATTACTCTTTTTTCAATAATAAGTTTTACAATAAATAATGATTTTCAATAATGAAATATTAGCCTGCATGCAAATGTACTGTGGAACTCAAAAACAAACAAACAAAAACAACTTTCAGAAGAGTTCTGGAATGTAAAACATAATGAAATAATGGAATCTAAAATAAAGCAACTTAAATATAACAATATTTAATTTATTCTGTATACAGATGTTTTTTTTAATTTTATAATTTAGTCTTGTATCATCTTGTGAATTGCTAGCAGAGATGTAATTTACTGTGGTGATGGCAAGACTTTATAACCACCCAATATATTAAATTGCTTATTTGGAATCTCTTTGTTTTTCAACTTCATTAAGTAATCATCATCTACAGAGAACTTTAGGCAGCATTGCACAAGAAGCTGTAAACTATTCATTGTTGCTGGAGATCAATAGATACTCTACCAGAGCTAAACAGACAAGCTAAATGGAAATTAGAAATGTCTCCAATCTTTTTATTTACTGCCATTTGATGAATGAGACTGACTTAATGTTTTCTTACTTAAAAAGATGGTAATATTCAAGATGACCTTCTAAACATTTCATACATACTTTCATTAATCTTTTTTTATTGTGATATTCACTACATTAAGATTTCTTTTGAAATTGTTATTTACCATATCATATTATTCCCTTAATTTGGAGTTAAGACATATTTCATGTGATCTCCAAATCAAACACTATGATGTATTTTACTCTCTATGTTTCAATCAGTACATTTGGTCTTTGTTAAAAAAATCATATTGTTACACTGCTACTGGGTTAAGAACATAGGGAAGGTTGCAAATTAGAACAAATTAGAGAAGTCATTTGGCCCATCTAGCTTTTTGGGTGTTAGTAGTTAATTGATCTAAGGATTTCATCTCTCATCTTTAAAAGAAGCCAGGTTTTGCTTCAACAATATGGCTGGATAACTTCTTTTCTACTCCCACAACCCAAAGTAACAACACAGAGGTGTTAGAAAAGTTGAAAGATTCAAACCTGCTCTTCTTAGGCAATTATGTATAATACATCATAGACATGTGTGCCCTTGTTCCACTTTTGCGATAAGACATAATAAATGGTAATGAGAATTAGATTCAATTTTCTTTCAAAGGTTGTGTACTGGTATCAAAATTGGTACGAAGTACTATACTAAACCAAGTTTATATTTCTGAGCAACATAGAAAGAGCTTCCTCGGTTATTTACTGTACTTGGGCTGTTTTGACTGAGCAGTATGGAAAGATGCATCTTTTTTTCTAGATATAATGCTAAGAGTTATGATTTTCGTCTCAGAGCAAATGCAAAGCATGATTGACAACAAAGTTTATGAAACCACTTAGAAAAGACTCCTAGTTTAATATTTAAAGTTACCGTAATAAACAAGTGAAAAGACTTGAATTATTGCTTCATCCCTACAGACAGTAAGAGCTGCAGCCTCACAGCATTTGGTTACTAAGCTCAGTTCTGGCCTTCTGTGTGGAGGTTGCATGTTTTCTCCATTTCAGCATGGGTTTCTGAGCGTGTTGTGGTTCCTGAACACCACCAAAAGACATACAGCTAACAGTAGGTTAATGTGTGTGTGGTCTTATGATGGAATGGAGTCCACCCTTGTGCTCGGTTTCCAGTGTATTCACCGAATAGCTACAGCCCCTACCATCAATCAGCCGATTCTTGATTCTGCCTTTATTTCTTATTGGAAAATATTACTTGTAGGTATAAACAAAGATTCTTTAAAGAGAATGTACTTCTTTCTGGCTTAAATCATTTTTAGTTGACCTCAATAAATATTGGTAGTATGGGAACTTTCTTTGTATGGAAGCACATTGCTGCCACCAAGGGAAAAAAAAAATTGCCCCCTAATAGAAGCTACCGTGAACTTGGCTGGCACTTTCAATTTAATGATCGAGTCAATGTCCAGTGCTGCAGAATTTGTATGGATTTACTTTCAACTGGGGTTTAGTCATAATGAAATCTTGCAATTTTTAGCACATATGAACAGAATCATTATAAGCATGAGAACCAGTTTTGTGGGATTTAGAGATCAAAGCAATGATGGTTCCGTTATTAACCATTATACTGTACGTGCAATCAGTTCCTCTGCTTAAAACTGTAAGTCCGCAAGTAGCAATATAGTTATTATATATATAGTTAATATAGTTATTATACAGTACAATACATTCAATTGTTCTATTGTGTGATAACATTAAGTATGCGAGAGGTACTATCTCGTAATTACGAGATACTTTTCTTGTAATTACGAAATAACTTTATTTACAAGAAAAGAGGGAGAATTTTTTTTCATTGGTGGCACCAATGTGCCTCCGTATCTTTGCAACTAGAATCTGAAATCTTTGTAATATACACACATATTCATGTGGCAAATATTTAAAATTTAAGATACATTTAAATTATTAAAAATATATAATAATTAAAAATGGTATATCACAAACTGTTAACACATGACTAATTAGAAGCTGACAATATTTAGAAAGAGTAGTCTAAATGTAACTGTTACAATAAACTTAAGAGGAGAAAAATATATTATGCAATCAGATAAATGGATTATTTAAGCAAATATTAAAATATATGTGTTACAAATGTTATTTATCTGTTTTTATTGTTTTTATTGTCTAATCTCTTCAGCCTGACTTGAATTCTCATTTTATTACACCTTAATTTTTTTATGTTTTTATAAGGCATACAGTATGTAGTTTATTTTCTCAGGATGTACAATCTGTATTTTTGTTAAATCAGAATACTATTAGTATTACTATGCAAACAAATATATTTAATTATTTTTAGTAAGTTTAAGATCTTCAGAAGAACCTTGAAAATTATAGATGAATTGCAAACAAGAAACCAAGGTAATTATGTTTTCACAACATTTACAGCAATCTGTCAATCTCACATGCTATATAATGAAACTTTTTTCTGTTTTGTGTTCAAATTGAGCAGAATTAATAAATGAGGAACACATGAAGATTTTTTGTCAGCTGAATTTTTTGTGAAGAACTTGTTTTCCCACTTCATTCTAATTTATTTTTTTTCCAATTAAATAAAACAGTATTTCAATGTTAGCTGTCACATGTCACATGGTTTGAATAAAATCACACCAAAGGGTATAAAATAATAAGAGATGTATTTTGTAAGGATTTGGATATTACCAAAAGTGTAATTGCAGTAAAATTGTGAAAATATCTATAACTTCCTATAGAATTAGCATGTGATATACACTAATTCCCTGATATTAGTTTTAGTGCTCCTATCTGGATTTTCTTAAGTGCAGACACATCATTTTCACAATTTGGAGGCCAGCTCCGAACAGTGTTTACTGCAGTATATCATAACAAATACTGCAAATTGATTGTCTGTCATTTTTATGGTTATGAACCTGTGCTTCCTTCAAAGAATCTGTATTGTTCTGCCTCAGCTGAATAGCACAGTTATTTTAAGATAATAAAGGAGCTCCTAATGCTGAATCTAACTGTCTACAGCAGATTCGACGGGAGCAGTATACCTCTTATTTGTAGATGGCAATGTTGTGAATTCAGATGTAAATCTTTAGGCAGTATTGATGACAGCAATATACAGTACATGATTACTGAAATATAGGTATACACACGGTCATGAGAAAATATTCAGAACCTGCCTGTGGTGTCCCATTTTGGGATATTACAAAATTAATTTATATATATATACTGTATGTAATTTTTAAATTTATTATTTTCTTCAAAACCTAAATGCTCACACCGAAGACTTTAAAGGGTAAGATGTTTTAGTACATCTCAGAAAAAAAACAAAGAGCTCAGACCCATTGACTCCATATTTGGTCAAAGCACATTTGGCAGCAATTACAGCCACAAATCTTATTGAGCAAGTCTCTACCAACTGTGTACGCTATTTGGGATAATGTTGATGTTGACAATGTTGTTTTAGTGATGTACTATGTTGTGCTTGTGTCACATTGCATTTGTGTGTGACTGTGTGTTTAATGTTTTGCATTTATACCAAACTGTTGTTTGACCTGTGGACATTTTCTCCCATATCAGCCACTAAACATTGTAATTCTTTCATTCCTTCAAAATTGCTGTTAGCCTCACAGTTGGATCACTGAATAGTTTACCCCTTACCCGGGTGTTGAAGTTGTTGGAACAGCATGATCTAGGCAGTATATGGGTGTTTTCCACTTTTTGTGATAATCAACTTCATCAAGCTCAAAAAGATCTAAAGGGTGCAATAGCACAGTACTTGCAGTATGAAATAGCAAGTGGAGGCTTAAAGCTGGATCCAGATGCTGGCAAGGGCGATCAGTCAGCCAGACAAGAAGCACCCAGCAGCAGGCGAGTTGCAGTAATGCAACAAGAAGCAGGTGAATGCAAATACAGTCCAGAGCCTTAATCTGAAGGCAGGCTTGAACAGGTTGAAAAAAGGAAGATACAGGGTGACGTAGTGAAGGGAGATTCTTAGGCAGAAATGTGAAAATCCAAGCAAGTCCAATGCCAGAGAAACACAGAAAGCAGGGCAGGGCAGGAAAATCCAGGAATCAAAGGTCAATCAAACATGGTTGAAACAGAGAACTAAATACCAAGAGTACACCCAGACAAGGTAAGGATAACTATACCTGAGCATCCAGAGCATGGACAGATCTTAAACAGCCCCAGGCTTCATGTGCACAGGCTGGACAGATCTTCTTCCACAGTGGGTGGTAATAAGCTGAATAGTGGATCTGTCTGTGGAATTAGGATTCCCAGTGGAATAATGTGGACATTGTCATGAGTGGGTATGACAAAGGATTGTTATATCTTTCTCGTAATCTTTCTGATCTTTATACAACTTTATCACTGAATAGTTTTGAAATCTGTTTGGTTGAATCTGCTTTAAAGTTTAGTACCTGACTGACAAACCTTACAGAAATAGGCGCATTTATTCTGAAATCATGTGAACAACTAACAGAGGCTACTCACCTAATTGTGAAGCTTGTTAAGGTAATTTTGAGCACAAACATTAATTTAGGTCTGCAACAGAAAATAGTCTGAATACTTGTGAAGCCATTATTTTTCCATTTGTTCTTATTATCTATTACTTCTTTCTTTTTGTTTTTGCGGCTAAATGTGTGAAGTATATTGTGTATATAACAACAAATAATTGCTACCTCAGTGTATTCTGACTGCAAGCTTTAGAGTCAATAAAATGAAAACTATTTAAGTGTCTTTAGCTCATGTGGCCGGCTCCCTGTTGCGCTACGCCAGAGACCCGGGTTTGTGCCCAGGTGTTCTGGGACAGAGTGGTGAGGGCACGGGAACGGGCATGAGAACTGCAGCAGTCCCATTGATGCCGTGACCCAGATGGGAATGTCTTCACCAAGGTGAATTCAGCGGTGGAGAGTGTAACAGAGCTAGTTTGGGCAGGGTAACATCATCGCCCTCAGCCGCCTGGGTTGAGGGAGGTCTCCTTTAGCCCACGCACCTGGTTCCCTGTTGCATTACGCCGGAGACCCAAGTTCCCGCCCAGGTGTTGCATGGCTGAACCAGCGGGGTGGAGCGGGGAGGGCACGAGGAACCGCGACGGTCACAAACCCATGTCAGAAGAGGTTACTTTTTTAATTTACGTGAAGTTAAGATTTTTTGTGCTTGTCTCTGTAACAAGTATTGTACTTAACAATATGGTGTCTTTCATGGATATTCAAAAGATCTGTACTGTATATATTAAAGTTTGTACAGTACTACAGAACCCTGTACTATAAAATAGGTTGCATGTATTGTTTAAATTGCACAAAAACATCAACTGTAAGCTTACTGGTATATTTTAAATAGTTTTTTGGGGTATTTTTCTGTTTTATTTTAATGTAATGTGTAATGAGTACCTTGTTATATGTTCTGAAGTAATCTTGTACAACACTATTCTGATTTTACTACAGCCTACTTGTTTAGTGTGACTTTTGAAAATTACAGAGTAAGGTTTCCAATAACATAACATGAGTGGAAAGAATACCAAATCTCAAATCTCTTAATCTAAATAAGAAAGCCTTTTGGGGATGCACCATTTACTGTATTAATTCCATATTAACAAATTGTTTCTGTCCTTCTCAGTACAATCTTGAATTGTAACCCCAAACCAAGAGAGACTTATGATTAACAGAACATTTTTTTCTGTAACCACAATTCAACCAAGCATAAGGCTCTCGACAAACACTACAATTAGAGAAGCCATTCAACCATTTTCACTTTGGAAATTGCATTGGATAGTGTTTGACCCGTTGTTTTATCATCATTGGTAAGACTTCAGTGACTGTTTTGTGAACTGATGGTCTCCACTTGTATCAGTTAGAAAGTAGATTAGATGTTTAAGAGGGAGAATGGGTAATGAGTAGGAAATGAGCTATGTACTGTACAGAACTGCTCAAGCTATTGGATTTAATATTAAATAACAAATCTACAGTATTACAAAGATTATTCTGATATTGTATTAATAATAAAGGCAATTTCAAATTTCAACAAATTCAACCTTCTGTAAATAATAAAAATCTAAAATATTGTTTGTTGATATAAAAATAATTTGTGCCATTTCAGGGTTGACTGGATTACAGTAGTTTAAAACTAAAACTGGTACTTTAACATTTGACAGATGAAACAAATACAGTATATAAACTCGCTATATAGCTTGACCGGGGAGTAAACTTTCAATTTCCTGTTGCAAAGCATAATACTGAAAATACAACTAGAGAAAGAATGAGTCATATGGAAGCATTTTATATGAATTCATTGTGAGATACAGTTCAGAATAATACCTGAAATTATAAGTAGAATAGTCTGAAAATAGTAAGAGTCTAGTTTTATGTCAGTACGTTGTAGTGTAATTTAGCCCACTGTACTGTATATGCACTATTATCATAAAAGGGACTTAAAGCACTGAAGGTACATTTTTTTACGTTCCTCAGTCAAAAAGTGATGAGTCATATTGAAAATAAGACATTAAATAAAAGAAAAGAAAAAAAAAGTTTGTTCAAAAACTGTATTAACACCCTGTCAGGCCAAACTCTCAAATTACAGAGAACTTTCCTGATTAAAACTTTTATACTGCCACCTTGTGGAAATCAGATATAAATTATTTTGTAGTATGGGAATAAGATGGGATATGGCACATGAATATATTTTATTTATAGATAATCTTATGTTTTATGCACTTTAGTAATAGAGTTTATGCTTTAGAATTTGGCCACCTTTTCCATGCCATTAGTTAGTTTTTAAATGGTCTGTTTCTGCAGTATAAAAAAAATGCATCTTCAGGTTACAGTGATGACTCCTGTCATATTTTTTTAAGAATTAGTATATTAATTCCACACACATTTAAGCACCTTATGTATTGACAGCTACTACCACTGTTTTCCACTGTTCTAAAAAAGAATTCAGACTTCCCTTAGATACTTGATGCTGAGGGCTTATTTTGTGTTAGAAGATGACTGTTTTTTAAATCTTAACTAATCCTTTTTATTTGCCTAAAAAATAAGACTTGTTTATTTGCTTTAAATAAATTATGGTGGATCTAAAGCACGTAAATAGAAATAGTCTTTACTGTGGAAAAATTGTTTTTACTGTGGAATATTGTTTTTACATTAAAACTATTTTTTATGGTTATAAATACTATAACCATAAAAGATTTAGTTTTACCCACTTTTCTGTATATTTCAGTGTTATAATGACTGAAGAAAAAATAATAAAAATTAGCAATAAAATCAGTCTTTTGGATAGAAAATGTGGGTGCTGTTTTGGTATGGTAGTTAATGATGTTGTCTCAGCTCTTGAAACCTGGGTTTGATTCTGAATTGGTGGAACTTGTCTGTGGGGATTTCATGCTTGTCTCATGTTCATGTGGATTTTTTCTAGGTACTCCAGTATCATTCTAAAATCCAAAGGCATATTGTGGCTAGATTAATTGGCCAAAGATCTGGCATCTACCCAGGGAATACACTATATTTATGGGATAGGTTGCTGGTGCTTTGAAAAAGAGTCTATTTTCTACCCTAAAACAGCAATGGGAGCAAAACTATTACAATTTTTGCTATAGAATATTTTGAGTTGTTGGATTAAAGTTTCTAGTGTACAACCGCATACACAAAAATATTGTAACAATACTACAAAAATAAGACTGTTAAAGCCTTAGGTTATTCTTCTAACTTTGGATCCTTGACAGAGAAATATAGCTACTACTCAAAGGTATTTTACCGCCCAAAGGGTTGAAAGAATGAACATATACTGTATACCAGCTGCACAGTCAGGAGTATGACCTAATAATGTGACTCCTGGAGGGGATACAGGGCTGGCACCCGGGCTTTTGTTTATTGACAAAACTTGTATAATGTTGGCCACTTCCCTTTTAATTCCAAGAGTATTCATATAGAGTAACCTGTTACATGATAGGCCTGGTGTGGAATATTAATATAAGTGCAGCAAGAACCTTCAGGTATAAACATCAGGGTAAGGATGCTGCACTGTTTTTAAGGTGCGATGGTTACCCCTAGCACAATTACTGTATCAGACAGAAGCACACTGAAGCATTGCCCATGACAAAGTTATACTTCTAGGGGAGTGTACTACAACCTCTTCTAAAGGTCAATAATCTGCATTCTGGTAGGCCATGGCCACAGCATGAGGGTAAATGATGAGGATGGAAAACCAACTCCAAAGTGTTTTTCACATAAAAAGAGAAACATTCAGAAACTACACCAATTTGGGGAATAGTGGCATTCTTACTAGGAAATCATAAGCAAGTGTCTTACATTGAAAGGGCATAGAAGACATCAGAATTGAAACTGCCGATGCAGGCTTTCAAGAATCTGCTACAGATCTACAGGCCAGGACTTTTGAGTCCACTGTACGGAATGACAAGCATGACCAACTCTTCCATGAGCTTCTCTTGCAACGCTGAAAGTAGGGCTACCTTAGGTAAGATGCACAGCCCAACATTTGGCCCTAGGCACCAGGTCAGGTCATCTCAATTCATTAGTATCAAAAACCAAACTGGGCTTGGAGAAGACATATTGCAAATAGATCTACTGAATGTAGACCTTCTCAGACTGAGCCCCTTTTGATAATTGACAAAGGATACGTCTGACGTGCTCTAATGAATGGATACATTATTTCTGTAGCACTAAAAAAAGAGCTGGAGGATAAGAAGAACCACTCTGAACTTCAATGTTGATGTGCATAGAGTATTAGTGGTATCTCCAAATGTCATACACATTTTTCCCATTGGAGGCTGGATCGCGGTTCTAATTGGATTTGTATGTGGTAATAACATCCTTACATGATATACAAGCCAGGTGAAACTACACCACAGAATGCATGGATTCCTACACCAATGGAGGGCTTCTCAAGAAGAGGATGACACCGAGAAAAATAAGCTTTGAACACTAGAGTGCTAAAGTCTATAATTCACTGGAGGCATTAGTCTTCTATGTCTCCAGTGAATTCCAAGAAAAGTACATTTCTCAGCAACAAATGGGAAGGTAATTCCTTTTGCAAGTTAACTGAAAAAGAAGTATATAAAAATTAAATATATAATAAAAATGACAAAATTACAAATTACAATACGGATTTGTCTCAGATAATGCCAGTTACATGATCAAGGCATACAATGGCGTTCCTCAAGACTTGTTGCCCACATTGCAGTCCTTACAAGTAATATATGAGAAAATAACTTCTCAAAAGCAGACAAACCTGTTGCACCCATGAAAAAAATTAAACATTGTAAAATTAGAAATAAAAGCTGTACTGTATCTATAACCCTGCCTCTCAAGCCATGTACATGGTGGGACACCTGCTGGAAAATAGCATTCCAAATGCATTTGTATTATTAAGGAAGTCCAAATTGTGCTGAAGATTGTGCTGAAGGCCTGACAACTCTATCTGATTGCAACCCATGTTCCAACCCAGTCCAGTTGATAGTTAATATAGTGGTTTGAGATTTGTGGTCAGAGTCCACAGAACACACCGAAACATGGTGTAGTACATGCACAACACAACAAACAGATTTTATGTTAAAACTTTCAGTGGAGTTGCTTAGGAAATTACTGCATATTTCAACCTGGGAACATATGGAAAACATATTTCATTCAATTTCCTCCCACCTTTTGCAACAGAACAGGATATTTGATCTTAAACAACAGTGAAGTTTGGAACTGAATACCATCACATTAGATTCAATTCCAGGTTTTTATGAGGAATGTACAGTAAATTGGATGTGGACAAATACACACTATGCAAAAGAAATCCCTTATGGAATGTGTTTGGATGAATTTTGGAATGAATTTAACATCGAGGCTAGACACCATTTGTTAGTCGTTACCTATTTTTTGTATTCTGAACTGTAAGTGAAATTTTTACTTTCCTTATGACCTGCAGTGTGTTTATTGCTTTAAAATGATTTACATAAGATACTGCATGCTTCCAGTATTTAATGATGATCATTTTAATAAATTGTTGCTTTATCTTGAAGTGTCATAACCATACAACAGCTGTAAACATCACTGTTAATCTAGATGCTTAAGTATCTTGATGTATTTAAATGACTTAAAAGAGTGTACAGCAATAGGATGTTTGCCTATTAAGTGGCTTAAGAAGTGGTTATATTGACCTATTGATGCTGGAGATGCAAAATATTGAAGAAAAAGTCCAGGTCCTAGATCTAGAGCTATTAACAAGCAGAAGCAGCTCTCTTAATCACCTGCAACCAGCAAAGAATATCATCCATCACCTGCTGAAGGCAAAACAATAGAGGCATCAAAAGCAATTAAGCATGGAGCAAAAGAGGCATGCAAAAGGACTAGGATTAGGATCCTACTATGAATGACCGGGGTCTGAATCAGCTAAAGCTGATGATATATAATTCCTCTGGATGCAAGATTAATAACAAAAGCAGCGATAATTCATAGCTTTAAAATCATGTCTACAACAAGCTGTAGCTCTGTATAATTGATCATCAAGGAAACAGGTAGAAGTTCCCAAAGGAAGGTAGACAGTTGCATTTGGAGAAGGCTCCGAGCATTCAGGGTTCAACACATCTGAATCTACAAAGCAACAAAAGAATCTTAAAGAACCATTGCATTAAATAACACCAGCTGTCAGAATAAACATGGATTTAAAAGCCTTGAAAGAAGGGGCAGTGCCTTTTCTGTCTGCCTAGACCCAGCAGGATAGGCATCATCAAGTAAAGAGCACTAGTAATCGATAGCCACTGTTCTCCAAACTTCACCGTGACCTTGCCCATGACTACCCTGATATTACTGACAATGAAGATTTGTATGAAGCAGGTGATTCAGAGCCCATCATGAATATCATATTCAGAACAGAGATAGAAGAGGATACTTGAGGGAGGCCTGCTTAGCATGGTCACTGTAACTATAGTATGTGACCACCCAAGGAATAAAACTTGTTCTTGGACACCTCTAAGGGGTCTAATTACTGGAGAAAACATCTGGCTGACACTGGGTCTGCAGCTATAAGCAGAACAGGAGAGCCTGAAATATATACTTAAAATCAAATATACTGTATACAAAATGTGCAAAAAGGAACCACTGTTTGTTCCTTTTCCATTTAATACATTAAGAAACACAATATTATAATATCAATTTAATTCCTTTTTATAGAGATGTATCTACCAACAATCCACAAGTAGACACATGTATAGTTTTCATTTTATCATTACAAAGTAACAGATATGATTTAGTTTCCCTCTTTTTTCTCTTTTATTAAATACTCCAGGTTGTATAAAAGGCAGTCTGGAGTAAATGGGAAGGTTGTGAATGAGAACTTTTATGGAAAGTGTTCTGACAACATTTGTAATAGGAATGGAACACTGACCCACACAGGAACAAAAGTCCAAATACAAAGATAAACAGAAGCAATATTTGAACATAGTCTGAACCCTTGCCTAAAAAGGGTAGCTTTAAGAAGAGCATTCCATACAGTGACACTGAATGTGGATCAATAAAGGGAATAGGTCACATACTCACACCAGGTGAACGTTTTTTCAGAAGCCAATTAACCTACAGTACCAGTATTTTTTAGACTGTGCGAGGAAACTGGAGCACCTGAGGAAACCCACGCAAACATGTTAAAAAACTTACCAACTCCACACAGACAGCACCACAGAGTTGGACCTGAACCTGAGCACTGCAAGGCTGCACTGCTAATCCATGCAGAATTTAGGTGCCTATCTTGAGCAATATAACACAGATTCACATTTAAGACATGCTTCTGATATGAAAATCTTTAGCTCCTCTCTGAATACTTTACCTTAATTGCTTTGCTGTGATTTTCTGTATTTATACCTGCAGGCTGCTTTTTTAATCCATGCTACAGTAAAGAGTGTTTTTGGCTACTCAGTGTTAGCTGAAGCAGATCATGTAACTAGAATAAAAATAATTTGATACTTGGACTGTTCTCTTCAGGCTGTCGAGTATTCATATATACAGTACTACTATCTAAAGAAACTGCTCCAGGGGAGACATTTCTGCTTTATTGTTATGTGTCACAAGACAAGTACTTTTGGATGCAACAGCTCGCTATAAAAATTTATCAGAAATTTTCAAAAGTGTACAATGTTCCTAGTATTATCTTGGTGTATTTGTTTATACATACATAAATGAATAAATAACACTCTTTGAGAAAAGTGTCTCTTCTTGACCATGAAGAAACCATGAAGAGGCTGCAGACCCACTTAAATTTTAAAACAAACAGCCACTACCTCTTAATCACTGTTTTACTGTAAGAATTGAAAGTGTCAACTTGGATACTGTGTAAGTCTTAACAAAGTACAAACATTGTGTGAATTAAAACATGTAATTCAAAGAAATTCTAAATATAGAAAATGTGCTTTATACATATCAATTAATATACAATGTTATGCAGTGTGAATTATAATTTAACAGTTTAATCTATAATCCTTTACAATAAGTGATAAACATATTGGTTTAATCTCTCTTTATGTTATGTAGAAAGAACCACTTTTCTGTTTGTCTTGCTCATTAAATGTTGATTACCACAGTGTTACTAGTAATTGCTTATTGTCATATTAAATCATATTATCATGTTTTATGTCTATTCTAGTTGTTTAATATCTCTGCCTTAATGGTGGCTAAACAAGAAGGCTCACAGTATATGATGCATTGTGTTTAAATAATAATGAAAGAGTTATTACTGTGTACAACCTGTTAAAAATGAGTTTCCTTCCTGGACACAATAACCAAGCTATAAATTGTTTATGTTCTTGCAATTTCTTATTGGGTTTTAATTATAAGTATAAAATGATTTAGCTAAAGTTTTTATCACTCTGTATTACTCACTGAGGCTTAGTCAAGCCTAAGACACTACACTTGTCCTAGACTATAAATAATCAATAATTAGATATCAATCCATAATTAATTATGTTGGGGAGCTGCAATATACAGTACATATAATCTTTTTTAAAACGTGAGTGTAATGGAAAACATTTATTTGTGTTCAGGGGAGACATTTAAAACAGTTAACTTGTTTTTCAAATGAATTGTCATTTCAAACTCCTGCATTCAACAACTCCATCAAACATTGTAAAAGGAACATTTTCACAACCAGTGAAGGTGTGTGTAATGAATAAGCCGTGCACCTCCTATATACTTTTCTGCCATTCTGTATAATTAAATAATAACCAATAAGCCTAATGTAATTATTTTATTGGACAAGGAAGAACTTAACCTCTTTAGTCCTCATTCCTTACTGTACATGTACTGTATAAGCTTACTCCTGTCTTGTCTTGTATTCAAATACCAAAGACCCCAAACTGTGTTTTTTATGCTTTCTATTTGAAACCTTTGAACATATATATATATTTCTAGCAATTAAAATTATTTGACTCAGTTTCACCTTCTTTGTTTTATGAGTGTTTAGAACAGTGTATGATAAATAATATTTATTTATTTTCCTTTATACATTGGTGACACCAAATGTGTTTCATTTCAAAAGGATGGAATTTGTAACTTATAGCCTACTACTGTATATATTAATCTTCTATTACAGTAGTAGAATCACAACATAACAGAAAAGAGTTAAAATTTACTGTTACTGGATATTTTAAGGAGCATTAACAATTGATTCATGTTTTCAGCTACACCTAATTATCATTTATCTGGTTTTAGTTAGTTTTAAACACACTCCCAATATGACTTCCACTTATTGAAGTGTAGTAAAATACTTCCTACAGTATATAGCAAGAATATACAGTAAATCTCTAAAATATTGCTGATGAAGTCCTTAATAACCACCAGGATTCCTGAAGAGACAAAATTTAATTTCTTGAACAGTTCCATCATGGGGGTCTTGTTATTGGACAAGGTTTTCTCAGCTTGACATTAAATAACAGCTTTTGTTGTTTGCAAATTTACGGTATTATTGATGAGATCCTCTTTGCAATACAGTAGTTCTGCTCTTAGCACAGTTGGCCTGCTGTGTGCAAAGCATTGCATGGTCTTGCTGTACATACTGTACAGTATTTCAGAGGTTTTGTGCTTCAATATACCTAATATGGGGTCACATAAAAAATGATAATAATAAAAGTATCTTCCTGGGGTCCAAAGATTCTCCCCTCATTTTCATCATGGAATGTGGGAATAGTATCAACAATGTGAATACTGTACAGAAGTATTATTTCAGTCCTGCAACATTTATTTTACTAGGAAGGTCTGCATCCTCTTTGCGTAGTAAATACAGTTATGGCAACCAAGTCCTAAACAGTAGAAGAGGCAGAAGAAGTTATACCACCTATAGTATCTTTATGGCTGTTATAGTGGATGAAGATTTAAGCAGACTGAAACTTTGAATTGGCTTTGTCTTAATGCAAATGGATCAGGGACACATTCCATCAAGATAGGTATGGAAGCTGCTGTACAATGGTTTCACCACAATTAAAGGTATCATCCATCCACATTACATTCCGCAGATGCTCTGGTGAACAGCTAAATACACTGGGAGCAGAATATTGATGCCTGGAAGCTCCTAGTCATAATCTGTAATGGAACTGGTTGTTCCAAGAGTGTCATTAAGCACTTCAGTTAAGGCAAAAGCTGATTTTGACAACAGTAATTATAACTCAGCAAGCATTTTAAGGCTCATTTTAGTGAGGAAACTAGAACAGGTGGTCTCCTCGTCAATCCAAAGTGATTAGTTGCATTTGAATGAATCAACTTTTGGTGTTGTATGGTTAGATGTGACTGTTACAGGCCCATATGTTGAGGTCTGAGGGCACTCGTGGTGCATTGGTCGGTAGTGAAAAGATTTAATAATTTAATCTCTTTACTGTGCACATTTTAATCTGCTTAGTATTGAATATTTATATAGAATTTTACCACTAAAGGGAAATTTTAGTAGCTGAGCATAAAAAGAATAGGAGCATAATGAATTTGAAAGTCATAAGCAATATTAATTTAGGAACATAAACATATTATGTAAGCTGTATATTGCTGGTATTGGTATTTTAAAGAAAAAATACACACCAGTATTCCATTTCTCCCTAAACATTTTAAGCATCAAAGTCTTACATGTGGTTATTTCGAAACGTTTTTACGTGCTCCTTCTGACCATATTACTCTACATTTATAAACTTTGTGAAAATGGATCATTTTAACCTTTTCTGTGAATGCGCTCATTATCGGATTAAACAAAAGCATACTTTTAGAATTTGAGTAATAGGGAATATAATATGGATTTGTGTATCTAAATAAATTAATAATGGTATAACTATATTCATATACTGTTACACAAACAGTAGTATAAGACTTTCCATAAATACAGTATGTGTATGGCTGTTTCAGTGGTTGTCACATGACTTGCCTTGGTGGCATGATAGCTAAAGTGACTGATTTATAACTTTGAGGTTGGGTGTTCAAACCTATCTGTTGCCATGAGTTTTCTTTTAACAAATAAACATTTCTTTGAAAAAGGAAAATATCAAATATTATTGGTGTTATATTGACCTTTTTTATATTTCTACATATTACAACATGTTCGTACTGTATGTACACAGCGGTACCACAGGGTGTAGGGCACAAATCCACGTGAGCCCAAAAGCCCTACATTAATGTTGTGCTGTTGTGTTGTGCCTGGCACTGCGCGGTTTTCATCTCTCTCTCTCTGCGGGAGTGGTGGCTATGCGGAATTAAACCGGTTTCACAGGTATTTTCAAAGTAGAATAGGGCAAGTCTTCCAATGACACTTCACCTTCCCCCACGGACACATGTTTTCTTAGAAAAACAGATTCACAACGCGAACCTATGTCAGTCTTCCATGTAAAAAAAATCGATTTGAACACCATGGGTTTTTTGCACAAAGCCATATTGAGCAGTATTTCTCTTGTTGTGAACATGTGTACACAGCGATCCCCTCTGGTTCCAGTTAGTGCGTAATTACGCATCGATGAAAAACCGGAGGTCTAAAAAAAGAGAATTAGCACACTGATAGTTTTATGTGGAGGCTTTGAACATTTTCACAAGTTGTGGTCTTTAAAATGCATTTGGTTTGAAGGCTTACTGTGTTTCCCTTGCGAAGATATGAGCAAAAGAATATTCAAGCGTGGTAAAAAATGGCTTAAAAATGACATAGTGAAGGCTGTGAAAACAGTTGCAATGTACTTTGTACTGTACACACAGCAAGTATTTTTGTAACTCTAGGAGGTTTCATGAAAAAGCTACAGGCGTGCCAATATCATTTTAGAACTTCAAGCTAACTTTACCCCAATGTGGGCACCGCATTGGTATCTCAATCACTTGCTAATTCGTTTTACACCAAGGGAAGACAGGAGAATTTCATTGTACTGTATCTGTACGGAATGAGTGTTACATTTTCAAAATTAAAGTTTTTTAAAATGTATAATTAAAAATTTTAAATGTACTTAAAGCTTACTCAAAGATTCTAAGATGATCACAGTGTATTGAAGTGTATTGTGTGTCTAATGGTCTAACTTTAATCTGAGCTTTAATAGAGAGCTTATGTCTATTAATATAACTATTGAGTGGTATTAAATTCAACTTTTTTGTATAAATGACACTTTTCTAAAATTTTTTTAAAAAATAAAAATGATTACACTCTAATCTTTCCACGTTTGATCCCATGAGGAAGTAGTATATGCTCCTGCTTTGCTTAATGATGGTATGAAAAATAAATCTAAATAGTGAGAACGCTATGCTTAAAGTGAATTAAGGGACTTAGAATGCAAAGATAATGATTTACATTGCATTGTCAGATTGTGAATCAATAAAGGCATTTAATTAAACACGCGTTTGCGATTTTAATCAAATTGGGGAAAATGGGGTTAGACCATTAGACATGCAATACACTTCCTCGTGATCATCTTAGAATCGTTGAGTAAGCTGCAAGTTTTTTTTATACATAGCATTCAGAAATACAATCAAGAATAGTTTCGTGGTGTATGCATAGATGAAACTTCTAAAATGTATAACAAAATTAAAGACGATTAAAATCTTAATTTTAAACACTAAGTTATGAACACAGACGCAATTGGTGCTTTACAGCCATTGTGCAATACTGAGCGCAAAGCTTCCTCCTTCCCGGTGCTACCTCCCACTCTGACACAGCACAGTGGGCAGCATGCTGTTTTCAGAGCCTCTGATTGGGGAAAAAAGACCTGCTGATATGTTCTACATACCAGGAAGATAACAGAATATTATTTTTTTCTGTTCGAAACGTGTGGTGTTTTTATGAAATTAATGTATTTTAAACGTTTAATTAAGAAGTAAAAACCTTACAGCGTAGACAGAGATTCTAAGCTGATCATGAGGAATCACCAGTTTTTCGTTAATAAAAAGTAGTCATTAACTATCGAAACCTGTTTTTATAGCTTTTAAAGTCATGCAATGTCTACGCAGGAACACATCATTATATCTCTTTTTGATTTATTTTTTAAGAATTAAAAAAATCGTTTGCCCAGCCTAATTAAGACTTCTACTTGTGAAAATGTTCACAGCCTCCACATAAAACTATATACACAATACTGCTGACAGCAGGAAGATTCCTATACTTTACTCAGCAGCGTCTTAAAAACAGCACCCATGGTGTTCAAACCGATTTTTTTTACACAGAAGACTGACACAGCTTCGTGTTGTGAATCTGTTTTTCTAAGAAAATATGTGTCCATGGGGGAAAGGTGCAGTGTCATTGGAAGACTCGCCCTCTTCTACTTTTGGGCTCACGTGGATTTGCACCCTACACCCTGCGGTACCGCTGTGTACATACAGTACAAACATGTTGTGATATGTAGAAATATAAAAAAGGTCAATATAATGCCAATAATATTTGCTATTTTAGTTTTTCAAAGAAACGTTTATTTGTTAAAAGAAAACTCATGGCAACAGCTAGGTTTGAACACCCAACCTCAGGGTTATAAATGAGTCACTTTAGCTATCACGCCACCAAGGCAAGTCATGTGACAGCCACTGAAACAGCCATACACATACTGTATTTATGGAAAGTCTTATACTACTGTTTGTGCAACAGTATATGAATATAGTTATACCATTATTTATTTAGATACACAAATCCATATTATATCCCCTATTAATCCAATTCCAAAAGTATGCTTTTGTTTAATTCGATAAAGAGCGTATTCGCAGAAAAGGTTGATCAAAATGATCAATTTTCACAAAGTACATAAACGTACAGTAATATGGGCAGAAGGAGCACGTAAAAACATTTCGAAATAACCGCATTTTTTTGATGCTTAAAATGTTTAAGGAGAAATGGAATACTGGTGTGTATTTTTTCTTTAAACTACCAAGACCAGTCATATACAGTACAGTTTACATACAGCAATATGTTTATGTTCCTAAATAATTCATTTTATGAGCATGTGAAAGGCATGGTGAATTGGAGATTCTCAAGACTTACTTTGTATGATTGGAAACGAATGTGGTGTTACATTTTGTCAATGAAAAAATAAAATCTTTTAGTTTACAAAGACGGATACAAAGAATGTGGACCCGGGTAATACTTTGAGTTTACAGCTTGTCCAATGTCATTTATTATGAAAACTATTAGTAATATCTTCGGTAAAGACTTTGATGCATAAAATATTTCTGCACAATTAAAATATTTATGATAAAGGTAGATTGTGCACTTTTGCCCAACTGAGCAATCTTGCTTTCAGAAAATATACCAACTTTTTAATGTATGATGATTAACATGCTGTAATACACAGTTTAAATTTAAAAGTCTAAAGAGTATACACCTTAAATTCTTAATTGAATAAAGATTGTCTCTCAGCAGTGATCGGGATCCGAAACCAGATGTTTTCTGGTGACAGCTCAAATGCTGTACAGGAGAGGTTAAGCTTTATTAACTCCTCCTGGTGGTTTTACAAGATGATTCCGGATGCTATTAAGTCTTCTAACCCTAACCTTTGCTGCAGCATTTTTCAAAGTCCAGAAATCTATAAATGTTCAAAGGGGTGGTAGCATCCACTTTCAAAAGAGATTATTTTTAAAGAGCAGGTAAGAAAAATCTAAATCCAGCATCTACAGAGAGATGTAAATAGCATTAAATTTCCAATTCAAGGGTACATTCAACAATTTGTTTCTAAATCTGAAAAAGTCGTATAGACTTTTGCTGATGCAACACTTATTTCAACAGTTT
The DNA here is from genome assembly GCF_040954835.1 of Lepisosteus oculatus. Classification (NCBI taxonomy): domain Eukaryota; kingdom Metazoa; phylum Chordata; class Actinopteri; order Semionotiformes; family Lepisosteidae; genus Lepisosteus; species Lepisosteus oculatus. The sequence goes on along the minus strand of NC_090702.1, from coordinate 21,824,080 downwards.
GAAATGCATGGAACTGGGGTTAGGAATAGAGAGTCAGACAAAATGGACTTTTAGAAGCATTATGAATGTGAATTGGGACCATAAATACAGATTTAAGGGTATTTTCCTAGTATCTGACAGTTTAATTTTTAATGGTTTTTATTCTTGATTGTATTAGGCGATTGACGATGTGTCACTCTAAAAAGAGCTAAATGAAAACTAACTCGCTGAGTCCATTCTACACCTAAACTCGATGGCGGACTTAGTTTCAATAAAACAATACTGGAACTTTAAAATTTCAAAAGAGATTATTTTTAAAGCACAGGTAAGAAAACTCTTATTCCAGCATTGTCAAAGAGCTGTGAATAGCTCTCATTTTCCATTTTAAGTCCCATGCTGTCATATACAGATGCAGCCATTCAAAATGGGTGGGGTATTTCGCGGCATACCCCGGTGGGTGTGTCACGGTATCACGCGGTATCACGCAGTTAATCGTGTCATGTGACGTCATGCTGGAAACTATCCGGCGTCACCTTGTAAAACTGCCAGGGGGAGCTTAACCTCTCATGTACAGCATTTGAGCTTTTAATTTTGAACTGTGTATTACAGCATGTTAATCATCAGTCATTAAAATGTTGGTATATTTTATGAAAGCAAGATTGCTCAGTTGGACAAAAGTACACAACCTACCTTTATCAGAAATATTTATGCATCAAAGCCTTTACTGTAGATATTACTAATAGTATTAATAATGAATGACTTTGGACAAGTTGTATACTCAAAGTATAATTTCTTTAGCACATTTGTACAAGCACTTGGAATCTGTCCAAGCCATACTTTGTCAGGCATTTTGTTTTACTTCAACTGGCATAAAAACTCCCTTGCTTTTAACAGGGCGTTTCATTATTTCTAACTACGAAAATGATTTAAAATGCGACACTTATCATTCAACTAGAGCTCAAAATATCACAAGGATCCTCAAGAGCACAGCAAAGAGTGTATTAAAAGATACTTGTATGTATCAACGCTTTCTTTTCCATATACCAGATTTTATGGAACCACTTCAGAAGGGTGTCAGCCAGTCAGATTCCAGGAATCTGTACTTTAAAGGAAAAATACACACCGGTATTCCATTTCTCCCTAACGATTTTAAGCATCGGAGTATTTAACTAGCATGTGAAATAGCGTGTGAAAAAGTGGTAGTTTTAAGCTTTTCTGCTAATATAATATGGAATCGCGTATCTAAAGAATTTAATAACGATATGATTATATTAGTGTACTGCGACTGGGCTGTGTAGGGCTGTTTAGCCTCTCTCTTCATGTGACTTCCCTTGTAGTCTACTGGTCTACGTGCCCGATTGCCAACTTATGGGTTGTGTGTTCAAATCCAGCTAGTGCTGGACTTTTCTTTTAACAAACATTTCTTCGAAAAAATAGAATAGCGATATTATGGACAATCAATTGACTTTTATATTTCAAAATATCACAACATGATTGATTTTTGATAACAATGAATAGTAAAATTCTTCCCTTCTGACAACAGTCCCTGCTTCTGCTTCCTGCTTCTATTGTGTGTGTGTGTAATAGAGTAAATTTTTATAGAGAAATGGAGGCTGGACAGTATGCGATACAATATAAACATTTATATTGATTTAAATTGTGTTTTGATTTAAATCGCAAACGCGTGTTTAATTATATGTGTTTTTTTAATCATAATCAGGCTAATGCAACATAAATTGATACAGTATCTTTGTCTTCTAAGTATCTTAATAAACTTTCAGCAAAGCTTTCTACCCGTTTAGATTTATATTTCTTGGGATATTGGGATCAAACGTGGAAGGATTAGATTGTAATTGCTTTTATTTTTCAAATACGTTTTAGAAAAGTGTAATCTATACCTGCCCAGACTGTACGCCTTCCTAAACCTCGCCTTTCACTCCTGTCCTGCTCTTCCCCGCGCACTCCAGCCGGGTGCTCTTCGGCCTCTGCCCGGGAATGAATGTATATTTTGATATTTACACCCGGCGCGGCACCGAGGGATTTATAACTGCATTTATAACTTAGTTTTTAAAATTAGTCAAGCAATATGAAGCATCTCCTTTTACTTTTAAGTGTCACTGTCAATGTGTCACTGTAAAAAGTGCTGAATTAAAACTAACAGGCTTAGCCCATTCAACACCTAAACTCATTAAATGTGCCCCTTTGAATCACAATGGTGGACTTGGTTTCAGTCAGACTTTGCTGGATCTTCTGACCCCTAATCCTTGATGCTGCATTTATCAGTGTCCACTTTTCTGTAAATATTCTATGAGGTTTTAACATACAGTTTCAAAAGATATTATTTTCAACCACCAGCTAGGAAATCTTTGATTTAGCATGTGCAAAACTATCTAAACTGAATTAATTTTCTATTTTAAGTCTCCATTCAACAATTTTTTATCTAACTCCCAAGAAGTTGTATAGGCTATGGCTTATGCAACACTGATTTCAAAGGTTTGAAATGTATCTATCTAGGGCTAGGGTTAGGGTCAGACAAAATAAACCTTTAGAAACAGTACTGATGTGAATTAGGACCTACTAGAAATACACATTTAATATCATTTTTCGACTTGTGACATTTTATTTTTGGGGGGTTTTTATGGTTTTTAATCTTTATTGTATTAGGCACTTGACGATGTGCCACTCTAAAAATCGTTAAATTAAAACTAATAGGCTTAGCCTATTCTACACCTACAATTAATTAAATTTGCCCCTCTGAAACACAATGGCAGACTTACAGTAGTTTCAATCAGACTTTGCTGAAACTTTTATCCGTTTTTGAGATGTGGTAAGAATTTCTTTCAAACCTTTCCATTTTTTCTTGGGACAGTGATACTTACATTTCCTGCTTTTTCCAATATCTTAAAGAATTTTCAAAGCATTGTAAAATCCATGTTGTTGAGTTTGGGGTATACATTTTAGAACTGGTATCAAAATGTTATGCCATTTTTCAGCATTTTCAATTTCCAATGTTTTCTTTTCCGATTAAACCATACTACTGTGATTCCAGTGACATTCATTTTTCAGTGTTTCAGTGGATGGGCGTTGAGGATTTGGAGGTGCTCAGACTTAGTTTGATACTCAAAGTTCCTGTATCTGCGAAACACACAAGAGGTGACTGAAAGCAATCACAACATTTTTATCATGACTTGGTTGAAGTCCTTGACAGTGATATTTGACTGTGTGTGGAAATTGGCATTTTCAGTACTTTCAGCATTTGGATCAACATACTGTACAGTAACTTGTGTGCAGGTATTTTCACACATGAAGTCTTTGTCATTCTTGTAGCTGATTGATAACTGAGCACAAGACATGAGATTGGAGTACTTATCAAGGTAAAACAAAGACAAGGATTACACTAAATGGTAAGACGTTTATTTAAATGTCTTAAGTTAAAAACATTATATTTTAATATAATAATTTTAATAATGAAAACGTAAGTTTAATATTTATTGACATAAAATATTCAGTGGCAGACAAATCCATAGCTAACCTTGGCACACCCCTTCAGAAAAAGTTGCCGACCCCTCTTCTAATCAGTCACTGGCCAGAAAACTGCTCTGCTGAGAAAAGACATTGACATACCTGCTCTGAGTGAAACACAATGAATTAGCGAAGAGAAGGTCAAAGAACATGGAGGAGGCTAGTCTTTCTTCTGGAAGATAAAATGATGGACATTAAAGATGCTTCATGCATGAGAAGCATTTCTTTCCACTCTATTGGATATTGTGAGGATATTGCTGTGGATCTCATTTCAGACAGTCTGCTGAAATGAATAACAGAGTGTTCCTTGACATTCTATAATGGCATGCTAGTTTGCATACTGTATATCACCAAAATTCAAGGTTCAAGGTCTTCCCAGTTCTTTTTAAACAAATGCCTTTCCTAGGATATGTTAATAAAATACCCTAATACTGCATTATATCCTTGAAATAATTGAAAAGTTTGATTTCATCAATTACATATGCACATTCTATGATGATGAAATTCATATTTGAAAAAAAAAATATTGGAAGACAAGAAATATAAATATGATACATTAACAAGAAAATATTATTAATGAAGGCAAATATTATTATTTTAAAATGTTCTTGTATTCATGGTATTTCCTAGTTAGAGCAATAATCTCAAGTTTATCAAGAGCAAGGCTTATATGAAAACATTAATAAGAGCAAAGGCACTGCACTATGCCACTTGTAGCTCAAGTGCTTTTATCTTGTACGATACCAAAATACTATATCACAGCCTATACAGTATCTCTATTTCTTACGTTGTTCTTCTATACTCCATATTTTTTCACTTGTGGTTTGGTAACATCAGCATTGTGAATTGTAATAAGTTGGGGAAAAAGTAAAAGCAGCAGTAGCAAAAGCATTGAGGTCCATCAGATCAGCCTAAATGTGCTCTACACATATTACGGAACATCTACCACTTTCCATCTACCATCTACTCATTAAAGTATGTATTCACAGAATTACGTTTCAGAGTGGAATTATATTTTGTAAATTCTAATTAAAACAGATGTCTTTAAATACACTTCATCTTAAAATGAAAAATGACAACAGAGCCATTGTAAATCCACAAAATAGACACTCCAGGGTGCATTTTATTATGGTTCTTTGTGATTTAAGGCTCCTTGATATACCTTTTCCCCCACCATACGTCTGAAATATGGCCAATATCCCACAACAATACACATCTTGCTATGACGAACTGCTTGGCTATCATTTCAATCTCCATGAATGTTTATCCATTTTGTATGTATTAGTTTAATATATTACAGAACATAAAAATCCTGTGCTTGACTGGTTTTATAATCTCCGTAAATAAAAACTTTGCAATGCATTGACTTCATTTATGTCACTAAAAAAATATATTCTTGTTTTCATATTTTTTCATGAGTGTAATGGAGCAACACACCAGCGTTTAAGTTCGGAAATTTATAAGATGGGGCTTGAGCTGGTGATGTTTTTTTCTTTCTGTTAATAATGTTACAAAATAACACAGGAGACACACAGACCTTATCAGGCCAAACATCTCACTCCCAGTCATTCCATTGCATAGAGCAGGGACAGTGTAACAATAGAGATGCTGGCTATTAAGCTGTGAAATAAAACTGAACTGGAAGCACCACACACCTTGTATCCTTGTTTTAAAAGAAAAGGGAGAGTTGTAAATAAACTGAGCTAACAGAATATGAGTTGTTAAATTTCATTCTTAAAATCACATTCAATACTGATTGCACAAAGCAGGTTTCTGAGATCTGTGTTGCTCTTTAATGAGATTCCTTTTCTTTTTAAGCCATAAATACACCACCGTCTAGAGAATGAAGCAATCAATTAGTAAAAATGAATAAAACTAATAGATAATATGAATAAGATTATTTTAAAAATAGTTAAATAATAAATTCACATTAAGAGCCTGTTAGTAGAGTTTTAATGGATTCTAAAACTCTACAGTTTTAGAAGAAGTACAGTCGTCATCATCATCATCATCTGCTGTCATCCTCTTCATTTAAAGCTTCTGAAACAAGAAAGATTTCAAATTAGACTTCAAAACTGAATCAGTCCAAGTAGACTGAGTGCTGAAAGGTTACTGGACTCTGAGCTAAGAGAGCTAGATGTTTTCTGATTTCCTTTATTGCTGAATCTAGTGACTAAAAGCACCTGTCCTATTTATGGGTGCCTTTTATTTTGAATAGAAAAATTGGCTCCCATTCATCTCTGAGCACCCATCGCCTTCTTCCTATACCCTTTTGCTCTTTGGGGTGCTTACGTCATCCACAAATATTTTCCAGTGGGCTCGATTCATGATTCTCCACTGTTTTTATCCAACTGATTCATGGTCATTCATGTTTCTTTTTCACCTGTGGATTGCAAGTAAGGGCTTGCCTGGTGGTGTTAATTACTGGTGTGCCTGATCCATCTCCATTGTCTGTGTTTAATCTGTACTTCAATTTGTTCTTGGTTTTTATTCTTCCACATACAGTATTTTCATTACTTTTTGGACAGTATGTTTAATGTTTAATGTTTGGACATTGTATGTCAAGGATGTTTCTCGGGCATTTGTTTGGAAAGATTTGTAGTTATTACTTGTGTTTCTTGTCCTCCATGACTCTTTGCCAGTTAAATATTCATACTTTGGTCTTTCTTGATACCTGCCATATTTTTCAAAGCATTAGAAAATATGTTCTGGCCTTCACTGTTCTGGTCTGGATGTCTTTTTCACTCCCTCTGTCTTTCCTAATGACACTCACCAGATAAGTGATGGTATTCACTTCCTCTAGTTGTTCACCATCAAGTGTAATGGGCTCTTCCACACTTTGATTAATACCTATACAGAATGTTCTGTTTTTGATTTGTAGATGTTGACTGAAATGATTTACTGTTTTTCAATTTTGGTTTGCATTTGTTTCTTTGTGTGAGATATGAGGACAATGTCATCAGCAAAGTCCAGGTCTTTGAACTGGGACCAGGGTACCAGGGTGTACACTGAATTCCAAGACTTTTGCCAGTAGCGGTTTCTCTAATTATCTAGTCAGCTGCCAGGAGGAAGAGTAATGAGCAGTATGAAGCCCCATCTCACCCCTATTTTCACTGTAAAGCTGCAGCTGAGATGTCCATTGTGAACTACTCAGCAGAATGACTGTAGGTAGAGCTTTTTAATGATGATTATGAACATCTCCTCCAGGATTCCATGATATGCCATGAGCTTCCGTGGGGTTTTTTGATCAAGACTGTCAAAGGGTTTCTGACAGTCCGTACAAGTGAGATGTAAGAATGTATTCTTCTCTGTCACCTGTTTGACAATGATGCGCAAAGTCTGTCCTATCTTAATCATGCTTGCAGGTCTCTCAAAACTTTTCCTGGCACAGATAAAAGCATGACAAACCTAAAGTCATTATTGTCTCAGAGGTTGCCCTTATCGCATTGTTTTACTAAATTACTTTCTCTCCATTATCCCAAAATGGGGCATAGCAGGTCACATGCTGTGTCTGGGTCTGATTTATGGCCTCTGGACAATCCGTTGGTTCCTGGTTATTTTAAATTTTTCATTTTAAGAATATCTCTATTTATTTCTTGTTTGGTGGGTTTGTTGGGCTATGTGTTTGTGGTTATGTGGGTGTTGTGGTGGAGGCTGGTACTGGTGGTGTGGGTCTATTTAAGATCTCCCTGAAATGTTCTTCTCACCACCTTAGTTGGACCTCTTATTTAGGGAGTGTTTTTCTAAAGATTTCTAAAAATCTTTGTGTGCCTGGACAGTCTGTTGTCTGTTACAATGTAGGAATGTATTGAAAAACCTCTCTGTGGTCAGCCACAGGATGACCTAGTGATCTTTGAGCATGATCAAGTGAGGGAGACGAGCTTATCTTTTGGATAAGGATCTTTCCAGGGACAGTCCAGATCCATTATCAATATTCCCTTGTAATGGATGTCCACTGCTAGTGCCTGCACGTCTGGCAGAGGGACATAGGTACATCCGGAGATAATCCTAAATGTCACAGGACCTGGTCAATCAGTCAGGGACCTGCAGGGTGTGGGTACCCACTGCACCTCATAGTTTCGTAGCCAATTATTAAATGTGTTTTCCCCAGTTAAAAATCGGTGCATCACCTCTACTCTGCAGCCCACCTCTCTCCACTTAACCAGCTTGGCTGACTGACAACAGAACCACATGCCTGCCACAATTGTTGTCTAAACTTTGTGACTTAAGCTTTTTCATGATGCAAATTAGATGGTGAGCTTCTACGTAAAGATAGAATTCTGCCCAAGATCTAGCTCGCAGCAGAACCTTGAGACCAGCTAGGTACCACCATGTGTCTGCTAGATCACTAGAGCAATACGGTGGGACCTTTTGTCCACATGCCTGAATAGAGCATTACACAGCAGCAGCCAAATGGACATTGACCTCAAAAATGGCTACCAAAGAGCTTTAAGGATAAATTTACAACTTTTCACTTAAGTAAACTGTTCACAGAATACATAATTAAACTGACCATTATAGTAGGTAGGTCCCTTTTCAGGCCATAAAGGCCCATGGTGAATGGGGTCAAGGGACATTTTTCTTTGACTGTCCAACACTGGAGGTGGAGGTGATGTGGTCAGCATCATGCTCCAGCCGACCTATTACCCCCAGAAGGATTAACCCCCTGTACTCACTCCTGTCTGGGAGGAATTAGAGCAAGCTACATCACTTGCCCTGGGATTGAACCCAGGACCTTCCGAGCTGGAGCTAGATGCCTTTGCCGTCTGAGCTACCATGGCTCCAACCATTGTTGTTGCCACTCACAAATTTTGGCCAACAAGTGGACTTAAGTGAACCACACCACAGGCTCTGAAGCAATAGGTGTCTCACAAAAATAAATGTGCTTTGTAGTGACTGGCAGTATGGATTTTTATTGTGTTTTGTGTCTCTTTTTTAATTATTTATACACAACTTTTTTGATTGCTTGAGGCTTATACAAGTGCAGAATGTCGTCTCATTAAGGTACCTCCTGTTACTATTTTCTGTGGACTATCTGGCTCTCACAGTTAATGGTTGGAATGTCCTGGATAACGCTTGGCTTGAAATATTGCCAAGAATTCCTCTTAACTTTAAGGCAGAACCAGTTCCAGGTCTCAGATGCACTGCTTGCCAAATGTCCTCAAGATAGTTCTACACAGAATAGAGATTTTAATCACGAAAAAATTAAAGCACAAATTAAACCAGGAGGGGGAAGATTGAGACAGAAACTTCAAAAGAGGTTGAATAAACTCTGCCTGCCCGTTATGATTCTGTCTAGTTATTGGGAAAGGAAAATGGAGGAACTGCATACTAACGCGCAGTTCTTGCACAAATTTCAAAATTCCTACTGTACGTACTTGTTTTTATGGAGAACTGGCTAGTCAATATCATAAAGGATGACAGTGTTAAGCCTGAGGGGTCTTCACTACATCAGCTGGACAGAGACAAAATAACAATGGGTTAACATTATGGTGGAGGGGTCTGTCTGCTCATAAATAACTGTTGGTGTCAAAATACAGTATGACCATCTGTGAAAGTGTGTGTACACTTGACATTGAACTGCTAAGCATCTCTCTGCCTCCCTTTTATCTTCCTTAAGACCTCCTTCGACTTTATTGTTTGCATCCACACTAATGTTCATGTTGAAAAAGCATCTGAAATTATTTTTCAAATCAGGTGCTACATCCCTAGGCACTCCTAAACTAATTTTTGGAGAGTGATTTTACCAGTTGCACACTAAAACATAGACTTTATACATATTATCAATATGTGCAGAGCTCCACACAGATGAACAGAATTGTCGATCATTTGTTTAGAACAATTCCATATGCTTATTCATCCCTTGCCAGGCCCCCAGTGGACAACTCTAATAACAATACAGTGCAGTAGGGTCTTGACATTTGGAGGGGTTCAGTGCAGAGAAATGTCTTGAACAGCTAAATTCATATACAGTATAGCCAAGTCCATCCCTATACTGCTGCATAATTGGCTACATCATATTGTATATACTGTATGTTGAAAAAACTTAAGGAATTCTCTCTTATATGATAATTAAAGTACTGTACTAATGCAAGGACTTTAATCACGAACTAATAGTAATTGCATAAAATACAAAAACATAAATCTATCCTCTGCATCCAGCAAATGTCTGCACTTTCTCAATCGGTAATGAAAATGGATATAAAACTGTTAGAGAGCCTGTAAAGTCATCTCCAGCAAGTCATTCCCTGTGTCAGCAAGTTCCTGACACAAAACCAGGTAGGTTCATTACAATACTGTACAAAAACAAGATCACATTGATATTTGTATGCTGGCTATTGGGTACCTGGACTGGGGGATGGGAGAAGCTCAATTCAAAAATTAGATTTGTCTCAAAATCCTAGTCTGTCATGCAGATTTTTAATTAAGAAAGAGTGATGGGCAGATAATGTTTTTGGTAGAGTTCTGCAATGTTGTGCAGATCAGCTATGTACTGTAACATTTTTTAGTCTGTGAATTTTGCTGATTAACAAAATCGGGCAAAAATTTACTGTGTATTCAAGATAGATGAGATGAGAAAAACTGGATCCCTTGAATTAGGCTTTATGGAGATGATTTAATATTAATCTTAATATCATTAAGATTAATAACTGGGGCATCTTCCATTTCTAACCATGGACAGAATGATGTTCACAATAAAAACACTTTTGTCATATTGCAGAATTTGCTAAATACCGCAGAATGACAGGTAAATTCCATTACACAACCAGTTAACAGTACCTGATTAGTGGTTATACTGGATTCCTATGAACAATCCACAAAGTTTTATTTGAGGGATCATCAAAACAATTTAAATCTGGGCTAAGATTACCTAAGTGTGGGCTAATCCACTGCTTGAATCCACTGTTTTGTACCAGGAATGGTGTGGTCAGCCTTGCTGTGTGAACTCTTGCATTACAGAATCATGTAGAAAAACAGATGTTAACCATCAATAAAGTGCTGGGCTGTGATCATCTGCCATGTCCTTTTCTATCATTTGCAAAGACAGATGACAGTGTTCAATGTACTAAAAAGCTGGTACATTACAACATAATGGAAGGTCAACCCCAACAGGCCCTTTCTAAATATACAGACAGAATTTAACCACATTTTTAGTCATTGTCAGGGTGATTCATACAGTATTTCCTAGTGAAGTGGTTTTGGTAATAACACAAAATCTATATAGGTCCAGAATATGGAAACGGTTATACCCCTAATAGCATTGCCATGATAATATTTGAAGTTTTCAATTAAAGCTCGCAAGCCAAAACAATAATAGAAAGCTGTGGGACAGCTGTGGGTCAAATGACAGTTTCAGTAGGTTGAGTGTTAAAGTGTGTGGCAAACACAGACCCAGGTCTTTTGTTTGGATGGGGATAAGAAATGTTTGAGAGAAATCTACAGTAATTGTTAAATCAGGCAATTTATACTTGTCTGGTATAAGATCTTGGAATATTAAATATACTTGACGTTCACACAAGAGGAACAGCAGACGATTTTGCCTAAAGTGACCAGATACTCCGCAAAGTGTCACGATACTATAAAAAGTGGCCTTTGAGCAGGATTTTTTAAAAGACAAGAATGCAAGAAACAAATGACAGAGCTAACGTCATGCCCGAGCAAGCGCCAGTGATTGGTTCCGCATATCCACGTGGGATACCACACCTCCCGGCACTGTTAGAACACGCTTGGGCAGACTTTAAAATATTTAATTATAATTTCCTTATTAGTTCAAATTTTCTTTAAATACTTCCCTCGCCTTCACTCGGGACTCTGTTATTTGTTGAGCTGTTGTGCGTGTGCTACTTTTAGTTTACTTACTGTATGCCAGTTTTCTTTTCCCCCCTTTCCCTTTTTGCCATTACTTAATTATTCCAGCGCTTTTCTTGTTCTTTGCCATTATTGCTCTGCAGCCCTGAGTGTTGGGTTTATTTTTGTGTCTTTCTTTTCTTTTTGGCTCCTTTTTTTGTTTTTGTTGCGGTGTTCCCCACATGGCTGTTGCCCGAGATCTGCTTGTGAACTCTGTCAGACGCGACTATTTTTCACCTCACCACGTCATTACAACGTACAGTATAAGTGACAATTACAGGCAAAACAATGTGAGATGTTTGTGTGTGAATACATACAGTATACCGTACTTATAATACACTTGTTCATTGTATGACCACAAGGTAATGGATGTTCACAATTTAACATTCTGAATTTCACAGCTTTAGTAAGCAGAACAGTCTAAATAGGCTTATAAATCTACATTGCATATAAAGTTTTGACTTAATATAAAACACTGTTTCTCGCTTATTAAGGCTCATCTGTGTGGCATAGCTGTATTTTGATCTGTAAAACTGACAGGTAACATCTTTCATTGTTACTGTATATTGTGTATATGTATACTGTATACAGACATATATGTGCAGTATAATTAGACATACAAGATCAAAAATGCAACTGAATTATTTGATAAAAGCGAACACATGCATGCAAAACAAGAGATACAGTATATATGCATATAGTATTTAATGTTTCAGAACACAAGATGAATTTTTAAACATACACAGTGGATATATTAACCTTGATTTACCAAAGATAATGTTTACAGTATCTACCAGGTACCAATAGTTGAAAGAAACATGGGGAGATCAAATTATATGTCATTTTTAATGACCCTACTACTAGAATAATACCGTAGCATTTAATTAGAATAGGTAACAGACATTTGTTAAGTATTGTAACAAAGTTATTTAGCTACATTTTATGCAGTTCTTAGAATGCATCAGTACCTGTACCTCTCATTCCTGTACAAGAAGAAGACTTGTTGGTCAAAAGGATGCACTAAGCATGCTACGTTTTAAGTAATGCAAAAATAGGAAGTCTTTGTGCTATCATCATACAATCGCATAATACATTCTGAACTGCAATCTGTTTAGTTATTTCATTCATAAATTTACAGTCTTTAAGGAAAATGGGAAATTCTACTTTCAGTTAAGCTCGTTTCATTTACGAAATTACAAACGTAAAATTCAAGCAAAAAGTAATGTATCTTTTTACTGAAGGTTTTATTATCTAATTTAGATTTTGTCTTTACTCTGTCTATAAACTTGTCTGTTAGTATCTGTGATAAAAAATCCTGGAAGACCAATTCATATTTTGTCAGCTGGCATCAGCACCATTGTAGTGTTTGTATGCTAGTTCTAATTTAATTAAATTTTCCAATTGTAATGTAATATCTTTATTAAGCACACTACATCAAAACTGACCATGTATATCGGATAATATTCTGATTTTTATGTGTTCCTCATTATGTACGTTAATTGCATGGAATGTTTGCAATATTTTAAATAAATATTTAATAAAAATGTAATGAATCAGAAGTTCATTAGTAATTAATCCATGAAAAAACATTAAATTAGATACTTTAGTCTTACTCATAGTATAATTTTTGTTCCCTTTTACATCACATGAGTGGATAATAACATAAAAATTAGATTTCTTGCACTGGCTGACAACATTGAAGATCTTTGACACCGTAAGGTGTATTTGCAAGCACTGGTTGGAGAAAATGTCTCTGAAGTGTCTTAGGTGCCTCCCCGAGACTTTTTAGTAGAAAAATACCCATCTAAATGAGACTAAATATTAGTTGGCACAGATTGTTGTGTGACTGGAGTAACACCAAGTGTTATTCTGTTTGTTTGCATTCCCCACAGTAAACAAAAAAATAAGTTTGCTATAACCAATCACAATAGCAGTCCATTATTTTCCTTTATTATCCCAAGCGCAGCCTGGTTTTATCACAGCCTGAATTTATTTAATTGCATGAATATGAGTCTCTTCTCAGCTCCTACTATATCTTCATTTTCTGCTATCAGAATAAGTCTAGCTATAGCTCATGTCCTTGTAATACATTCAGTGCAGACATATTACATGCATATCAAAAGGAAGATAAGATGCAAGGTGAAGATACACCGAGCAAGAGCTGTAGATATGTTGCTGGCTACCTACTGTATATTAATAGACATGCTTGTTCTGCAAAACAGACTACAAGGGCAGGGGGAGCATTAAACTACATTTTCAAATGCAGATACAACAAAATCCACAAATTCATAAATATTTCAGGGCCTCTTAGCCAGTAATATTTTTTATTGGTTTAATCATTGTTCAAAATATAACAAAGTGCTATAATGACTAATGGTAACAATGAAAAAAGTACAGTTAATGAATCTACTACATGAATAGTTGTAAATTAGAGGCAAACGTAAGGACCTCTTAAACACTACTTCAATTCAGGGATGTTAAACAGTTCATTGCACAAATGTATAGCACTGTCTGCAGAAGTATTCATATGGATTTCTCTGAAAGCTACAGAAGCCCTTTTTCAATAGTTGTCTCACACGGGACTAGAGTGGCAAGGAAGAAGATTCTAAAGGACATGGAGCAAGAGTCAGACTCAACTACTGGCATACACTGAATAAAGCATACACTGAACCTTTTAAAATTAGACCTTAAGCTTGAATTTACTCAGTTTTAAATTTTAGTGCAATATATGCAACTCACTGTTATTGATGACATCTCTCTTTTTATGATTTTGTTGCTTTTTCGTGTATCATGAAAAAGAAGCAGGGTGTGTATTTAACAAAAATATTTGTTTTTTGCATGTTTCCAGAACATGGATTTTCGTGTTTGCATAAAAATGAAATTGGAAAACAGATCAATGCTGACCATACAGAGTTAAAAAAAACTGCTTATGATTTAATCAGTTTCCCCTAGGCAAGGAGGTTGCTGTCTAGGCAAAGTGGATTCATCATAACATTATTTGCCAAGATGAGAATCACCCTGTTATTTATTTGATCATAACTGTATCTTTAAAACATTCATATACTGTGTATACTGTATACCGTATATATATTATACAGTTCTGTATATACTGTACATCATATAAAAGCAGTCTAAAATGTATTCTGTCAAAGATCTATATCAAATGGAATTATTGTGCACATTGTATTGATAATTCAGGGCTGTCCAATCCTGAAAAGCTGGTGTGCTTGTAGCTGGTAACTGGGTTAGTTGTACCAATTTGTCACCTTCTTCAAAGACTTCACCTGCTACTCTGTAGAGACCAAATCTAAAAACTGCAGACACACTAGCTCTTCAGCAGCCTTGATGCACACCTTTATTATGGTAACAGGAATTACAGAGAGGTATTTAGAACATTTTTGTTATTAAAGATGAAGTTTTTTGTTCCTTTTGTTAATATCTCAAAGAAATATACAGTATAATAATATGAAAGCTACTTGGTACATACTGTAAGGGCACCATAATCATATGGACACCATATTAAGACCAAAGCTAAGGCAAGAACTGTAATATGTACAGCATTATATGTCATTTGTACAACATGCATCAATTTAATCCTTTTGATATTTCATTTCATCTTTATCTTTCAGTTGTGTCTCTTGATTTTATTTAATGTCTTTGTTGTAAAGTTAAACAATACTGGCATTACTGAGGCAGAAATGTGTGATCTGTACCTTTTTACATTAAAATATTTAACTATATTTAAAGAGAAGAATGCTTATCTGAGTGTAAGATTCCTTGCCATTATTAAAATTATTCGCTGTCACATCAGGTATATGTATTATTTACCCTCATTGTCTTTCAATGAAATCACTGCATTTGTTTTGGTTTTGTGGCTCAATGCATAAAATATCAACCTACCAAATAAAAAAAAAAACTCATCAAAGCCCATCTGTTGAATTCATGTTTAAACTATGCAAATCTGCATTGCATGCTGCTCATTTCATTTTGTGTTACTAACATAATACTAACATTACATTTGCATCAGCAGTGTGCTTTTAAAAACAAGCATTTAGGGGGGTGGATTTTAAATAGAAACTGCATTTGAATGTAACTTTACATATTTAACAGGATTTTCTCCAATAATATGATGTTCTTAATATTTGGATCATCTCTTATTTTCAGGAATGCATAAGACTCCTCCGTGGGGGGCAAACAGTTGGTATGAATAAGATTATAGTTGTAGCTGAATTTGATTTTAAACTGCTCTCAAACAGTTCCCGCTGAAAATAATACTTGACATCTCCATTGGACTTTTGAAGATATACATTTTGAAATGTGAGGATGATTTGAATCTCAAATCAAATAAAGTTATGAGATGTGATGTTACTGATAATGTCAAAATTAAACTGAAAACCACTGTAACTCTATAGCACACAGATAAACATCTTAATGCATTCTCTCACACACACGCAGAAATATATTCATCCAAAACAATAACATAACTCTTTTGCAGTGTGAACCTTTTTGGAGGCTGATTACTCTATATAGTATTATAAGTTAGAGGATATGTGTTTGAGAATCTAGGAAAATCTAAAAAAAAAGAATAATACTGTAAGTATTGTTTGAGGTGTATCTGCAGATGAATTAAGGAAACAAATTATTAATTAACTTCATGGTTTATCATTAGGGTCTTCAATGGATATAGAATAGAGCACACTGTACAGGGAAAATGAGAAGAATGAGACTGAAACAAAGAAGACAGAGAGAAGAAGGAACACCATGCTTGTGCCATTTGAGATGCCTTGTTCAGCTCAATCTTGGAAATCTGATTTAGGAAAAGTAATTTGAACCTTATTTGTAAGAACTCACTGGTCTGTTTATTTTAGGAAATTCTCATTTCCACTATTGTTGAAATCACAAGACTTAAACTCGGATTGCTCTCTCTTCTAATCTGGTGAAACCCCTTCACTTTTGGACATCCATGTTGTAGGAGGGGAATTTTAGATCTGAGTCGTATTCTTTTATGAGAATGCATTTTTTGTTTCACTTTTTAGCCTACTCAGGCATTGCATAGTGTTTTGGGTTACACGGCTAGCATATTTTGTTTCTGGATTCAAAGAATGTAGGCCACTAAAATGCATAGACTGTTACATACTGTACATTTTAGAGCGTAACTGCTGTATCATACTGTAATGTTTTGTGTTGTTTACTTGTGTTATTTTGTATAAATATTTATCTAGTCAAAAGGTTGACTTGTTTATTACTCTTTCATCTAAACTGTTCCAGAGAATATAAAGAACTCACACGCCTTATCTCATGTGCCTCAAATTTAAACTAAAGCTTGGGTTATTTCCTTTTCTGATTTCTATTTTGTCAAAATATATTATATTAATTTGCAAAAATTTAATTTTCATACAATATGGTCAATTAAATCATATATTAATTCCAATACACTAGTATATGTTCTCAACAATCACTCTGTCCTAAATAGATAACTATCCAAGGTCAAACTGTGGATTAGACATTTAAGGCACAAGACAAAGTGTAACTTCCATTACTAGTTATGACAGCAGGAACAGAGGTTCTGAGGTCGATGAATCAATTCAGCACTGCCTAACATAGCTGTTACTGGTCATGAATCACCCAACCCAAGAAAAAGTCAGGGATAAGGAAAGAATACATCCATTGTATTATTAGTATTATTTTCTTCCCTTTTCAGCATGAAATAAACCTTTACTTGTTCCTTTGCTGTCTGTACTTTGGCATTATCCCACTGGAAAGTGAGATGACTTTGGCCATAGTTGTGGATCACAGAACTTCATTAACACAGCACTTGGCTGTGATACCTCTGCCATGCCCTTCGTCATTATTTTAAAAGACAACATTCCCAAAACTCCAGGTCCCTTTATACAATTGAGGTATCATCAAAGGGATTTTCATGTTCCATTCAACATTTAGCTCTGTTTACAATGCAGTGGACATCATCTAAGAAAAAGTAAATTCTCTGTTAATTATCTGTTACGCTATTTACAGCGAGATATTGCTCACTGCAGGTGGATGTGTCAAAGGCACTGAGTTCAACGTGCACCAATAAACAATTGGAATCCTGGTATCTCGGCCTGATGAAGTCAGCATGATGCAGTCCTAATAGACTTTGATCACTAATGTTTTCCAAAAATCTTTATGTAATATCACTTGACATACAGGTCACCTGTTGTCTGTCATCTGCTTGGTGTTAAAGAATGGCTTTCTTAAATCCGAGCACTGTAATGTCAAGTAATACCCGTTTTGGCAGAAGATATTTATTGTGTTCTTCCAAACCATGTTACTATTGTTTTGTTTTTTATTTTTAATTTGAATGTATCTTTCCTCTTTAAACACTTTGAAATGAGCATTTTGTAACAGAGATATTTTCCAGAAGTGTGCTTTTATTATCCTTTATTTCATTAACCTGGTGAATTCTTCTATTTTCCAAACTTCCACTTGGTATTCATTTTTTAATATTCTTGTGTTGTGATTTTCCTTTTCTTCAATTTCCAAGTTTCATTCATTACATCCATATATTATTCTTGATTTCATATAAAACATTACCATTTCCCTAATTTTTCCTTTCTTCCTTTGTCATTTCTTTTTCAGAAAAACTCTATTTTGTAGAAGAACTTAAATTATTATCATTCTTTCCTCCTAAATCTATGTTAGTATTTGAGGATATTACCACATAATTGAAAAGCTTTTAAGAAAAGCTGTCTTCCTTTTTAATATGTCAGTGTACCCTTAGGAGGTTGAGATAGTACTTTTCAATAAGACACAAAGTGTGTTACTGTAGCTGACCGAATATATGATCAGTCTGTGTTCTGCACTTCATTTCCATTCCGCCAATTTATATTGTAAGATATCAATGGTCTGTCAGTGCAATTATTTTTTACTGTTTTCTAACATAGCAATTCCAAAGCCAACCATCTAATATAAACCCCAATATTCTCTCCATTTACATCTTTGTCTGTTCTTCTGTCTGAAGATAATAAAATTGAGGTTTCCTTGGATACTTGTTAATATTTTAACAGAATTTGAGCATGTGTAATTTAAAGCAATTCCTTAAACTTTCTCTCCATGCCTGAATGGAATGTGACTGGTAGTGAAACAATATTCTGTACCATAGGCTTTGTAAAGTGCATGAAGTAAAAAGTAGTTTTATCTTGGATGCATGTCATCCCCTGCGCATATTACATGCGCGTAGGAGTGCCTGGTACTGTTTAAGTCAGATCTGTACAGCCACAGTTCACCAACGAGGGAATTTCACCCCCAGAATTAGTTACATCATGTCCACAATGTAGGAATAGGAGATGTAACAATATCAAAACAATGACATACAGTATCTTGATAATATAACTCCACGTGAAGCACTTCCATTCAGTTATTATTTTATTGGTTACAATCAGACCTGTTGGTTTACTGGCCTATGAACATTTAACATGTTTAATAAAATATTCCAAAATTCTCCACTACATTTATCACCTAAACATCCATACAGTATGTAATTAAAAAAACTTTTCTTAGCTTCTTCTTTATTGCACCAAGAATTCACCTTGTCTATTCCATCTAAAGGTGAAATCACTGACCATCTCATACTGTAGGTATTGTGGTTTATAATTTTCATTTTGATCACTTGGTAGATATCCCTGAAATACAAACAATGGAGTGTTAACACTGACCATCATAGGGAGAAAACACATGTAAAAAGTCAAGACATAAGAATAAGAAAATATCATCTTGATTGCATAAATTATATATGTATTGCCTTAAACATATTTATCTAGTTTTTTTCAATGTACAATATTTTTTAAATATTCTTTTTAGCAAATTAAAACTGCACAGAGTTCACTGTGCACAGAGTCACCCTATCAGCAATGATTCCTGACAAATATAACCAAATTCAGGCAGGGATCCTCACCTCTTAACTCCTTTCTTCTTTGTTTGATATTTATGTGCTGTCGTCTTAGATGCAGATTTCCTGAAATCCATAATGAAAAATAGAGATGTGTTTCTTAGAATATTGTCAAGTGAGAAACAGGCATTTATGTTATATTTATGGCATAATGTACAGCATAGAAAATTTACAGCTATGAAAGTGCACTACCAATAGTAGATCTCACTCAGACTTACCAAGTCTTGGATTTTCTTTTTCAGGAGCAATACTAAAAATCACCATGGTAACAGTCATGGGAGAGATAATTCATTAGTTAACATTGTGTTTTGTCTAGAGTGCTTTTTTTTAGTTTATAGCTTAAATTGCAGAAAATCAGCATATGAATGATGATTTTCAGAGAGAAAGTATAAGTAGGAAGCACAATAAAAAATGATATTGGATAACATAAGGAAAATCCATTTGTTTGTCATTGTGTATTTTATTTTCATATAAATCTTTAGGTAATTGCAGTTCTTGTAAATTTCATTACTGCAAAAACATCTCATGTGTACTTTTTACATGCTCAAGTATTTTTGCTTGTATTTAAGAAAGTAAATACAGTACATTAACAAAAACGTTAACTTATTTACTCTAAAAAAATATATACCCAATGAAAGTCAACACGGATTTCATTAATTAATTATGA